>NC_133406.1:151978500-152635500 GCF_049350105.2 Macaca mulatta | reverse complement strand
TTTCACATTAGTAAGTAAGGGTAGAAGAATCACTAGTTAGTAATGATTTAGCCCTTTTAACTTGTGGTCCCCTATTGACCTCTTCCTTCATTAACTAATCAATATGCTCCCAATCCTTGAAGGAAACACAACAGTGAAATAAGTTTGCACATATTTCCTAGTTCTTCTTTATAGAATCCAAGAAGTTAAGACCCAAATTGAAATTTGAAATCTCTCTACATATTTGTTTCTCTCCTTCCTACTGACAATGTCTACCTCATACAGAGATAGTAGTATAAAGTTGACTTTGATTCATGAAAATGTTATATTTAGGGAATGAAAATACTTATACAAATAAGAGCAGCATCCTCAAAAACACTAAACAATAATAGCAATTTATTTTTGATCATTTGTATTGGGCTGTCTCAAGAAGATTTAATGGCAGATTACTGAAGAGCAATTCCATAAAAGCAATTATGAGCCAATAGCTTACAGGGAATTTTGAAAAACCTGTCTTTGCTGATGCTTATCCCTAATCAAGATATACAGAACTTTCCAAACATAAGATATTGTGTAATTTAAATAAAATGTATCATGCTGTCATGTCAAATGGACTAGTTTCACCAGATACCTCAGATTGATCTTAATTCTGTAGCTCACGGTGCTCAGTGTGATGCAGTCTGGCTAAAGAGGGAAATTAAGAAAGGTCTGTTGTCAGTATGCTGATGCTCCTTAATGTCAACAGGTGTGATCAGGTGTAAAAAGACAAGTATCATAAGAGCATCAACACAGAGCCTTCCTACATGATTCTTCAAAGGGAGGCCAAGATTGAAAAAGCTGAAATCTTCCATCGGACTGCCATTTGGCAAGTATATCTGAATTTCTGCCTGCTACCTGGCAGAAGCTGAAGATTGAGGGATAAAGAGAGGCTAAATATGTGTAACCACTGAAATCTTGTACTTTCTGTGAATATGGCCTTTGGAGGAATCAACGGGCATAGAAATTAAAGAATGGCCAAAATGCAAGCACAAAGATCAAAAACTCTCAGTAAATTAGTAAGTGGTTGAATTACACTAAAGGATGTTATAAATAAACCACTCAATCAGGAGAGAGGGAGAGAGTGTTGCAGTAACTTTCTACAGGTATTATTCTTATCTCTAAACTGTTTACAATTATATTAACAACTTGGTTAAAATATAAAGTAGAACTATTAAATTTCAGGATAGCACAAAACAGAGAGAGAAAGATAGTATTTTTGAGGACAAAAGGTTTAATATGGAGAAAGAATGGACTGAAAGTTTAGGACTTAGAAGAGTAGAAAGACTTCAGGTATTAGATTTCCAGCTGCAAGGGAAGGAACACCCAAATTAATATAATCTAAGAGAGTTAAATACAGGAATTGTTTATAAAAGTGTGGGTAGGGTTTAAGGAAACCACAAAGGATTGTTTGTTTGATTTCCAACTTTTATTTTAGGTTCAAGGAGGTATGTGTGCAGATTTGTTAGATGGGCAAATTGTGTGTTATGGGAATTTGATGTACAGATTATTTTATCATCCACGTAATGAGCACAGTACTTGATAAGTCTTTTTTTTACCCTCACCCTCCACCCACTAGGAGGTAGGCTCCAGTATCTATTGTTTCCTTCTTTGTGTCTATGTGTACTCAATGGTTAGCTCCCATATAGAAATGAGAACTTGCAGTGCTTGGTCTTCTGTTCCTGTGCTAATTTGCTTAGGATAATGGCCTCCAGCTCCATCCATATTGCTGCAAAGGACAGGATTTCATTCTTTTTTATGGTTACCTAGTATTCCATGTTGTATATGAACTACATTTCCTTATTCAGTCCACTGTTGATAGGTATTTATGCTGATTTCATGTCTTTGCTATTGTGAATAGTGCTGCAACGAACATATGTGTGCATCATGTTTCTTTGTGGAATAATTTATAGTTCTTTGGGAATATACCCAGTAATGGAATTGCTGGATCAAATGGTAGTTCCAAGACATTTGAGAAATCTCCAAACTGCTTTGAACTAATAGCATTCCCACCAGTGTACGGGCATTCCCTTTTCTCCACAACCTCACCAGCATCTGTAGATTTTTTACTTTATGATAATACCCATTCTGACAGGTGTGAAATGGAATCTCCTTGTGGTTTTGGTTTGCATTTCTTTAATGAATAGTGATGTTGAGCATTTTTTATGTGCTTGTTGGCTGTACATACGTCTTGTTTTTTTGCCGAATTTTAATGGGATTGTTTTCTGCTTATTAATTTTGTTTAAGTTCCTTATAGATTCCGGATATTAGACCTTTTTTGGATGCATAGTGTGCAGATGTTTTCTCCCTTTCTGCTGGTTGTCTATTGACTCTGTTGATGTTTTCTTTTGCTATGCAGAAGCTCTTTCGTTTAATAAGGTCCCTGTATTAGGCCATCCTTGCATTGTTATAAAGAAATACCCGAGACTGGGTAATTTATAAGAAAAGAAGTTTAATTGGCTCATGGTTCTGCAGGCTGTACAGGAAGCACTGCACCAGCATTTGCTTCTAGGGAGGCCTCCAAAAGCTTTTATTCATGGCAGAAGGTAAAGCAGGAGCAGGCACTTCACATGGTGAAAGCAGGAGCAAGAGAGAGAGAGGGTGGCGAAGGGGAGTTATCACCAAGGGAATAGCCAAAGCTATTCATGAGGGATTGCTCCACGACCCAAACACCTCCCACCAAGGCTCATCTCCAACAATGGGGATTATACTTCAACAAGAGATTTGGGCAGGGACAAATATCCAAACTATATCATTCTGCTCCTGGCCCCTTTCAAATCTCATGTTCTTCTCATATTTCAAAATACAATAATCTCTTCTTAATAATCCCTGCGAAGTCTGAACTCATTCCAGCATTAACTCAAAAGTCCCAAGTCCCAAATAGAAAGTCTTATCTGGAAATGAGTTCCTTCCACCTATGAGCCTGTAAAATCAAAACAAGTTATTTACTTCCAAGATACAATGGGGGGTGTAGGCGGTGGGTAAACATTCCTGTTCCAAAAGGGAGAAATTGGACAGAAGAAAGGAGCTAGAGACCCCATGAAGTCTGAAACCTAGCAGGGAAGCTATTAAATTTTAAGGCTCCAAAATAATCTCCCTTGACTCCATGCCCCACACCCAGGGCACACCAGTTCAAAGGCTGAGCTCCCAAAGCCTTGGACAGCTCCACCCTGGTGGTTTTGCAGGGTACAGCCCCTACAGCTGTTTTCATGTGTTGTTGAGTGCCTGCAGCTTTTTCAGGTGGCTGACACAAGCTGCTAGAGGATCTACCATTCTGTGATCTGGTGGATGGTGGCACCCTTCCCACAGCTCCACCAGGCAGTGCCCTCTGAGGGCTCCAACTTCACATTTCTACTTGGCACTGCCCTAGTAGAGGTTCTCTGTGGGGGCTCCACCCCTGTAGCAGGCTTCTGCCTGGGATTCACACTTTTCCATACATCCTCTGATCTAGGCAGAGGATGCCAAACCTTATTCACTTTTGCACAACTGTGCACCTGCAGGCTTGGAAGCCACAAAGGAAGCCACATGGAAGCCACAAAGGCTTATGGCAGCTTGAGCTCTGTAGAGTGGTATCACGAACAGTATTTGGTCTCCTTCAAGTCAATGCTCAAACTGGAGCAACCAGGACGCAGGAAGCAGTGTCCCAAGGCTACTCAGGTCAGTGGGGCCCTGGGTCTGGCTCAAGAAACCATTCTTCCCTCCTAGGCCTACGATGGGAGACACTGCAGTGAAAGTCTCTAAAATGTTTTCAAAGTCTTTTCCCCATTGTCTTTGCTATCAATACTTGGCTCTCTTTTAGTTATGCAGATTTATCTAGCAAGTGGTTGCTCCACAGCCTGCTTGAATCCCTCATCCCAAAATGGTTTTTCTTTCTCTGCCACATAGCTAGGCTGCAGATTTTCCAAACTTTTACACTCTGCTTCCCTTTTAAATATAAGTTCCAACTTTAAGCCATTTTTTTGCACCCACGTCTGAATGTAGGTTGTTAAAAGCAGCCACACCACCTCTTGAACGCTTTGCTGCTTAGAAATTTCCTCCACCAGGTATGCTGAAACATTGCTCTCAAGTTTAAACTTCCACAGATCTCTAAGTCATGGACACAACACAACCAAGTTCTTTGCTAAGGCATAACACGTGTGCCCTTTGCACCAGTAAGTTCCCAGTAAGTTCCTCATTTCTAACTGAGTCCTCAGCAGTTTGGACTTCAATGTCCATATTACTATTAACGTTGTGGTCACAATCATTTAATCAGTCTCTAAGAAGCTCCAGACTTTCTCTCATCTTCCTGTCTTCTTCTGAACCCTGCAAAATCTCCCTACCTCTGCTTATTACCCAGTTCCAAAGCTATGTCATCATTTTCAGGTATCTTTATAGCAATGTCCCACTCCTCTGTATTAATTTTCTTGCATTCCTATAAAGAAATACAAGAGACTGAGTAATTTATAAGAAAAGAGGCTTAACTGGCTAACAGTTCTGCAGGCTGTACAGGAAGTATTGCACCAGTATCTGCCTCTAGGGAGGCCTCAAGAAGCTTTTACTCATGGCAGAAGGCAAAGAGGGTGAAAACACTTCACATGGCAAAAGCAGGAGCAAGAGAGAAATAGAGGGTGGGGAACGGGAGGTGCCACACACTTTTGAATGACCAGATCTCATGTAAACTCAGAGGGAGAGCTCACTTATCACCAAGGGGTGGCCAAAGCCATTCATGGGGGTTCTGCCCCCATGATCCAAACACCTCCCACCAGGCCCCATCTCCAACCCTGGGGATTACATTTCAACATGAGATTTGGGCAGGGGCAAATATCCAAACTTTATCAGTTTCACTTGTCAATTTTGGTTTTTGTTGCAATTTCTTTTGGAGTCTTGTTCATGAAATCATTTCCAGATTCCAGAATGGTATTTCCTAGGTTTTCTTCTAGGGTTTTTATAGTTTTAGCTTTTACCTTTAAATCCTTAATCCACCTTCAGCTGATTTTTGTATACAGTAAAATGAAGGGGTCCAGTTTGAATCTTCTTCATATGGCCAGCCATTTATTCAATAGGGAATTCTTTCCATGTTGATTATTATTGTCAACTTTGTAAAAGATCAGATGGCTGCAGATGTGTGGCTTTATTTTGGGCCCTCTATTCTGTTCCAGTGGTCTATGTGTCATTTTTGTACGAGTACCCTGCTGTTTTTGTTACTTTCCACCTGTATTATAGATTGAAGTGGGGTAGTGTGATACCTACGGCTTTGTTCTTCTGGCTTAGGACTGCTTTGACTATTCAGGATCCTTTTTGGTTCCATATAAGATTTATAATAGTTTTTTCTAATTCTGTGAAAAATGAAGTTGGTAGTTTGATAGGAATAGCATTGAATCTGTAAATTGCTTTGGGCAGTGTTGCCATTTTAACAATATTGATTCTTCCTATCCATGACTATGGAATGTTTTTCCATTTGTTTGTGTCACCACTTATTTCTTTCAGCAATATTTTATAGTTTTCATTGTAGAGATCATTCACCTCCTTGGTTAACTGTATTCCCAGGTATTTTATTCTTTTTATGGCCATCATGAGTGAGATTGAACTCTTGATTTGGCTCTCAGCTTGAACATTATGGGTTTATAGAAAGGTTATGAATTTTTGTACATTGATTTTGCATCCTGAAACTTTGCTGAAGTTATCTGTCAGATCTAGGAGCCTTTGAGCAGAGACCATGGAGTTTTCTAGATATAGAATCATATCATCTGCAGAGAGAGATAGTTTTACTTTTTTTCTATTTGGATAACTTTCATTTCTTTCTCTTGTCTCATGACTCTGGCTAGGACTTCCAGTACTATATTGAGTAGGAGTGGTAAAAGTGGGCATCCTAACCCTGTTCTGGTTCTCAGGGAGAATGCTTCCAGATTTTGCCCATTCAGTATAATATTGGCTGTGGGTTTGTCTTAGATGACTTATTATTTTGAGATATGTTCCTTTGATGCCTAGTTTTTTGATGGCTTTTGACATGAAGGAATGTTGAATTTTATCAAAAGCCTTTTCTGCATCTATGGGGAGGATCATGTGTTTTGTTGTTTTGTTTATCTCATGAATCACATTATTGATTTGTGTATGTTAAGCCAAATTTGTGTCTCAAGGATAAAGCCTACTCGATAGTGATGGATTAGCTTTGTGATGTGCTACTGGATTCAGTTTGCTAGTGTTTTAGTCTATTTTCATGTTGCTGATAAAGACATACCTGAGACTGGGTAATTTATAAAGGAAAAAGGGTTTACTGGACTTTCTGTTCCATGTGGCTGGGGAGGCCACAATCATGGCAGAAGGCAAGGAGGAGGCAGTCATGTCTTACGTGGATGGCAGCAGGTAAAAAAGAGAGAGCTTGTGCAGGGAGACTCCTGTTTTTAAAACCATCAGATCTCATGAGATCCATTCACTATCACGAGAACACACAGGAAAGACCTGCCTCATGATTCAATCATCTCCCACCAGGTCCCTCCCACAACACCTGGGAATTATGGGAGCTACAAGATGAGATTTGGGTGGGGACACAGAGCCAAACCATATTATTCCACCCCTGGCACCTCCCAAATCTCATATCTTCACATTTCAAAACCAATCATGCCTTCCCAACAGTTCCCCAAAGTCTCAACTCATTTCTGCATTAACTCAAAAGTCCACAGTCCAAAGTCTCATCTGAGACAAGGCAATTCCCTTCTGCCTATGAGCCTGTAAAATCAAAAGTAAGTTAATTACTTCCTAGATACAACGGAGGAACAGGAAGTGGGTAAATATAGCCATTCCAAATGGGAGAAATTGGCCAAAACAAAGGGGCTATGGGCCCCATGCAAGTCCGAAATCCAGCAGGGTAGTCAAATTGTAAAACTCCAAAATGATGTCCTTTGACTCCATGTCTCACATCTAGGTCACACTGATGCAAGAGGTAGACTGCCATGGCCTTGGGCAGCTCTGCCCCTGGGGTTTTGCAGGGTATAGACCCCCTCCTGGCTGCTTTCATGGGCTGACATTGAGTGTCTGTGTCTTTTCCAGGCACATGGTGCAAACTGTCAGTGGATCTACCATTTGGGGTCTGGAGGACAGTGGCCCTCTTCTCACAGCTCCACTAGCTGGTACCCCAGTAGGGACTCTGTGTGGGTGCTCTGACCCCACATTTCCCTTCTGCACTGCCCTAGCAGAGGTTCTCCATGAGCACCCAACCCCTGCAGCAAACTTCTGCCTGGTCATCCAGGTGTTTCCATACATCTTCTGAAATCTAAGCAAGGATTCCCAAACCTCAACTCTTGACTTTTGGGAACCCACAGGCCCAACACCATGTGGAAGCTGCCAAGGCTTGAGGCTTCCACTCTCTGAAGCAATAGCCTAAGCTGTATCTTGGCCCCTTTTAGTAACAGCTGAAGTAGCTGGAACACAGGGCACCAAGTCCCCAGACTGCACACAGCAGAGGGACCCTGGGCCCCATCCACAAAACCATTTTTTTCCTCCTAAATCTCCAGGGCTGTGATTGGAGGGGCAGCTGCAAAGGTCTCTGACATACCCTAGAGACATTTTCCCCATTGTCTTGGTGATTAACATTCAGCTCCTCATTGCTTATGCAAATTTCTGCAACCAACTTGAATTTCTCATCAGAAATGGGATTTTCTTTTCTATCTCATTGTTAGGCTGCAAATTTTCCAAACATTTTTATGCTCTGTTTCCCTTTTAAAACTGAATGCTTTTAACAGCACTCAAGTAACCTCTTGAATGCTTTGTCACTTAGAAATTTCTTCCACCAAATATCCGAAATCATCTTTCTCAAGTTCAAAGTTCCACAAATCTCTAGAGCAGTGGAAAAATGTCACCAGTCTTTGTGCCACAGACTCACAACAAGAGTCACCTTTGCTCCAGTTCCCAACAAGTTCCTTATTTCCATCTGAGACCACTTCAACCTGGGCTTTATTGTCCATATCACTATCAGCATTTTGGGCAAAACCATTCAACAAGTCTCTAGGAATTTCCAAACTTTCCCACATTTCCACATTTCCTGTCTTCTGAGCCCTTCAAACTGTTCTAACCCCTTGCCTGTTACCCAGTTCCAAAGTTGCTTCCACATTTTTGGGTATCTTTTCAGCAGCACCCCACTCTACTGGTACCAATTTATTGTATTAGCCAGTTTTCACACTGCTGATAAAGACATACGTGAGACTTGGCAATTTACAAAACAAAGAGGTTTATTAGATACACTTCCACATGGTTGGGGAGACCTCCCAATTATGGCAGAAAGGCAAGAGGAGCAAGTCACATCTTATGTGGATGCCAGCAGGCATAGAGAGAGCTTGTGCAGAGAAACTCCCGTTTTTAAAACCACCAGATCTCGTGAGACCCATTCACTATCAAGAGAACAGCACGGGAAAGACCCACCCCCATGACTCAATCATCTCCACTGGGTCCCTCCCACAACCCATGGGAATTATGGAGCTACAATATGAGATTTGGGTGGGGACACAGAGCCAAACCATATCAGCTAGTATTTTATTGAGGATTTTTGCATCTATGTTCATTAAGGATATTGGCCTGAAGTTTCCTTTTCTTGTGTTTCTGCCAAGCTTGCTATCAGGATGATGGTGGCCTCATAGAATGAGTTAGGGAACAGTCCCTATTTCTTAGTGTTTAGAAATTGTTTCAAGAGGATTGGTACCACCTTTTCTTTATATGTCTGGTAGAATTTGGCTGTGAATTCTCTTGTCCAGAACTTTTTCTGGTTGGTGGGTATTTTGTTACTGATTCAATTTCAGAACTCCTTATTGGACTGTTCTTCCTGCTTCAATCTTGGGAGGTCATATGTTTCCAGGAATTTATCCATTTCTTCTAGGTTTTCTAGTTTGTGTGCATAGAGGTGCTCATAGTAGTCTATGAGGGATATTTGTATTTCTGTGGAGTCAGTGATAATATCTCCTTTCTCATTTCTGATTGTGTTTATTTGGATTGTCTCTTTTTCTTTCTTTTTTTTCTTATTATACTTTAAGTTCTAGGGTACATGTGCACAATGTGCAGGTTTGTTACATATGTATGCATGTGCCATGTTGGTGTGCTGCACCCATTAACTCATCATTTACATTAGGTATATCTCCTAATGCTATCTCTTACCCCCACTCCCCACAACAGGCCCCGGTGTGTGATGTTCCCCTTCCTGTGTCCAAGTGACATCATTGTTCAATTCCCACCTATGAGTGAGAACATGCCATGTTTGGTTTTCTGTTCTTGCGATAGTTTGCTGAGAATCATGGTTTCCAGCTGCATCCATGCCCCTACAAAGGACACAAACTCATCCTTTTTTATGGCTGCATAGTATTCCATGGTGTATATGTGCCACATTTTCTTAATCCAGTCTGTCACTGATGGACATTTGGGTTGATTCCAAGTCTTTGCTATTGTGAATAGTACTGCAATAAACATACGTGTGCATGTGTCTTTATAGCAGCATGATTTATAATCCTTTGGGTATATACCTAGTAATGGGATGGCTGGGTCAAATGGTATTTCTAGTTCTAGATCCTTGAGGAATCACCACACACACCAAAACCTCATCAGTACGTCACCATCATCAAAGACCAAAGGCAGATAAAACCACAAAGATGGGGAAAAAGCAGTGCAGAAAACCTGGAAATTAAAAAAATCAGAGTGCATCTCCCCCTCCAAAGGAATGCAGCTCATCGCCAGCAACGGAACAAAGCTGGATGGAGAATGCAGAGAAGAAACTACCATCAGAGTGAACATGCAACCTACAGAATGGGAGAAAATTTTTGCAATCTACTCATCTGACAAAGGGCTAATATCCAGAACCTACAAATAACTCAAACAAATTTACAAGAAAAAAACAAAGAACCCCACCAAAAAGTGGGCAAAGGATATGAACAGACACTTCTCAAAAGAAGACATTCATGCAGCCAACAGACACATGAAAAAATGCTCATCATCACTTGCCATCAGAGAAATGCAAACCAAAACCACAATGAGATACCATCTCACACCAGTTAGAATGGCAATCATTAAAAAATCAGGAAACAACAGGTGCCGGAGAGAATGTGGAGAAATAGGAACACTTTTACACTGTTGGTGGGACTGTAAACTAGTTCAACCATTGTGGAAAATAGTGTTCCTTTCTGTTTGTTAGTTTTCCTTCTAACAATCAGGACCCTCACCTGAAGGTCTGTTGGAGTTTGCTTGAGGTCCACTTCAGACCCTGTTTGCCTGAGTATCAGCAGCAGAGGCTGCAGAAAATAGAATATTGCTGAACAGCGAGTGTTGCTGTCTGATTATTGCTCTGGAAGCTTCATCTTAGAGGTGTACCCAGCCGTGTGAGGTGTGAGGTGTCGATCTGCACCTAGTGGGGGATGTCTCCCAGTTAGGCTACTCAGGGATCAGGGACCCACTTGAGCAAGCAGCCTGTCCATTCTCAGATCTCAACCTCCATGCTGGGAGAACCACTGCTCTCTTCAAAGCTGTCAGACAGGGACATTTACCCTCTTTTTCTTTATTAATCTAGCTAGTGGTCTTTTAATTTAGTCTTTCAAAGAATCAACTTTTGGTTTTATTGATCTTTTGTATGGTTTTTCATGTCTCAATTTTATTCAGTTCAGTTCTGATTTTTGTTGTTATTTTTTTTTTCCTTACGCTAGCTTTGGGATTGGTTTATTCTTGTTTCTCTAGTTCCTCTAGATGTGATGTTAGGTTATTAATTTGATATCTTTCTCACTTTTTGATGTAGGTGTTTAGCACTATAAACTTTCCTAACACAGCTTCAGCTGTGTTCCAGAGATTCTGGTATGTTGTATCTTTATTTTCATTAGTTTCAAAGAAGTTCTTGATTTCTGCCTTAATTTCACTGTTTATCTAAAAGTCATCCAGGAGTAGATTGTTTGATTTCCATGTAATTGTATTGTTTTAGAGATCTTCTTAGTATTTATTTCTGTTTTTATTGTGCTGTGGTCTGGAAGTGTGGTTGGTATGACTTTGGTTTTTAATCATTTGTTGAGAATCACTTTATTACCCAGCACATGGTTGATTTTAGAATATGTGCTATGTGCAGATAATATGTGCTATGTGTGTATATTGTGTTGCTGGGTGAAGGGTTCTGTAGGTGTCTGTCAGGTCCACTTGGTAAAGTATTAAGTTTATCTCCTGAATGTCTTTCACAATCCTCTGCCTCAGTGCTCTAATACTGTCAGTGGGGTGTTCAAGTATCTTATGATTATTGTGCATTGTCTAAGTCTCTTCATAGGTCTCTAAGAATGTTTTATGAATCTGGGTGTTTCCAGTGTTGGGTTCATATATATTATATTTAGGATAGTTACGTCCTTCAATTCTTGTTGAATTGAACACTTTATCATTATGTAAGGTCCTTCTTTGTTCTTTCTGATTGTTTTGGTTTAGTCTGTTTTGTCTGAAACAAGAATAGCAACCCCTGATCTTTTTTGTTTTCCATTTGCTTAATAGATTTTCCCTATCACTTTACTTTGAGCCTATGGGTTCACTGCACATGAGATGGGTCTCCTGAAGACATCATTCAGTTGGTCTTGCTTTATCCGACTTGCCACTCTTTGCCTTTTAAGTGTGATGTTTAGACAATTTACATTCAAGGTCAATATTGATATGTGCAAATTGAATCCTGTCATCGTGTTGTTTGCTGGTTGTTATGTAGACTTGATCATGTAGTTGTTTTATAATGTCAATGTTTGATGGACTCAAGTGTGTTCTTGTGGTGGATGGTACTGTTCTTTCATTTCCATGTTTAGCACTCTCTTAAGAACCTCTTGTAAGGCAAGTTTGGCAGTAATAAATTCTCTTAGCATTTGCTTGTCTGCCAATGCTTTTATTTCTCCTTCGCTTATGAAGCTTAATTTGGCTATCTA
Source organism: Macaca mulatta (assembly GCF_049350105.2). Lineage (NCBI taxonomy): Eukaryota > Metazoa > Chordata > Mammalia > Primates > Cercopithecidae > Macaca > Macaca mulatta. The sequence goes on along the minus strand of NC_133406.1, from coordinate 152,623,600 downwards.
CCACTAGTCTCCTAACAGTGCTCACAATCTACCCAACTGAAATGAAAATCAGAGAGCAAATATTTCATTGTTGTTATGATTCCTGGGGCAGGACTTAACAATCTGTACTTATTTTGAAATACAGTTAATAAGTTGGTTGCATCCCAAGTTTGGAGAAGCACTAAATTCCAGAGAAAACTGTAAGTCTTGTTCCACTAAAGTCCAGTACAAACTGTGAGTCTTGTTCTACTCCATGTGTGAGAAAACATTTTTTTGTAAATGATAAACATTTTAGGCTCTGTGGGCCATACAGTCTCTGTCGCAGCTACTCATGTCTGCCTTTGAACAGAACTTAAAGAAGAATAAAAGAGGCTCGACCAGACTTTGCCTCCCATGGGCTGGATCTGACTTACAGTCTGTATTTTGCAGATTAATGCTCTACTCTGTGAGAGCCAAAGTTTCCATGGAGTATGAAATATTGTGTTCATCACTACCCTTGCTGAAAAAAGAGAATTCCTGAATACCCTCTGACGTTTGAAGGTTTAAACATATACCTCTTATAAACTTAAGTTAAAATCTTTAAAATATACAGATAATTACACATATTAGTCACACCAGAAGTGAAATTTGACAAATGTCTCCAAAATGCGAAGCTCATATCCCAGAAAGATGTGCTATTGAGGTATAAGAGGGAATATTAGAACTTTTATTTGTATTTTTTTATCACATTTGCTTTAAATTTTATTTACAAACACTTTATTATGTACTTAAATTATCAGTACTATAGTACATACAAATATTTACACATTAAGTAAATTGTTCAATTTATTGCAATGCAAGTTTGGCAAAGTAGGAACCTTTAAAACTCTACCCCTCCATAAAATCAATGAGAATACTGATAAACAATTGTTAAAAATCATCTTTTTAAGTGCTCTGGAAATTAACCAAAGGCTTGCAATACAAGGAAAGTTTATTCAAGGAAATTGGTTCAGTCTTAGTAAGAATATTCAGCTTTTTGACAATTTAACTTGCCCAATTCCTATTTCCTTTCTCTCAGCTCTATAAGAACCTTGAAAGTCAGCAGGTTTGGAAGGATAGTACCTGTGAAACACAGCAGTCTAGCAGCCACTGGAGGGAGTAGAATGAATTTGGAGCTCCCCCAAAAGCTTCATCCCCAGAGAATTGTTATTATCTGACCTGTCTTGGAGCTACTGAAAGAAATCCCATCTCAAGGTTTGTCTTTTTATTTGAACTGACTTGGAGCACACTGAGTGAAAAAAATTTGTGTTCAGGGCACTTGTTCAAAAAAAATCAGAGGCAGTTGCTAAACATCATAGCTACCTAGGGTCACCACACCAGTTGGGATAATCAAGAGGCCAAGAAATAAAAAGGAAATAAGGAAAATGAGACCTCCATAAGGAGTTGTGAAAAGCTCTGTCTTGTTCCTGGGAATCTAGAGGTGCATGTGCAGGGCTGGAATATGCCAAGAAAAGACTTGAGAAGATTTTAATATCTTATCCATGGCTGACCTAAGGCTCTTTGCAAGCAAAAAAAAAAAAAAAAAAAAAAAAAAAAATGAGAGATAAAGCATAGCTGTAAACTGCTAGAGCACTGAAAGTATACCCCAATCCACACCACTAGGCCTCTCTGCAAAGGGTGAGAGACATTGGTTCAAGGCATTTCAGGAAATTTCTCTGCAATCATAATCCAACTACTAAAATAACTGAGTGGTGACAAGACTTCAATGGTTGCATATAAGAACACAGACTATAGAATTCATCCAGGAAAGTCACTAAACAAAGAAACAGACACAGCAAAAGAAACAACAAACTCTGGGAAAGGGGCGGAGACCTAATTCCCAGAGTTGCCATGCTATTTAATTTAAAATATACAGGTTTCAATAAAAATTACAAGACACATGAAAAATAGAAAAGTGTGTCCAATACACAGGAAAGAAAACAATCAATAGAAACTGGGGTTTAAAAAAACCCCACAGATACTAGACTTACAAGACAAAAATTTTAAGTCAAATACCATTCAAAGAGCAAAATAAAATTAAATTAAAACGTAGTATCTGCCTCCCGAGGCGGGCAGATTAATTGAGTCCAGGAGTTCGAGATCGGTCTGTCAACGTAGCAAGATCCCATCTCTTCTAAAAATACAAAAGTTAGCTGGGCATGGTGGCGCACGCCTGTAATCCCAGCTATTAAGGAGCCTGAGTCACAAGAATCGCTTGAACCCGAGAGGCAGAGGTTGCAGTGAGCCAAGATTGCACCACTGCACTCCAAAGAGATTCTGTCTTAAAAAAAAAAAAAAAAAAAAGGAAAGAAAAAGAAAAAGAAAAAAATTTTAGATGAATGAATGAAAATGGAAACAAAAACATGTAATAAAACTAATAGGATGTAGCTAAGTCAGTGCTCAGAGGGAAATTTATAGCTATAATAACCGCCTACATTAAAAAATAAGAAAGACCTGAAAGCCATAACCTAAACTTTCACCTTAAAAAAAAAGAAGTAGAAACTAAACTCAAAGCAAGCAGCAGAAGAAAATGATAAAGACCGGAACTAAATTAAATGAAATAGAGAATAGGAAAACAATATATAAAATCAATGAAATCCAAAGTTGATCTTTGAAAAAATCATAAATGTTGACAAATCTGTAATTAGGTTGAGCAGGAAAAGAAAGAAGAAAGACTCAAATTACCAAAATCAGTTATAAACGAAGGAACAATACTACTGACCTTACAGAAATGAAGAGCATTAGAAGGGAATATTACACACAATTATATGCCAACAATTTAGATACTATAGATGAAATGGAAAAATTCCTACAAAGAATGGAATTTACTAAATATGACTCAAGAAGAAATATAAAATCTGAATAGAGCTATTATAACAAGGAAAGAGATCAAACTAATAATTTTTAAGCTTGTCATAACAAAAGGCAAAAGCATAGATGGCTACATTAATCAATCTTACTGAACTTTTAACGAAGAATTAATAGCAAATCCCCATGAATGCTTCCAAGAAAAGGATATTTTTAGCCCATTTTTGAAGTTAGTTTTACTTTGATCTCTAAATCAGATAATAACATAATAAGAAAACTATAAACTAATTTCCCTTAAGTATACAGATACAAAAATTCTCAATAAAATTCTAGCAGTGTATAAATGCTAGCAATATACAACAATATATAAAAATGATTAATTGCTATAACCAATTTGAATTATTCCAGAAATAAAAGATCGAATTAACATCCCAAATCAATTAACAAAATGCATCATATCAATACAGAATAAACCACATGATCATCTAAATAGACATGAAAAAGATTTTGACAAAATCCAATATTTTTTCATGATGAAAATATTAAACCTAGAATTGGAAAAAAGCTTGCTCAACTTGGTAAAGAACATAAAAACACAGGGTTGACATTATCTGAATTAGACAGCACAAAGAATACCACCAAATCATCTTGTATATGGAAAATCCTGAGGAATTCAGGAAAAAAAAATCAGAATTAATCAGTGTCTCAGCACAGTTTTAGACTAAAAGATCAATCTGCAAAAATCAGTTGTGTTTCCATGCACCAGCAATGAACTGAAAATAAAATTAAGAAAAAATTCCATTTATAATTTATAATATCATCAAAAAGAATAAAATAGTTAAAAGAACAAAAGAAGTGCAAAACTTGTAGGGAAAACTATAAATAATGTTGAAAGAAATTAAGGAAGATAGAAATAAACAGAAAGCCATCTTATGATCATGATTTGGAAGACAATAATATTAATATAGCCATATTCTCTAAATCTATAAATTCAATGCAACTATTATTAAAATTCCCACTGCTTCATTTTTTGCAACAATTAACAAGCTTACCCTGAAATTTACCTGGACATGCAAGGGACCCAGAATAACTTAAATGATATTGAAATAAAGAACAAAGTCGGAGGACTTACACTTCTCAATTTCAAAACTTACCACAAATCTATAGTAATCAAGACAGTGTGGTACTAGCATAAGTAGAGACAGATAGAACAACAGAATAGAACTGGAAGTTCAGAAGTAAACTCTTATATTTATGGTAAATTGATTTTTCACAAGGGTTTCAAGTCAATTCAATGTGGGAAAAGAAATCTTTTCAAGAATTGGCACTGGGACTACTGGATATTTTCGTGTAAAATAAAATGGAAATGAGCCCCTATCTCACATTCCATTCAGAAATTAATTCAAACTGGATCATAGTCCACAATATAAGAACTAAAACTGTAAAACTCTTAGAAGAAAACAATAATGGTAATTATTCATTGACCTTGAATTAGGTAATGGCTTCTTAAATATGAGACCAAAAGTACAAGTATGAAAAGAAAAAGAAATAGATAAATTGGACATCATTAAAATGTAAAAACTTGCATTTTCAAAAGACACCATTAATAAAGTGAAAAGACAGCCCATGGAATGGGAGAAAATATTTGCAAATCATGTATCTCCTAAGAACTTCTGTTCAAGATATACAAAGCACTCTTATAACTCAATAATAAAAATAAAAAGTACTCCAATTTTTAAAAATGGGCAAATGATTGGAATAGACATTTCTCCAAAGAAAATACATTAATGGTCAATGGTCAATGATCATCTAAATAGACATGAAAAAGATTGTGACAAAATCCAATATTTTTTCATGAATAAGCACATAAAAAAATGGTTAACATTTCTAGTCAACAGAGAAATATAAGTCAAAACCACAATGTGATAGACTTCACACTCACTATAGTGGATAACAAAAATAAAAAGGACAAATCATAACAAGTGTTGCCAAAAATGTGAAGAAACTGAAGTCTTAATACATTGTTAAGAACGTGAAATACTGAAGCCTCTTTAGAATCTTTGACAGTTCCTCAAAAAGTTAAACAAAGATTTAACATATGGTCCAGTCGTCCCCCTGCATAAGTATATTCCAAGAGAAATGAAAATATATGTACACATAAATATTTGTACTGGGATGTTCATAGTATTCCTAATAGCAAAACACTGGAAACAACCCAAATGTCCATCCACTGTTGTATAGGAAAAATGTGTTATATCTGTACAATGGAATGTTATTTGGCAATAAAAGCGAATGAATTACTAATACATGCACAACATAGATGAACATTGAAAACACTATGTTAAGGGAAAGAAGCCAGTCATAAGAGCATATATCCTATGATTCCATTTCTATGACATATTCAGGATAGGAAAATCCATATATTCAGAAAGTAGTTTAGTGATTTCCAGCAGCTGCAGGGAGGGTGAATGGGGAATGACTGCTAATAGTCACAGAGTTTCTGTGTAGGGTGATGAAAATGTACTAAAACTAGATAATGGTGATTATTGTGTAACTGTGAATATAGTAAAAAACATGAATTGTATTCTTTAAAAGGGTGAATTTTATGGTATGCAGGTTTTATCTAAATAAAACTATCATAAAAATTATTGAATTGCATGCTCTCATTTTATTTTTGAAGAGACATGGGTCTCACTATGTGGCCCAGGCTAGAGTACAGTGGCTATTCACAGGCATGATCATAGCACACTGTACAAGCCTCAAATTCCTGACTCAAGCAATTCTCCTGCCTCAGCTTCCCAAGTAGTTGGGACTTTAAGGACATGCTCAGTTCATCATGTTTTAAGATTGATGGCATATAAGCTCAAGATAGCTTGAAGAGAGTTCTGGTTCCTAAAAGGCTGATTAAGCTCCTATTAGACTGACATTCTTAAATACATCAACTACAACTCTAGACAATTATAAAAACGAACAACTTCAAAAAATGTGAACAAAATAAGACAGATGGTGGAGTGGACCATAAACTTGGAAAACGCATCTTACGTGTATTGAATTTTCTGTTTTAGGAATTTTAGCCTGAGGAAAAGCTGAAGTTGAATAAAGGAAACTCACACTTTCTCTGCTCTGAAGATCCAAAGGATTAAGTTCAGGAAAATCATAGCTGTTGAAGAGTAAGGGGGAAATATTAGAAATGAGAGATACTGCAAGGTAGAGAGGCACCAAGTTCTGTGATAGACTCAGCTTAAATTTCCAGCTGAGTCGTGAACCACACGTGCCTGAGACAAACACAAAGCAGCACATATAAGGGTTAAAACAAATAAACAAACACACAAAATTAAAAAGAAAAAGAGCTTTTAACTTGTATTTGAGCTGCTGACCAAGAAACAGCATTTGTAATTTCAGTACAATCAATTTAATTGCCTGTTAAAATGAAAATATCAGTACTTGGCCGGGCGCGGTGGTTCAAGCCTGTAATCCCAGCACTTTGGGAGGACGAGACGGGCGGATCACGAGGTCAGGAGATCGAGACCATACTGGCTAACACGGTAAAACCCCGTCTCTACTAAAAAAATACAAAGAAAAACTAGCCGGGCGAGGTGGCGGGCCCCTGTAGTCCCAGCTCCTCGGGAAGCTGAGGCTGGAGAATGGCGCAAACCCGGGAGGCGGAGCTTGCAGTGAGCTGAGATCCAGCCACTGCACTCTAGCCTGGGCGACAGAGCGAGACTCCGTCTCAATAAAAAAAAAAAAGAAAGAAAAAAAGAAAAAGAAAAAAAAAAAGAAAATATCAGTACTCGGTTAAGGCTTCAAGTTGGTTGACTAGAAGCAGCTATTATGTGCCACTCTGACAGAGAAAAGAAAAAGAGATGTGTAAATACTTGATCTTCAACTGAAATATCCAGATGGACATCTTCGGATTAATCAAGGAATCAGCTCTATGGGTGGAGAATGGAGAGGAGCGAGACTGGACAACTGCCCATGGGGAGTGGCACAGAATCAGGAGAGCAGAGAATCGGTGAGTGAGCGAGCATTCCTGGCAACTCCTATTTCTGACACAGACCTTTGCAGCCCTGGGCTCAGGAGATCCCCTCAAGAACTCACCCCACCAGGGCCTTCAGACTGATATGAAGACCTATGTGGTGCTCATGCAGGATTTTTGCTTCCTAGTTCGGCTAAATTCGGGTTCTTGTCTCACAGACACATGGAAGAGTGAGGACAGCGGAATTTATTAAGCAAAAGGAAAGCTCTCGACAGAGAGAGGGGTCCTGCACCCAGGTTTCCATCTCACAGAATTGAATGCCAGGCCACCACACGGGAGTTGAGGTCAGGCTCCTCCCCAGCAAAAGGCGTGATTTCCTGGTGGCTCCACCCCATTTGCCCAGCAGTGCACCAGGGGCATGCCCAGACAAGCCAGCTGTGCACATTCCCCATCTGCACAAAGCATCTGGTGTAAAGACTTGTAGGGTGGGTTGGAGATTCTACAGGGACCTTTCCCTATTTGCCTAGGCATTTGGCTGTCTCCTGCCTGTATCACTGCCTGGGCAGAGCTGCCACTAAGGCACATGTGGAGTGCCAGAGCATTGGATCCCTGGGCTCCAGCTGCAGCAATGGAGTAAGTCGGGCTCCCTTGCATGCCCCCAGGAAAAGGGCGAATCCAGGGGGCTGAGCAGTGATGGACTGCAGGACTTGCCTCCACTGAACCTCACAAAGTGGCCTAGGATGACAGGCACCTCCAGCTGGGACTCTCAGGTCCATAGCAGCTCTGCACTTCACTTGGACAGAGTGCCCAGCAGGGGAGGCAGCCTGCCATCTTTGCTATCTGGCAGCCCTTGCCGCTGTTGCCTTCAGGCTCTGGAAAGTGCCTGGTGACCTGGGACTGGAGCAGACCCCCAGCACAGCATAGCCACCTCACAGAAAAGTAGCCAGACTGTTTTTTATGTGGGTCCTCAATCTCTCTTCTCCTCACTGGGCAGGACGTCCCAAACTGAAACTCCAACCATCCTCCACTGGTAGCTGCTCCACATTTCCATGGGTCGGAGCTCCCACAGGGAGGGGCAGGTCACCATGTTTGCTACTTCACAGCCCTAGATGCTGTTGCCTTCAGGCTCTGGAGACTGTGCAATGATTAGGGGATGATGCAGGGCCTCCATACAGTGCAGCAGCTCCACAGAAAAGCAGCCAGACTATTTTTTATGCAGGTCCTCAATTCTGCTTCTCACTGGTGGGACCTCCCAAGCTGGGACCCCAGCCACCCCTTGTGGGGACTCTTGGGTTGCAGCTCTGTACTTCCCTGAGACAGCACCCCCAGATGGAGGGGCAGGCCACCATATTTGCCATCTGGCAGCCCTCAGGCTGTAGAGGTTGTGTGGCGATTAGGGACTGGCATGGATCCCTGGCACAGTGCAGCTGCCCTGTGGAAAAGTGGCTGGGCAGTTCTCCACGTAGGTCCCCATCCCAACTTCTCCTTACTGGGTGGGGCTTCCTGGCGGGGGACTCCAGCACAACAACCCTGCCCCTGCCTGAACACTTCAGTCAGAGGCAGCTCTGCATTTCTCTGAGGAGGAAACCCTAGAGACAGTCACCATTGCAGCTGCAGCTGCAGTGGTACCACACTAACTATCCTCATTCTGGGGAAGGAACTAAGGACCTAGTCACTACGCTGGCATCTCCAGCACACAAAAGCAACCACATGGAGGGGAGCCCAGTCTCTCTTCCCTGTAAGCCTTCACCCCCAACTCTTCACCAGTTAGGACCACCGGCTCAGGAGTGCAGATTAGCTGCCCCACCCACAGCTGAGCCTACCCTCTAGTAGTGGCTCAGAGTTTACCTAGAGATGGGCTCCCAGAGGCAACTGACAGCCCCTCTGCCACTGCCACAGAAGTGGTTCTGCTCCTGTTGCCCTTGGTCTGGGGAAGAAACAAAGAACCTGAGGCCTTCACTTGCACTTTCAGCATGCCACAGTCACCATACAGCGAGGGGACCAGTCTCTGCTCCATATGAGCCCTGGACCCCCAGCTCTTCAACATGTGGAATCCACAGCTCACACAAGCAGTGCAGCAGCCACACCCCTTGGCTGAACATTTCCAGTAGCAGTGGCTCCACATTTCTCTGAGGTGGAGCTCCCAGAGGCAATTGAAAGCTCTTCTGTAACTGCTGCTGCCAGTGCAGTGGTATTTCCCATGCTGCTGTCAGATTGGGGAAGGAACAAAGACCCTGAGTGCCTTGACTATATCTCCAGCAAGCTTCAGTTGTCCTACAAAGAAGAGGCCAGTCTGTCTCCCATGGGACCCACCTGAACCCTTCCAATCACCAGGCAGGGCCCCCACAGGTTGGGCCCACAGTGAAGCCACCCCATCTCAGGTGATGGATAGCAGCTCCACATCTCTCTGGAGTGGAGTCCCAAGAGGCAAGGGAAGACTGTCTGCAACAACCACTGCTAAGGAAAGCTTGAGCTCAGCTCAGAGCTGCAGTGTTCAGCCTGGGAATGCTAAGCCATGATCTGCAGCTAGCACTCCAGTGGGAGAGGAGCCCACACTTTCAGAGCACTGAGAGGGAGCACAGGTGCAGTCATGAAGAAATACAGAGGAGCCATGTGGCTGAGCAAGAGCCTACCTACTGGCCATTATGTTTAAGTGCCACCTACTGGATCATAGCCCAAAAATTACCCTCATGCTATTCTCGTGATAATGAGTGAGTTCTCATGAGATCTGATGGTTTTATAAGGGACTTTTCCCCTTTTGCTCATTCTTCTGCCTCCTACTGCCTTGTGAAGAACAGGTTTGCCTCCCCTTCTGCCATGATTGTAAGTTTCCTGAGGCTTCCCTAGCCCTGTGAAACTGAGTCAATTAAACCTCTTTCCTTTATAAATTACCCAGTCTCAGATATGTCCTTATATATGGCAGCATGAGAACAGACTAATACACCAAGCAAGGGTTATTAACCAGACTGTAATGGCTGAAATGACAGAGATAGAATTCAGAATATGGAGAAACCAAGATCATCAAGAATAGGAACTTTGAAACCCAATCCAAGGAATGTAAGGATTACAATAAAACAATATGGGAGCTGATAGACAAAATAGCCATTATAAGAAAGAAGCAAACTGACCTGATGTAGCTGGAAAACACACTGCAAGAAATTCTTAATGCAATTGCAAGTATTAACAATAGAATAGACCAAGCTGAGGAACAGAATCTTAAGAGCTTGAAGACTGGATCTCTTAAATAACTCAGTCAGAAAAAAATTAAGAAAAAAGAGTAAAAAAGAACATACAACCTCCAAGAAATATGGGACTATATAAAGAGACCAAATCTACAACTTATTGGCATCCCTGAAAGAGAAAACAAGTAACTTGGAAAACACATTTCAGGGTATCATTATCATCCATGAAAACTTCCCCAACCTCATTAGAGAGGCCAATATTCAAATTTGGAAAATGCAGAGAACCCCTACAAGAGACATTATACAAGAAGTCTGTCCCCAAGACACATAAACATCAAATTTCCAATCTTGAAATGAAAGAAAAAATGTTAAAGGAAGCTAGCGAGAAAGGGAGATCACCTATAAAGGGAACTGCATCAGGTTAACGGCAGACCTTTCAGTAAAAACCCTACAAGCTAGAAGAGATTTGGGGCCTATATTCAGCATTTCCAACCAAGAAATTTGTATCTAATCAAACTCAGATTCATAAGTGAAGAAGTAAGTTCCTTTCCAGACAAGCAAATGCTGAGGGAATTTGTTACCACCAGACATGCCTTTTAAGAGGTCCTGAAAGGAATGCTAAATATGGAAACGAAAGACTTTTTAAGTGTACTTAAAAAAACACTCATGTGCACAGACTCTTGATGCTATAAAGTAACCATGCAAAACGTTCTGCATAATAACCAGCTAAAAACACAATGACAGGATCAAATCTGCACATATTAATAACCTTGAATGTAAACAGTTTAAATGCCTCAATTAAAAGGCACAGAGTGGCATGCTAGGTAAGAATCATAACCCAGTGGTATGCTGTCTTCAAGAGCCCCATCTAATATGCAATGACATCCATGGAGAAAAACTTACCAAGCAAATGGGAATCAGAAAATATCAAGGGTTGCAATCCTAATTTCAGACAAAACAGACTTTAGACCAACAAAGATACAAAAATACAAAGAAGGGCATTACATAACAGTAAAGGGTTCAGTTCAACAAGAAGACCTAACTATCCTAAACATATACCCAGCCAATGCAGGAGTACCAAGGTTCATAAAGCAAGTTCTTAGAAATCTATGAAGAGAGTTAGAATCCGACACAATATTAGTGGGAGACTTCAGTACCCCACTGACAGTATTAGACAGATTACCAAGGCAAAATACTATAAAGATACTTAGGACCTGAACTCGACACTTGACCAAATGAACCTAGTAGATATCTACAGAATTCTTTACTCAATAACCACATACTATATATTCCTCTCATTGCCACATGGCTCATACTCTAAAATCAACCACACAATTAGACAATCTCAACAAATTCAAAAAAATCTCAGCAAATTCAATAAAACCTAAATCATACCAGTCCCACTCTTGGAAAACTCAGTGCAATACAAATAGAAATCAAAACTAAGAAAATCACTAAAACCATACAATCTTATGGAAATTAACCTGCTCCTGAATGACTTTTGAGTGAATAACGATTTTAAGGCAGAAATCAAGAAATTCATTGATATTAATGAAAACACAGTGTACCAAAATCTCTGGGACACAGCTAAGGCAGTGTTAAGAGGGAAGTTTATAGCACAAAATGCCCATATTACAATTAGAGGAACTAGAGAAGCAAGAGAAAACCAACCCCAAAGTGAGCAGAAAACAAATAACCAAACTAAGGGGTCAAATTGAGATGCAAAAAAACATACAAATGATCAAATAATCCAGGAGCTTATTTGTTGAAAAAAAATTAATAAGATAGATAGACTGCTAGCTAGACTAATAAAGGAAAAAAAAGAGGAGATCAACATCACACCGAAAGGACAAAAGCTAGAAGCATTCTGTATTAGTTTGTTCTCACACTGCTAATAAAGACATATCAAAGACTGGGTAATTTATAAAGGAAAGAGGTTTAATTGACTCACAGTTCAGCATGGCTGGGGAAGCCTTAGGAAATTTACAATCATGGCAGAAAGTGGAGCAAACATGTCCTTCTTCATATGGCAAGAGGAAGAAATGCAGAGCGAATGTGGAGGAAAAGCCCCTTATAAAACCATCGGACCTCATAAGAGCTCACTATCATGAGAACAGCATGGAAGTAACTGCCCCCATGATTCAATTACCACCCACCAGGTCCTTCCCATGACACGTGGGGATTATGTGAACTATAATTGAAAATAATACTGACAAAGGACACAGCCAAATCATATCACATTCCCCTTGAAAACCAGGAATGCCCACTGTCACCACTCCTATTCAACATAATACTAGAAGTCTTGGCAAGGCAATCAGGCAGGAGAAAGAAATAAAAGGCATCCAGGTAGGAAGAGGGGAAGACAAACTATCCGTTTGCAGATGCCATGACGAGATATCTAGAAAGCCCTATAGTCTCTGCCCAAAAGCTCCTTAATCTGATAAACAAATTCAGCAGTGTTTGAGGATACAGAATTAATCAACATAAAAAAGTAACATTCCTATATACCAACAAAACCCAACCTAAGAATTAAATCAGGAATGCAATTCTATTGACAACTGCCACAAAAACAATAAAACACCTGGGAATGAAGCTAACCAGGAAGGTGAATGATCTCTACCATGAGAATTACAAAACACAGATCAAAAAAATCAGAGATAACACAAATGGCAAAACCTTTCATGCTCATGAATTGGAAGAATCAATATTGTTAAAATGGCCATATTACTCAAAGCAATTTATAGATTCAATGCTATTCCTATCAAACTACCAACTTCATTTTTCACAGAATTAGAAAAAAAAAAAACTATTCTAAAATTTATATGGAACCAAAAAGAGAACCTAAATAGTCAAAGCAATCCTAAGTCAAAAGAAGAAAGTCAGAGGCATCACATTACCCAACTTTATACTACAAGGCTATGGTAACCCAAACAGCATGGTACTGGTACAAAAGCAGACACATAGACCAATGGAATAGAACAGAGAACACAGAAATAATGCCACATATCTACAACCACCTGGTCTTCAACAAAGCTGACCAAAACAACCAATGGTGAAAAGACTTTCTGTTCAACTAATGGTGCTGGGATGACTAGATACCCATAAACAGAAGATTCAGTCTGGAACTCTTTCTTATACTATACACAAAAATCATCTCAAGATGGATCAAAGACTTAAATGTAAAACCTAAACCTGTAAAATCCCTGGAAAATAACTTAGGAAAAAACATTCTGGAACTAGGACCTGGCAAAGATTTCATGATGAAGATGCCAAAAGTAATTGCAACAAAAACAAAAATTTACAAATGGGACCTAATTAAACTAAAGAACATCTGCACAGCAAAAGGAACTATCAACAGAATATAAAAAAACCTATAGAGTGAGAGAAATTATTTACACTATATGCAAATACTTTGCACTTTATGCAAATCAGCAAAGGTTTAATATCTAGAAACTATAAGGAACTTAAACAAATTTACAAGCAAAAAACTAACAACCCCATTAAAAAGTGGCAAAGGACATGAACAGACACTTTTCAAAAGAAAACATACATGTGGCCAAGCAGCATATGAAAAAATGCTCAACATCACTAATCATTAGAGAAATGAAAATCAAAAGCACAATGAGATATCATCTCACACCTGTCAGAATGGCTATTACTAAAAAGTCAAAAAATAACTGATGCTGGAGAGGTTGTAGAGAAAAGAGAACACTGAAAGGAGTGTAAAAATTAGTTCAGTCATTGTGTGTGAACTAATTCTTCATGAGAAATTAGTGTGTGGTGATTCCTCAAAGAACTTAAAACAGAATTACATTTGACTCAGCAATCCCATTATTGGGTATATACTCAAAGGAATATAAATCCTTCTGCCATAAAGACCTATACATGCATGTGTTGACTGCAACACTATTTACAATAGCAAAGACATGGAATCAAGCCAAATACCCATTAACAGTAGACTGGATAAAGAAAATGTGCTAAATATACACCATGGAATACTAGGTAGCTATAAAAAAGAATGAAATTATGTCCTTTGCAGCAACATGAATGGAGCTGAAAGCCATTATCCTAAGCAAACTAATGCAAGAACAAAAAAACCAAATACTGCACATTCTCATTTATAAGTAGAAGCTAACCAATGAGAACACATGGACACAAAGCAAGGAACAAGATACACCAGAACTTACTTAAGAGTCAGGGATGGGAGGAGGGAGAAGATCAGAAAAAAATATCTATTGAGTACTATACTTATCACCTGGGTGACAAAATAATCTCTACACCAAATCCCCATGACACACAGTTTACTTATATAACAAACCTGTGCATGTACCCTTGAATGTAAAATAAAAGTTTAAAAAAAGAGAAAATATCAGTACTCTTCAAAGGAACAAAAAAGGAGTACAGAGTCCTTTTAACATGGCAATCCCAATGTCTAGAATCTGTAAAGGCACAACATAAAAAGAAACAGGAATATGTGACCTATTGTCTAGACGAGATAACCAATATTGACCAACCTCAAAATGATTTAGGTATGGAATTAGCATATAGGGAATTTAAAGCAGTTATCATATCTCTTTTAAAGCTGTAAATACAAAGATAGTTGCAATGCATGAAGAGATAGGAAACTTCAGCAGAGAAATATATGCAACATCAAATAAAGAAAGTTACAGAACTTAAAATATCTGTCTTATAAATGTCTGACATGTAATATGCTGTGTATGCATTTAGCAGGAGGAAAAAGAAGACAGAAGAAATATCCAGTAAACCTGAAGATAGATCAGTCTAAGAATTATTCAGTCTAAGAATTATTCAGTCTAAGAATTAGGAAATTATTCAGTCTAAGAATTAGGAAACATAAAGATCAAAAAATAAAGAAAGAAAGTTTTACTGGCCTGTTGAATAATATCAAATGATCTATTTTTATGTGTAATTGGAGTGTCAGAAGAAGAGAGAGAAGAGAGCAGAATCGAATTTGAAGAAATAATGGCTACTTTTTTCAAAACTTGGTAAAAGACATAAATTTAAAGATTTAAGAAACTCAGCAATCTACAAACAGGAAAAATATGAAGAAAATCATATGTAGGTATAATAAAAAAAAATACAAAACCAAAAGAAAAGAGAAAATGTTTCAAAGCAGGCAAAGAAAAATTAAATATTATATACATCAGAGTAAAGTGAATTATTTTACTGTTCACTTATTAGAAACCTTGGAGCATGGAAGACAGCAGAGAAAGTGTTAAGCTGGTGAAAGCAAAAAATCAAACAAAAATGTCAACCAAGAGTTCTATATCCAGCACTAATATTCTTCCAGAATGTGGAGGAAAATACATTTTCAGGTGAAAAAAACCTTTAAGACAATCAGCTGCCAGCAGACATAAATTAAAAGAATTGCCAAGGGAAGCTCTGAGGCTGAAGAGAAATAATATCCTTCTTTCTCATATCCTCAGAAGGAATTAAGAGCACTGAAAATGGCAAAAACATCTTAAATTACAATTTCAATTTCCTCTTTTAAAAAAAAACTTTGCATGAATATTTAAAGCAAAAATCATAACCTTGTCTCATATGGTTTGTAATGTATGTATAAGCAAAGCATAAATGCATGACAGGAAAAATATGAGAGGTGGAGAACAATAGAAAGTCCTACAAATATGGTCCAGAATATGGAACTTACAATTGCAAATTATCTGAATTTTATGTGAAATGGCACAAGATTAACTCTACTGTGAAAAAGTAAAGACCTGTAGTTTAATCTATACTGCAACCACTAAAAAATTCAAAGAAGTATATCTAAAATGCCAATAGATAAAATGGCATTTTTAAATGTCATTTTAAAATCCAAAAGAGGACAAAAACACAGGGCCAGAGAATCAAAACACATAGAGGACAAACAAAAGACACATCATAAAATAGGAGAAGTAAACCCAATCCTATCGACGATTATATTAAATATAAATGACTAAACTCTCCAATTAAAAGTCAGAGATTATCAAAACATAAAAATTGAGACTCGCCTATTTGCTATCTTCAAGAAGCTCAATTTAAATGAATTGATACATTTAAATACATATTAAATTTAAAGACACATTTAATACACTGAATGTATTAGATTGAAAGCAAGTGATGGAAAAGATATGCCAAAGGAACAGTAAGCATAACAAGGCCAGAGTGGCTACATTAATATTAGATAAAATAACTTTAAGACAAAAAGTACTAGTAGAAATAAAGAGGGAGAATTCATAATGATAAAAAGTTTAAATCATTTGGGAGCCAAAACGACCATTAATGTGTGTAATTCTAATTACAGAACATTGAAATACAGGAAGCAGAAATAAACATACTTAAATATTATAGATTTTAACACTCCTGTCTTAGTAATTTATACAATACTTCAACAAAAAAATTAAATAAATACAGAAATTATCTAACAACACTTTAAACATCAAGGTAATTGATATTTATAAACATTACATCCAAATGAGAATAAATGGTTTGTCAAACACAAATTAAACATTCAAGATGATAGGCCATATATTGAGCCATGAATTGCACCACAAAATGTATTTAAAAGGATTGAAATTGTACAAAGGGTGTTTTCTGATCACAACAGAATTCAATTAGAAAGATAAAAATAAGATATGTAGGGGAAAACTTCAAATATTTGCAATGTAGACAATAGACTTCTAAATAATTCATACATCAAAGAAGAAATAACAGAGGAAATAAGGTACCATGTCAAACTGAATAATTACAAAAATTCATAATATCAAAATATGTAAGATGCAGCTAAGGAAACACTTAAAGGCAAAAGTATATCTTAAAAATACTTATGTTGGAAAGGAAGATGGTCTAAAACTAATGACCTAAAGCCTATCTAGAGAATGTGGAGAAATAGGAACGCTTTTACACTGTTGGTGGGATTATAAACTGGTTCAACCATTGTGGAAAACAGTATGTCAATTCCTCAAGGATCTAGAACTAGAAATACCATATAACCCAGCCATCCCATTACTGGATATATACCCAAAGGATTATAAAACATGCTGCTATAAAGACACATGCACATGTATGTTTATTGAGGCACTATTCACAATAGCAAAGACTTGGAATCAACCCAAATGTCCATCAGTGACAGACTGGATTAAGAAAATGTGGCACATATACACCATGGAATACTATGCAGCCATAAAAAAGGATGAGTCTGTGTCCTTTGTAGGGACATGGATGCAGCTGGAAACCATCATTCTCAGCAAACTATCGCAAGAACAGAAAACCAAACACCACATGTTCTCACTCATAGGTGGGAATTGAACAATGAGATTACTTGGACTCTGGAAGGGGAACATCACACACCAGGGCCTATTATGGGGAGGAGGGAGAGGGGAGGGATGGCACTGGGAGTTATATCTGATGTAAATGACAAGTTAATGGGTGTTGACGAGTTGATGGGTGCAGCACACCAACATGGCACAAGTATACATATGTAACAAACCTGCACGTTGTGCACATGTACCCTAGAACTTAAAGTATAACAAAAAAATTAAAAAAAAGAAGCTAGTAAGAGAAGAGAAAATTAAGTGGAAAATAAGTGAAAGGAAGGAAATAATCAGGATAACAGCAGAAATTAATGAAATAGAAAACAGACAAGAAATAGATAAATTATCAAAGCCAGAAGTGGGTTATTTCAAAAAATCAACACAATAATAAGTCTCTAGCTAGTTTGATCAAGAAAAAGAGAAGGAACGAGTAAGAAGAATGAAAGTGTAGTTATCACAACAGGTCCTAGAGACATTGGATAATGAGACAATCTTTGAACAAATTTACCCAATAAGTTTGATAACTTAGATGAAATGGAGAAATCCTGGGGAAGCAGAGAGCAGAGAGAGATAGCTTACCAAAATTAACATATGAAGAAATTGAAAGTCTAAATATCCCTATGTCTAATAAATAAACCAATTATTAAAGCCTTTCTACAAAGAAAACTGCATGTCTTTATGGTTTCATTTGTGAATTATGTGAAATATATAAGAAGAAAAAGTACAAAGCTTATACAAAGGTTTATAGACATTAGAGGAAGAGAGAAGACTTAGTAATTCATTTTATGAGGCCAGTATAATCCTAATACTAATAGCTGACAAAAATTATTAAAAAAATTACCAATCAATATCCCTCATAGACATACATGCAAAAATCTGTTATAAAATATTGAATAAAATTTCAGATTTATTCAAAATAGTCAAATATTGAAAACAACCATATGTATGTAAATAGAAGAATAAATCAACTGCAGTATATTTATACAGTGGAATGCTACTCAGCAATACAAAGAACAAACTATTGAAACACACAACATGGCTGAATATCAAAAACTGTGCTGAGTAAGAGGTCTTACATAAGATAGTACACACAGTGTGGTTTCATTTATTTGGAGTTCTAAGACAAACAAAACTAATTTGTGGTGGAAAAATATAAGACAACTTTTGACTTTGAGAGCAAAAAGGGAGGAATTGACTAAAAATTTTATTAAAGAATTTTCTAATGGTAATATTCTATATCTTTGTAAGAACTTGAGTTACATAGAATCTGTCAAAATTCACCAAACATACACTTAGTACATGTGCATTTTATTCTATACAAATTTTACATTAAAAAGTGCAAAAAAGATTAAACTCTAATGCAATGGATGCTGAAATATTTAAGGAGAAATATGCTGACATATTTCTAAAAAGTAAGATGAATTAATTAATAGCCAGATGGATGGATATATGAGAATACATTATGGTAAAACAAGACCAATATAATGTTAATTTCAAGCATACAACAAAGTCTACTCTGTCTATTATAAAAAATATCACACTTTATATTTGACATTTTTAATGATAAAATGATCAAAAAATGGTTTGGAGTTCTATACCTTATACTATGGAAAATTTATCCTTTAGGGATTTGAAGGACCAGCAATCTATGGAATCTTAATATAATTATGAGACTATCTGAAAAAGAAACCATATTCAATGTAATACGGCTGTGAAATGAGAAACCAGCAATACCGCTATGAAATGAGAAACCAGTTCTGGAAGGAATTTTTCAAATCTTTCTTCTAATGGGTTAGGACTAAGAATCTTGGTTCTAAGCCTTCTCCATTTTTCTCACTTAACTCTTGCATCAAGCAGATTATTTGAGCCACAGATTCAGGATGTTCCTACTTCTATGCCAGTACCACACATTTCCTCTGAGCAAATGTTCATTTTTAAAGGTACACATACAAGCAAAATTCTCTGCCTAAAGTTTCCATCAGTTTTCATGTTCCATATGTTTCAAAGTCCCACAGTAAATCTGATAAGCTACTAGTAGCTTTTCTTCTCTTTAAATTGGACTATATTACAAAAATTGACTGGATGAATAAACCAACAAAGGAAATGAACAAAGGAATGAATAAATATCATTTAGCTAAGGCTAACAATTGAGCCCTTTAAGCTGGATTCCAGTTTCAATGAGCATTTGGGTAGCTTGCCAGTATCTTTGTCTATTGTGTAGAACTGAGTTTAATCCTTATATCCTGGCTGTCCTCAAACCCACGGACTAAACAGAAATCTTTTTGTTCAAAGACAAGTAAACAGAAAATGTCAACATATAACTTGTAAAAAAGAAATCAGCAGGACAGAAGTGTAAATTCTTCCCATGATTAGATTTAGATGATCATAGAAAAGGGAAAGTGCTTTAAAAAATGTTTGCTTTGTATTCTCACTATAAGCATATATTACTCAAAGTATTTTCATCTTTGTATTCTCTAGCACCAGGAACAAAATAAATGTAAATATTTTTGAGTGAGTGAATGAATTTCTATTATTCAAAAAGATGACTTTAAAAATGATAGAAGAATGAAGATAAATCACTGTTGAAATCTGAAAGTTGCTAATTGATACTGCAGAAAACAAAACAAGTAATTCAAAGGATATTCTTGAAAAATACTTGTAAAATGAAGAAAAAGAAAACATAAATTTAAAGTTAGAGAGAGAATATAATGGATTAGAGTTTCTAAAGTTTATAAAAGATTTTAGAATTAAAATGGAAAGAGGTGTAAGAAGCAGAGTAATGAAAGGAGACACAAATATCATGGTAAGTTACCTACATCTGAAAGGTGAATCCTTAGCACTTGCTACCATGTAAAATATTATAAATGTTTACCTATGTTATATAATATCTTTTTTATCTACTAGAATTTATGCTCCAGGAAAACTGGAATTTTTGTCTTTTGGTTTGCTATTATTTGCCCACTACCTAAAATACTGTCTCATATACATAAATATACAATAAATGCCTATTGCCATAGGCATGCTTATTGAAGAAATGAACTAGTTTTTAACTGCTTTGTTTAAAAGAACATCTGAGCAAGTTAGCCTTGGCTAAATGAACCAGGAGTGGTGGTGGTGCTGTATGGATAGGTAGGAAGCCAAGTATATTTTGAAAAAAACAATTAAAATCACACTGTCCCCAGATTCCTCTTCTGTAACAAATGCTTTTCTTTAAGAAATAAAGCAATTTAGCTCAAAAAACTGTTTATGATTCCAAAATTGCATTATTAAATAAGCTACCTTTTGTGCATAAACAGGAACAAAATCTCAAGTTTTCACAAAATTTAAGATATTACAGTTCATAAATTTACTTAAAAGAGTGCTTTGGGTAACTTAAAAGTTTTCAAAATTGAAGCTCAGGAAAGAAAAATAAGGCAGTTTAAAAACTGGTAATTTAAAGGTCAACCAAAGTCATAGAATTACATGGATAAGAGGACAACCACTATGGAGGAAAAAAGTTAATGCAGCTTAGACTAAAGGGTGTATTAAGTCGACTAAATGGAATATTAAATGTAAAAATGACACAGAATAAAGAATATGTAGGCATATATGCATATACAATACATATATAGTATGTGTTTATAGATATAAATATGGATAAATGATAAGCAGTAGACGGATGCTAGATAGTTGCTGTGTGTGCACACGTGCACGTGTGAAGGTATGTGTTATGTTTTACTTTCAGAATAATCAGTCAAAACTTCAGTGAGTGAAGAAGGAGAAGTGAGGATGTGGAGGGAAGACAATGGCAGTGTCTTCTGAACAATGTTAGCTGTTCTCTTGCTTCCAGTGTGAAAGGTGGCAGGAAATCTGGAAATACTGTCAGGCCCCACTTCCTCCGTCCCATTCCACATCCACTAATGCCTTTTGTGAATCTATAAAAACAAGAGCCTTCTTCAATGCCACTAATGCCTCAGGGTCACATGAGGTATTTCTTCTTTTTGCTCAGACTCCTCAAAATGTGGCTTAGTTGAATCTCTGTTATTAATGTGCCTTGTAATTTAGCTTTAATTTCCTTGGTAAACAAAGCCCAAAATAAGGACCTGTGTTCCTACTCCTCAGGGAGTAGGATTGAGGAATGGGGAAGAATAGAAGAGAGAAAAGATAATATAAGGGTGTGTTCTTTAGGACAGCATGGAGGACACATGTGGCTCAATCCCACCCAGAACTGTCTAAGGAGCATAGAAAATGCTGTTACAGAGGGTAAATGGTGTTACAGAGGGTAAATGAGGAGAGTTATTTCTATTTCAGCTTCTATCTAGCATGGATTGGGAGATGTTCCTAAGGGCATTAACTCCTTCAAATCTCCTGTTTTCACAGGCTGGTTGCTCCTTCCACCTTCTGTAAAATGAGAGAAGCCAGGCAGAAAGTGAAAGACATGCAGACATTAGGTCATCGTTTGAGCAAGGCAGTATCAGCACAAAATGAGTGGAAGGCTCAAGGAATGGTCTGCTGCAATCATGGCTGAAATTAGAGGTGAGGCAAAGAGGACGCTACTCAGGAAATAAAGAGGAGTCTGATATTCCTTTCACAGATCTTCCAAGACTATATGCTTTACAGCCCATGGTTAATTCCTTTTGATCCCCCTGCCTAGCCCAGTTAACCAGAATCTCCTTTGAAAATTGTGATCTGTGTTTCTGCTTACTTGAAGTGAGGATTTGGACCAAAAAAAAAATTGTTAATGACAGTAATTAAGAATATTATAAATACATGCATTTGTGTGTGTATTATATGCATCTTTCATACTCTAGAAGCACAGGGTACTAGTTCTTTTAAAAATACATAAGAATTCATATATTGAAGCCCAATATTTGAGCCAAAACTAAAACATCTTATTTTTAAAATAAAACTATGGGGGAATCTTACAATGCAATAAAACTAGAAATTCTATATGTAGTTTAAATTCTCAATTTTCATTTTATACTATAACTCCAATTTTCTTGAGTTCATTGTTGATTAGCATGTAACACTATACCAGCCATTTGACTCTTCGCCCTCAGCTCCTATTCCCACCCTTCTGTGCTTTTCTGTGTACTAAAGACTAGAAGTCTATAAGCTGTTTCTCGACCTTCTTTACCAGCTGTCTTCCTGATGAGTTCTACTAATAAAAGGTACTAGTAAGAGATCAAAAGACATCGGGAACAGTAAAGTTTTCTCCTTCTGGATCCAACAGTATGGCAGTCATTGTCAATTACTGTTAGTAGCTGTACTAGCAGCAGGAGTATGTTGATAGCAGACTCTAGCAGAGTGGGCACAGATAGCATCTTTTTCTTGCTTTTGCCCTGGTCCAGGCAATACACCTTTGGTAGATACAGAACCAACTGAAACACCATCTCCAACAAGTAGCAGAAGGGGCAGACTCATTGACTCCAGCTCGGGTATCGACTCATTGACTCCAGCTCAGGTGTCTTACCAGCTTCTGATCTCTTGGTATAATCCCTTTTGCATTTTTGTTCTTCCAACCCTCCTTTCTGCTATCAGCTGTGGTCTGCATGTTTGCGTCCCCCGCACCAAATTCACGTGTTGAAACCTTATCCCCAATGTGATAGTATTAGAAGGTAGAACATTTTGGAAGTCATTAGATCATGAAGGCTCTGCTCTCATAAATGGGGATAGTGCGCTTAGAAAAAAGACCCCAGAGAGCTGCCTTGCCCCTTCCACCACTGTGAGTATGCAGTGAAGAGGCTCTGTCTATGAACCAAAAGAGAGTTCTCACCAGACACTGAATCTGTTGGAACCTTGATGTTGAACTCCTCAGCCTCTAGAACTATAGGAAATAAGTTTTTGTTGTTTACAAGTCACCCAGTTTATAGTAATTTGTTATAGCAATCCAAATGAACCAAGACACCATCCCAGCCCTTCCAACACACATAAAATTATTTGTACAAAAATATCTCTGTTGAAAATACCTATAGTGACTTTTTGTTTTCCCAAATGAACACTAATACATATATCTTTGACTAATTCTCACTTTATTGTTGTTTTTGTCCCAGAATTCTGTACATAATACTTCAGAATATTTCATCATTTTGTTTAATGAGAGCAAAAAGCTGAAACTAGTATGACTTTTATTATATTGCATGTATTCTGTTTGTTTGTTTGTTTGTTTTTTCAGTACTGAAGTCTGAGACGTTTCCTTCTCAATCCCCTTACTTTCAGGCTCTCTGTTCACAAGTGTCAGACCTGCATCTCAATCTCAGGGCTCACGCTGCCTTCTGCAGTTCCCTCTCTTCACAAGCACACAGGCAAGGTCCTCAATAATTCTTTCACACTTATAATTCTGTTTTGGCATCTGCTTATAGAAAGGCCTGAACCAAGAAAGTAGGGAATGCAGTTTGGATAGATTAGTCTAGTTTCTGATTGGAAACTGAATTTAACAGAAAGATATCTGGAGGGAGAGAGATCACTTACGACTTTCCTTTTTTTTTTTTTTTTTTTTTTTTGAGATGGAGTCTCCCTCTGTCACCCAGGCTGGAGTGCCGTGGCACGATCTCGGCTCACTGCAACCTCTACTTCCTGGTTTCTATCTGATTCTCCTGCCTCAGCCTGCCGAGTAGCTGGGATTGCAGGTGTATGCCACCACACCTGGCTGATTTTTGTATTTTTAATAGAGATGGGGTTTTACCATGTTAGCCAGGCTGGTCTCAAACTCCTGACCTCTGGTGAGCCACCCACCTCGGCCTCTCAAAGTGCTGGAATTACAGGCATGAGCCACCCTGACCGGCCTATGACCTTTCTTAAAAATGTGTTTTAAATAGCTGTCTATCAAATTTAGAAACTCTTAAGAAGGATCTTGTTTTTATAGATTCATAAGCAAGTTTGTTGTTAAAAAAATAAGGATATGAACAAATCTAGTATATGATCAGAATAAAGTAATTCAGATAATAAAGAGATGAAGGCACATGAGAAGTAAGTGAAGGGAATGAAGAAGAAAACATTTAGAAAAACGTGAGTAATTAAAAGACTAATACACAAAATGGAGACCTGGCTTTATGAGTTAGAACTAGGATCAATAAATATAAGCTGTAGGAAGATAAATTTCAATGTACTGAAAGGTAATACTAAAATATATTTTAATAGTTAAAATATATTAATAATTAAATAATACATTTTACAATATATTTGCAGAGCAAATAGCCCTTTTGTGGGGTGTTTAAACAAGGACTTGACCACCTGGTAGGGATGTGGCAGAAGCACTGGGTGAATAGCTGGAATCTAATACTTCTAAGATCAGTCTAATGCTGAGGTAGTTGAATCTATAACAACTTTAGTAAAACAGAAGAATGCATTCAAACATCCCTCACTTTTGTAATTCCTTATTTTCTAAGATTAGTTTTATATGCATAGTGATGTCAACAGGGCATTCCTGCAAGACAGTACTCTTTATGAATATGCCTGTTTACTGTGTCTCAGTGAGGGCATACATTTAGATCTCAGTGGAGAAGAACATATGGAGCCCAAAGATAGGAAGAAAATATATGGGTTTAGAAATAGCTAATTAAAGCTAGCAACTGGACCAGAATTATCTTCCACCTTTACATTAAGACATTTCAAATTAGTTACTAACTGATATAAAGTAGAAAATTTTAAAATTGTCTTATTTGTTTAGGAGTTGCTTTTGGTATCATTGATATAAAAATGATGCCTAGACAAAAATGGCATAGAACATATTGCATATCCCAGCTAAATTTTATTAATGCATCTTTAAAGTCCAATTCACATGTCCTTGTTTTCTCATAAATTTCTCAAACTCACAAGAAGCTAAAAGTAAATAGCTATTAATCCAAACTTGGGTTCCTCGAAAGAAGACCAAAAATTAGCCTAATTAGTCAATGAATTGATATTTATTAAAAGCCCACAGTGTGGTGAGATTGTGGACAAATGTTTGATAGTGTACCTCAGGCACTGACACTGCCTTCTGCAGTTACCCAACCTAGAAAAGTTAGTTCTGTTTAACTCCCTCTTACCTTTTCACCCTAATTAATCTGACTGTACTACATCAATTCTGCTTCCTAAATACCTTCCCAAACCTCATCTGCTCTCCAGCCCCGCACTCCCAATTCAGGCTTTATTACTTATTCCCGCTGGATTGTTAAAATAAAATACCCTTCTATCTGGATGTCCTGTCCCTCAACTATTACCTCACCAATCAACTGTCCACATTATTACCGGACTTATCTAATTATTTCACTCTGCATTTGAGAGCCTTCGGTGACTTCTCAGTGCCTCCCAGTCAAAGCGAACTTAGGGTTTGGACTGTATTATTTTTCAATCTCTTCACCTCTGGCATGTTATGGATTTCAGCCTCTCAGTAAATGTTGACTAAATGATGGACAATTCCTTGACAACATTGTCCTTAAATAAACATGTGACTATAGCCATGTGGTAATTTTCCTAAATTACTGAACTGATTTTGGTATCTGTTTGTTATCTATTTATATATATATATACACAAATGTATAATATTTTTCTTTGTGTATGCAGCATATACATGCTTCATTAAGAATGAAAGAATGTCCAACATCATTCTTTATGTCCAATATATTGGACATAAATTGTTTTGAATAGTTGCCTTTGATTTAAAGATCCTCATATTTCTGACTTTAGAAACTTCGACTAAAACCAGTACAATAATGACAGTAAAAAACCACCAATAATGCCATCATACAGAGATTATCACTGCTGATATTTCAAGTTCTTTCTTCTCATTCCTTTTATTAAACAACTAAATAAACTATTTAAAAATCGAAATTCTGTGGCATATTGAGCTTTGTCACTTCTTTAGCACCAGCATTATTTCATATCATTAAATGTTTTTTAGAAAATTTATTATCTTATTATTGCTCATCTTAAACATTAATTAATTCTTAGCTATATTCTTAATTATTTTACTAGCATAGATTCCTAGAAATGGGACTTCTGGGTTGGAAGAAAAGGAGAGTTTTAATGTTCTTTGTATGTAGTGATAAAGTTTTCAAGAAAGTTAACAATCATATGAGAAAATATTTATCTTCCCCATATCCTGTCACCACTACGTATTTTCTTTTTAAAAGGCAATTACGTCATTTAAAAAGTAGGTTTAATTTAAGGTAATAGAACATTTTTTTTCTTATGGATATTGGTCCTTTGTTTGTTTCCATTGTAAATTGTCTATTCAGGTACTTGGCTCATTTTACCATAGGAATATGAAATAACACATATTTTGCCAGCAGGTTTCAACACACATGGGAATAAGATATATTCATGGAATGTGCCTTTGAACCTGCATTCAAAAGAACTCAGACAGAGGTTAGTGGTGAATAAAGCAATTGCTTTCACTTAATGACACAGGTGGGGAAAGAGTTTGCAGAAAATGTTTTTCTTGAAAATAAAATATCTGCGGCTTGCAATGTAGGTGTACTTACAAATCAGCTTCAAAAATGCTTTCATAGAAGGAGCTGTTGGAAAGGTAGTATAAATATCTGCCTTGTGTATCACAGCATTTTTTTAAGAAGGGCATATCTAATAGTTCTTTCAAGTCTAAATTTAGGAATTGATGATAAGTAAAATATCAGAGAGGCTAGAATCTTTAGAGCCATCCTTGACATGTCCTCTATCCAATTGCTAACGAATTCCCGTTCATTGTTCTTGGGTGTCAATACAATAGATCCTCCCAGATCTACCCACTTTGTTACTGCTTTAACTTGAGCCTTGTGACACCTCACCAGGACCTTTGCAGTAGCTTCCCAGTGTTTAAAATTGCTCTCAATTAGTATCCAGCCTTTTAGTTCTATCAGTTATAAAGTATCGGTTTTGTTTTCCCCTCTAAAAAAAAGTGGTAAAGTTCATCAGAGAAAATGTGGACAATGGAAAATACAAAAATAAAATCATAGTATCCAGATCACCAGTCCTCAAAAATAAAAACTAAAATTCCTGCATATATTCTTTCAGTCTTTCTACTTAAATAAAAATGGAATCATCCTGGACATGTGTATAATCTCTTTCATTCACAAAGCAATATATGTATTGCAAACACTTTGTTATGTTTTTACACATTTCTCTGCAACAGAATTTTTAACTGGTTGCATAATGTGCCATTATATTAATATGCAGGTCACTTCCAATATTTTGGTATTACAGGCAATGCCAAAGTAAACATCTTGTAATTATCTTTTAATAGTTTAAAATATTACTTTATTGTTTTCTCCCATCCAATGCTGCTATGGAGAAATCTGATATCATCCTTACTTTTCTTTCCTGTGGGTGAACTGTTCTTCCCTTCTGAAAGGTAGTAGAATTTACTTTTTTTTTTTTTGTTATTCCTTGTGTGTGGTTTTATTTCTCTTCTTTGGTGTTCTGTAAGTCCTCATGCCAAGGTCTTTCACTTTTTAAAAATCTAGGACATTTTTGCTATTATTTCTTTAAATATTTCATCCTGTTTTTCTTTTTCTTCCTGAGATTCCTTATATCCAGATAATGGCACTTCTGTCCTTTAAAATTATCACCTTCTTTGAGTTTTACCTCTTCATTCTTTCCTATTGCCTTCTGGGAGAGCTTCTCAATCTAATCTTTTGACTCACTAATTTTTTTTCCAGCTATGTTCATCTAACTCTTTAACTCATTTTTATTATTCCTCATCCTGTCTCTTAATTACGTATTTTTATCAATTTATTTTATATTATTCATCTATCTATACAAAAAATTTACTTACAAAGGGTGTATATTTTTTAATGCAGTATCTGTGTTCTGTTAAGTAGTTGACTGTCATATTGTATTTCTTATTTTGGCCACAAGTCCATGTTCTTTTCTGAGTGTCAGCTGCACTGTCTGGTAGACTGTACAGTGTGAGAGCCAAAGTACCAAAGTCTTAGTCAGACCAGGCAAGTTTAAGAAGCAAAAGAAGAATGAGCCCACAGCAGAGAGCTAAGCACACCATTGACCACTCCCTTTTGCTGCAACAGCACCAGGCAACTCCTCTGGGAAAGGCTTAACCAAGCAACAATGGCAAGGCAGACACCCAACATTGTAGTCCACCAGCTGTGGAGTTCAGAGTAGAGGAGTGGATGAGGGAGTGCCTGAGAAAAGCTGACGGGTAGGAATCTGTTTACCCTAATTATTTTTTTTACCTCTTGAGGGATTTTTTTGCTATGCTACCTTGATTCTGCACCCCCAGAACCAGATGCCCAGGCCAGCAGCAAAATGGAAGCATTAAAGATCCCCAGACAATGGGAGGAAAGTAAAAACAAAAATTAAACCTTTCATCTCCAGTTAATATGTTGACAGCCATATCCAGTTACCCCATGTCTCCCATTATAGCAGTTCACCTCTTGTTGCATCCAGTCATTGGCACACAACCAAAAGTCAGAAGTCCTTTGTGTTCTACCAATGGTTTCCCAAAGTTTTGTGGTGCTATTTGTTCCTAGAATCTTTTTCCCATTTTGCATTAATGTCTCTAGGATGGATTTGGAGCAGGAATATCTAATAACCCTTCTAGTTTCCCATCTTGGTAGGAACCAGAAGTTCCTAACTAAAGCTTTGTTCACATATATGCCAGTTCCCTTAAAATAAATCTCTAGAAACAGGAATGCTGTGGCATACCATACTTAAAAATTTAAGGCTTTTTATATGTTTACCAAACTGCCCAGAATTATAAATAGGAAAAACATATTGTTTGGCAATTCACATCTAATCTTGCCTGAACAATCTGACTTCATAAACAGGATGTTATAAGCCTATGCATACCACACTCAACCACACAAGATAGGTTGTCACATGATGATCCCACCTCTTTCCTACATCTGTCCTTGTTTCCTAAAACCTTCTCTGTGCTATCTGGAATTTCACTGTGTTTCCTCAAAACAACTATTTTGAATTCTCTATTTGAAGGGTCACATATCTCAGTATCTCTAGGATTGGTCCCTCGTGCCTTATTTAGTTTATTTGTTGAGGTCATGTTTTCCTGGATGGTCTTGATGCTTATGGATGTTCATAGGTATCCGGGCATTGAAGAGTTAGGTATTTCCTGTAGTCTTTGTAGCCTGTGCTTGTTTATACTAGTCCTTCCGCTTTCCAGGTATTCACAAGGGCTTGGGTACTGTGATCTAAGTTTTTGGTTACTGCAGCCAAATCTGCATTAGGGGCCACCCCAAGCCCAGCAACACTGTGGCTCTTGCAGACTCATAGAGATACCGCCATGGTGGTCTTGGATAAGATCTGGAAGAAATCTCTGAATTACAAGGCAGAGACTCTTATTCTCTTTCCTTACTTCCTCTCAAACAAATAGTTTCTCTCTCTGTGCTGTGCTGTCTGGAGCTGGGGGAGGGATGACCCAAACACCCCTGTAGCCACCACCACTGGGACTGCTCTGGGTCAGATCTGAAGCCAGCACATCACTGGGTCTCATCCAAGGCCCACAGTGACCACTGCGTGGCTACTGCCTATGTTCTCTCAAGGCCCTAGGCACTACAATCAGCAAGTGGAGAAGCCAGCCAGACTTGTGTCCATTCCTTCAGGGTGGGGAGCCCCAAGTGGGTCCCGAGATGCTGTCTGAGAGCTAAGACCTGCAGTTGAAAACCTTAGGAATCTACCTGGTGCTCTATTCTACAGTGGCTGAACTGGCGCCCAAACCACAAAATAAAGTCTTTCCCACATTTCCCTTTCTTTTCCACAGGCAGAGGAGTCTTTCCCTGTGGCCACCCCCTCTCTGTCTCCCCGGCTCCAGCCTCAAGCAAGTACTGCCTGGGTATCACTGATGTTCACTAAAGGCCTAAGGACTCTTCAGTCAGTTTGTGGTGAATGCTGCCAGGCCTGTGTATCTACCTTCAGGGCAGTGGGCTCCCCTCTGGCCCCAGGCAGGCCCAGAAATGTCATCCAGGAATCAACGCCTGGAATTGGGAATCCCAAGAGCCCGCTTAGTGCTCTACCCCATGTGGCTGAGCTGGTATCTAAGCTGCAAGAAAAAGCCTCCTTTGCCTTTCACTCTCCTATTCTCAAGTCTCGCCTCATAGCCACCTCAGCTGGGAATGTATCAGGTCACACCTGAAACCAACACAGCTCTGAGTTCCACCCAAGGCCCATGGCAAGTACTGCCTGGCTACTGCTGCTGACTATTCAGGCCCCAGTGGCTCTTTAGCCAGCAGGTGATGAATTCTGTCAGGACTGAGTCCTTGCCTTCAAGGCAGCTAGTTCCTTTCTGGCCCAGGGTGCGTGTAGAAATGTCCTCTGGGAGCAGGGCCTGGAATGGGGTCCTCAGGACTCTACCTGGTACCCTATCCTACTGTGGCTGAAATGATATTCAAGTTGCAAGAAAAAAAGTTCTCTTTACTCTTCCCTTTCCTCAAGGAGAAGAAAGGAGTCTCTCCCAGAGCTGCAAGTTGAGCTGCCTGGGATTAGGGGAGGGTGACACAAGCACTCCCTTGGTCACCCCAGCTGGTGTCTCACTAGGTTGGATGCCCCTCAAGTCTACTAGCTCTGAGCCCAGCACAGCACTAGGACTTGCCTAGGAATTGCAGTCCTTGTGGCCTAGACTGCTTTTCAAGTTTATTTAGAACCCCAACACACTTTAGCCCAAGTTGGCAATACAAAGTCCCACAATCACTGTGCTCTCCCTCCTCCAAGCACACGGATTCTCTCTCCCACCATGTGGCTACTGCCAGGGGATGGGGAAGGGGTGGTGGCAGTAGTTCAAGACTGTTTTCCCTATCCTCTCCAGTACCTCTTTTAATAATATGATGTTAAAACCAGGTATTGTGATTGCTCACCTGATTTTTGGTTCTTGTGTGTTTTTGTGTGGATACTTGTTCAATGTAGTGTTCCTGTGAGGAGAATGATCAGTAGAGGCTTCTATTCAGCCATCTTGCTGGTTATTCTGTCCTTGTTTCTTGGAATGATGTTATGTATATTTTTGCAGGGCTACAACTCAATATCACATATTGTGTGACTCTTTCCCCAAATTCTCTAGAATTAGTCTCTAATTTTTTTGTTATCATTGTTATTTTGTAGCATTTTGCTCATGCATCTATCATAGCACAGAATATTTTAATTATTTACTTTTGTACCTATATAAGCCCCTAAGCTATGAAGTTCTTTTAGATAGAGATTCTATCTTAATCACCTTTTTATTGCCAGAAGGCTCTGACTGGGACTGGCACCATGTTAGGTGATCAATCAATGTTGGCAGAACCAACAAATGAATTTTCAAATACCCAACAGAACCTGAACTAAGTGTGCAAAACATTTTTAAGTACTTTCATTCAATCTTCCAAACAATTTGTATTATTTCCTCTACTTTTTAGATGAGAAAACTAAAGCCTTAGAGAGTCCAAGTAGCTTGCCCAAGGTAGAGCTGGGATTTGAATTCCTACCTAATTCAAGAGTTGAGACTTCACCACTAGGGTGGTTCCTACTGGTTCTGTGTTTTGATGAATGTAGGTAGAGAAAATCAGGAAGATCGTTCAATAAAGAGGCTTGTTATTTTTCTTTGTGAAGTTGCTATTTTGAACCTAATATAATTCAATATTTGAAAGGCATCAACTTCACTATCCGGTTATTTTAAAATAAACCTGAAAATAGAAGGATTGAATTATATCACCTGTGAGAAATAACCTAAATACTTTCTTTTTAATAATAACCTTGCTGAGATACTATTAAAAGGACAGACCTAAAAACATTCATCTGCTTGCAATGGGGCATAATCCATATCCTTGTTTAATAGTTTTATTTTAAAATGTTCCTAAGCTTGCATAATCTTTATTACTGTTTCCTGGTAAGGGGATGAGATAGGGAGGGGATGTAAGGGTGATGCTGAAAAGGACAAAAAAAAAAAAAAAAACCCAACAAATACTATTTGAGGTAGCAGGCTAAACTGTGAATATATGCTTTTTAATTTCTGGTATTACCTTAAGAAATTTCAAGCATATAATTAATGACAAATATGATGAAATAGCTCATTAATTTTTACCATCTTCATGAAATACTCTACAGGTGCAGCCTGAGAACACATGTTGAATTACACAATCCTGACAACTCTAGTAGGTACATATGGTTGAAGGATGACTCTATGATACCAAATAGCCCGACAAGGTCAAGTTTTCAACCATCTTCATCACTTACTGCCTGCAAGTCAACTGGGCTGAGGAGGTGGAATGGATGACCCGTGCCACCTGATTCACTCTGCCATGCTCTTGTTATTTCAGGCATGGAAACACAGTCCAAGGTAAATGTCACTGATATGTATTCCCCTAAAGCTGAATAAAAACAAAGGCAGAGCTTATTGATTTTTAAAAATTAATTTCTTTCTGCCAGACTTCCTTTAGGCCCATTGCCTACTTTCTTTGAGAAAGTAGCAAGCACCTGGGCAAGCAGAAATTTCTGTTGCTGATTTAGAACATGGGAAAATTGCAAAGAACCAAATTTTTCTTGTCATTTAATGCAAGGGGAAAGAGATCTTAAGACAAGCATATTGGTAACTCAGATTGCTAAGAGGAGCAACATATTCAGGAAAATGCCCTAGAGGTACAGCGGGCCATGACCACACTGATGTTATATCCCTTCTGAAGTTAAAGATTCTTGTTCTTGGAAGATGTTTTGTTTTGTCAGCAAATTTCCACATTCACTATGTTCTATTATTGGTCATTTTATTAAATACATTTTTCAGGGCATGATAGCAATGTATATGACAAGATTCCTAAATATGAGAGGTGAGAATCCCATTATTTTGGAAATCCTTTTCAAAGAGAAGGTATAATTTAAGATTACACCTTGAAGGAACGTGCCCCAACATTCTCTCTTACCATGGAAAGACTTCTGTAAGAACAAAATACTTACGATTTTATGAAAATATATAGTCAGTAGTGTTTTGACTTAAAAAGAAAATGTTTTACAGATCCTGAATGTTCCAGACACCAACTTAAAAGGCAAGTGTGAAGGGCCACTTCAGAAAGAAAATAGTTGCAACAGAGGAGTCATCATAATATTATCCTTCTTCAATTAACATTGTAAAATGAACCTTTTGAGCCTCTGTCTCTTGTTGATACTGAAACAAATATCTCCTTATTAGAAGCAATAAAAACAAAATATAACAGATACAGATCATGTCACTTCTGGAAATGGGAAGATGTGATTTAGGTCGGTTCATGAACAAATGACCCTGCAGATACAATTCTTCTAAATCCTGGGTCATGATCCTAAGAGTGGAAATAAAGTGAACTATATGCAACTTGATAGACGGAGCCTGATGTCTTCTGCCATGCATAGTAAAAGATTGAGTATTTTACTTTATTCAAGTCAGGGCATTTTATTTTTCTAAAAAACTCTTTCTCTCTCTCTCTCTCTCTCTCCCTCTCCCCCCTCCCCTCACCACCACCTCATACACACAAAAAAAGCACCACAAACACACCCTGTTTTCATTAACTGAGATATAAAATGCAAAATTCAGGCTCATCTCACAATACCCCAAAGGTGACCAAGGTCTGGCTGCTATACAGACATCCCTCTTGCTGTACGAATGTATGGTAGGCCACAATTGTTTTGTGCTAGAGAACAGATAAATGACATGGATTGAAATTATGGTAAATTTAAATTGATGGCCTAATTAGTATTATCTCTTTTTGTATTCATTGTAAGAAAAATTATCCAGGAGGAACTCATTTTGCATTAATGTTGATATAAAGTGTAATTCTCCAGGATTTTCATTGTAATTTGGCATTAATTAATGCATCATTATTTTAAAGTGTTAATTAAATTGTTACAGAAAGGGACATCTGCAATGGCTCAGAAAGGAAATCACATGAACAATTAGTTTTGTATAGGTCTGTGGTGCAGTCTTGGAGATCATATGAGTAGCAGGAGCATGAAGGCTGAGGTAGATTGCAGACAGGAAAAACTCCTGCTCTGTCCTGTGTGGTATATTGTAGACAGTATATGACCATTTCTCTTTCCTATTTCATTGTCTGCATGTGAAGAATGGGTAGTTTCTAGAGCACTGGATTTTTGTTCTGTGGTTAGGACAGGATGCACATCAGTAGGACTATGGTTCTTTACTTGATTTTTCTGGGAGCTTGGCAGACATCACTGACCATTTCCATGTCAGTAAAAAGAATCACTGAATCCTTTTTGTAATATGGTCTAAAGAACTCATAAATATACAGCTGTATATGGCTAGGTTAATATTTCTACTGGTAATAAACTCCATACAAAACTGTGACAAATCAAAAGGGAGATAATCTGTGGTAATTCCTTACGCAGTGGACCATCATTGTCAAGGCATCTGGAAGTTATTGAATGCTATCATGGCTTAAGATATATAATTCCAAGGAAATTCCATCATCATTTCATATATCAAGGAATCATGGCAATCAGATAGCAGTGCGGGTTGGCAATTCAATGGAACTTGGAAGTCAGAGGGAATATATAAATTAGGCTCTAGACACTCTGTCATCATGGTCCCACAGGACACAGAAATTTGGGGAATCTTATTTTGTCAGCAACATTATCTTATATTTGGCCCTGTGGGGCTCTACTGAATGAGCATTCTTTATCAAGAGTTGTAAACCAAGATCCCCATAGGAAGAGTATAACGAGATACTATAGCACTATACCACATACAACTGTGAAGTCTTTAAATTGGTTATATATATTTTTTTCTGGATACCAACTTAATATGAAGGTTGCAACTTTTCCTTTAACAGCCACAATGGGAGCCTCTTATTTTTCAGGTTCTGTGAAATTTTCCTCATAGATAACTGTTTTATGGACATACAAGGCAAGGCCCAAATTCCACAATCAAGTTGAAGTTAAATCTTTCCTCTTTACATTGAATGATAATTTGGACAGATAACATCAGAATCACTCCATAATGTTTTTGACAGTTCTCCTCAGATGAATGTAATCTACTTCCCTCTTTCATGAAGATGCAAACTCCCCACAGATCTAAGTCTTTCTTGGGTCTCTTGTCCAGCATGTAGCCTGACACCAGTCTCACCCAATGAGTTTTAATAAATTGATTGATTCATGTAGCTCATGAGTAATTGCTTTCCTAAGAAGAGATGGCCACAAAACTTCTATAGGTTCAGTAGAGTCTACTGAAGTACTAGAAGAGCCTATTTATCTTCTGGGGAAGTTTTGCACGATGCTTAGGTCAAAAGGGTTTATTTCCGTGCCCTGAGATTTAAATTATTTCAAGGTAAGCCCTCATCTCTCAGTGAAGATTCCTTCCAGTCTCTGGCTGTATATTCCTGATTTGACCAAAGTATCTCAGTTTCCTGATTATCATCATGTGATTTTCTGAAAACTGTTCAATTAAGTTCAGACTTCCTACTTCCCAAAACGTTGATTTGAGGAAAAGATGAGAAACGTATATTACAAGACAACAAAGCATTTCAACTGAATATTACACATACCTGTGCCTAAAGGTCACGTTCCAGTCTTACTAAAACAAAGCCTTGTTGGCCATCACATTCTCCTCCTCCTTGTTCACCCCTCTTTCTCTTCCTAGATACCAACCTCTTTCCCTCTCCTTTCCACAGTGAACTTCAGCCCCAAAGTACTATAACTTCTTTTATAGTATGGTTTTGTTATCTCTTTGTTTTAGTTCTATTTTCATACCATACCCTGAGGCCTTAGTGTCTAAACCAAAGTGGGTCTGTCAAGACAATTTTGCCAAACAAAGGGCTATTTCGTCTTTCTTAGGAAACAGAAGTTGCATTCAATTGTGGTTTTAAGTAACTTTGTTTTTTTCTGTTGAGTTTGTCATCTTATAGTTTCAATGGTTACCTCAGGCTCTTTACAAAACTCTGGTTTCTTTGTTAACAGTGCTTCAGTCACTCACATCAGAAGCCAATTCCTTGCGGGCAAGTAACATGTGTCTACTTTCCTTTGTAGGTGTTTGTAAATGCCAAGTAGGCTCTTCTGCCCATTTTGGGTACTAGACAAAAGCTGCTGAGGAGCAAGAGCAGACAGAAATTCAAGGAGATGACAAGAAAAGCATTTCCAGGCCCACGATTTGAATGTGGGAAAGGGAATGTGCAGAAGGGCTTACCACCTTCCCAGCAGCGAGGGTACGGCAGAAAGGACACGAAACTAGCTTTAATATTTAAGTATAAGATGCTCCACATTTCTCACTCTAAATTTAGTGCTGTGGCATTCAGTTTAAACTACCTTGTGTCCAATAATATACTTCCTGGCCTGCCCTGAGGTCTTCAGGAAGCATTTTATCTTTGATATAATTGCCGGGGTGAATCCCTAGTTATAACACACTCTACGGCATATAAAATAATTGTTGCAACTGAACCCATCACATAAATATTAGTGATTGAAGAGATTGGTTGGAATAAATCAATGTGCGTGACATATTTAATAAACTTTGTATAAACATTGTTTGCAACAGCTATAAATAAAATTGTCTTTAGGAATTTTACATATTGCACATCCCTCTATTCATGGGAGATGCAGAGGCATGATTTCTAGCTGTACCAAATGACAAGCAATGCCTTTTAAACCTGTCCAGATTAGAACAGGCAAGCCAAGTCAGGCAACGTGCCGCAGCAGGTCAGGGGAGTGCTGAGGCTTGCTCCACCCTCTGAGCTTTCCTTATGCACTTGCCACTGGGAACCAGGTTCAGGCTGAGAAGAGCTTCCAGCCAACATTCCCCTCCCCTCCCATCCCCCCTCCCCTCCCCTCCCTCTCCTCCTTCCCTCCCTCCGTCTCTCCCTCCCTTCCTTCCTTCCTTCTTTTCCTTCCTTCCTTCCTTCCTTCCTTCCTTCCTTCCTTCCTTCCTTCCTTCCTTTCTTCCTTCCTTCCTGTTTTTCAAAAGAAAAATACACACCATAAATAAAGCATGATCAAGATGGCATTTTACATTCACACAGATTTTGGCATAAATAAATAAAAGGGATTTTGTTCAAATTCTATCATTCTTACATGCCATCTTAAAATTCTTTCTCTACCAGTTCATCATATTCTACTACGCCGTGAGAGTCATACTGGCTCCCTCCAGTGGCTGACTCAGCTCTGATGAAAATACAGGGGCATTTCTGAAGGCCATACAGCCTAGTGGTTCCACATGGAATCGCTTATTTCTAAGATAATGAATTCAGATCCCTTTGGGAATTCCCACTCTGAGCATGCATTACTATTCCTGAAAATGTTTGATATAGGTGTTAATTTTAATTAATCTACCCCATGGTCTCCCATCCAAAGGGCCTATTTCACCGTTCCCATTTTATGGATGAAAAACAACCCATTGGAAGGTTGTGGAACAACTGGGAATGCTGGGAGGTCATAGTAATGCCTCACATCTGAGCACCAGGCCAGAGTGCTTGCATGGGGGCTTTCTCTTGGCTTAGAACAGACCCTTTCTCATTCTCTGGCTTATTATTCTTAGATTCCAAAGGATGAAAAATTGTAGAAATATTTAGTTTTTTTTTTATTAAGAGATCAGATATAATGCAGTGTGTCTTCAGCTTTAAGCTTAATGAAATGTCACATACACATTTGGAAATCCAGGTATCAACTATGAGTCTTACTAGTTTGAAATTTACAACTTTCACATTTATTTTTATTAGTAATATTTTAGTTGCTCAATATATTTCTCTGGCATTAATGGAAAAAACATGGTGCCTTCAAGCAGCCAAAATAATCTCTCTAAATTCCCACTGAGTTTAATCAAAGGCCATGCAATTTAATGGCTAAAGTTACTGCTATATATTTACAGTGTGCTGGGTTCAAGTCCCATTAAATTAGGCTCTAATTAAAATTCATCTGAACTATTCTTTCATTGTGTAATTGTTTTTTAATTCTTAATGACTCACATTAACCTCCTTTTACTCAAAGAAAAAAGAAGGGGGGGGGCTTAAAAAAACAATAGCCAGGCAAGAAAAAGAACAGTTGAATTAGAGGATGATATGAAGCTTTTTAAAAATGCAGCCTGAAAACTGGGTATGCAACACAGAAGATCAAGAGGAGACTTAATTAGGGCTCTACTGCTCAGTTCATAGTTTTTGGGTCTTTATGAAAGCTAAGAGCATAGCTAAATCATGTGTAATTTGCCATTATTTTCTCAGGTAGCTCTTACTGAAATGTTACTTTTCACTTGCATTTTTTTCATCTTGAGAGCATAGTATCAGACTTTGTATATACAGCTTGCCACTTGCCTGCTGTCAGAGACAGAAGTGACAACACTTGTCACTACCAATCTCCTCATGTCTGGTCTCATCTAAGCGATACATACAGCCTGATTTCCAGGTGTTTGTTGAAACTCCGAGTTATGTAACATGTCTTTGCTGTGCTCAGAATGGGAAAAAAGCACCACTGTGGGAATAAATTCTTAGCTTTCTAGGAACAGTTAGTGTACATCATACTGAATTAGCCCAATTCCAGATAATTGAAGGGAAAATTTGGAGACAGAAGGAGGAGACATTGCAAAATTGATAGCCTCAGGGGTGGTCAAGTGACATTGATGGGAAATTTTTACAAACTTTTTAAAAAGCAAAGCAACATGAGTACATAGTTTAAGAAATTAACCACGATAAAAACACTACACATATTTTTTTCTTAAAAAAAAAGAACCACTAGTTCCTCTGGTCTCCAGCTTACCTACTATCCAAGAGCAGCCACTTTTTCAATAATTTTTATTATGTCTATTCCTGGCCAACTATATTGTGATTTATTAGGTTTAAATAGTATATATTGATCTCTTATAATAGTAGATGTAGAGTTTAGCTTTTATCACACACACACACACACACACACACACACACAGATGCACACAACGTCTTTCTCTCTTCCCTCAATCCTTGCAATAGAGCTTTATCAATTTGGAATTCAATCCACATGTATAATGCTATTGTTGTTACTATACACATATATTTCCTTCATAAGCCAAATAGTTGACACTACTTTGTTTTCTTGTCCAACTGCTTATTTTCTAAAGTTAATAATTGTTTTTTTCTTCCTTTGTTTGGCTTCTTTTTATCTCTGATTATTCACTCATGTTCCAAAGTGTGCCCCTTAATACAACTTCCCACCCAGTTAAACCTAATAAGTAATATATATGTGCTCTCATCAAAACTCCCAGAATTCTACATTTTCTGGTTTCAATCTGTACTGGTAACTTCTAAGCCTGCTACATAGTATTTGCCTCCTATATTTGCCTTTGAGTCATCCTGGGAATTACTTTATCCTTTCTCCAATGTTAGATTTGTTTTTTAACAACCCTGTTTTGTTGGAGCATATCCTCTAGTCACTTCTAGAGAAAAGGTGGATTTAGAAATCTTTTTCCCCTTCAAACTTAAAATTATTGTTTTTCTCCTTTCTAGCTTGCAATATTGCAATAGAGAAGTCCAATGCCACATCTTTATCTCTAGTGTTCTAAAATTTCATCATAATTCACTTTGTTGTAATCATTTGTTCAATCCTTATTGTAGGTACATTGAGGGCCTTTATATTTTGAAATTATGTTCTTCAATTTTAGGACTATTTTTTGCATTTTTCTTAAAAATCTCTCCTCCATTATTATCTACTGAATGCCTCTTCATTATATGTTAGACTTCATTTGTGTTTCCTCAAATTTTCTTTTCTTTTTTGCCTTTTCCTGTGTTCATTTCTTTCTATTGCTTATTTTTCTGGAATTATTTTTTGACTGCAATTTATAACACTTTCATTAAAATTTTAGCTGCCATATGTTAAGAACACTTTATTTTTCTCAGATTTTTCCAGTTTTTAATAGCATTCTGTGGTTCATTTATGGTGAAATATCTTCTCTCTCTCTCCAAAGATATTCATTCTTTCCATTGTCCATATTTTCTGTCAGTTCTGTTTTTTGTTTATTTATGTCTCTTTATTTAAGTGTCTG
The DNA here is from genome assembly GCF_049350105.2 of Macaca mulatta. Taxonomy (NCBI): domain Eukaryota; kingdom Metazoa; phylum Chordata; class Mammalia; order Primates; family Cercopithecidae; genus Macaca; species Macaca mulatta. The sequence goes on along the minus strand of NC_133406.1, from coordinate 152,583,457 downwards.
ATAATTCTTAGCTCTCTGTTCACAGTTAACCATTAAAGAGTTTATGGAAAACTATGTATGTTGGTTCAACTGTAAAATAATGGGCTTCTCTGTAGCACAAAAGAGTGACCAGTTAGATTTTTCAATGGACCATCTGACTATTGTTATCTGTAGTTCTATAGTGATTTAATTTCTCAGGAGGATTCTTCCATTTCCCCTCTGCTGCTAGCATCTGGAGTTGGGCATAAGAGCAAAACATCTGGTATGGAGGTGGAGGAGGTAGCCTCAATATTTATTATTTTGCTATTAAGAATTACTCTTAATCCTAAAATTTTTAGTTCCCATCCATCCCAATTTTTATCTATAGCTAGTATCCCTGAGCCCTCTCTCTAAGGGTGTTGTTTTATTTTGGTGCTTTTGATTAAAAAATTGTTTCTTTCTGTTGTCATTATTGTTTTATGTCAAATATACCCACTCGAAGTAGCACTAGTATAAAAAAAGATATCATCAATATAATCTTTCATTCAACAAATCGTGAGTGCCAGATAACTTTTCATAGGCAACTACAGGTCCATCTGTTTCTTCTCTCTTCATTTCCCAGCCAACTTGAGTAGTCAATTTTAGTAAATATATGGACCTTTTAAGTTTTGCTTTTATATCCTGAGGATTCAGGACCAGAGAGACCTGTGCTTGGCCACTGATTGACTATCTGTATGATGTTACACGACCTTTCTGGATTTCAATGTACTTATCATTAAAGTAAGCTAACTCCTCTGAGACTCTTCTTTCTCAACTGTAGCGTGGGGATATAGTATCTTTTATAGGTGTAATAATTACCTGACTAATAACATGTAAACGGCCTAGCACATAAATTTGTCCTAATTCCCTTTTCCCTGGAATCTTAATAGGTCATTACATCAGGAGTTATTAACTTTAGCTGTATACGTTTTTTTTAAAAAGGAAAATGGCTGAGGCTGACACAAGATTTAGGTGGTCAGTTCTATTTATGGCTGGAACTTAGGCTTTTTCTAGCTTTCTAACACTTAAATGAAAATGACAATAATATTAGAAGGGTGAAATGTGTATGAAGAACTTAGCATAATGAACACAAAAATGCATGATAACTATTAAAAAAATACAAAGGTCAATCAGTCAGGTTAGTCATAACCAATTACCTGACAAAGAATCTGGAAATATAGTTGGTTTATCATGAAGAATGAACCCATCAAAAATCTGATGGCAAATTCTTACTCACCTACAATCATTTAGAGTGAAAACAAGCAAGTTGGCAGTTCAAATTGTACCTCCAGCAACAAATCCCCCACTACTCCACTTTAGGGCATGCAGTGCTACTCCCCTACTGTTCCGCCTCATGGCACATAGTCTCAGTCTATTGATTGCATGAAGACAGTAGGAAAAACAATAATGATAATCTCTCTGCATACTCTACATGAGGGTATCTGCTCTGAAAACTTTATTCATCTCATCTACATTGACATCAGTTAAGATTGGCTTTTGTCCCATTCTTAAAAGATACTTGGTTTCTGTCAAAATTGGAAATAACCTCAGTAAATTTTAGATTCAACTTTTATCAGCATGCCATTGTTCTTTAGGTATCTTCCCTCCAGGGCCTGGCAAAAATATTAAATTCTTTCCAAGAAAAAATTATGATAACTTGAAGAATAAAAATGTTTTACTTTTCCTACAAGATTTTAAATAATTTTCTGGAATGCTATAATTAATTTCTTCTAAACAGTAAGTGAAAGAATTTGCTAAAAATATCTCAGAATATTTTTAGTTTCGCTTATTTTTCTGGAAACTTTTGTTTCCCCAAACCATTTCAGAACCTATGGGATCCAAATAATTTATTTATGTGCACCAATTTTCATTATACTCTATGTAACTTGCAAAAAGTAAGATTTTCCACCTGTTACGATCAATTGTGTTGATCAACAAAAGGGCATATCTCCCGCATTCCATCTTGACAGAGATGGTTTATTTCTTTCCAGTTCCAACCAAAGAGAGCAGTTTCAAACAGCCTGTGAAATCCAAGTAGATTTCTACCATGTAGAAGTCTATTTCCTGATGGATTCTCTACTCTTTTATCTGAATGATGGACAGAGAGTGATACGTGTTATGGACGGAAGATAGTGGCCAGCTCAGGATCGAGTGTCTTCTGAAATTATGCCCAAATGAATCATGGACTGAATCCATTTTGTTATACTACAATTTCCTTTGTGCACTAGAGGTCACAAAAATGTTTCACTGCCAAATCTAGACCACTTTATCCTCCAATGAAATTATGATTCCTAAAACACAATATCTAAGAAAAACTTACATTGGGTAGCAAGCAAGGCCAGCCAGTTCATCAATAGCCAGGTATAAAAGTCTACATGTTTCATTTTGCCAATAAGCTTGTCTGCTTTATCTGGTGCCAACAACTCAATCCCCTGAACATATGACATACTGAATAAAGGAACCTTTTCAAATCTATGGAATACCTCAGTTCTCATCTTTCTAATGTATCATCTGATACAAGGGTTCATTCTAGAGTTAATAAATGATTATTGTGCCAAGTCTGATATTTTGGAGGTGCTGAAGTAAAAACTTCAAACATCCCCTCAGGACAGTGGTTATTTTTTAAAACCAATTTACTGTGTATCCTGGAGTTTCTAGAAGTTCCCTTATGCAGAAAACTCTGTTGTCATAAAATTTTTGAATAAGAATCCTACAAAAGAATTCACTCTGCTTGGTTTATTACTCAATAGAAATCCATAAGAATCTGATAACAGCCACATTTTGTTTGTTTCCATAGGTCTAAATTTGCTGATGACCTATTTCAAGAGGGCAATCAACTTTTACCAAACTCACTGAGTTCATTTTTCTTTCCTTTGCACCAGATTGAGAGAATATTAACAGATCTGCTGAAGGCCCTAGCAGAATCGTTATGGTTAAGAAGAAGAGAAGAACTTGCTTTTTTGCCTTCTGTACAAGAAGCGAAGGACTGAACAATGGTCTACAAGGGAAGCTTGGTGTCAGATGTAGCAGAGGAGCATACATAAGTGAGACAATTGTACCATATACACGATAGCAGGCCTTGTTCTTTTCTGATGTGCAGTTCTTTATCCAGAGGATGCGGGCATCTGTTGCACAGGCCAGTAACAAATCAAAGTGGAGCTACTGAGCTTACCCTGAGTGGGAGGCATCAAGATTGACAGTGTGATGTCTGTGAGTAAGAGGTGCTGAAGGCTGATGGTGTGGTGAAAGGAGCTGATATACTTAGATTACTTTACATGTTATTGTTCAATGCAAAGCCCTTCATGTATGTTAGAGAGTAATAGTTTCTCTTCTTTTAATGATCTTTTAGTAGGAGAATGGACCAGATGACCTCTACAGATGTCTCTCCACACGGTAAGTCCAAGTTCCATGTGCTTAGTAAAGGTTTGCCTCTCTAGGCCTTATACGTGAAAACAACAGACTTGTTCAATGAGTTGTCTGCTCTCAGGGAGCTTACAATCTATTGCTGGGATAAGAATGTAAACAAGAAATGCCTCAAAAGCAATATGTGTCACTATGAAAAAAAAAAAAACAAAATATATTACAAAGAGATGTTTGTCAGTTTGGTTTATTACTGTATTACTAGTATCTCAGATAGTACCAAACACATTGTCAGTGGCCTATAAATATACCTGAATGGATGAATGAGTGAGTGATTTCACATAAAATATACTTAAGTCAAGATTGGAAGTTTCAAAACTGAATAGGTTTACTCTCAAAAGATTACATACTGTATGACTCAGTTCAGATAACACTACTGAAATAACACAATTATAGAAATTGTGAACAGATTACTGATTGCCAGGACTAGGCAGGGAAGGTGACTACAGCTACATGAGGGTATTACAAGAGAAGTAGGGAGATGACTATGGCTATATGACAGTATTACAAGAGATCCTTGTGATGGAATTATTCTGTATCTTGATTGTGGTGGTAGTCACACAGATTTACACGTGATAAAATTCCATAGAACTAAATAAACACATACACAAATGCACGTAAAACTGGTGAAATCTGAGTAATGTTGATAGAGTGTGTCAGTGTCAATATTCTCTTTGTGATTTTGTATCATAGTCATATAAAATATTAAAACTGAATGACACTGGGTAACTAATACGATTTGGATGTGTCCCTACCCAAATCTCATCTTGAATTGTAGTTCACATAATCCTTGCATGCTGTGAGAGGGACCCGGTGGGAGGTAATTGAATCATGGAGGCAGTTAACTTCCTGTTATTCTCCTGATAGTGAGTGAGTTCTCATGAGATCTGATGGTTTTATAAGGGGCTTTTCCCCATTTTGCTGAGCATTTCTCCTTGCTGCCACCATATGAAGTATGATGTGTTTGAAGCTTCCCCTTCCCCCATGATTGTAAGTTTCCTGAGGCCTCCCCACCCATGATGAACTGAGAGTCATTTGAATCTCTTTCCTTTATAAATTACTCAGTCTCAGGTATGTCTTTATTAGCAGTGGGAGAACAGACTAATACAATGAAGGATATACAGGGTCTCTCTGCATTATTTCTTACAATTGTAGATGAATCTACAATTATTTCAAAATAAAAATTTAGACAAAATACCTGAATTGGTTTATTGGAGAAGGGTTCATGGAGAAGTGGGAATGAACTTGGCTTTGAAAAACTGGTAGAATTTGGATAGGAAGCGAGGAGAGTGTTTGGATGGTGTGGTGAATGGGCTAGAGAGTAGGCTATAAGAATCTCAAAGGAACAGTCATCCATATGAATGTGGAAGAAGCTGGCAGAAAGGTTCGTTAATTTGGTGGCAAGGTTTTTAGTAGCGAAAGTAGGAATTTTGAAGTCCAATCTCCCTCACTCTGTTGGCCAGTTCCTACACTGTCCTCTGGATGATGGCAGCAAACTCTCTAATCTCCGAATATAGGGTTCCTCACGTGCATCACAGAGGGCATGATACTTTCTTGGCAGTGATAGGAAGATTAAACAAGTCAATGCATGTCAAGGGTCCAGCTCAGATTTTGGCACATGATAGATATTTAGCAGATATAGATTCCTTTCCCCGGCCCTTAGACAAAGTCCTACAGGTAAAACTAGGGTTCCTAGGTAAATCTCAGGGCAGGTTATCACACATTCTTAGCACTGCTCAGTGCTGGGGAAGCTGTGGAATGGAGCAATGCCAGGAGGAGAAGCCTGTCACCCACTAGCCCTAAACCACAGCAGAAGCCAAGTGTGGGCAGAGAATATGAGCAGGTGACGAGAAGTATCTTCAGTCTCTGGACTGGAAGGCACACCTGGCCTTGTGAGAGGAGAAAGACAAAGTTCTCAGAGAAGCGTGTTACAGCCGGAAGCTGTGACCACTGCTGCCTCTGCTTATGCTACACAAGGCAAGGAAATAAAGCCAGGATGTCTTCTGGGCAGTGGCGGTGTCCATGCTGAGCCCAGGGCAGAGCTTCATTCCTCGTGCCCTGTACACGTCAGCCAGGATGGGAGCTGCTGGGAAAGCCAGCTGGCCGCATAAGGAGAATCCCCTTCAGCAATAGCAACAGCAGCAGCCGCAAGAACAAAACAGAAAACTTTTAAATAAAATGTTTGCTCACATACCAACAATTTTCTTAAATCTACATGGAAGATTAGTACCAATTTGGAGACAGATGAAAGATCTAAAATAATAACTTTCCAAGGAGTGTTTCTCCCTCATTTTCTCTAATTTCAAAATTCAAAATGATTACCATTTTAAAATCTTGGTTTGTGTGTGCGTGTGTATGTGTGTGTTTCCATGTGTATGTATGTGTGTGTTTTGTCTACAGTGAGTATTAGTACATTTTCTGCTATTTTCCTTCAAAGAAGAAAAACAGATTGGAGAGACGAAACTCTAGGCTGACAATATATAGTTTTGTAAATACAACATGTAACGATACAAGCTTTTACCAACAGGCATTAGCTGTAACAATATGAATTCCATGGCTGAGCAGCATAAAACATATTTAGAACCATTGCTGTACAGCATGCTACTGATGTCGTAGGATTGTGTTTATTGAGATGTACAGTGAAACCTAAGGAGCTGCCTGCACACAAGAAAGGAATCTAAATTGACTTCTCCAAATTTCTGCTGCTTTCAGGTAATAAAAACCTAACACTCTGGACTCTAAACAAAATCTCTGTCAAAATGAACGGTTAGTTTGAGGTCTGGTCAGAAACGTCAGGCTAAGAAAATAAGTCAACATTTTTTGTGACGCTGGTAGTGGGTTTTTCTGTTGTGGTGGTGATTTTATTTTTGTATAGTTCCATTTGTTTTCTGTTTTCACTGCTATTGATACATCAGGCATCCAGTCATGAAAAACAATGTCCATGTCACTAAAATGGCCTCCGGGCATTCAGTATATCTACATTGGGGTTAAACATCTGTGTGAAGATGTGACAGCACACCCTATAAAAGGTATTATTGAGTAATATAGACTTTCTGTAATAACCAAACAGTAAAGAATATAGTTTTTTAAAGGTCTCCCCATGGCTGATCTCATGACTCAAAGATAAGACACTGTGCTGCAAGCTAAGTAATAAAATCTCGAGGATACTCTGGGCTAGCTTGTGACAAATCATATCAAAGTATTATTAAAGAAAGAACTTGAGACCCAAGACTATTATTGATTCTTGACAGAATTTCTTATAAATAAAGTGTTGCAATCAGGTCCCCAACTTGCCAAGGTCCTGGTAGAATTCTTCCTATTATAGGGGAGGCTGCAAAATAGTAACGCTCCATTAGTGAGAGACGAAAGCTTCTGTGTACAGCACCACAAGGATGGGTCATGGTCAAAACAGAGCCAATAAGAACACAATTTCCAAAGGCCTTTTAAGGCCCTCTTTGCTGATCCCTTTTTGAAATGGGTAAAGCTGCCTCTGAGCTTCAACGCAAAGCAGCCTGTGCCCTGACTGTGTTCACAGAATGAATCTGTGACCCTTCAGAGCACTAAGGACACACCTCCATTAGTGTCCATATTCTTACAGGGAAGCGGCTGATACAGTCAACTGAAATGACAGGGTGATAAATATAAAACCACTATCATCAATAAGACTGGAATGTAAAAGCACTTAGTTTCAGCCTAAGTAACTCACAGAAAGTTTGGTTTCAAGAACCAATGCGTCATCCATCACTACTCTACCTTCTGTTGACAAAGTAATTGTAAGATATCTAGAATGGAGGTTCAATACGAGCTGACATTTTTGAAAGGAGGAATTGTGTGCCGTACTTACTCATTAAATGTATTTTTCCTCTACTAAAGATGTTTCCTTTTTTAGTTTATGTATGAATAACTTTAACTAAAGTTCCCTTGACACTCTGACTTTGCTCTGAATAGCACCTATGTTCATTAACATAAAACCTGAAAGAAAATAATTTTAATGTAGTTTTTTTAACACTTCAAAAGCCTCTAACAAATTGATCGAGCACAATTATGCATTCTAAAGGGAATTATAAAGAGATCACAGAAGGTTGAAAAGTTCTAGTTAAAAAAACAAAAAAGAAAAACTTTGGGGTGATAAAGAAAAGAAAAATAGGCAGTTAATGTGAAACCACAAGACACATGAATAAAAGTAAACTTTGAATTTGTAGGTGTTTTTTACTTTTTTATAAATGCAGCATTCGCAGAGAAGAATAAACAAGAACCCACACCAGGAGAAGGCTCAGATAATTTGACAGAATAAGGTATATATTATTCAAATGTATGAACTTTGGAGTCAGACAGACCTGGGTTTGAATTTCTGCTCTGCCACTTACTACCTGCATGATGATGAGCAAATTATTTTTTTTCTAAAACTCAGTTTCTTCATATGTAACCAATGTGAGGGTTTAATAACACATTTTTTGTGTGCTTTTAAAAAATGCATTATTTAATTGTTAGGCACTTAACATTGCTTTATACACATGAGGCATCTAACAATTTGGTCCTCCCAATTCCCAAACCAAGCAAATCATGAGATGATTAGCTCTGTCTCTTAAATCTTACAGAATTTTTTGGAAGAAGTAATTGTCCTCGTTAGAGTTCCAGGGTAGGAATCAGACAAACTCTGTTCTGAGGTGGGTGCATCAACTCAGGCTTAAATTTCTACCCCTGTTTAATGGCAAGTGGAGCATTCTTGGCATTTCCTTGATCCATATATTTTTCTGGATCCTACTGTTTTTTGTAAAGTCTAGCTAAATCCCACCTCCTCCAAGGAGCCATTCCAGATTCTTCCAGTTTGATTCTCGTTTCTCTAGTGGGATATTGTTGGACTTAATTTCTATTACATAGTGAGGTCTTAGAGGGCAGGAGCCCTGTCTTATGTGCCTTTGTCCTCACAGTACCTAGCCTTGGCCTTTGCTAATGATGAACACTCAAGAAATACACATTGAATGTCTTTTGATATGCTGTCTTATAAGACCAGGTTAAGGATAAAGTCCCAGGACTTGAAATAAAATCCCTAATTCCCAGATGAACCATGCCCCTAGCTCTTTCTTCATTTTCCAAATGTAGTCATTGTTACCACCATACAAAGTCACTGAAATTCGGGAAGTCAATCAAAACCATTTACTGAGCCCCAAAGTGTTGTAACTAAGGGATATGCAAGAGAAATAAAAAGCTGTACACCAACCTTTGAGAAACTTACTATCTTGCTAAGAAAATATACATGAGGGGGATGTTAAAAACACACCACCACCATATGTAGGTTATAAATCTTAGGCTGCCAGGTAATAAACCTCAGCGGATATGTTCCCCCATTGCCCCAGGCCATTGTATACAAATTATAGCACAGAGAGTGTATCAGTAAAACTATATTGGACCTGTTGCTCTGCATGAGTCTAGATTTATATTTGGCTCGAAAGTCCAGGCAAGCAGGACAAATCTCCTCTCTTTGTTTCAAACTGCGGCCTTCCTAGTGGTTACAGACACGAGTGCTGGAGAGAGTCTGCCTTGGTCAGCATCTCAGTTCCTTTTTTCACTTGTCTAGCCTTGGACAAGTCACTTAACTTCTTGATCTATCGCTTTCCTCATCTGTAAAATGGGAGTAAAAATAGGATGTTCCTCATAGCAGTTTGGGGTTGATCAATTTGGTAAATTCAGTCAAGTACTTAGAACAGTACCTGGCAGACAGTGACCACTTCATAAGCACTGTTTATCATTAATTGTTTCTTGGAAGCAATGCATTTTGGCAAGAACACTGTTCACTAAGACTGTTAATTCCATGGCAAAATTCATTCTCCCAAATTGAAAAACTTATCCTAGGCCTTATTGCTGGTTTGATTTTTCTTGCTTATTGATGAAAATTGCAAGGAAATAAAGGAGAGTGAGACAGGAGATGCTAAAAGTTGTGACCCTTAGAAATTTCATGAGAAGTATAAAATGGAGCAATGAAGAGAATGGTGATACCATAGAGGTTGTCCATCATTTATCTTAGAGAAGGGGCAGAGCAGTTAACTGTAAACCTCAGGCATGTGTTGATCTTGCAATTTTAACAGTTTACCGGTACTTGACATGCATACCTATATACTTCCAAAAAATCCTCATTACGAGTTTCATTTTCTCCATTTTAGAATTTAGAATATGGAGACTCTGGGAATTTAAGTGACTTGTCCAAGATGAGACAAACAGCATGTGTTGAGTCCAGTATTGGCTTCTGTCTAACTCCAAACCCTTTAGTCTTACAAAGACATTCTTATGAACTAGTTCTTAAAGTAGAAGAATCACTTTACTGTGAATTAAATTTAGGGCCTACCTTTCACCCTACGCATAGGTTATAGCCACCAGTAAATTTCTCCTGAAATCTGGAAAGCAACTGGCTTTAAACAGAATCCAGTGTATATATCATTTGTACAAAGTGAAGAACCTTTGATTCTTAACCTTGAAACTTCCTCTGCCCCAACACAACATTTAAAAGAAAAAAAAAAAACAAATATTCTTTTGCTGTTTAGATGCTCTGTTTCCTGCTTTCTGCAGCAACATTGAGGTCCCTGGAGCACCTGAACCCATTTATATTCCATCTGTTTCTTGCCTTCCTAAAGCAATTTTATTGCACCCCAGAAGGCTTTGCTTCTCTCAGAGAGGGGAGAAGCACTCAAAGACATACAGCATGCGCCAGAGACTTTGCAGGTAGGCAAGAAGGATAAACAGGTTCAACAGCCAGGAGCACAGATATCTGAGCCCGTAGCACTTAGACATGCATTGACCTGGCTGACTCTTGGCTGCAAGATTACCATTCAAAGAGACCTTTACCTAGGAGTCCATTCTGTGGGGAGAAAGCTGAACTTTTCATATGGTGGGTGAAACTCAGTGTGCTACAGAGAGGAGAAAGGTATGCAAATTGATGGGAAGGTAGATTCTCATGCATCCTGTTAAGATGTAAATGAGGACTGGAATGCTATATGGCCACTGAGTGCTTAGACGACTTGGCAAATCACTTTTCTCCCTGAGAAAGGCCTCAAGCTCATCTCCCCCTGAAGCAAGAACATCTAAAGCCTACCCTTTTGGTCCTTCAAGGGTGGACGCTGGCTGCTCCTGGGGAAAGGCTCCCCTATGAAACCCTTGAAAGTGTTTCCCTGGAGCCATGCCTGGTTTAATGGCTCCTGTTTGGAGGCAGTTATGACTGGCTTAGGAAACTGAGGGAGTGTGGAATCAGCAGGGGTAGGGATATGCAGTAGAGGGCAAAGGGGACTTGTTCATAGCTTTTCGGGTATCTGGAAACAGCACTCAACATGGACTTCTCTTATTCCGAATTGTTATGGGAGTCAATTATTCCACCTATTAGGTTTTAATGTAGCACCAATAAGTCAAAACCAGTTTAACAACTAAGAATTATAGTTGGTATAAAATGTTTGAATTTAGGCTAATAACATATGCTAAGTTATAGACAGATGAGATTTAAAATGACTAAGGTAAGAAATTGGGTTCATAATGGACATATTAATAGGCCACTAAACTGACTTTAAAGGCTCTGGCAGGCACATTCAAGACACCAAATATATAAAAACTCCATCCATCTTGAGCTTCCTCATCATGTCACCTAATAGAATTTCAAACACTATTAGCACACTGATAAATGGTTATTATATATTACCCATGCATGCTGCCTTATGAATTAAAAGACAAGCACAGGCATCAGGCATTTGTTGTATTGGATAATTTTTCTTTATTCTTGATTATGGAATACTGAGTTTTACTTCCCCAGGTTGTTTCAGGAGCCATGAACCCCTTCCTAATTTCAGAAAACAAATATAAAAACCCTTTTGTAGCCAGAATGACTGCATCTATGACTGGATAAATATCCAGAATAGCTTGAGAGAAAGCCATCCAGGGCAGCTGCTGTGGCACTGAGCTGACCAATATCTGAGGCCAGACCTAACTTTCCATAGCTACATCTGCCAGGCCAACGACCATCATTCATTTACTCACCAAACATTTTTTTTTTGAGCAACTACTCTAACCCAAACATTGTTCTAGTCACTGCCAATATGATAGCAAACAAAATAGACATGATTTGTGCACCCACGGTGCTTGAGGTTTTGTGGGAGAGATAGGCACTTAACAGCCGAAAACTTATTAATTAGAAATATAATTACTATGTGGGGGCCTATGGAAGAGAGAGAGAAGAAGAATTCTCTGAGAAATGGCAGTTAATCAGAAATCTGAATAAGATTTATTCAAGTGAAGAAGAAATATATATATAGATTTCTGAAGCAGAAAGCGCTTATGCTCACCAAAAGGAATGGATTATGACTAACAGAGGACACTTCATGAAGATCGGGCCAAGGATTTAGGGTTTTGTCCTAAGAGCAATGGAGGTCACTGAAGAGATTTAAGCAGGGGAGCCCTGTGGTTAAATTTAAGTTTTTAAAAACACTACTATTACTGTTATATGAAAAATGGGTTGATAGGATCAAGAGGGACAGCTAGAAGTGTAACTAGGAAACTATTTCGGTAATCCATCTGTGTGATGATCGAGGCTTGCATCAAGATCAGGATGCCAATGGTGGAAATAAAGAGCACTGAAAGGATTCAAGATCCTTTTGAATTTTGAAAGTAGGGTCAATGAGACCTGTGATGGATAGGATAGAGGGATGAAAAGAGAGGCAGGTGTCAAAAGCTACTTCCAGAGTTCTGGCATGAGTAACTGGATGGACAGAGATGCCATTTAGCTTCCTGAGCTTACAGAGATACACATCCATAAGGAAATTCCATTGAAAGTACATCAATCCCTTCTCTATTGCAATAGCTTAATTTTCTGGGAGACTCATTGATGTAGAACTGAGTCAAGTAAGAGATAATACATCCATGGAAGCCAAAAGAGACATCATAAAATCTATGAGCTTTGATGTAGAAAAGTTCCTAAACTCTCAAACAAAACCACCTATTTACTCTTCCTCTTAACATAATGTATTGAACTTACTCACATAGCACTTGCATGGCCATAAAGTAATGACATAAAGCAAAATACAGAAACAAATGCATGACCCCACAGAGTAGGTAGAAACATCCATAAGAACATGGAAACAACATGAGAGTATGCAATTTGCAATGTGAAAAAGATGTTTGTGTGACATGTAAAGTTTTCATTGTGTTGATCATATTTGCACAAGAAAAAGACACCTTCACTGAATTTTCCCGATATGTTTTTATTCATTAGAATAATTTCTATTACTGCTTTTATTTCTTTCTTTGTTTTTTGTCCTTTTCAGTTCTTCTCTCTTTCCCTGTTGCTCTTATCTTTACATGCTTTTTCCTTGGCAACTACAAAATTGACTTTCAATGTTTAGAACTAGATCTATGAAAAAAAGACACAATGAAAGTCGGAGAGAGTTTCTCAAAAGTCAGCTAGTATACAAAGAAGACTGTCATAGTCATTCTGAATTCTCAATGAAGTATCACTATGATCTCCTAAAAATAAAGAGACTAATTTATCTTTGTATCCTCAGATCTTAGCACATACCTAGAAAAATTGATTTAAAATTTCTTGAGGGAATGCGTATAATGATCATCTAAGCAAATAATATTGAATCTTTGGGAATGGTGGTGAGGTCTATTTGGCAAAGACAGTTTGTCAGGGTAGTCAGTGGGAGGGCAACTTACACGAAAGAGTTGAGGGACGGTTTTAGATTAGGTATTAGAAAGTCTTCTTCAGTTTTTTTTTTTTTTTTTTTTTTTTTTTTTGAGATGGAGTCTTGCTTTGTTGCCCAGGCTGGAGTGCAGTGGCGCGATCTCGGCTCACTACAACCTCTGCCGCCCAGGTTCAAGCGATTCTCCTGCCTCAGCCTCCCGAGTAGCTGGGATTACAGGCACTCACCACCACACCTGGCTAATTTTTGTATTTTTAGTAGAGACAGGGTTTCATCCTGTTGGTCAGGCTTGTCTTGATCTCCTGACCTCGTGATCCACCCGCCTCGGCCTCCCAAATTGCTGGGATTACAGGCATGAGCCACGGCGCCCTGCCCTAGAAGGCCTTCTAATTGTCAGAGTAAACTACTTGTTTTTTCATGTTAGATTGCCCAGGAAAATTGTGGCATCACTTTCCTTTGGAATTTAATTGAATTTGATATTTTTATGATTGTATAAATAATATTACAACAAATTGAAACAAAAAGAAAACATAAATCCAAGTCTCTAGCAATTGAACACATTAAATTAAACTCCCATTTATGTGAGTTTTCCCTAGTCCCTGCCTATAACACACATACACACACACACACAGACAAACTAATATCTGAGGTAATCATAGCACGTATACAATTAAGCATTTTCTTTTGTGTAATATTATATCATAAACTTGTACAGAATTCTCAGTCATGATTTTAATGCGTTAAAAATTCCATCAATTTGAAAATGATCCAATCACCTATCTGCATTTCAAAAATTCATTAAAATAACAATGAAAGTATATCAAGAGGAATACATCAATATCCATTAATTCACATGTTGTTCATCCATTAACTCAACAAATATTTATTGAATGCCAATCATATGTCAGACATTTTCATAGACTCTGGGTACACCATGGGAATTAGAGTTTATTTCTGCTCTCACAGTGATTACAGTCTAATGAGATGGAGAGACATTCTTCCCAGGGAACCTCAGAAAGAGTCAGTCTTGGAGTTGACAGACATGAGGATCAGGAGTGGGCTTTGGTACATAGGTTCAGGACAATTAAATAAAAGATTTCTATAAAAGAGCTGGGACTGGTGATTCCTCTACCTCCCACAAGGGTAAAGACTAGCATTTGCCTCCATTTTAATCAAGTCATTGGGAGTTGATTTCTAAACTTGTCTTTCAGAGTCCTTACTGGAGAACTGGAAATAGAGAAAAGAGACCAGGGCTGGAGATAACTCTAGACCTACACAACAGTCCAAAGTGTGAGTGGAGTTGCGGGGTGGGAAGAAAAGACAGCTCCAGGCTAGCACAGGAATGAAATAAATAAATTACTTTATTCTGTCCTCAGAGTAAACTCTCCCTTTCAATGGTGATGTTGGGAGAACTGATGCTACATGCCTGTTTCCTTCCTACACATTCCACAGGGAAGCTTGATTGTCAGAAGCACAGCCCCCTGGTGGCCTTACCAGGAAGAGGAGGGGGACTTTGGTAAATCAAGTAATGACCACAAAAATCTTAACATTAATTTATGCTAATTGCATGATCCTCATTTATCCATGTTGACAGTTACCTAACTAATAGCATAAAATAAGGTTTTGAAAAATAAACAAATAGAACAAATGACCCTAGGGAAATGGAGCTAGTGTAAAGAACAGAAGAAAACCTAAAAATCTGATTGGTGTCCTAGTATATATCCAAGAAGATATTATATCCCTAAAACACAATTAGACCACTCCAAAAAGAAGTAATCAGGAAGTAAGACAGATTTTTAGGAAATTAAATAAGATTTCTAAAAGGTAACGAAATGAATAAAAGAATTCAATAATGAATGAACATGGCTGAAAAATGAACTTGAGTGATTTGGAAGATAAGGTTGAGAAAAATGCCCCAGAAGTAAATAACAAAGGAATGGAAACTATGGGACAATGCTTCATCAAATGCCAATTCAGAATAGATCAAAGTATCTAGAATTCTTGAGGGAAGTAATATTCTTTCCCACACATGGGAAATACAGTCAAATAAATGATAGAAAAAAACTGGACTGAGGTAAAGGCACAATTGATTATGCAAATTGAAATCCTAGATGCATTTTTATAAAATTTCAGAACTTACGAGCAATGAGAAATCCTAAGTCCCAGAAAGAAAAAATAGATTATGAACAAAGGACAAAAATTATACCAACATTACACCTTTTAATCAGAAGTAAAAGCTAGTTAATAGGCAACTTTAAAGTTCTAGCCAAACTGTCATTTCTGTTGGAAACTCATACAAGCCGTCTCTCAGAAAAAAAAAAAAAGTAAAAGAAATTACCAGAGGATGCATTTCAACAAAACAAAACAGGAATCCTGAAATTATAAGACATGGAATTGAAGCACAATGGTACTAACACAGGGCAAGACAAAAAGACAGTAATTGTACAGCAGGCCTAATAAGCAATGTGTAAAATTAGTGAGAGTGCTATGTAAAAAATATCCTTAATAAGCAACTTGATTCTTTTACAAATTGCATAATCCAAAAATGAAAGTTATCTATGAAAACATAAAATCACTTGCGTTTTCCCTATCTGAATATGAAAAATAAAGGTATTTAGCAACTCTACGAATAAATAGAGGCAATGAAAGCCATCATCCAAACAATGCACTCACTATAAGGAAGTTAACAAGTATAGCCAGGAAAATAGACTCTGTTTGCTCTTGATGCTTAGAATCAACATTCTCCTTTAAGTGGTGGAAACTGAAATTGTCTGAAGATGGACGTAAACTTCTTTGTGGATCCAATCACTTCACTTAGTTGTGCTGAAAATAATATTTATATTACAATGATATTACATGGGTGTTGATTTTCAATTTATAAAATCAACTTACAGAGACAAAGCAAAGAAGACAATTATAATTACAAGACATGTAAGAGTAATAGTATAATTAATAGGACTGGGATCTGAAGGAAGGGAGAGAAAAATAGATGAAAAAAAAAGTAAGCTCATTAATTCCCTCACTTATCTAGTTAAGTCTCAATAGATGCTCTCTAAATTGATGAATAAAGAATAAATAAAGGCCTAGATATATTATTTAGTTATAAATGTAATGGCTAGAAGTGCTAACAATATAACTAATAAAACTGAGAGATAAGTGTGTTAAAATCGTAATGTTTTATAGTTTGGCATAAATAGATGCAGTGTAAAGTTGATAAATCGGGAAATAGGTATATAAATATATTATTTAGAATTTATGTAGCAATTCATGGTGGATGAACCTTGACTCTCATTACAGCCTGTTGTATTGTTTGTTTATAGCAGATGACTCAGGAAAATAGCTCTCAGTAATATGTGATAAAAGAACTCATAACTGTCATTCAATTTCAAGTCTAATTTCTCTAGGAGGAAAAGATTGCCTTTTGTTCTTTTCTTTTTTTGGAGACAGTCTCACTCTGTCACCCAGTCTATGGTTTGTGTGTGTGTGGTAGCCTGACTTTAATTCCCATGAGAAGCAGAAACTGACAAAATGTCCAGCTCAGATGCAATGAGGAGCAAAGCAGAGCCATCTTAAACAGAAACAACTGGTGACTCTAGGAATTTTCAAAGAAAAATGGGCTACTTGGGGGAGTATTCAAAGCACTGTGCAAACCATATATCCAAGTCTTGGTTCTTGATAATGTGTTCTGGATATGGCAAAGTAGGAAGAATCTTATAAAGACCTTTCAAAGTTTAGGTACCCTTCTCATGCTTTTGAGACTTGAGTTTTGCTAGTTATTCCATTTTTTAAATCAAACACATGTATCTGATTTTGAGAAAAGATTTTATTTTGAGTAGTCAATGATAATCATCCATCAAATTCCATTTTGATCCACTCTGGACTTTTTTTTAAGACAGAGAGTCCTGCCATGCTACCCAGGCTGAAGTCCTGTGGCTATTCACAGGCAGAATCACAGCGCACTACAGCCTGCAATTCTTGGGTTCAACTAATCATCCTGTCTCCTCCTTACAAGCAGATGGGACTACAGTTGTGTGCCACTGCATTCAGCTCTCACTCTGAACAATTTAAATGACACTTTAAAGAAAATCCAAGTCTGCTGTTAGGATTCTCTCTCTTAAGAATATTTTGCAAAGAAAAGCATAAAAGGAGACTGTGCTCAGATGCTCAAGACAGCACATTAGACACGTATCACCAGGAGCTAGAGCTGCACAGGGCTGTGCTTACTCCTGCTGCCCTATGTTGCTCAATGTGCATGCAATGTGGGGCCAGACAGACCAGATGACTGATCATGCTTCCTTTAAAAACTGTGTGACTCTTGGCAATTTCCAAGCCTCTCCAAGTCTCATTTTCTCATCTGTAAAGTGGACAGATTAAAGACAATTAGATACAACCTACCTCATTGATTTATAATGGTAATCAAATAAGATCATTTGTTAATGGTTCTTTATAAATTTAATGTATTGTTGTTATTATTATTACCATTCACATCATCATGGGATAGACTTTAAGAAAACTCTTTTACTTGGCTCATTTTTCTTTCTTTTGCTCTTGCCTAGCATTGAGTATATCGATGGCATAATATTTCAAATGGTTAAGCCAGCCCATTGGCTTTCCTTCTCCAAGATCAAAAAGGCTCTTCATCTTGACCACACCAGTGAAGTGGAATTTAATCCTTGCTAAAGTATAACATCAGAGTTCCAGTTAGGAATCTTTGTGGTTGGCTACTTCCATAATTAGACACGTTTGGTGGTTCCTTTTATCACCCTCCATTCTCAAGTCCTTCATCTTATATTACTTCTCTACCTGTCTCTCTCTGAAGTCAATGGCTTACACATTTCTGTATCTGATTTGCCAGTTTCTGTGGTCCATTGTCTCCTACATATCCTCTTGCATAATTAGTAAACTAGCATTAGATGCTTAATAAATTACTAGAATTTATTAAGAATTTATTAGAATCTCTTTCAAACAAAGCATTTTGAAGTGCCAATTACTGATTGATATGGCCAGGTAAAACTAATTTTTTATTAAATCAGGATTATGAATATAGATAGGAAATACACCCTTTGTGATAGGTAGATCTCTGAATCAAATTGAGAATGTTTCTCCAAGCATTTTTCACATCTCTTTAGCCATCCAGAACTATGAATTTTATAATATTTAGCTTTCTATATATTTTCTAGTTAATAAAGGGATTAAAAATTAAGTACAATGAGAGTTAGTCATCTATTATTTTATTAGGTTGCAATACTGCACAAAGTACTATAGAAAGCATTGAAAAATACAAATTATTGTATAAGACTAATTAAAGAAGAACCAAAGTACCCTAATTCTACACGCCATTATATTTTTTAAATAACCTATGAAACAAAGAAGGTTGGTTTGTTGTTGCTTTTAAAAAGAAGCATGTGGTAATTTTAACATGGCTTATGGTAATGCATTAATTGCATAAAATATCATTTCTGGGACTCAGTCTGCAATTCTCTTCTCTACCTACACACACTTCCTCAGTGATCCTATTTATTTCTGTAGCTATAAGTACGACTTCTATACTCTTGATTTCCCACTTGTATTCTTGTCCTAACCAGACCTCAATGCATACATCCAAATACTGACTTCACTTTACACCTGGATGTGTAATAGTCAATTCAAACAACATTTACAAACAAACTGAACTCCCCATTCTTCTCACCAAGTACTCCTCTCACAATGCTCCTCATACCTGTACAGGGGGGCGACATTCATTTAGAGGTTAATATTAAAATCTTGGATTCATCCTTGATTTCTCTCTTTCTCTCACTTCCCACATTCAATTCATCAACATATATTGTCAAATACACACTTAAAATATTTCCCAAATGGACCATTTCTCACCATATCTACACATTTCATCCCGAGCCAAACACTATCACCTTGTATCTGACAATAGCAATCGCCTCTTAGCAGGTTTGCTGCCTCCATTCTTACACTATACTGTCTACTCTCCATATAGCAGCTAAATGACCTTTTCTGTTGTCATTTGGGGGATTTTTCTTTATTTCTTCTAAAAGAAAAAAAGGATACATGTGTAGAATGTGCAGGTTTGCTACATAGGTATACGTGTGCCATGGTGGTTGGCTGCACCTATTGACCCGTCCTCTAAGTTCCCTCCCCTTGCCCTCCACCCCCCAACAGGCCCTGGTATGTGTTGTTCCCCTCTCTGTGTCCATGTTTTCTCAATATTCAACTCCCACTTGTGAGTGAGAACGTGCAGTGTTTGGATTTCTGTTCCTGTGTTAGTTTGCTGAGGGTGATGGCTTCCAGCTTCATCCATGTCTCTGCATAGGACAAGATTTCATTCCTTTTTATGGCTGCATAATATTCCATGGTGTATATGTACCACATTTTCTTTATTGAGTCTATCATTGATGGGCATTTGGGTTGGTTCCATGTCTTTGCTATTGTAAATAGTGCTGCAATAAACATACACGTGCATGTGTCTTTATAGTAGAATGATTTATATTTCTTTGGGTATATACCCAGGAATGGGATTGCTGAGTCAAATGGTATTTCTGGTTCTAGATCCTTGAGGAATCATCATACTGTCTTCCACAATGGTTGAACTAATTTACACTCCCACCAAACGTGTAAAAGAGTTCCTATTTCTCCACAGTCTCACCATCATGTTTTGTTTCCTGACTTTTTAATGATCACCATTCTGACTGGTGTGATATGGGGTCTCATTGTGGTTATGATTTGCATTTCTCTGGTGATCAGTGATGTTGAGCTTTTTTTTCATGTTCGTTGGCTGCGTAAATGTCTTCTTTTGAGAAGTGTCTGTTCATATCCCTTGTGCACTTTTTGATGGGGTTTTTTTCTTGTAAATATATTTAAGTTCCTTGTAAATTCTGGATATCACACCCTTGTCAGATGGGTAGATTGCAAAAAATTTCTGCCATTCTGTAGGTTGCGTGTTCACTCTGATAGTTTCTTTTGCTGTGCAGAGATCTTCAGTTTAATTAGATTCCATTTGTCAATTTTGGCTTTTGTTGCAATTACTTTTGGCATTTTCATCATGAAGTCTTTCCCCATGCCTATGTCCTGAATGGTATTGCCTAGGTTTTCTTCTAGGGTTTCTTATGGTTTTGGGTTTTATATTTAACTCTTTAATCCACCTTGAGTTAATTTTTGTATAAGGTGGAAGGTAGGATCTAGTTTCAGTTTTCTGCAAATGGCTAGCCAGTTTTCCCAGCACCATTTACTGGGGTAAATGGGGATCCTTTCCCCATTGCTTGTTTTTGCCACGTTTGTCAAAGATCAGATTGTTGTAAATGTGTGGTATTATTTCTCAGGTCTCTTGTCTCCTCCATTGGTCTATACGTCTATTTTGGTACCAGTACCATGCTATTTTGGTTACTGTAGCCTTGTAGTATAGTTTAAATTCAGGTAGCATGATGCCTCCAGCTTTGTTCTTTTTGCTTAGGATTGTCTTGGCTATACAGGGTCTTCTTTGATTCCATATAAAATGTAAAACAGTTTTTCTAATTCTGTAAAGAATGTCAATGGTAGTTTGATGGGAACAGCATTAAATCTATAAATTACTTTGGGCAGTATGGCCTTTTACATGATATTGATTCTTCCTATTCATAAGCATGGAATGTTTTTCCATTTGTTTTTGTCCTCTCTTATTTCCTTGAGCAGTGGTTTGTAGTTCTCCTTGAAGAGGTCCTTCACATTCGCATCTCTTGTTAGCTGTATTCCTAGGTATTTTATTCTCTTTGTAGAACTTGTGAATGGAAGTTCATTCATGATTTGGCTCTCTGTTTGCCTATTGTTGGTGTAAAGGAATGCTTGTGATTTTTGCACATTGATTTTGCATCCTGAGACTTTGCTGAAGTTGATTATCAGTTCAAGAAATTTTGGGGCTGAGATGATGGGGTTTTCTAAATATAAAATCATTTCTTCTGCAAACAGAGACAACTTGACTTCTTCTCTTCCTATCTGAATACCCTTTATTTCTTTCTCTTGCCTAATTTCCCTAGTCAGAACTTCCAATACTATGTTGAATAGGAGTGGTGAGAGAGGGTATCCTTGTCTTGTGATGGTTTTCAAAGGGAATACTTGAGCTTTTGCCCATTCAATATGATATTGACTGTGGGTGTGTCATAAACTGCTGTTATTATTTTGAGGTCTGTTCCATCAATACCTAGTTTATTGAGAGTTTTTAACATGAAGGGATGTTGAATTTTATCGAAGGCCTTTTCTGCATCTATTGAGATAATCATGTGGTTTTCATCTTTGGTTCCGTTTACGTGATGGATTACATTCATTGATTTGCATATGTTGAGCCAGCCTTTCATCCCAGGGATGAAGCCGACTTGATCGTGGTGGATACATTTTTTGACATGCTGCTGGATTCGGTTTGCCAGTATTTTATTGAGGATTTTCGCATTGATGTTCATCAGGGATATTGGCCTGAAGTTTTCATTTTTTGTTGTGCCTCTTCCCAGTTTTGGTACCAGGATGATGCTGGCTTCATAAAATGACTTAGGGAGGAGTCCCTCCCTTTCCATTGTTTTGAATAGTTTCAGAATGAATGGTGCCAGCTCCTCTTTGTATTTCTGGTAGAATTCAGCTGTGAATTCATCTGGTCCTGGGCTTTTTTCAGTTGATAGGCTATTAATTACCGCCTCAATTTCAGAGCTTGTTATTGGTCTATTCAGGGATTCAACTTCTTTGTGATTTAGTCTTGGTAAGGTGTATGCATCCAGGAATTTATCCATTTTCTTCTAGATTTTCTAGTTTATTTGCATAGAGGTGTTTATAATATTCTCTGATGTTAGTCTGTATTTCTGTGGGGTCAGTGGTGATATCCCCTTTATTGTTTTTATTGTGCCTATTTAATTCTTCTCTTCTTCTTTGTCTAGCTAGCAGTCTATCTGTTTTGTTAATTTTTCAAAAAATCAGTTCCTGGATTCATTGATTTTTTGGAGGGTTTTTTTATGTCTCTATCTCCTTCAATTCTTCTCTGATCTTAGTTATTTCTTGTCATCTGCTAACGTTTGGACTAGTTTCTTCTTGCCTCTCTAGCTCTTTTAATTGTGATGTTAGGGTGTTGATTTGAGATCTTTCTAGCTTTCTGATGTGGGCATTTAGTGCTATAAATTTCCCTCTTAACACTGCTTTAGCTGTGTCCCAGAGATTCTGGTACGTTGTCTGTTATCCTTGGTTTTGAAGAATTTATTTATTTCTGCCTTAATTTCATTATTTACACAGGAGTCATTCAGGAGTAGGTTGTTCAATTTCCATGAAATTATGTGGTTTTGAGTGAGTTTCTTAATCCTGAGTTCTAATTTGATTGCACCATTGTCTGAGACACTGTTATGATTTCAGTTCTTTTGAATTTGCTGAGGAGTGTTTTACTTCCAACTATGTGGTCGATTTTAGAATAAGTGCCATGTGGCCCTGAGAAGAACATATATTCTGTTGATTTGGGGTGGAGAGTTCTGTAGATGTCTACTAGGTCCACTTGATCCAGAACTGAGTTCAAGTCCTGAATATCCTTGTGAATTTTCTGTCTCTTTGATCAGTCTGATACTGACAGTGGACTGTTAAAGTCTTTCACTGTTATTGTGTGGGAGTCTAAGTCTCTTTGTAGGTCTCTAAGAACTTGTTTTATGAATCTTGGTGCTCCTGTATTGGGTGCATATATATTGGGTGCAAGAAGTTAGCTCTTCTTATTGAATTATCCTTTTATCATTATGTAGTGCCCTTCTTTGTCTCTTTTGATCTTTGTTGGCTTAAAGTCTGTTTTGTCAGAGACTAGGATTGCAACCCCTGCTTTTTTTTGCTTTCCATTTGCTTGGTAAATTTTCCTCCATCCCTTTATTTTGAGTCTGTATGTGTCTTTGCATGTAAGACAGCTCTTTGGGTTAGAACATGCTCCTTTAGTGTATTGTAGTTTTTTATTACCCATCTTCTGAAGCCTACTTTTGTCAATGCATCCACCTGATCCTCTGTCAGTTCTGTGCCCTTGATAGAGAAATGTTGTGATAATTTGGAGGAGAAGAGGCACTCTGGCCTTTTGGGGTTTTTGGCATTTTTTCGTTGATTCAGAAAGAATCGTGAGTTTGTCTAGTTTCAGTCTTTGAGGCTGCTGACCCTTGGATGGGGTTTTTGTGGGGGCCTTGTTGTTGTTGATGCTGTTGTTGCTTTATGCTTTTTTTTTTAATAGTCAGGTCCTTCTTCTGTAGGGCTGCTGCAGTTTGCTGGGGGTTCACTTCAGGCCCTACTCATCTGATTTACTCCCATGCCTGGAGATGTCTCTCAAGCAGGCTGGACAGCAGCAAAGATGGGTGCCTACTCCTTTTTCTGGGACCCCTGACCTTGAGGGGCACCAACCTGATGGCAGTAGGATCGGTCTTGTATAGGGTATCTGACAACCCCTGTTGGAGGGTCTCATCCAGTTGGGTGGCACAGGGAGCAGGACCCATTTAACGAAGCACTTTGTCCCATGGTGGAGACAGTGTATTTTGCTGGGGGAAAACCCATTCTTCTGGGCTGCCCGGACTCCTCAGAACTACCAGGCAGAGAGGCTAAGTCTGCTGGTCTGCAGAGACTGCGGCCACTCCTCCTGCTAGGGGCTCAGGCCCAGAGAGATCCAAATTCTGTCGCTGAGCCTGTGGCTGGAGTTATTGGAGATCCTGCAGAGAAGCATTGCCCACCAAGGAAGGGTGGGTCAGAGTTAGAACTGAAGAGGCACTCTGGCCACAGATGGCCACAGCCGGTGTGTTGGGCTGTGGGGACAAGTCTTGGGACCAAGCCGTCCAGCCTCCCTGGCTCCAGCAGGGGAAAAGCACAGCCTGGAGCTATAGAAATGGGTGCTGCCTTCCCCCACCCAGGGAGCTTAGGGTGTTAGGCATTTGCGAGTCCCAGTGCTGGCTGCTGCCCCTCCCTGAAAGGAGCTCAAACAGCTTACATAGCAGGTAGCTGCAGCTGGTGTTGGTTGCTCCTCCCACTGGGAGTTCAGTAGGGTTAATCAGATTCCAGTTGAGATTGAGAGGCTGTAAGAATCTGAAAGTTCTGGGGTTGAGACGTTAGGCCCCAGTGGCACAGGTTTGTGAGTGGGATCTTCCGATCTGTGGATTGCATAGTTCCGTGGAAAAAGCACAGTTTCCCTGGCTGGATAACACGCTCACTCACTGCTTCCCGTGGATGGGGGAAAGGGGTTCCCCTTCCTTGTGCAGCTCTCAGTTGAGCGACCACAACACACTGCTCTTCCTTCTCTCCATAGGTCATGCCAGCCTTCTAGTCAATTTTGATGAGAGAACCCGGATACCTTGGTTGTGGGTGAAGGATTCACATGCTTATTATGGTTTTTTTTCAATGGAAACCTCTGAACGGTGCTGCTTGTAGTCAGTCATCTTGGCCCACCCTCCAAATGACCTTTTAAATATTAATCACATCAATATCTTCCAGAGGCTTATTAGATTATGTAAACTAAAAGCTAAAATCTTTGTCACGGCCAGCAAGACTCTATATGAACTGGCATCTGGTATCTTTCTGTCCCTCTTTCATTTCCATTCTGTCTGGTGCTTACTGAACCCTACATAGGCTAGTTTTGTTCTCCACTCTGCACTTGTAGCTCCTTGTGCCAAGGACAATCAGACATTTGGTTTTGCCTAGAGGCCAATATATATCGGCTGATCTGATGTTTCATTTGGTTTGACAATGTGAATCCCTGATTTAAGTTTCACTAAAATAAATTGGAATGTTTGGTAGGCCTCCATTTTGTAATTCCAACTCTTGGCATGGTCTTGTCTGGTATTGTGTGAGGCACACATACAGTGAATTGAGTTTTCACTTTCCACAAAATATAAAAAATAGAGAACCATGTGTCACTCTCATTCCCCAATGCAGTGGAACTAAGGTCTTCATTTCAAAGGGGCATGCTGTGGGCCTGCAAGCACATGGCTATGGAATGCCCACTTCTTCTAGTTTCAGGTGGTGGTGGAGGAAATATATGATGCTGCCACCTATGCCAACCACTTGGGATACTGGAGCCCCAACCCCAGCCTGTGAGATGCTTGAAGTCTCCAACTCGCCTATTAGGGGTCAGTGACAAATGAAAGAAATTATGGTTTAAGTCTATGAGAAATATATCCAGAAAATGAGACTGAGGAATCCCGTAGAGCATTAAAACATATAAACTGAACACACTTAGTATGGAAGTTTGGTTATCACTTGGTATTAATCTACAACGATTTCTATATTTAATTTTTTTATATTAAATATATAAATTTATAATTATTTTAAATTTGTGAAATAAAGGATTTCAACAGCAATAAGCTAAAAATGTATCCTAAATAAAAATAAAAATGCTGATTTTTCATTTATGTTGATGGGAATGCTGAACTTACCTTTAACGCTTATCAACACTTACTGCTTACTTTGGAGACCGTAAATGATATTGCTGACATGTGAAAACCATAAGACATAAATCTGCTGAAGAAACATGAGTATCTGTTTTAAATAGTATTTATTTTAAAGACTGAGCCCCCAAGAGATAAGTTAACTGATGCAGCTGCAGAATATATGTTTATGAGTCACTTTGTGAGCCATGACTTTTCATTTAGATCAAAGGATTGTTATTTTTAATTAATTGTGTTTATTTTCAATGCCAAGGTTTTTTTTTTTTTTTTTTTTTTCTTAACATGAATGAAAAGTAAAGCAGTAGTTCTTAACATGTTGGTTTCATTAGCAGAAGAAGTAACGTTAGTTTCTTATCAGTGTCAGATAGAAATTCAGCTAATTCTAATAGTTCAATTTTTTCATGTGATTCATGGAATCAAAGGAAGGCTTTGGAAGTTCATTTTGTTAAAGAAGAAATATTTGAAATTATTGTGAGTGCTATGTAATATCAGTTTAAAAGTAAAATATTAAGTCACAGTTATTTTCTTTGCTGTGATAATAAAAAAAAGACAAATCCAGAAGAACATTGTCTCATGGTAAAGCACAGCTCTTACTAAATTAAGAAGCTTATAGAGCAGATATTTACTTGGAATTTACAGTGGTAAACACATAATTCATAATCACAAATAAATTGGGATATTCCACCAAGGAAAAAATTATTTTTAGCTGTAAATACACATACACAATAGCTGAACAACAAAATATGATAACACTGTTGAATATGGAAAAGAAAATACTTCAACATGAAAATACAAGCTTCCTCTCTTTGCTATCCATTATAAAATGGGTTTTAGAAACATTTGTACCTTTGAATAACTGCTTTTTAAATCAGCCTTCTTGTTTCATAAGCTATTGTGCATTTTTATAAATGATTCCAATTTTTGTTTTGCTATGAACAATAAACACGTTATTATGAACATGAAGTATGAACATAAAATGATGAAATTTATTTCTACAAAAACAAGGGAGGAAGTGAAGAAATAAAGCAATGAAAGCTCAAACATCATGCCAGATTTAAGTCTGAAATTCTATAATTGTGCTTTGGAATAGTTCAATTTGTGGAAAGATTGTATGATAAAGTTCCTATATATAATATAGATTAGTCTGTATTATATACTGGAATTCGATGAAATTGAGAAGGTCAATGATCTTATAGTGTCTATATTATCTATAGTTAGGAAAACATTCATAAGAATCATAGAGAATACTTACTTGATGAGTTTTGCTGTGTGAAAATATTTATCATAGAAAGGTCCTGAAAGATAGTACCTGTGAAAATATTTGGTCTGAAATATTTACATATTTCAGTACAAAAAAAATTAAGAATATTCTCCATTTTGCAGAGCATGCTCTGAAGTTATACAGTACCTCAACATTTATGTGGAAAACATTATTCTCAATTCAGAATATGAGGTATAGAGAAAAATGTATTGGAAATGTCAAAAATTTCAAGTTTATTAACACTAAAATGCAACTTGGAAGAAGATTGTATTTATGGGGGAAAAAAAGAAAACTATGGTGGGGCACAGCGGCTCACACCTGTAATTCCAGCACTTTGGGAAGCCCAGGCAGGTGGATCACTTGAGCCCAGGAGTTCGAGACCAGCCTGTGCAACACGGCAAAGCCCCATCTCTACAAAACAAAAACAAAAACAAAAACTTAGCTGGCCATGGTGCTACATTCCTGTAGTCCCACCCATTTGGGAGGCTGAGGTAGGAGAATCACCTGAGCCCAGGGAAATCAAGGCTGCAGTGAACCAAGATTGTGCCACTGCATTCTAGCCTGGGCAACAGAGCAGTGAGACTCTATCTCAAAAACAAAAACCAAAAACAAAACAAAACAAAAAAAGACAATATTGAAAAAAATTCATTCTTTTGAAAAACACTTGCTACGTGGTGCTAGAACAGACATGGCTTAAAACAAATTAAAGTATGTGAATATAATTCTAGAATAATTACTCAACTTCTCTTACATTTAAATATTTAGTTGACATTATTTTTACTTTGCTTATGTTATTTTTAGTGTTTGAGTAATCAATAGCAATACTTTTTTTTTTATCTTGACTTTCTAGGTACATAAACCACATACACTCTTTTTTCTCTTGTTTGTTTTCAGTTAAAACAGTGTGAGCCAGATTTTCTTTCACTTGCAAGCCAATGAATTATGACACCACATTTAATAGGGCTGTTTTAAAGAAATAGGGAGATAATGTTTGGGAAGCACTTAGCATCATGTATAATACATCCTAAGTTCTCCATAAAGGTAGCTATTCCCATAAATTTGGCAAAATAAGCACCATTAGGGATGTGTCCAAAAATGCCAAGATAACATCAGGTCCCTAACATTATATTCAATATAATTTGGATAACGCTAATTATGGCTCTCAATCAATCAACTTTTTTCCTATAGTTGGCTACTTTCTCTGATTACCGTGTCCTCAGTTGTTGTAGTGGTAATCAGTATTCACATTAAAGAGTTTGAAACAGCTGACTGGAGAAGTAGGCTGAGAGGTTAATAATTTTTGTAGTGTAATTTAAGACTCATGTAGAATAACTACTAATCAAATATATTTTCCGAATCACATATGAATTTATGTGGATCTGAAGAATATGTGAGTTTCCACCTTCATGGCTATTGCCTCCTCCAGCCTGTCATAGATTTTGATACAAATGCTTATAAAACGGCAACTATCACAGGTTATTACACTCATGCTTATATTCATGTGTTGGGCACTGTTCTAGCTGCTGACTTTCCTGAAGTTTATAATAGGAATAGGGAGTAACAAAAATAAACTATATTTTAAAAGTAAATTATGTCATATGCTATAGGAAGTGCAATGGGAAAAAAGACAAAACATATGGATTATGTAATGTGATCAAGAATAAAGAGAAAAAGGTCGGATTTCACTGGTAAATAATGTGGTGAGGAGGAGAGAAGGTTGGATTTAAGCAAAGACTTGAAGTGGATATCTGGGAGGAGAGTGTCTTATACAGAGGAAATAGCTGGAATAAAGGCCCTAAGGTAGGAGAATGTCTGGCATTTTTGAGGAACAAGGAGGTCACTGCAGCTGGTGTGAGAGGGTGAGAGGCAGAATAGAGGTGCTGATGTCACAAGGACTCTGGCTTTTACTTTGAGTAAAATAGATTAACAAATATTTCTTCTTCCTGATAAGAAAGTGGCCTGCACTTAGGAAGTATCTGGAAGTCTGGGATATTGAAGTCAGCTATATGGACAGCAGAGGGGTGGCACTTATTTGATAGGAAAAGATGAAAATAAAAACACATTGTTGTCCCTAGGAGCACTTTTACAAGTGGAATACCTTTAAGCAAAATGGACTGAAACAAAACAAAGAGATTCTAGCTAGAAAAAGGAAAGTGGCAGTTCTTAATAGGCAAGTGACAGAACATGAAAGCGTTGGATGTGTCACTTGACTGAATGAGTCTCAGTCCACTTCCATGGTAGCCTTTGCAAAAAGTGACTGACTTTCACCACTTTAAGCTGCTGTACCTTCTTAAGCTTGTGTACTTTCTGTAGTGCTCCTCAGTATGTGGTCCACAGACCACCAGCATAGCATCACCGGGGGACACTTGTGAAACTACAGGTCCCTGGAGCGTACCCAGGCACAGTGGATAATGCTGTCCAGGTAATTTTTACACATCTAAAGTTTGGGACTATGGAACCGAAAGACAGCTTTTTAAGACTCCCTCTGACTCTGGATTCCTATGAACAGTTTCCCATGCCAGGTCCCCAGAATGTTCAATTTTTGGGGTTTTTGTTTATCGCTGTCAGGACCATAGATCTTTGGATCAGATAAAGAGAAAAAAGCTGAGAAACATGCGTTTTGATCTTGTCACAGGGAAAGGGAAATGATTTAAATAAAATTTTACAGTGTTGCTCATTTCCATAACTGTACAAACATGAAAAATGCTGTGAATAGCTACTGGGTGAAGGTGACCTTTTCATAGTGATGTTTGGATTTCAGGATATATTAATTTTTCTGAGTGTACATGTTGTTGATTGTGATGGTTTGAGCCAATGAGAAGTAGTAATAGTTAAATATCTGAGATCTATTGCCTTGTTAGCTACGTTAACAGCCAATGACAACATAATCTAAAGAGATTTACTGTTTGGCTTTAGAAGTAGTATCAAGCTAAAAGTATAATTAAAACATTTATTAGCCTGCCAATTAGAGAGGTTAAGACTTACAGTTTCTGAAGAGTTGGCAATGCCTTCTTCCCAGTTTTGTCTTATGTCCACCTTGCCCCATGCACTATCCCCACATACTCTATAGGAACTGAGAAAATGAGCTCACTAATTTTTTTAAAATTTGTAGTTTGAGACCCAAAGACTTGAAAAACATCCTTTGTTGCAAAACCAGCAATTATTGCAATTCTCTAATTACCACGTCTGAGACCTTTCTTCATGCTGGGAGGATGCAGACGGTCTCTTGATTTTTTAAAGGTCAAATTACGTTGCTTCAGTATCTTCTGGTGATGGGCCAAATGAGACTAGCTTAATTTAATATGTCTCTGCTGCTTTTCTTTCAATCCAAAGGGGCATCCATCATGGGCTTCTCATTCTGACTGATATTGATCAGGTAATTGCCCTCAGCTTGTCAAACTATCATGATTTTTATAAGAATGAGTCTTTTCTAGAAGAAAGCAGACCCTGAGAGAGATACAAAGATTGCTAACAGAAGTTTGCCCAAAAGCAAGTCAAAGTAGAAGGCAGGATTAGAGAGAGAGAGGAGCTAGAGGAAGGCAGAAGATGAGGAAAGTAGAGACAGTGCTGTGTCCTAAAATGTAATAATGTAAATTACTATCATCCACTTAGTACAATTCAGAAAATAAATTCCAGGCCAGCACATAACACAATTCAGGGAAAAACAAAAACAAAAACAACAACAACAGAAAAAAACCCCACAGTTTTAACAGTCACCAACTGTGTGGCTTCTCGGAGTAAATGTTTAAAAAATTACCAGCCTCATTTAACTGTCTGTCTGAGGATCCAGGTGGATCCTATTCTTGTGGCTCAAGAACATCATTTTCTTTTTCTTAACTAGTCTGAGGGAAATAAACATTCACCAACTCTAATTTATCCTAGATTATTGGGGTGAAGATGGAACCTAAAATAAAAGAAAACAACTCCCACCAGGAAAAGAGTTCCTCCGGGAAACTGTCTAAGGTTGACTTAATGAATATTTTCCTAATGTGACTGACACACCAAGCCCAGGGATGTCCTGAGAGAAGCATTCCCATCAAGACATGCCGAGCAGCATAAGAGAAAATTTCAGCTGAATGGCTTTCTGTGAAAGTAGAACAGGCTTACAATAGCTCATGTGAAGAGTGTAGAAAGTCAAAGTGAGCCCACATCTAGTGTATCATTATCGTTAACAACTGTGTTTCAGGGAGTGCTTGGTATCCAAGAGCTGTTTCAAGCCCCAGGGAGAGCCAAGCTGCTGCAAGGGCTTCAGATAATCATCTACCATCACTACAGATATTCAAGACTAACTTGATGCCCTCTGTTGAGAGTGCTTGAGAATAAAGAATGCAGCTTTGTCACCTTGAGAAAATTCTTCCAGTAATAGTTCCTTAAAACACCAGTACCTTCAGGGAAACTGCTTTAAGACAGTTGACTCCTTACTCAGGTCCTTTTTCAGATCTCCGTTGGCCTTAGGCCCTCTTACACGTGGATACCTTGCCCCGCAACATGTCAACACTTTCTAAAAGTGTACCCGTGACCCCCATTCAGCCTAATATTGGTGTCATTTTTTGAAAGGATATTTGTAAAACTTTTTTGGTAATTATTTGGCTATAAGTGATTCACTTGATTCGCAATTTGTTACGAGTTCTCAGCAATCACGCATAGATGGAAATTTTGCAGTGAGAAAATCTAAACCTGCAAATTGTTTTTGAATGCAGTGAAGTTTTAATGAGCACTAAATATTAAGTTGGCATGACAGCACATCATGTAGGTATTTAATCGATTTCTTAAAATCCATTCTGTGGTTTTCTTTTTGGCATTTTGGAGTCGTTTTTAGCATGATAATCTTATACCATATCTTCGGCGAATATTTGATCCAGTCTTGGTACTCTCAATGGTAGCAGTGTTTCATGAAAAATAATGTTTGTTAGATCTTCATGGTAGATTTCTAGTAGAATTTTTGGAGGTTTCCTTCTTGCAAAGCAAGTCTTACATTGTGGTTCATTTACCATTAAGGTCCAGAAATATCCTGAATTAGACAACTATCGGGGTAGTTACACCATATAGGATGTAGTATTACCCCAGGCAAGTATGACCCAAGGATAAGTACAATTTGGGGCTCCACCTGAAACTACTTAGGTGCTCCCTAGAGAAAGATCACAATAAATTGAAGTTACTGAGGAGGGAAAGAAGATGCAGAGAAAATAGCTTTCTTTTCAGTTTTCATTTCTGGGACTCAAGATTTCCCATTCTATTTCAATTTCTTTCCTACACAGTGTCATTTTTCCTACCTATGTCTCAAAAGAATTGCCAGTGGCATATTGGGCTAACACAGTAAACACACATAGATGCAGCAGGTGAAAGACCTATTCCACTGTGTTCCTTCCCTCTCCCAGCCTTGCCTTCCCCCAGAAGAACATAGATTACTGACTTAGTTGAGATGTTTGCTTGCACACCTCTGCATGTACACTGAACTATATGCGTGTACATTCACAAATGAGTACGCTTAGTGTTTTCCTGTTGGAACTCATCCTCCCTGGATGGCAGGTGAGGCTGTAAACCTTGCATCAAACTCACCAAAAATCCTCTTTGCCCATCTCCCTCTCCTTTCCTGGCTCCTGGCCCCAACCCTCTGTGGGTCATTAAAGCAAATTTGCATCACCTTGTCGTTGAGAAATCTTAATTTCTGAATGCTTTCTATGAAACTGCAAAAATACCACTACCCAGGGTAAACGCTATTTATTTTATTTTGTTCATAGTCCTTGCACTGATGTATTTCTAACATCGGATTTTTTTCTCCTGTTCAATGGTGATTTATGTTTGTATATATGTATGTGTACACATCTATGCATGTGTGTGTGTAGTTTGTGTGTGTTTACCATGGTCTAGCCCACTTAATATTTCTATTCTTTCACATTTTCAAAATTAACGATATTTGTATAAAGGATAAACTCTCCATTTTAAGGAGCCCTTTTTCTTTCTTAAATCATGTGTGGAATGCACCTTTTGGCTCTTCCCTGTGTAAATAATGTGTAAAATAATCAAAGCACCATCACGACTTGACAGCTCAGGCCTTTGATAAATAGGGCTTTATGTGGGATTATCATATGACATTTCCAAACTAAATTATATTTGAGTCATATAGGGTACTATTGCATTATCATCCCTCATGTAAAATTTGTACATCTTACAAGGAGTGGAAGAAAATAAAGGGATCTGAATTTGGATGCCCTTTATTTTGAACATGAACTCTTAAAAATTAAAAAATAAAGTCATTTATTTAACATTTCCCTGACTACTCATCTAAGATTTCTGAACTTTTGAAGGGTATCTTATGTGCAGTATTGTCTCTTGGATTCTATTACTTCCAATACTTAAAATTAACATGTTCAGAAATCCTTGAAGATGAGCTAATCTACCA
Organism: Macaca mulatta; assembly: GCF_049350105.2. NCBI lineage: Eukaryota > Metazoa > Chordata > Mammalia > Primates > Cercopithecidae > Macaca > Macaca mulatta. The sequence goes on along the minus strand of NC_133406.1, from coordinate 152,550,292 downwards.
CTCTCTTTACAGATGAGGGAACTAAGCAGAACCAGAAACACATTTCAAATCTCCCTACTCCTTGCACAGTGTTTTCACCTAACCTTACAGCTTGCCTAGATAACCATATACACAGATAAGATGTAGTCAAAAATCAAGATGATAACAGGTAGGCAAATCAAAGATATTTTAAATGTGAAATATTGGCTTCCAAAAGATTTACATACATACATACTTAACCAATTTGGAAAACATTATACCACTCAAGTCAGAAAATGTTTTTCTTTATTAAATTCAAAATGATTTTCTCCCTTTATGCTATTACTCGATAATGTCTTAGGATTTATAATAAAGAAAGACAGGTATGGTTCTTCAGTCTCCCTTTCTTAAGTCAGAGCTCTCAGAAGAGTGTGACGTGGGTTCTTCAGCACCCTTCTCCTATGTTTCCCAGTAGCCTTGCAACTTCTGCAGCCAAATCTGTCAGCCCCTACCCTGTTCTGCTTGTTTCTAAGAGAGGAGTTAGAGAAATGAAGAATTCACCATCACCTCAAATAATGCACAGGCTCATGGTAAATTATGTGCATTAAATTTTTGTATGTCGTGTCACATTTTAAATGTTCTTTCAAGACTACATTCTAGTTGGAGGGTCCTTATGTATCATTCCTCTGTAAATAGAATGCTCTCCAACCAACTGTACATTTGAAAGTGTTAATATTCCAACAGGTAAGACTGCTAGATAGTATAGCGGTAAGATAGGTATGATTGCTGCTTTTTAAGAAGTAAAACTGTAAAAGTCACTTACAAACCCATGAATCACAGGAGAAAATATAATATAGATAAAGAACTACTGTACTATGATGCAGAATAAAATTCTATCCATTACCCAAACCCACTCTATAGTTCATCTGATCCCATAGCCGACATATACAGAATCATCTATATCATTAAAGCAAGGTAGTTTGACTTATAATAAAATAAAATATACCAAAGGATGATAGTCTTTATCAGCTCCAATAGAAAGTAATGACTGAAACAGGATAATAAACATCTGTCAAGAAAGTATTTAAACAGTTATCAAGCAGAAATTATTCATGAGTTCCGGGGATTTCTTTTTTTAAGTCTTTCATGTGGGCTAATATTCCAAGCAGCAAAATGATTATAAGACAAAATACTGGGGGAAAAGAAAAGTGTTGCAACTTCTTTCTTTGGTAATTCATAAATACCAGCATTGACATTTCTAAATTCTCAAAGTTCTCATTACTTTGATTAAAAAAGTCACAACCCCTACACAGCAAATGGCATAATTGCCAAACCAAAAATCCATCATAAAGACACACCAACTTATGGTGGAAATTTGTGACCAAAAGGAATAAAACAGGCAGGTACCATGACAACTTAAAGTACCAAAACAACAACAAAGAGAAATCCGGTTGCATTTTCTTTTGGCTTTATGTGCTGCTTCTAAATATGCAAAACAGTTAGCATGGTAGGTGTTTCTCCAGTACATTAGCACTGAGGTAACCAAACATGGTTAAATAAGGGGGCACCAATTTTGTCAGACTTCACATGAATGTTTTAGATTATTTTGTTAAAGATTAAAACTAAATGATTGAGACTATATTCACACTGTTTACACAGCAATAACTGTAATTTGCCAAATGCTAAATTTCTCCTGAACCAGCTCAGAATATTGTGTTCAATTGGAGAAACTTTCTTTATAATCAGTTATCTTCAGAAAATTAAAAATATTTAGGAGCCAGCACCAGGGCTTTCTCCCAAATGATCTTTAACAAAATCAAATCTTTCAGACGTGGAACTGCACCAGCAGAAAACCCTCTCATGTTCATAATCACGTGCAGATGCAAATATCTTTCTCATTCTAATGAAATAATGATACTCAATTTTCTGCAGTTTTATTGACAAATAATAAGAAAGATGTCTAAATGGGTGTGGCAGGGTGAGGGTTAAATCTGATTGTAATTAGATTGCAGTATGCATGGTCATGTGGTTAATAGTAAATTTTCCTTGATTAACTGGTCCTGTTTGTTAAGAGCTCCTATTAACATTAGTGCTCTCCGTGTTGGCTGTAGAGACACACCATGGACCAGTGCAAAATTAATGAAGGCAGGTACGCATGCTGATTAGAATGTGGCAGTTTAATAAACTCTTCCAACATTAAATTATTTAATGCATTCATGCTCATGCAGGCTATTCGATGGTCAGCTTGACCACCTATGTGTTAATATTGGGAATTGAAATGCAGAGAGTGGAAGAGATATAGTGGTGTATGAGGTAATTAGCTCTCATGTCTGATAAATGGGGCAATACCTATGTGTGCGCATGTTTTAGCACACCACAAATGGTGCTTTCATTAGCTGGAATCTTCTGTGGAAATTTTTATAAATGTTTAGTTTGGTTTTTGTAGCATAAACAGTGGCTCTGATAGCTGTAGCCGTCGTCAGCTATTTGAGGCAAATTTTAAGTCAGCTATAAAGTAAGCTTTGTTAAAATAAATGGGTAACAAAAATTAGATAGGAAGCTTATCAATAAACATCTCCAATCTGGACATAATCACTATCATATAGAAAATACTTTATATCAATATAAATGATTTCAAAATATAAAAGCAAATATGTATTAGATTTTGAGCAAGATAATATGACTTTACATTTGTTTAGATTTTGAGCAAGATAATATGACTTTACATTTGTAAGAAGCTCCATAGTTTGCATGTTGCTTCACATGTTATTTAATCCTAATCGTAGACATTTGGGTGTTTCCTAATAAGTGGCCAGTTAGAGCCTTAAAATCTCACTTCTTGTAACTGAAAGTCCAGAGCTTTCAGCACAGTTCCACAGCAGCCTAAAAAACTAGTATTTGTGAGAATAAACTATTATTTATAAGACAAGTTAATTTTTAACATTAGATGAGCATTCTAGGGACTTAACGTCTCTGCAAACAGGATGCTACTTCGATTTGGTGGAAACACCAAAGAAAAATGTTGTATATTTAACTCTAAGGATAAATAAGTGTTTTTAATGACTTACATTTTACCAAACTCCAAGATACTTTCTGATTGTATTTTAGGTATTCACAAGCACTTTCATAGTGCTTTCATGGAATTCAGTATGCTAACACAGAACAATCCAGACTCTGGAACTTGGAGACAGTGTAGAACGTGTTGCAGAAACATGTTGCAACTTCTTTCTTTGATAATTCATAATACCAGCATTGACATTTCTAAATACTCAAAGTTCTTCTCCTTACTTTAATTCAAAAAGTCACAACGCCTACACAGAAAATGGCATAACTGCTAAACCAAAAATCCATTATAAAGACAAAAACTTATGTGACCAAAACGAATGAAACAGGCAGGTACCATGACAACTAAAAGTACCAAAACAACAACAAGAACAAAAACCTGGTCACACTTTCTTTTGGTTTTTATGTGCTACAACTTCAGTGAGGTCACCAAATCTAGGTTTACTGAATCAGAAGACTGCCCACTGTTAAAGTAAGCCCTGAGAGGCTGGCTTCATGGATTTTCAGTCTGGAGATTTCTACAAAAAAGAAAGATTCTTTTGCCATTGCCATCTTGAGTTCTTCTCCCATTCTTAGAATGACAGCTAAAATAAGAAGAGAAAGAGAAAATTATTCTCGCCCTAGCAAAATCAAAGAAGAATAATGAGGAAGCCTGGAAAGACTAATGCGCGGAAGGGCCAGGATAGCAGATTTGACCTTCAGTCCTGGACATCCTTAGGAACCGGCAGTGTGACTTTGAGCAATCAGTTAACTTCTCTGGGCCTTGATCTTTTCATATGTGATTTAGGAAACTGGAGAAAGTGAACTCTCAAGTTCCTCATATCTCAACAGGGCTTTCTAACTGTTTCTTACCAGGAGAAAAGATACCAATGATCTTTTTCAGACACCTCCCTGAGGGCTAAAAGGAGCCATGAAATTCTATGGCAGACAGAAACACCACCTTTGAACAACATACTCTGCAATTTCCCTCCTTCTAAGGGCTTGAGTGGTAATTTTGGGTCTTGTCTGGCCTCTGATAGCTCTATGGGCTCTAGCCAGCCCGGATGGTCTGATTGAATTCCTACTGTTGTTTTAATTTGTCTCTGGCTAGCTTCAAAGGATACTGTAGTCATGAATTAACATTGTCCCCTTGGTAAGCAATTATAATGTTGGTTGCAGTATCATTGATGCTTGTCCTTACTGCTTCCTTTGGACAATGTAGACAGTTATTGATGTTTGGCACTTCTTATAGGTGGTTGGCAGCTATGTGAATACTGTAACTTACAATAGGCTTTTCCACAACACTGCCATGATGTCCATGAATTTGGAAGGATATAAGGACTGCCATCCCACTTTTTGCAGTCATGATATGTGCTGACAAAAATGGGTCATATTTTCCTCTGGATCTAGCAGAATATTTGTATAATTAGGAATGTAAACAACTCCATTTTTTTGTATAGTTTCAGCCAACGAGCATTATGGAAAAATCAGTTTTCTATCCAACTTACTTATCCCAAAGAAAAAGTATAGACTCTCAAAAGAGCTCAAACAAGGCTTAGTCTTTACTTCTTACTTTCGACCTTTGGCTGCTTTAAAAACTAAGCATAATAAAGCATTTTAGCTGAACACTGGAAGTGGGAGAAGGATACTCCCCAAACAAGACAAGGGTATTAAGCATTGAAAATGGCATGATTTGATGGCCAGGGTAACAAAATGTGGTGAACATGGAAATACAACTATGATATCATACATTTCTTTAAAAACCCTTAGTTACCTGAGGAAGGTTCAGGTAACTTCCTCAGTAATATCAGTCCTTTTGCATCCTCTAATGCAGTATATTTACTATTTCTTGAGTATTTTGAATTCCTTTAACCTCATAATGACTCGATGAGATAGAAGCAATTTTTATCCTCCTGTTTTACATATTAGAAAACTGAGTCTCAGAAAGTTTAATTAACTTGCCCATGGTCACAGAGGGACAGAGGCAGAGGTATATTCAAACACAGGGAGTCTTAGTGCTCTCAACTCCTACAACTGTTACATCTAAACTTGCAGACCACTATGGTAGCCATTATGTAGCCACTGAGTAGTGGAAATGTAGCTAGTCTGAATTCAGATGTGCTGTAAGTGTAAAACAAGATTTTGAAGACCTGGTATGAAAAAGAGAATATAAAATATCTCATTGTAGTTACCTTGTATTGATTACATGTTAAAATAATAATGTTTTAAATATTTGAAGTTAAAATATATTATTAAAATTATTTCACCTGTTCCTTTTTAATGAGCCTACTAAAAAGTTTATATTTATATAGGTAGTATGTACATATCACATATGATGAATGTATATGTACATACTATATCTGTAATGTTTATATTGAACCGTGCTTCAAATGTATTTGTTTTGTACATTTTCCACCATGGGAATATTTCATTTGCAGTAAAAATCCCATTGGAATGGAAAAAAGGTGTAAAACCATAACTCTGACCAAAAAAGCACAATGCTCTCAGTATTGGCCACAGAATGATGTGCTTCGTGTTAATAACCTGAGGAAGGATTCAGAATAATGACTCTTCAATAGTCATTATAAAACAGAGTCGGCTGTTTTATACTGTTTGCCATAGAACTTTTCTAACTTACAACGAATCATGTTGAAATTTTTTGAACATTGGAAATTTCTGTCGAGCTGTTGTCCAAATATCAGCATCTATCGTGCAATTCCCACTCTGTGTTGAGATCTTTAAGAGTAGGCATCATGTATTATGTATTGCTTTGTGTCTATCATTTTGTACAAGGAAAGCCCTTGGAGACTATGATAATAGTAAACAGTGACTCTGGCCTAGACATCACCAGTGAGATTGTGAGTATTAGGGATGAAGAGAAGAGAATCCCTCATGAAGTCTGAAAAAACAACTCATTTCATTCACAATTGTACAAGCAATCTGAAAACCAATATTATCAAGCAGAACATATTTAGGTTACTTTCACAAGGAAGTTTCCCTATGAGAAAAAAATAGTCAAAATTAAATGAATTTCTGTATTTGTTGCTGACTGACCAAATGTGTCTTAAAAATAAGATTAATAAGTCAGCAAGCACTAGAAAGAAAATCTTAAAAACCACAGTGAGAAGCTACATCAAAAGCAGAGCCCAGAATTATATACTTGAATGTTTACATTGTCATAATCAGAAGATGACACATATGAAAAGCCACAAAGTAATGGGTTGTAAATGTGAATGGACATGGGTAGAAATTAATTAAATACATTAGACTTAAGTACAGCATATGATTCCAGACATGGTAGAGATTCCAGACATTGTAGAAGACTGAAATATGTAAATATAGGAGGAGAGGTTTAAAACCTTCACTTACAAATTCCAAATTTGTTTAAGAGGCAATTGCATGCAATTTTTCAAATAACTGATCAAAAGAGGAATCTAAGTTTAAACTTTTTGAGACAGTAAAAACAACAACAAAAATCATTAATGTTTTTTCCCTCACCTCTAGCTAAAAACCAGCTGCATTTTAAAACTGAATTTGGCAGGCTCTTGATGGCATACTTTCAGCATGATGTTTTAAAGATTAAACTATGGAGCAATCTTTAAACATTAATGGAGGTTACATGGCAAATTCTGCTCACACAATAGAATCATCGTGTCCATCTTGCCAAATGCATGTCTCAGCCTCTAAGCTAGAGGATAACAAAAAGATATTCTTATTCTTCCTCCTCTTCTTTGAGTTCTAAGAGCACTCTTTAAATGTTTCTGTAGCACATCTAATTCCTCTCTAATACATTTTGCTGGCTTTGGTGTTCAATTTAATTTAAATCAGCAGAATAATGCAAGTGAATCCAGGTTGCTGTAATGTTGCATTAGGAAGGTCTGATCCATTTGCAGCTAAGGTACACCCAAATTCATTAACATTTACTCAGTAGGCTTCCAGCAGGTGACTTTATGGGAAGAAACAGATGCATCTGAATGTCACCTTACCACACATGTGACTATCATAGATTTTTGTCCTGTCCATATAATATTGCTGCATCCCATTCTAAGGGAATATAGATAATAGCATTAGTTTAATTTATTTTTCAATACACCAAATTACACAGAAATGTTCTCTGAGAGGCTTTGACAATTAAATGAATCCAAATTTTGCACAGGCACAATGGGGATTGACCTCAATGGCTTTCTAAGTGCTAATTACTAAACCTAAATGCAGTATGGCTCAAAGGGCTAAACCACAGAGAGGGCACTCAGAGGTTGTGGGTTCTAATCTCCACACCAGTAGCATGACCCACAGCAAGGCTTCCTAGAACTGAAAAGTAAAAAGATGCAGTCCAGTGTCAGGCACCACAGCAAAAAACAAAAAACAAACAAAACAAAAAACCCTGATCTGGGACCTGCAGTCTCAAATGGAGACTCTGTACATCCTGAAAATCTTAGCCCCTTGCCAAAAGGAGCTTTTATCATTGAGCTACAGAGGCTAAACAAACCTAAAACAATTAGTACACAAATAAGAGAAAACTATGAAATGCTGGCAAAGACGCAGAGGGAATCCTAGAAGCTCAGAGAATGGAGAGATCATGTGAGCCCTCTAGTTCTGTGGAAACATTTGGGAAGACGTTGCACTGGATTGGAATGAATGTATAACAAGAGTCATAGCACCTCACTAGTGCTAGGGCCAGCACATCTCTGAGCCATATATTTCCTCCTCTATAAAATAGGAATTATAGCTTCTGGCCTGTAAATGTACAAAATTGTGTGGGGGAAACAAATGAGACCACGAGAACAAAAACATTGTAAACACTACAGAGATCCGAAGTGCTATAAATGTAACTGTTATGTATTATTGGGCTGCTGGATTGGTTTGTGAAAAAAGAGATCTGAAACAGCAGATTCAGCCTTAGTATTCATGTGGTTTGGGGGCAAGTGGCTCTGCCTCCTTGGAGAGCTCCATGAAACATGGCGGGCAAGATGCTGTTGGGGTCTGAGCCCAGTGAGTGCTCCTGCCCAGAAGGAGAATGGCACTGCACCAGTACTCTCCTGCAAATCGATAAAATAAAGCCCACATTAAAGTAAAAAGAGAAGATGAAAAGGAGTGGGAAGAGAAGGAGGAGGAAAGGAGGGAAAGGAGGAAGGAAAGCAAATAATTTAAACCATTAGTGGAGTCTCTGGAAAGATGCTAGAGAGTGAACAGCACCGCCTGCAGCTGAAGACTTCACCCATACCGGCTGAGGCTCCTCCTTAGCTTGGTGTATCCTCCTCTCCCTTCCTGTTCTCTCTTCCTCTCCTGCCCCTTCCCTCCGCTATCCTTTTCCTCTCTCTTTCCCACTCCTCACACAAGTTCTCTTCCTAAGTTAGCCCGTGGATGAATTTTCTGGCCTCCTGCTACCTCTCCTCACAGTCTTTCTTCCTGTCTTCCAAACAAATTCTGTTCTCTATGTTGCTGTATGTCCTCTCTGATCCATGTCAGTCTGGTCTTTCTTAGTTCCTTCCCATTCTTCTGTCTTCCATTGGCCTGTACAGCCAAACAAGTGCCTAAGGACTGAGCAGCAGAAACAAGATCTGCCTCATAAGGTGAAGGAGAGAAGGCTGTAAATATTTTTGGTAAACAGTAAGAGGAAGATATACAAAGATCCACTGGATCATGATGGTTAATATTTAGTAGTGCTTACTATGTGCTAGGCATAATTTCAAAAGCTTTACATTCCTTAACTTCTTTAATTTCATTACTGACCCTACAAGATAGGTACTGTTATTATCCCTATTTTATAGAACAAGTCAAGAAAGCCCAAAGAAGATAATCAATCTGCCCAAAAGTCATATAGGTTTTAGTCTGGCTGAGGATCTTGAATTCAGCCACTAGAGGGGATGGATGCCTGGGTAAAGGAAATAATCAATGTTCAAAGTATTCAAGTGGGCTTTTAGGACTGGTAGTGAGGGATTTGGAATTTCATGGGTAGAGAGTGTAATGCCTGCCAAATGGGTCATAGCCAACTTCAAGGTAGCTACCACAAGCTTATGACAAAGTATAATATTGTCTAAGGACAACCCTTCTCTAGGAAATGTTTTCTCAAGGCTGGATTTGTAGGATGAAAAATTTTTGAGAAATTAATTTTTATTGACTACCAATTTCATTGGAAATGGGAGATTCAAATGAAACAGAATGAAAATCAAACTAAACTCAATGAAGACCCATACATTAAAGTTTGTCCACACTCTTCAAATGATTACAGATCTGGCAAGATCCTGCTAATCAGAGGCAGCAAAACATCATGCACATTGCTGGAGCATGCATATGGGAATAGCATGACTTTTTTATAGGTGCTGCATGAAGGTTGATATGTCATTGCAAAATAGCTCTTGCAATGTTCTCCATCAGCACTGTATATGTTTGCTAAGATACAAAAGCAATATGAATTTGTTCAACAAGATCAAGTAGTCTTTTTTTTTTTTTTGTAATAGTGACTCCTTTTCTTTTTCTTTTTATTCAGATATTTTCTCTCCAGTTCATGAAGGTTAACACTATATCTGATACTAAGTTTGACTAAAAGAAATCATTTTAACGTATTTAGGCTTTAGAAGAAAATCTTCGGGTACAATACAGGATCCAGTAATTGACTATTATTAGTATTTATAGGAATTACACAGCCAAATCTCACTGCCATGCACTGAAAATTTACCACTTAGGATCAAGCCTCAGTAATCTCTGGAATGTGTTGAAGTGTAATTTCTGGTTCACAGACCTCTCAGAAAGGAAAAACAGATATGGGAGTTAAGTTTTGGATAATAGAAAGGGAACTTCTTAGTTTGTACTGCTTAGAATTAGAAATATATAATAAATAATCATATTTTCTTCAAAATGTAGTAATCAATTTGCTATAATTAATAGGATTGAATTAATACATAGGACAAGCAATCATTCTTATAAGGGACTCTTTAATACAGGATCTTTTCTGTGCATTTCTTCAAATGAAGGGTACCTCTGGTTGTATTTCTTTCTGACAGAGCCATTTCCTGGCCTTCACATCTCTGTAGTACATATTATTTGAATATCTGGAATATGTATTATTCCCTTGGAAGTAGGTTGTGAAAATTACCAGCCCACACAACTTTTATCAATGTGTCTCATGCTAGGTTTTATTCCTGATGTGAAATAGAAGAAATTGGCCTTCTTTCCTTTTTACCTGATATAATTTGTACTTACCTTGAGATAATTTTTTTAAAGACTGCTGTTAAACAACTACTAATCCATTTTTTAAAAACATGGGTAAATTATAAAAAAAGGCAAGCATGGCTTTCCTTATTCTACCTGTTTAGGCAAGAAATGAGCAGCACATTTTGCGTGTGTATTCTTTTCATTAGTCTGATGCTGTCTGCAGTGATGCCACACACACACTCAAAAAATGCCCCGGCTATTCTACTTCCCTACCTTAGTATCTTTCATATTTTTAAACTTGATTCAACAATCATTCCACAACAGGGGAGGTATCATGACTTTTGAAATCCTCAGTACTTTTCAATAAAAAAGATGAAATAATTTTACATAAGCAAGTTTAAAATGTCAGGAGAACAAAAATGGATCTATTTGAAATCATTTCTAACACAAAATTTGATTTTTGTCAGTGGTGCATGAAAAACAATGAAATAGCCAAGGAAACATTTTGATATTATACATTTCTTTTAACAGAGGGTCAGTCTTAGATTTTTAATACTTGGCATCCTAAAATAATATCAATATGTTTAGTTAGAATATAGAATTAAGTTTGTTTGCTTTAAGTAAAATTAAAAATGGAAGGACTTCAAGCAAAATATGTTAATAAATCTTGTACTGTTTTACTGATATACTTAATGGAGAGTTGTGATTATTAATTTATAATTGTCATACTTTCAAAAACTGCTGTGTAAGAGGTTTCAGAAACATCTCCATGGTGAAACACAGAACCATCCATATCCAATCCACCAATATTTAAACAAATACACTTTGAAGACATGCATTTCCTCTATTCAAAAACTGCAGGTGATTTTACCAATGCATGCTGGTCACTGGAAATTAGGTCAAAAATATCTCGAAATGGCAATGTTGTATCATTTCTCAGAAACTTAAAAGTGGTGCATATCATCAAGGGGTCTGCAGAAAGAAACACAGTATAAACAAAGCCAACTTTGGATAGAGCATAATTTGTTCTTTAATGTGCTTGACCTCATTGGAAAACATTGTTCTATATTCATATCAGTGTTAGCTTTTTTAATGTTTTATTCTAAACCATGTGTGGATTTATGAAAGCCTTTTTCTTAAGAGCTAAAACACAAGCATTTTCATTCTATAAGAGGAATGGCCATTGATAACTGTGATTTGTATTTGCAGACTAATATTAAAAGACCAGGATGTTCTACCTCTCTTAAAGTAACTCTTGTTTCAAGAGTCTCCAGAGAACTTATCCCTTAACCTTCACATTGAATGGGTTTTAATATTTTAACAGTTCTAAAAGTGACATGGTCTGTAAGGAGCCCCAGAGTGAAGTGGAATCATTCCTATCAATGATACTTTTGAAAACAGAATGTTTCCCAGATTCCTTGATATATAAATCATCAGGGAAGTTAGGTGCTCCAGTTGCTTCTGATGAGTTGGAAAACATAACCTCTAACCAGAGAGCAAGAAATGTCAGCACATAGTGCTAAAAGCTATCTTCTCCTGTGAGGTGAATGGAAAGAAAATCCCATTGCACAATTCTAAAGGGTTAAATTTCTTCAAGAGGCAATGGAACAGTTTAGTTTCATCAGATGCCTTTTCTTCTTCCTTCTTGATATATTAATGTTCCTCATATTTTCTTTCCATGTTGCAATACTCTAAAACATTTCTATCTATGTGCTGTATTGAGAGTGAACTAAGCACAGACTTCAGAATAGCCTCCTTGCCCATTTTGTTCTCCCTTGCCATACTTTGGGCTTTGGTGCCTTGATATGTTTACAAGAGGAGTCCCCTGAGCTGGGAATGTTTTTCTTCTGTATTTTAACTATATCTTCTCCCAGGGCCTAATTCAAACACTTCTTTAGTCAGAGTCCACCTTTTATTTTCGGGTACATTATATGCTTGGCATATGTTTCCTGTGTAATAGACATATATCTGAATGAATGCATATCACTAATTATTTGTACCACTAACAAGCCACCTAACAACATCACTGTGTTTAGATGTTAGTTTTCCCAACTAGCTGGTAAGCACCTAGAAGAACAGATCTCTTTTACTGTGGTGTATATATTCAGTGCACATGGTAGAGATCCTTGTAGTAAGAAGTCAATGGATGTCTTTTAAATAAAAAGTAGACATGAAATACTATTAGTAAAAGATATGAAGAGTCTTAGCATAAAAAGTTTCTCTCATTTGGTGTATTATACAAATATATACAATATATTTGTATATTGGAAAACAGCACTGTAACACTAAAGTAATCTCAACTAAGGCAAGATCTCAAAGATTTCACCAAAGTATTGACAATGAAAATAAGATCATATTAAATCAAACTATGACATTCAATAAGCAGGCCTTTAAATATTTCAAAAAGGAAATATTTGAAGGATATTAACAAATGACTCACATAAATGAGGAAAAGGCAAACTAATGTTTTAAAGATTAATAATGTATGAGTTTTGATTCAAAATGTAAGCTGCCCTTCTCTCTTCCAGGGGCTTAAAATGGAAAAAAAGTAAGTCCTGGGCATTAAAAACAACTTCTTTAATTCCAAAGAGTCTTTCACATAGGAAGTTCAAAGTTAAAAATTGTTCAGTGTTAAAAATTATACCTAATGGTTAGATCACTATTATTGCCATGGGAATCTAGGGGCAGAGAAACCAGGATTTATAGAAAGTCTGAAGTCACACAGAATATCAGTAATCTGACCAAGAGAACAATGTCTGCCTTCCAAAACTTGACTCATTCTCTTGTTCTGGAGCTACATTTTCTATATCTCTCATGAGGAAATATAATGAGAAATAATTTTTAAAGAACTAATAGTAACCACCAAATTTGAAATTTTCTAGAAACCACTTCCTGTTCATTTCCATTGTCACTGTACTAACTTAAATCTTTTTAAAATAATCAGATTATTATTATTATAGCCTCCAATGGGACTTTCCAATCTCAGTCTCTCCCCTTACCAAATGACCCCCTTACAACTGTGATGTAAGTCTCTCCAAGTTATGCAGCCCAAAGATGGTAGCACACCTGACCTCATTTCACCAGTTATTAAGGTCTTATAAAATCTCATTACACCCTAACTAGCTAACCTTATTTTTCTACCATTGCACAGTTTAATATGTAAATCACTTTTCTAATTGTATCAAATACATTAATCTTGACTTTTCAGATCTATTTTAAATGTGTGAAGTCTCACCGAAATGCCAGACACAAAATGGATGCTCAATATACACATGTTAATTGAATGAATAATTGAAAAGATTTTAAAAGTGCTTTTGAGGTACTGGTAAATTGAAGCACTTACAAGCTGCTTTGTAATGTTTCCATCTAACCCTCTGTATGTAAATATTAATGGGTTCAAGAGTTCTAGGAAAGAAATCAACCGAGGCCCCTTTCCCTTTTCTCATAAGAACAACTGTGCTTTAAAACATTCCTCTAATGAGAACTGCCTCAGACAGAATTCAAAAGATTCTTCCATACTTAAAGGTGTTAAACTTATTTGAACACCAAAAACCTAAAACTCAAGTTTGTCTTCCTATAAGTACTTCAATAAGACAGACCCAATAGCTATCAATTTAAGAACAACAGCTGGATCTCTTACACCTGCTTAATAGACACAGAGTGTTTGACTCCAGAATTTTAAGACAATAAATAAGAAAAAGGATACAAAGCTAGCAAACCCTATGTACTATAAATTAAAGAGCATAACTCATTTTTTTCATGATTGAGAGGAATTGTGAATATTCTCATAGTAGCTCCCATAGCAATTACTTAGAAGATGCAGTCTCTCAGAGGAGAGTTCTTATCCATCTTGTGCATTTGTCTGCAAGTCAGGTATTCATAAATTTCCTGGTTTAATTTCAATCTTAGCTGGGCAAACAAGCGTATGTTTTACAATGGACCCTTCTTGTCAACCCTTCAATGATTAGCTCCTTTGTAGTTCGATGATGATCAAATCCAGTGAATGCTACTCTTGGGTTACTCATGAGTCATCTCTTTGAGATTCCCCATCCCGCTCTACCTGCACCCAGCAAGAAAACATCATTTCTTGTGGTCAGTAATCATGACCTCACTTCTTAGGGAAAGAATAAGAGAAAAACCTACAATTCTTAATAAGCTCATTATGAGCATCATGCAGACACCTGGTCAGCTATTGCCTTTTAATGACCAAGATTCACAATGGCACAAGCAGAGAACTGACATTTTGCCTTAGCACGCATCTCTGGCCAGTGATAATTAACCTGAAGGTAAGGAACCAGTCATTTTCTTAATACAACAAGGCACCTCTTTCAAAGTTGGGGCTCTTCCTGTTTTAATAATCAAAAGGAAAAGACCTTTGGTACTTAATATTTAAACAAAATGTTTAATATTTACACAGTAAAGTTCTTCTTCTGATATTAAACCAGCATTAAAGCAGGGATGGAAATTGGTTTATAATCTCTGACACTAGGCCTGGAGCCCTGTAGTGTAGTAAACAATGTCACTCTTCAGATGGGCACCACCTGCATTGGGTTCAGAAATGTCAACTGTAATTAAACATTTTATTTCAAGGATAATTCATAGGTTATGTGCATGAAGGACTGCTTTCTGCCATGAGAAATTTCAAAGTACTGGCCTGTGTAAATAAGAAGCAGGTCTTTTTTTATTGCATCTTTAAAAAAAAAAAAAAAAAAAAAAAACATACGCAAACTGCCTGAGACTTAATTAATATTATTCTTAAATATATCCTTCATATTTTTCAAAGGATTTTAAAGTAGATTTTATGGAGCTTGACTGGTAACGATGCATCTCTACCTTACCAATTGTTTCCTGAAGCTATAAGCTCTAGCTATAAGTAAGAATACAGTGGGGGAGAGGGGAAGAATATGATTTGCCACATGCTAGCATGGTAAACTAATGGCAGAGTGGGATTGGCTCTCACTAGCCCTACATTTTGCCTTTGGGGTTTTGGTTTTTTTAACTTATGATTTCAATGCAAACTTGAAAATCATTTATAGTTTTTAAAAAGAATGACAAGTTATTCATAGGTGTGGGGGTCAATTAGCACCTCTAATAATGCTTCTGAACCTAATGAGAATTTACAGTGAAATTATTCAATTAAGCATGTGTGTTCATGTGTCTCTGTGTGTGTGTCTAAGAAGGGAGTAAGTAATCCTCTGTTTTTCTATATCAATAGCAATTCACTACTGTTCATTGGGAGTAATTCGTTAGAAGCTAATATAATGACTGAGAGACTTATTAATAAAACACACCTTTCCTAGCTTTCCACCTTAATATTCTGCATCATTTTTTTTCTCAAAATAGGGCTTAAGAGGAAAAACCTTAAGTAAAAATGCTCTTAAAGAGAAAAAATCTGGGTAAAAGTAGCATTTAACACAGTCCCTCATAAAGAGTACTCTTTTCTCTATTTGAGGCAACAAGGAAAAAAGATGCTCTGTCACTGTCTCTCACTCACTTTCTCTTCCTTTGCTTTTTGAGTTACTTCATAGCCAAATATTTCATGACATACATCACCTACCAAAGAGAAGGCCTTAGGTACATGAACAAGCTCAAACATTAGTCAAAGGCGTTTGATGGGGAATGCAGAGCCCCGCCTGTATCAGGTGGGCACCTTGCAGAGAAGCTTCTGACTGGGCTAATGGAGCCATGGTCACTGAGGCACCTTTCAAAGATCAAATGTTAGTTGTCAGTGGGAAAAATTGGTCATCAATAGCAAAATGCAACAGACAAATATTCTTCTAAGTCACCATTCCAAAATGAGTGTAATATGAGCATTTGTTAAATGAGTTCTGATTATACTTGCTTTAATTAATAATCTTTTCTTTTAGAAATATGATTGCCATAAAAGCTATATAAAAACATGTGAAAAGGAAATGACACATTAAGAGAAAATGCTATAAATCATATACACACTGATTAAAATTACATTGGAATTTAAAAACTGACATATAGAAAAAAATACTTGAAAGAAATATGGCAATGTGTTAGGATGGCAGAGGTATGGGTAATAATTTTCCCATTTTCCAAATGTTTATAATATGATCATATGACTTTAATTATTAAAAGTCTATGTCCAGTAAGAAGATAATTACTTTGGGGAATTAAAAATCCCACAATGCGTTTGTTCATCAAAACACATTAGAAAAGAGGTAGAGAAGAAATTTGGTGAAGGCTTGGATCAAACACAATTTGAATTTCTTTGTCTCCATATCTCTTCATCAACACAAAGAAAACAGTTCAAGAATATTAGCAAAATAGGACAGAGTAGGAGAAGGTAGGAGAAACAGTATTGGAACAGCTAGTCGGTCTGACCCTGGAGCTTCTTTTTAACTAATAGCAGATCATAAGCATTAAATATTTCCTTTATCTTCCTGTTAAAATGGTGTTACCCTGGCGGCAAGAGAGACAAAAGACAAAAGCTTTCTCAGTGCATCCATATTCCTTCCTGGTTAGGAGAGTAGTAAAGGCTGTGTTTTGGTTATGTCTATAGCTATCAAAATAGGATTATCACATGGACAATGTATGTCAGCTGCATAAAACCATGTTAAATTAGACCAGATGTAGATATTAAATTTACCAAGTCATTATAAACTTACAAAGAATCTGTCTAAAGTCACAAAGCTAGTAAATGACAGAACTGATGAGATGGCACAAATGATCAACTTGATTGTTCCACCAACAATCTAGATGTAAGTACATATACAGATGCAGATATAGATGCTATAGATAGGGATATCATTATCTCAATCAATTAACATATGGTGACTATTTCTCATGTGACTTAGAGTGCAAGGTCTCTCATTTTTCCTTTCAAACTGACATGATTTCCCACTACATCTCTCACCATGCTTTCCTCTCTGCAAAAATTCCATGATTGCAAGGGGCCTGCCACAGTGACAATGCCAAAAGCTTTCTGTGTGATAAACCTTATGAGTCAGCCTTGCAGTCTCTAGGGGTGGACAGGTAGAGGGTTCTAGCAGGAGACCTTTTGTGTAAAGAACCAGGTGAAGGGCATGGCAGTCATGGAAGAGTTATTATAAAACAAGATTTTTCCCCTAGAGCTTTCTCCTTTACCTACTGAAATGGAAAAGGCTTAGGAGAAAGAATCCTAAACCACTACACCTGAACAAATAATAGAAATTCATTTAGAACAAATACAATATTAAAAGCTATTTTTTCACGACAAAATTAATTGATTAACTTTTTCCTCTACAAATATATTACTGGAACTTTCTCACTGCACAAACTCTCCAAACAAAATTAATGGTTTTGTTTTGAAAATTAATTTAGATATTAAAAAATTATATTTTCCACCAAGATCTCAGTTACTCAGATTAAATATTAACCAAAAGCTGTCTTCTGCTTAAATAGAATTTAGCCTTTGAAGTGTTTTTATTAATCTCTTCTGATGTAGGTGCTTGAAATTCTATGAGAGTGCCGCTGCCGCCCGTTCTGTGCATCACTTACTGTAATTTATTTTCAGAACATAATTCTATTTATAAATGAAAATCCTATTAAAAGAAGACAAGAAAAATTAGTCCTAGACTTTGCATTGGTAGAGTAGAAACAAAATGAGCGGCCTAACCTGAAGTGACATTTACAAATTACCTGTTAATTTAAACCGGGTTGAGGGATGACAGAGTTTAGTCAGACTGACAGGAAGTACCGAAGGAATGACAGTTGGGCCTGGAGTGGCCATAAAGCTCGTGAGGCTGGCACATTTATCTGTGTTCCCCCACTACCCCACTGCCTCCCAGAAAGCTTCCTGCCTAGTAAATAATATATTTTTTAAAATATTTACATTTTTGGCAGACTAGTGACTAAAGGTTTTACATAGCCGAGGGCGCTCGTCCTTTTTGTTTTGTAAGGGCAGCAAATCAGTGATTAAAAATGGCTTCTGACTTTAGTCATGTGTGTGTCCTCCTGCAACCTACTGAAGCCCAAATATAAGTTGTTTTCTTTTTAGGTGTATTTAATGAAGCACGAGGGCCTAACAAGGCTACAAACAACTGAATATCTACACATGGGCATTCACTCCCACCCCGAGGTTTTTAAGAAAGACCTGGTGCTCCTTTTATTTTTCTATTTTTGAAATGTAACATCCAAAACCCTTATAGATAAAATCTTAAAACAACAATCTTTTAAGAAGGAACTCTAAGAAGGGACAATAATTGCTTTATACTTGGATTTTTTAATTCAATTTCAATTACTACTAACCAGAATAAATATCTGCTGATATTATATGTATCATGTAACAATTAAAACTCGTTTTCACAGAACGTCTATTCCACATTCAATTACATGGAGCTACATTTCTCTGTCAAATGGCATGTCCTCAGTAAAAGTAATATGAGCTACACGTATGGATAGACTGAAAATACACACGTGCACATGTGCAGACACATACACAAAACACAACCCACAATAGTATACCCAATAGTTTGGCCTTTCATGAGCAAGACCTCTTCTTGTCTTAAAAAACAAAACTGACGTTTTTTGGTTTTTTTTTTTTTTTTTTATGAGAACATCTTTACCTTCATAAATTCATGATAAAAACATACCAGTTTCATCTGCCTGCATCCTGGTCAAGGCTCCTGTCTTCTTTTGTCTCCTTTAAATGTGTTTATCCATTTGAGAATTCAGCAAATTTCAAGGAATTGTTGCACTCTTTCTTCTTGTTTACCCATTCTGGAATTCTATTGACTGTGCAGGGATAATTCTGTAACATAAAAGTAATTGCTGTGAATTATTCACACCCTGATTCTCAGAATCTTCACACAACTTTCAGTAACTATTCTGGACTGGAAAAAATGTTGAGTTTAAGGCCTATGTCTCTGAACAAATGTTTCACTATGTTTATGGTAAAGGTATCTACCAAAGGCAATGAATCATTAGTGTATTATTTTAGAAGGGTAATGTTACTAAAGAAATAACTTTCTCTTGAAATTTTGATCCAATGTTCTTGATATCATTTGTTATCTAACAATAAGGAATAATTTAACCCCTTAATACTAGAATAATCAGAATAATCACAAGAATAATTAGTCTTTCTCAATAAGAAACTGGTTTTGAATAGATAAAAATGTCAAATAGAGTGAAAAAGTTTGAAATACAAGATTCTGATGAAGAGGGTCTGTTGGAAAAATGAATCCTTCTTCCCTAGTTCCTCAGCCCAGTTCGGTGAGAGCCTGCCCTGCCTTAAAGGCCTCTCCACACAAATTCCATGACTTCTATTTAGCAAGTTGTTGAAACATAATACAAATTTAAAATAAAGTTCAGAAAGGAGTAACCAAGAGAAATTTTTCAGCTCTGCCTCCCTCCACCCTAGAAGTGCCATAGGAGTATTTCTCCTTTTTGGCACATGAAGAAACATACTTTGTACTAAATGCTACTTTTGAGGGTTTTTCTTTTCAATCAAAGTTTAGAGATAAATTATAAATTATCTGTGTCTTAGACTCCTCTGTCACATTGCTGTCAAGAAGCATATGCCTGTTTGGACAATCCTGGTTATTTCTACAAGATTTATGAAATGTTACTTTGCTCTAAGATTGATATCCATGTCCTTATTCAGTATATCAAGGGCATATGATAATGATAGCGATCAATGTTATTTTAACACTGCACAAAGGCCAGGGTGTCAAGGCCATCACTTCATTAGACAACAGGACTATTGATTATTAACTAGAGACTGGCTCAAATAGAAATACCTGTACAATCTCTCCATGCCAAAACATTATTGGTGAGTGAGCAGATTATATAATCTGTCAACCAATATGAAAGTCTCTCAAAACTTAGCAGAGTACGAGGAGCATTTGAAAGGGCATTTCACAATGAGCAATAACTTTTTTATGTCCCTTAACCCTCTGCTAGCCTCCCTCCTAAAGATGAAGTCATTTTAGACTTGCAACACTGCCTGAGTCCTGACCTTAAAATGCAAATACTCTTTTGAAATTGAGGGGAAGTGGATGAGAAAACTAAGGTTCAGGTGAGAGTGGAAGAGAGAGGAAGAAAAGAGGTTACAGGTGTGAAAGGAGACAACCAAGAACTATTTATGCTCTACTTTTCTTAAATCTCAATTCTATGTTCTTAAAATTAGTAGATGTTTTCCAAATATTACAGAGCTAAAGAAAACCACACCGTTTCTCCTTCCTGTCAAGAGATGTATTATTGTTTAGCTGACTTCAATAGTTTTTTACATGCAAATTTATCAGATGCCCATTCTCTTTGCCCTGAGCTATGAGCTGTGAAATGTGTGTATGCTCTGTGCAAGTGTTAAAGAGGCCTCTCTATCCTGGAGTTAAATATTCAGACACTAAGGCAGTTTCTCCATCATGGACCTTGCTTCCTAATCAGCATAATTTCCCCCTTGACCAGCCCTCTATGTGCATACATTTAGAAAAAAAGAAGTGGGTTAAAACGGGGGCATTGACAAAAATAGCCAGTTTAAAACAGTGATTTTAACACTTCCTAATGGAGCTCTAAGAACTCATCCTAAGTAAAGCAAATGGCATGAGGCATGTGGAAAACTGATTAGTGAGGACCAAAGCAGACATTTATTGCCCAGAGGTAGAAAGTCCACTAATCTTCCTGTTAAACCTGTTTTCATTTCCTTCTCAACTAACCTCACTCTGGACCAAATACATCACCTGTCTTAAGCCTCCAACTGGTACTGAAATCAAAGAAGTCAAGGGAACAGTCAGTGGAATCTCATGAGAATGTATTTCCCCCATTCGCCCCTGCATTCCTGAAGATCAGTTTGAAGTGCTGAAATGTCAGGGCCCTGGCTCCTTATAGCTTTCACTACATTTTTGCTTTTCAGAAGCAGCCTTAGGAACCCAGATCATGGTCTGGATCCTTCACCAGTGGTCTTGAACAAGGGAGATGGGACTGGACTGACTTTGGTAAATTATTGAGCACATAGAGAAAAATATCTTTAACTATTTGTAACATGAGGATGTGACAGGAGCCTTCGCTGTCCCTGGCCAAACAATGATAATGGCACTGGGCTAATAAGACAGAACCCTCTTTGATAAGTGAGAGACCCTAATAATGCACATATTAAAAAAGACTGTCAAAGGTCTTTGAGCAACAGAATAAATAACAGTATTGGATTATAACCCAGAGTATAAAGTAAATACACGTGAGCTCTTATTGCTATAAATACATGGAGGAGTAAATAAATAAATGAATAAGAAGAGAAAAATCTTCCCCATAGGATTCTAAATAATTTGTGCACACTGCCATCCAGAAGATAGTCCTTAATGCCCTCCCCACAACCCACCTTCCCTCCCTTGAACATGGACCTGTTTGCAAAGAATAGAGTGTACAGAAGAAGGGTTAAGTTTATGGTGTAGAAGTCTGTCAAAGACTACCTGGATCAAGTGATCAAGATTAATACCACCAGTGATAAGTCATGTTGACAACACATACACCCTGACAGGATGTGAGAAGAAGGGGCTTCACTTCTGTGGTGTTCTTCCCCAAAACTTATAATTCCAGTCTAATCAGGAGGAAAGCATCAGACAAACACAAATTAAGGGAGATTTTACAAAGTAGCTGATCAATACTCTTCAAAATTGTCAAGGTCATGAAAACAAGACTAAGGAACTGTCACAAACTAGAGAAGATTAAGGAGATGTGATGTGTAAATGCAATGTGCTACCTTGTATTTAATCTTGGAAGAGGAAAAAGGATATTAGTGGAAAAATTAGTGAACTCTGAATACAGTCTGGAGTTTTATTAATAGTAATATACCAATGTTGTTTTCTTAGCTTTGATAAATGTACCTCAGTAGTATAAAGGGTTAACATTAGGGGAAGCTCTGTGAGGAATATACAAGGATCTCTGTATTCTCTTTGCAACTTTTCTGTGAATCTAAAATTATTCCAAGGTAAAAAGTTTATTTAAAAAATTCAAAAACATTTCCATAATGACCTGCCTAGAATTTTTTCATTGTGTAAAGAAAAGGAACAAAAATGTAGAAAATTACATTTTTGTCAAGAAAAAGAATGAAATGAGAAGGGATAACCTATTTGTATAAAAAAGAACAAAACTGGGGCACACCCAAGATGGCCGAATAGGAACACCTCCAGCCTCCAGCTCCCAGTGTGAGTGACACAGAAGTTGGGTGATTTCTGCATTTTCAACTGAGGTACCAGGTTCATCTCACTGGGGAGTGCCGGACAATTGGTGCTAGTCAGCTGATGCAGCCCAACCATGCGAGAACTGAAGCAAGGTGAGGCATCACCTCACCTGGGAAGCGCAAGGGGGAAGGGAATCCCTTTTCCTAGCCAAGGGAAACTGAGACAGACAACACCTGGAAAATCGGGTAACTCCCACCCTAATACTGTGCTTTACCAAGGGTCTTAGCAAACAGCACACCAGGAGATTATATCCCACACCTGGTCTGAAGGGTCCCATGCCCATGGAGCCTCCCTCATTGCTTGCACAGCAGTCTGAGATCTAACTGCAAGGTGGCAGTGAGGCTGGGGGAGGGGCACCCACCATTGCTGAAGCTTAAGTGGGTAAACAAAGCCATCGGGAAGCTTGAATTGGGTGGAGCCCACTGCAGCTCAAGGAGGCCTGCCTCCCTCTGTAGACTCCTCCTCTGGGGACAGGGCATAGCTAAACAAAAAGCAGCAGAAACTTCGGCAGAGGAAAATGCCCCTGTATGACAGCTTTGAAGAGAGCAGTGGATCTCCCAGCATGGAGTTTGAGATCTGAGAACAGACAGACTGCCTGCTCAAGTGGGTCCCTGACCCCTGAGTAGCTTAACGGGGAGACATCCCCCACTAGGTGCAGACTGACATCCCACACCTCACACGGTGGGGTACACCCCTGAGACGAAGCTTCCAGAGCAAGAATCAGACAGCAACACTCGCTGTTCAGCAATATTCTATCTTCTGCAGCCTCTGCTGCTGATACCCAGGCAAACAGGGTCTGGTGTGGACCTCAAGCAAACTCCAGCAGACCTACAGCTGAGGGTCCTGACTGTTAGAAGGAAAACTAACAAACAGAAAGGACACCCACACCAAAACCCCATAAGTACATCACCATCATCAAAGTTCAAAGGCAGATAAAACCACAAAGATGGGGAAAAAGCAGGGCAGAAAAGCTGGAAATTCAAAAAATCAGAGCACATCTCCCCATCCAAAGGAATGCAGCTCATTGCCATCAACAGAACAAAGCTGGACAGAGAATGACTTTGATGAGTTGAGAGAAGAAGGCTTCAGTCGATCAAACTTCTCAGAGCTAAAGGAGGAACTACATAACCAGCGCAAAGAAACTAAAAACCTTGAAAAAAGGATGGATGAATGGATAACTAAATAATCAATGCAGAGAAGATCTTAAAAGAACTGATAGAGATGAAAACCATAATACAAGAAATATGTGACAAATGCACAAGCTTCAGTAACTGACTCGATCAACTGGAAGAAAGATTATCAGTGATTGTAGATCAAATGAATGAAATGAAGCGAGAAGAGAAGTGTGGAGAAAAAAGAGCAAAAAGAAATGAACAAAGCCTCCAAGAAGTATGGGATTATGTGAAAAGACCAAATCTACATCTGATTGGTGTGCCTGAAAGTGACGGGGAAAATGGAACCAAGTTGGAAAATACTCTGCAGGATATCATCCAGGAGAATTTCCCCAACCTAGTAAGGCAGGCCAACATTCAAATTCAGGAAATACAGAGAACACCACAAAGATACTCCTCGAGAAGAGCAACCCCAAGACACATAATTGTGAGATTCACCAAAGTTGAAATGAAGGAAAAAATGTTAAGGGCAGCCAGAGAGAAAGGTTGGGTTACACACAAAGGGAAGCCCATCAGACTAACAGCAGATCTCTCAGCAAAAATTCTACAAGCCAGAAGAGAGTGGAGGTCAATATTCAACATTCTTAAAGATAAGAATTTTCAACCAAGAATTTCATATCCAGCCAAACTAAGTTTCATAAGTGAAGGAGAAATAAAATCCTTCATGGACAAACAGATGCTTAGAGATTTTGTCACCACCAGGCCTGTCCTACAAGAGATCCTGAAGGAAGCACTAAACATGGAAAGGAACAACTGGTACCAGCCATTGCAAAAACATGCCAAAATGTAAAGACCATCAATGCTAGAAAGAAACTGCATGAACTAGCGAGCAAAATAACCAGCTAATATCATAATGACAGGATCAAGTTCACACATAACAATATTAACCTTAAATGTAAATGGACTAAATGGTCCAATTAAAAGACACAGACTGGAAAATTGGATAAGGAGTCAAGACCCATCAGTTTGCTGTATTCAGGAGACCCATCTCACATGCAGAGACACACATAGGCTCAAAATAAAGGGAGGGAGGAAGATCTACCAAGTAAATGGAAAACAGAAAAAAGCAGGGGTGGCAATCCTAGTATCTGATAAAACAGACTTTAAACCCTCAAATTTCAAAAGAGACAAAGAAGGCCATTATGTAATGGTAAAGGGTTCAATTCAACAGGAAGAACTAACTATCCTAAATATATATACAGCCAATACAGGAGCACCCAGATTCATAAAGCAAGTCGTTAGAGACTTAGACTCCCATACAATAATAATGGGAAAATTTAACACCCCACTGTCAACATTAGACAGATCAACGAGACAGAAAGTTAACAAGGATATCCAGGAATTAAACTCAACTCTACACCAAGCGGACCTAATAGACATCTACAGAACTCTCCACCCAAATCAACAGAATATACATTCTTCTCAGCACCACAACACACTTATTCCAAAATTGACCACATAGTTGGAAGTAAAGCACTCCTCAGCAAATGTAAAAGAACAGAAATTATAACAAACTGTCTCTCAGACCACAGTGCAATCAAACTAGAACTCAGGACTAAGAAACTCAATCAAAACCGCTCAACTACATGGAAACTGAACAACCTGCTCCTGAATGACTACTGGGTACATAACGAAATGAAGGCAGAAATAAAGATGTTCTTTGAAACCGATGAGAACAAAGATATAACATACCGGAATCTCTGGGACACATTTAAAGCAGTGTATAGAGGGAAATTTATAGCACTAAATGACCACAAGAGAAAGCAGGAAAGATCTATAATTGACACCCTAACATCACAATTAAAAGAACTAGAGAAGCAAGAGCAAACACCTTCAAAAGCTAGCAGAAGGCAAGAAATAACCAAGATCAGAGCAGAACTGAAGGAGATAGAGACACAAAAAACCCTCCAAAAAATCAATGAATCCAGGAGCTGGTTTTTTGAAAAGATCAACAAAATTAATAGACCACTAGCAAGACTAATAAAGAAGAAAAGAGAGAAGAATCAAATAGACGCAATAAAAAATGATAAGGGGGATATCACCACCGACCCCACAGAAATACAAACTACCATCAGAGAATTCTATAAACACCTCTATGCAAATAAACCAGAAAACCTAGAAGAAATGGATAATTTCCTGGACACTTACACTCTTCCAAGACTAAACCAGGAAGAAGTTGAATCCCTGAATAGACCAATAGCAGGCTCTGAAATTGAGGCAATAATTAATAGCCTACCAACCAAAAAAGGCCAGGACCAGATGGATTCACAGCCGAATTCTACCAGAGGTACAAGGAGGAGTTGGTACCATTCCTTCTGAAAGTATTCTAGTCAATAGAAAAAGAAGGAATCCTCCCTAACTCATTTTACGAGGCCAACATCATCCTGATACCAAAGCCTGACAGAGATACAACCAAAAAAAAGAGAATTTTAGACCAATATCCCTGATGAACATCGATGCAAAAATCCTCAACAAAATACTGGCAAACCGAATCCAGCAGCACATCAAAAAGCTTATCAACCATGATCAAGTGGGCTTCATCCCTGGGATGCAAGGTTGGTTCAACATGTGCAAATCAGTAAACGTAATCCAGCATATAAACAGAACCAAAGACAAAAACCACATGATCATCTCAACAGATGCAGAAAAGGCTTTTGACAAAATTCAACAGCCCTTCATGTTAAAAACTCTCAATAAACTAGGTATTGATGGAATGTATCTCAAAATAATAAGAGCTGTTTATGACAAACTCACAGCCAATATCATACTGAGTGGGCAAAAACTGGAAGCATTCCCTTTGAAAACTGGCACAAGACAGGGATGCCCACTCTCACCACTCCTATTCAACATGTGTTGGAAGTTCTGGCTAGGGCAATCAGGCAAGAGAAAGAAATCAATGTATTCAGTTAGGAAAAGAAGAAGTCAAATTGTCCCTGTTTGCAGTTGACATGATTGTATATTTAGAAAACCCCATTGTCTCAGCCCAAAATCTCCTTAAGCTGATAAGCAACTTCAGCAAAGTCTCAGGATACAAAATCAATGTGCAAAAATCACAAGCATTCTTAAACACCAGTAACAGACAAACAGAGAGCCAAATCATGAATGAACTCCCATTCACAATAGCTTCAAAGAGAATAAAATACCTAGAAATCCAACTACAAGGGGTGTAAAGGACCTCTTCAAGGAGAACTACAAACCACTGCTTAGTGAAATAAAAGAGGACACAAACAAACAACATACCATGCTCATGGATAGGAAGAATTAATATTGTGAAAATGGCCATACTGCCCAAGGTAATTTATAGATTCAATGCCATCCCCATTAAGCTACCAATGACTTTCTTCACAGAATTGGAAAAAACTGCTTTAAAGTTCATATGGAACCAAAAAAGACCCCGCATTGCCAAGACAATCCTAAGCCAAAAGAACAAAGCTGGAGGCGTCACGCTACCTGACTTCAAACTATACTACAAGGCTACAGTAACCAAAACAGCATGGTACTGGTACCAAAACAGAGATATAGACCAATGGAACAGAACAGAGCCCTCAGAAATAATACCACACATCTACAGCCATCTGATCTTCGACAAACCTGAGAAAAACAAGAAATGGGGAAAGGATTCCCTATTTAATAAATGGTGCTGGGAAAATTGGCTAGCCATAAGTAGAAAGCTGAAACTGGATCCTTTCCTTACTCCTTATACTAAAATCAATTCAAGATGTATTAGAGACTTAAATGTTACAGCTAATATCATAAAAACCCTGGAAGAAAACCTAGGTAATACCATTCAGGACATAGGCATGGGCAAGGACTTCGTGTCTAAAACACCAAAAGCAATGGCAACAAAAGCCATAATTGACAAATGGGATCTAATTAAACTAAAGAGCTTCTGCACAGCAAAAGAAACTACCATCAGAGTGAACAGGCAACCTACAGAATGGGAGAAAATTTTTGCAATCTACTCATCTGACAAAGGGCTAATATCCAAAACCTATAAAGAACTCAATCAAATTTACAAGAAAAAAACAAACAACCCCATCAAAAAGTGGGCAAAGGATATGAATAGACACTTCTCAAAAGAAGACATTCATACAGCCAACAGACACATGAAAAAATGCTCATCATCACTGGCCATCAGAGAAATGCAAATTAAAACCACAATGAGATACCATCTCACACCAGTTAAAATGGCAATCATTAAAAAATCAGGAAACAACAGGTGCTGGAGAGGATGTGGAGAAACAGGAACACTTTTACACTGTTGGTGGGACTGTAAACTAGTTCAACCATTGTGGAAAACAGTGTGGCGATTCCTCAAGGATCTAGAACTAGAAATACCATTTGACTCAGCCATCCCATTACTGGGGATATACCCAAAGGATTATAAATCATGTTGCTATAAAGACACACACACACATATGTTTATTGTGGCACTATTCACAATAGCAAAGACTTGGAATCAACCCAAATGTCCATCAGTGACAGACTGGATTAAGAAAATGTGGCACATATACACCATGAAATTCTATGCAGCCATAAAAAAGGATGAGTTTGTGTCCTTTGTAGGGACATGGATGCAGCTGGAAACCATCATTCTCAGCAAACTATCGCAAGAACAGAAAACCAAATACCGCATGTTCTCACTCTTAGGTGGGAACTGAACAATGGGATCACTTGGACACAAGACGGGGAGCATCACACAACGGGTCCTATTGTTGGGAGGGGGTAGGGGAGAGGGATAGCATTAGGAGATATACCTAATGTAAATGATGAGTTGATGGGTGCAGCACACCAACATGGCACATGTATATATATGTAACAAACCTGCACATTGCACACATGTACCCTAGAAATTAAAGTATAATTTAAAAAAAAGAACAAAACTAAATAAAACTATACACACATACATTTTTATACATAAATGTATATATAATATATAGATACATAGACATATATAGAGATCATAAATTCATAGATACATGGATAGATCAATACTATAATTGCCATTCTACTATTCACTTATTTTATTCATTTACTCACCTACTATTTTTGAAATAGTAACTACTATATGTGAGGCACTTTGCCATCGGCTAGAAATCCAACAATGAACAAGATGAATATGATCCTTATCCCCAGGGAGTTCTTTAGTAAGTTCACAAAAGTTTTGTGTTCCAAAACTTTTAAATCTTCAAGAATGTCTTCTTAAGATTCATGTATTTCTCAAAAGTGCTAGTTTTTTTGGAATAAAATTATTGGGCTGCAAATGCTGATATACCATTTATTAGGTATGTGGTTCTGAGCAAGATTTTTAATACTCATGCCTCAGTTTCCTGGTCTGGAAAATGGGGATCATAGTAATTACTACCTATCAAAGCTGCCATAAGAGTAAAATAAATCTTCACATATGTGATAAAACACAATGCAAAGGACAGTTACCATGCCGTCCACCAGGGCCTATTGGGAAAAGTAACCACGGTAGAAGGGGGAATCAGAAAGGAAGATGGAGTTCTGACTTTGGAGACAGGAAAATACCAAGAAAAAAATCTTCTCTACTTCATAATCTTGCCAGGAGTCAGCTTTAGAACTGAATATGTAAATGTCTAGAAGGGAAGTACAAAACAATCTTGTGAAATAAGTAAAAGTCACACATTATTATCCCCATAAATGGATGAAGTACCTGAGGCCTAAGGATATTAAATGACTTGTTCATAATTCCACACTGAGTCAGTAAGACATGCAAATTGAGAATTTAGTCCCTTTGGCATTGAGAGTGTTACGACAAAGGTTTCTGTTCTTTAACACGCCTTTTGTGTATATGCCCCCCTAATGAGGACTCAAGATCTAAAACTGCCTTTTGGGTTGATCGATGGCTGTGATTGGAGATTTATGCATGGTTCTTTAGCCAGACGGGATACCAAAGCTTCCTCATGCCTGTTCTTCCATGTAATCCTATTTAATGCTATAAAACTCCTCATCTGCCCTCTCATTCTCTGTGTCATCACCTCTAACCTCACACCACCGGCCATCCAGGAGAAGCCTCTCCTGCAAGCCATATGCCAGTCTTCGCTACCTCTCCTTCACTATGTTGTATGGTACAATTAAATTATGATGTATACTTGTATTTTAATGTTATATTTAAAACTGTACATATGCCCAAAGGCTTTAGCAGGAGTTACATTTTTATATCTTGAAAAAAATACATATTCAAAATATCAGTTTTTGAAAAACAAGAAAATTCCTTCAGTAGTTTTCTTCTTTTTGCAAGACAAGAGTAAAGTCAAAATTTTCCCTAGGCTACTTTATGAAGCATTAGCTCAATTTGAAAAGTTTTTGCTTTTTAAAAAAGCTTCTGGTGGTTCTTCTGGCTATTTTTTTGCACACATGGCACATAGATGACAGTCTATTTCAACTCAATATTTCAAGTCCATGACCATTTATTGAGTTTTAAGTTTCTGAGACACAAAAAATGAATAAGAGTTTCATCTCTCAAAGAATTTATTATGTAGTGAAAATGGGAAACAAAACAAATAGCTAGAAAATAATATAATTTTTTTTATCTGACTTACAAATACATTGCTCTTGAGGTTTAGTTGGGATTATTGGGAGAGGGTTTTGAGAAAAATAGTGGAGAAGGAGCAAAGATATTTGAGTTAGATCTTCAAGAATATGTATGGATTTAATAGGAGAACAAGAAAAAGTAGGTATCTAGGCAGACAGAATCACATAAGCATGGACCCAGAAACATCAGTTATAGGAGACTTACAATACTAGAGCTTCAAGAGGGCAAGATCAGAGGCAAAGAAGCAAAATATGGCTGAGGGGAGCTTTTGAAAGCCCTTATACCAAGGCGGGCGGATCACTTGAGGTCTGGAGTTCAAGACTAGCCTGGCCAACATTGTGAAACCCCATCTCTATTAAAAACACAAAATTAGCGGGGTGTGGTGGCCCGTGCCTGTAGTACCATCTACTCAGGAGGCTGAGGTAGAGAGGCGGAGGTTGCAGTGAGCCATAATAGTGCCACTACACTCCAGCCTGGGTGACAGAGTGAGACTCCGTCTGAAAACAACAACAACAACAGAGCCCTTATATTCTAGATAAGGAGTTTGAGATTTTTAACTTATAGAGTGTGTTTATCTATCAGAGAGTTTAATGGCGGTTGGGACCTTAGAAAAGGGTGTTGAGGTCATGACTAATAATGGAATATTCAAGTAAAGACTAATAAAATCATCCAGGCTGGTTAAATATTATTTTAAAGGACCATTCTCAATTCACTAACCAAATTTAATTCAGTTTTACAAATATGAACTGACTAATAATGGTTTATATCAGTGATAGCTCTGTCAGGACAACAGAAACACTCTAAGTATTTCATGCAGAAATGGTTGCAACACAAGAAATTAGAAACTTAAAATATGTTGGAAAGACTGGGGGAGAAAACGGGCATGCCACCACTAGCATTCAGGAAATCAGGAGATACATAAATTTAAGGAATTTGCCCCTGATGATCTTAGCTATCTTCAGCACCTAAGTAGTGCTAAGAAATTGTAGGAGAACATCCAGAAGCTTCTGGAAAAATCTTACTTCTGTCAGCTTCCATACCCCAAACACCTATCTACCCAATACTGGCCAGATGCAATCACAGATTTTTAATCCCTTTTGCCTTCCAATTTTTACACGAGCATCTTTCACTGGTGGAATCTAAAATGAAAATCTTCCAGAAGATATTTTTAAGGAATTTTATTCTTATGCTTTGAGCTCCTCCAATAAAGTTAGCACAGAGAAGATGGGGAATGGTATAGAGCTGCCAACAATTTGGCACATTATGCAAGGAAAGTCAAAATCTTGGGTAAATATTTATTTCAATGATATCAATAGTAAAATATACAGTTATCAAATGCATTGAGGAAACAAAACAACAAGATAAAAAACCAGAGGACTACCTCCTAAGAACTTTAGAACTCTGCCACACCTTTTTCTAATTCTGAAAAGTTACCCCAACTCAGGTGTACCAAAAATCCTTAAGCCAAGCTCTGTCTACTAAGTCTTCTGACTCTAGCTCCAACTATCTCAGTCTCAAAACTTAGTCCTGGCTGGGCGCGGTGCCTCACACCTGTAATCCCAGCACTTTGGGAGGCGGAGGTTGCAGTGAGCCATGATAGTGCCACTACACTCCAGCCTGGGTGACAGAATGTGGATCACGAGGTCAGGAGATCGAGACCATCCTGGCTAACACAGTGAAAACCCGTCTCTACTAAAAATACATAAAATTAGCTGGGCGTGGTGCCGGGCGACTGTAGTCCCAGCTACTCAGGAGGCTGAGGCAGGAGAATGGCCGTGAACCCGGGAGGCGGAGCTTGCAGTGAGCCGAGATCGCACCACTGCACTCCAGCGTGGGTGACAGAGCAAGACTTCGTCTCAAAAAAAAAAAAAAAAAAAAAAAAAACTTACTCCTGATGGTTCACAAGACTTTTACAGATTTGAAAGACAATGTTCAGTTTTGTCATACTAAAATTGGCATATAACATATTAGGCACTTAAGGTTAAAGTCTCAAATGAGAATAATCATGGATTTCCATGGAATCTTCTGTAAGGTTCTCAAACACCCAAGAAAGATCCATCAAATATTGCATTTCTGACCCCCCACCCCCCAACACACACACACACACACACACACACACACGTCTTCAAATTTTTTCTTTTTTTTGAGATGGAGTTTCACTCTTGTTGCCCAGGCTGGAGTGCAATGGCACCATCTCAGCTCACCGCAACCTCCACTTCCCAGGTTCAAGTGATTCTTTTGCCTCAGCCTCCCAAGTAGCTGGGATTACAGGCATGCACCACCACGCCCAGCTAATTCTGTATTTTTAGTAGAAATGGGGTTTCTCCATGTTGGTCAGGCTGGTCTCAAACCCTCAACCTCAGGTGATTCACCCGCCTTGGCCTGCCAAAGTGCTGGAATTACAGGCGTGAGCCACCGCACCTAGCCTCCTTAATTTTTTTAGTTGCTCCTTATTGCTCTTAGGATAAAGTTCAGATTTGAAAATCTGGTCTGCCAAGCAGCAAGTCACAGCCCTTGACTACCGCTCCAGGTTAAATTCACATGCTTATAGCCTCACATGGTACACAGAATCCACTCTGGTCTTCTTTCAGTCCTTTCTAGCATAGACCCTTCTTCATCTGCCAGGGATGTTTCTGCCCACCTCCTCCCCCGCCTTCTCTGGGCTGACAGACTCTTACTTATTTATCAAGTGTCAGTTGATGTGACACTTCCCCCCCAAGAAAGAGGCTTCACCTGCTTATCAGTCTAAGTTTCCCATTAGTCTTGCCCATCATGTTCTATACTTTTTCTACACAGAATTTACCTAGTGTAATCACATAATTATGTGCATAATTTATTGTTAATTATTTGTTGTATTTCTGTCTCTTCCAGTAAGTTCCACAAAGGCGATGACCTTTGTTTGTCTTGTTTATAATTGTATCTTCAGAGTCCATCACAGTCTGTCATAGTAGATACTTGGTAACTATTTGTGGAAGGAAGGAAGGAAGGAAGGAAGGAAGGAAGGAAGGAAGGAAGGAAGGAAGGAAGGAAGGAAGGGAGGGAGGGAGGGAGGGAGGGAGGGAAGGAGGGAACAAGGAAACGAACAGCACCTTTGGCCTTCATTACCATGATGCACAAT
Organism: Macaca mulatta; assembly: GCF_049350105.2. Classification (NCBI taxonomy): domain Eukaryota; kingdom Metazoa; phylum Chordata; class Mammalia; order Primates; family Cercopithecidae; genus Macaca; species Macaca mulatta. The sequence goes on along the minus strand of NC_133406.1, from coordinate 152,517,106 downwards.
CTACTCTCTTGCAAACAACATCTTTTATTTCCCTGCATTTCTGGTGTTCTATGAGAATACGAAAGTGTGGTGGGTTCCTTATTGTTAGTCATTTACTGCATGCATCTAAATCCGGATAACTTAATTCTCAGGCCAATTGAAGTTTCAGAGACTTTGGGGGAAATCCTTGAAAAGTAAATCCCTGCCTGGGGAGCGGATTTTGAGTGTGAGAGAAAATGGTAGGTTTCAGCAAAAGAGAAACACCGAGAAGCCACATCCATGGGCTTTGGATTAGACTGCCTTTGGACAAGCACTGGGGGCTCTGGCATCTAAACCATGAATTGGAGCACTTTTTAAGCAGCTACAACACCCTCGTACCTTGTAGCTTCTGATCCGTGGCAGCTGCATATTTAGCATTGCAGTTAACCAAAAATGGGTGAATTTAGCAGGAAAACACACTTATTTGCAGCTATCATCGAGTAAAGGCCTTGGAATGGGGGAAAGGAGGAACATTACTGCAGATTGTAGCTAAAAGAAGTTGAGCTGCTTCTTTTCAAATGTGTTGTCAATTGGTGAAAACAGACAGACAACTTCTGCTTTCACATGTAAGCTAAATCAGAGATCCAAATGCAAAATCCAGCTCTTGGGGACATCATTTGGATTTTAATGCTCCCTTGGGAACCTTGAGCCCTTAAAGAAATGAAAGGTTTACAATGAAGCATAAATACACTATTTTCAATTCTGACAGATCTAATCTTGTTCTAAAATAGCCTGTTATTTAAAGGAAGATGATATCCACTTCTAACAACCCAACATTGAAGTTTCAAGAGTTAAGAACCCCTCAACTTGGATAAACTCATAAACATATGAAAATTAATTTTGCATTATTCTTTGAAACTTCACATTTACAAGCATCAAAATTGGCTTTCTGTTATTCTGTCAACTTAAAAGGAAAGAACAATTGGGGATGGGGCAGTTTTTCCAGCCCTCAGCTGCTGAATGGTGTCATTGTGTTGTAGCCATTTAGACAGCAGAGATGTGAATGATCAATGCATTGAACAATCTCACAAGGTGGGGTTCAATAGCCAAGTGTAGGAATTTGTTGATAGAGAAGCCAAACACATACACACACACACACACACACACAATCTAGCAAAGGAACTATTCAAAAGCTGCCTGGACAGAAGTAAAGCATAGAGATGTAGAGTGTAGGCTCTGAAGCCAGACTGCCTAGGTTTGCATCTTTGGCTCTGATAGGCACATACAGTTCAACTCTGAACAAGCCACTTATCCCCTCTGTACCTCAGTTTTCTCATCGGTAAGGTAAGAATATCAGTATTATCTCCCCAATGATTGCTGTCAGGTTAAAATGACCTAGTAAATGTAAAGTGGTTACAACAGTCATCTGGAATGTAGTAAATCATTGATAAATAGTACTATGATGATGATGAGACCTTCCCAAGGATGCATGCCTGGACTCTTCCTCCAAAATATACATATTTATGAGTACCTTTGGGCCTATACTAAGTGCTGGATGCCATATATTTTCATAAATATATTCTAAATAAGTACGTGTTAATAATTTTGAGCCACAAATAAATGTTCATCTAAGGCAGTTTCTGTAAAGGGCCAGAGAGTAAGTATTTTAGGCTTCACAACTATTTAACTCTGATGTGTAGTGTGAAAGCAGCTATAGATAACATGTAATAAATGAACATGGCTGTGTTTCAAGAAAGCTTTATTTACAAAACAGGAAGTGAGCTAGATTTGTCCCCTGAGGGGTGGTTTGCCTGTTCCTTATCTAATGGATTTTTCAGCTAGGAAATATTTACATAGGTAGTTTCCTAAATGAAGGGATTTAGAAAAGTAAGATTCAAATATCCTTAGTTAGTTAATCCAGTGCTTGACAGGGCATTGTGAATATGAGTGAAGTCCTTCCTGACATCACACTTAACTCCTTTTGAGACAGTTAATTAGGAAGTCTCAGTTTCTTCCCAAATTCACAAGAAAAATTTTGGACTAAAACCAGTTTATTCATTAAAAACAATTGTCTACCATTTTATAACTGTTTACTCTGTAGCAATCAATGTTCCAAATGAGTTGTGCATTATCTCATTTAGTAATGATGATAGCTAGTGCTGACAGCAACACTTTCAGAATATATCCCCATTCTGCTCACTTTCCACCTCCTCCAGGACCATTCTGAAGCAGGGCACCTTTATCCTGTTATAGCTGTTAACTCATCTTCCCGTGTCTACCCTTGCCCCTTACAGTCCACCCACAACTTAGCAGTCAGGATGTGTCAGATCATGTCACTCTTCTGCTCTCTCAGGGTAAAACATCAAATTCCTAATAGTAGATGTTAGACCCTCTGAACTGGCCCTGATCTCCTCTCTGGCCTTATCTTTTATTACTGTTACCGTCTGCTCACTCAGTCTCCTACCTCAGGGGCCTTGCACTTAACTCTTTCGTAGACCTCATTTAACAATGGTTTGATCTTTCCCACTTTCAGGTTTTTGCTCAAATACTATCTTCTCAGTGAGCCTACACTGACAATCCTATCTCAAGTTGCACCCCAGCCATGACCATTCTTATCCTCCTTTTCTGCTTTATCTCCATACCTCTTATTATATATACTGTTTTTATATTTGCTGTTTATAGTTGCTATTATATTTGCTATTTTGTCTGCTTCCACCCACTATAATAAAAGCTAAAGGGGGTAGGAATTTTGTTCATTGCTGTCTCCAGAACCTAAAATAATCCTTGCCACATTGTAGGTATCTCATAAATATTTGTTAAATGAACAAATCTATGAGATGCTTCCCATGTGCCAAGTAAGGTTACAGGTGCTTTAAAGGTATTATTTGATTTAATCCTCACAATCCTGTAAATAGATGCTATTATAACCCATATTCTCAAATGAGGAAACCAAAGAATTGAAAGATTAATGAATTGCCCCAAATCATGTGACAAGTAATAGTTGCATGCCCTTGAAAGTAGGCCATCCAGCCCCAGCCTCTCTGCTCCCAACTACTATGCTACACTCTCCTTATTTAACCTTCACTTCTCCTTGAGTGTGGGACTGATTACCCTGGTTTTACAGATAAGAAAAGTAAAACTCCATGATATTAAGTAACTTTCAAAGGTCATACAGTCTGTAAATTGAGATGCTAGAATTCAAACCTATGCCTATGAACTCTAAAAATTAGTCTAATTTTTGAATGCTATGTGATGGGCTTTGACAAAGGAAAACTGATACAATTTTATAAAAACACAGCCTTCTACACATTGACGGGCTTAAGACAACCATTCAGAAAGCCCTTGTCCAGGCTGCTACCTGATGTGGCCAGCTCTCTAGAGGCTTTCCCAGCACTAAGGGAGTTGCCAGACAACAGCAAGAAGCCTGGATAAAGGTGTTGTCATCATCCTCACTGCATTAGGAGAAAAAAGGAAAGAATACTAAACACCCTTGTGAAAGATAAGAAGAAAACAAAGACTTAAATTTCATTTTGGCCAACCAGTTCATCTGGATGCTCCCAAATTAAATTCAACCACCTACAGTTCAGATCACATCAAACCTGGGATTCAAAAAAGACTCAAAGAAGATGACAATGTACATGGCAAAAATTAGCACTTCCACTTGGAACACAAATGAAAGCAATGCCTACAATTGAACTAGTGTTAAGTCAGTATGTCTTTTATATTAAGGAAGTGATGGAACAAAGATCAGAAGAAGGAGCAATAGTTGAACTAGATCCCTCATTAGTAACAAGGAGGAACTAAGTAAATCTAAACAAAGGTGACAAACACTTGAAGAAACTGTTGTTTTGATTCCTGGAAAAATATATAAAAGGAGGGATCATCTGGAAATTCTAATTTTTAAAAGGACATGGATAAACACTAATGCTTTATTTTATATTTTATTTAAAAAAACAGTTAGGTACACAAGGAGGCTATAAATACTAAGAAGGTGCTCTTACTTGCATTTTAAAGCAGTTAAAATTGCAACGATGCATTAAGAAGTATCACAAAAGACCTGGAATTTTAATAATTTGGAGAAGGCTTCTGATGCACAAAGGCAGGGGGAGGGATTAGAATCTTGATATCCAGTTCTCATCACACCAGGAATCTCATATTAATGTTTGTTAGGAAAAGGAATCCACCATAATTCCTGCAGCCTTAATGTTGAACAGAAATGTCAATATGTTTTATTCAACCTTTTATTTTTCTTCATAAGATAAAATCTGGCTCATATATCTCAGTACATAATAACCCTCAAAAATTCTAAGAAAGACAAAAAATACATATTTTATAATTATTTGATAATTACTAAGTTTCTATTATTACCCAGAATGCCCAACTACAGCTACATGTATTATTTGATGTGTGTGTATGTAGATTTATATGCACACACAAACTCTTTTAAAATCTTCCTCAAAAGGTTAAGGAAATAAAATACTATAAAAAATCTAATGTGACTTAAAATGTTACATGTGGAAGGACACTTTAAGCAAGTTCCACTCTCTCTCTCTATATATATATATGTGTATATATATATATATACACACACACACACACACATACACACACACACACAATCAGGATACGTATAATAAAAGGCAACCACAAAATCTCAGAAATTTGACAATGATGAATAGAAATAATTTTATTGAGAACGTAACCTTTGAAATCAAAGAAAGCTACACAAAATCCTCAAAGCTGAATTCAGTACTTTGGGCTGGGGAGAGGAGAAATGAGATTTAAAAAAATTTTATTAAAGTTTCATAACTTAGAATGCTCCTCTGTAACTGTTCTGAAAATATGGGTCATATCTTTACTATTATCTATGTCCACAGCCATGTGTGCATGCATACACACACACACACACACACACATGCACACACCCCTAAATGGAATTTGTCACTATAGGATATTTAAAATCCAGACTTGCTGCATTTAAAATGTATGGAATTTATTTTTAAACCAGCCATATCTGAATTCAATGCCTTATATTTTGAGTTTTAATTCCAATCATGCTAATTTTAAGTCACAAACATATATCTGCCGGTAATGAAGGTTGTTTAATTAGGTCCAGATAAAATAGCTCCAATTCTGTTTCTGATCCACCTGTCAAAGCAAATCAGTCTTTTACATGGCTAAAAAAAAACAAATTAGACTAGCTGATGACTTTTTGAATATTCAAGTAGACACACCGAGGATAAATCCAAACAGAACTTGTGACTGAACAAAAGCCTGAAACGTGACCTCAAAGATGAAGATATCTTATTCTGCCAAAAGCAGATTTACAAGCTGGGTCTTCCTAGTATTATGAAGTCAAGGACAGGGTGCTAAGAAGAAGTAATGAGAAGGATAACAAAAACAGAACAACACAGCACTACAAGAAATCAAATTTGCCACAGCTTAGGGCAATGTAACAGCTCAATGTAATGAAAAATAAACACAAACAATGATGAAAATTGTGACAGAGAGGGTCAGTTTCAACATTTTCTCTAAAGGAAATTCTAAAACAAGAAGTATCCTAACTCATAGAGTATATGCTATCCACTGTTAACATATAAATTATTTTCAAAGACTATTAAAGATAGAAAAATTGTATCTCTTACAAGTTTAATATGAATAGTTTGGAGTATTCTAGTCCTACAGATCTAGTTTACGTATGTATAAAGCACTATACATTTCAATACAGATCCAGGAAAGCCCAGAGGAGAAGTTATTTGAAATTGGCATGGTGGCCATGTGAATCGGAAGTGTCAGATGGGAGGATACAGAAGAAAGAAAAGAAAAAATAACCTGATATCCAAATCCTTGAGAAGCTTGGAGGTTACTTCTATATAAGACCCTCAGAACCTTCCATCCTCCCATAGTTGGATCCTGAGCAAAGATGTGAGATGGAGTCAGTAGTCGAGGCTCCAGGAATATGACTATCCTTCTAATTCCTCATTACTGCATTCAGAATAGGCTTTGGATTCAGAAAAGAGACTCATGCTCAACACTCTCATTCCTAAATTGCTTTAAGCAAGAGACACAAAAATAAACACAATAGTCCATGATGTAAACATTTTATAGAAATAAACACACACACATATATATATAAACTGCGTAGATAATTTAATAGGGAAAAGATTAGAAAATGGAGCAATTGGATATCTATTTGGAAAAAAATTAATCTCATTCCTTACCTCACTTCATACACAAATTAACTCAAAATGGATAAGAGACTTAAATTGAAAAGTGGAATTATAAAATTCCTAGACAAAAATAGGATAAAATCTTCATAGCTTTGGCATAGGCAAAGATTTACTAGATTAAAACACAAAATGAATGAATCATAAAAGAAAAGACTGATAAATATAACTTTAAATTAAAAGTCTTTGTTCTTCTAAACGTGCCATTAAAAAATAAAAGACAAGTAAAAACAAAAAAATTGCTATGATTGTATATGACAATCAGTAAAGCAACCTAGCTTTTAAAATGGACAAAATATTTGAATAAATGCTTCGTAGAAGATGACATACAAGTGGCTAATCAGCACATGGAAAGAGCTTTATTATGATTAAGTCATCAGAATTTTGTTGTTATTTGTATCAAATGCAAATTAAAACCACAATGAGATACCATTACATACACATTCCAATGGCTGAAATTAAAAAGACTGACAATACCAAGTCTTGGCAAGGACGTGAAACAACTGGAATTCTTATCTATTACTAGTATAAAGTGGTACAAACACTTGAAAACAGTTTCTTATAAACTTAAAAGTACACTCTCTGGGGATAAATTAGAAAAATCCATCTAAATCTATGTCTGGAAGTTACTTGATACAAAACCTAGAAACCACTGTGTCCATCAACAGAAAATTGCCTGGGAAGAAGCACAAGGTAGCATTTTGGGGAGATGAAAATGTTTCTGTATCTTGATCACACTGAGAGTTAGAGGAGTGTTAAATTTGTCAAAACATCAAAATATACAATTAAAATAGGTATATTTTGTTATGTATAAATTATACCTAATTAATTTAATTTTAGTAATATTAGAATAGAAAATGCCTATGCTAACCCTTTTATATTACAGATGAAGAATTTGAAGACCAGGGAACTTTAGTGTCCAGCTCAGCTAGCTGATAACACAGCTAGGACCAAAGTCCTATTCCCTAAATCCTAGATGCACACGCTCTCTGTACGAAAAATTTTTTTGTTTTGTTTTTAACTGGAGTCTCACTCTGTTGCTAAGGCTGGAGTGCAATGGCATGATCTTAGCTCACTGTAACCTCTGCCTCCCAGATTCAAGCGATTCTCCTGCCTCAGCCTCCCGAGTAGCTGGGATTACAGGCACCCGCCACCACGCCCGGCTAATTTTTTGTATTTTTAGTAGAGACGGGGTTTCACTGTTATGGCCAGGCTGGTCTTGAATTCCTCACCTCGTGATCCGCCTGCCTCGGCCTCCCAAAGTGCTGGGATTACTGGCATAAGCCACAGTGCCTGGCCCAACAACTACCTTTACACTGAACGACAGAATTAATTTCAATGGAATTTAACCTGAAAGGCCTGGAGATCAGAGATTTTGATTCCTTGAAAGTTAAGAGATTTTGTGGGAGTGATGATGATGATGATGATGATGGAGGTAGTATTAAAAATGATTTTGCCTCTACAAATTTCATTTTTTCTCTTCCAAGAAACAGATCTTAATTTCTATTCATTTTTCCCCACTTTCAGTCTGTATAGTTTGAAAATTGAACCTGAACTCCTGTTCCAAGGGAGGGTACATGACCCAGGCCCTAAACGTTTTTTATCTACTATAATTGCCAGTGGCGATGTGTGGCTACTGAACTAGCATTTGAAATGTGACTGGTTCAAACTGAGAGATGCTGTAAATGTAAAATACACACTCTTTTATATTCTTTCTCTGGTAAAAAATAAAAAATAATTCAAACTAGCCAGTTAATTTTTTAATGTTCACTATGTTGAAATAAAATTTAAGGATATGATTAAAGCAGATGTATTTTCAAAATAATTCCCTTTTTAGTTTTTAAAATATCACTACTATAAAATTTAAAATTTATATATGTGGCTCACACTTGTGGTTAGCATTATACTTCTATTGGACAATTCTGGTCAGGCAATTATATCCATAGTCTTCCTCATTTCAGCTTGTTTTTAGAAATACATATGTCAGCTTATAGCAAGTACTAACTGTACTTAACCCAATAAGTTACCTTATGTGAACTACTGCACAGTTATCAGGGAACTTTTACATTCATTATCTTCTTTGGTCTTACGAGATAATCATTGCTACAGGAAAACTGAGATTCAAAGTCATTAAGTTAGCTGCCCAAGGTCAAGTTAAGAAACAAGCAGAGGCCAGGTGCAGTCGCTCACGCCTGTAATCCCCGCGCTTTGGGAGGCCGAGGCAGGCAGATCATGAGGTCAAGAGATAGAGACCATCTTGGCCAACATGGTGAAACCTCATCTCTACTAAAAATACAAAAATTAGCTGGGTGTGGTGGTTTACACCTGTAGTCCCAGCTACTCGGGAGGCTGAAGCAGGAGAATCACTTGAATGGGAGGCGGAGTTTGCAGTGAGCTGAGATCACACCACTGCACTCCAGTTTGGCCACAGAGCAAGACTCTGTCTCAAAAAAAAAAAAAAAAAAAAAAAAGAAGGAAGGAAGGAAGGAAGGAAGGAAGGAAGGAAGGAAGGAAGGAAGGAAGGAAAGAAAGAAAGAGAAGCAGAACCCAGTTGCTAAATTCAAGTGTGTGGATCCCAGACCTGCTGTTTTCTTCTTTGGCACCATTCTGTTGACCCACCTGGAATGTTACCTTTTAAAATTGAAGGTAGCAGAATCAATGAAAATGGAGATGACTTACCATTTGTAAGTCCCTGTCTCAATTAATCCACCTAAACGATGATTTGTGTTGTGCTGCTGATGAGATTAAGGTGCATTCCAAATGTTATCAGGCCATATAAAGCACATGCAACTACTTATAATATTGTGAGAGAAACAGTTTGAAATGAGTAAGAAATGAGTTGGTAAAATGACCAAGGCCATATTGTGTAAGTTTGTGATAAAAATATAATAAGGGGAAGACTGGGTAATAAAGAGTTTATATCTCTTCAGACCTATTCATTGGAAAGTTAGGGTCTGTATAGTGGGCCCAAGAATGCAAGCCACCAGGAAAATATTTTCTGTAGGTTAATGGGCTGAGACTAATTCCTTGCCTTCATAGACATTGCATTCCATGGTCTCTAAAATTCCCAGAATGCTTATTTGGTTTCCTGGATGCCTTGTCTCAAAAGTAAGTAAACATTTCAAAGAGATATAACTTAAAAGTTGTATTTTTAGTGAAAATAAATAAATTCTACATTCTGGATTGTGTATTAGTTTAAACGAAGTCCCTAGAGCATGATTAGCACATAAAGAGTAAAAATACTGACATTTTGAATGTGTCATACAGAGTACCAGACATCAATTTGCTACTAAAATGCACATACCTTATAAGTTTAACCTAGAAATGAAAGCAGACTACTCTCCTTTTGGTCTTTTCTATAAAAGAAAATGCAATCGTTATGACTACTTATGTCCTGGGTTTACTAGAATGGCCCTGGTTTCAAAATCCTTTCTCATTGTCCCCATGAGAAATCAACTTGCTATGGGCTGAATGTTTGTGTTCCTCCAAATTCATATGTTGAAGCCCTAATCTCCTGTGTCATACTGATTTGGAGGTTGGACCTTCAGAAGGTAATAGGTCATGAGAGTGAAGCCCTCATGAATGGTATCAATGCCTTTATAAAAAGAGACACAAGAGAGATTATCTCTATCCCTCTCTGCCAGGCAAGGACACAATGAGAGAGCAGCTGTCCGCAAACCAGGAAGAGGGATCTCACCAGAACCCAACCATGCTGTCACCCTGATCTCAGACTTCCCGGGCTTCTGACTGTGATAAATAAGTTTCTGTTGTTTAAGCCACCCAGCCTATGACATTCTGTTATAGCAGCCAAAACTAAGATACAACTTGTGCCCTGACTGAAGTATATGTCCCGGGTTTTAATTCCAAAAATAAAAGATACACTTTATAAACCTAAACTCAAATTCTTCTCCTCATGGAGATGGCAATGTGGTTGGGAAACTGAAAGAAGTACATGTACCAAAGAAAATGTGAAGGATTTTACAATAAGTATCAAAACACAGCACAGACTGTCAGCAGCATGCCCCAACAGTGGTCCAAGCTATCCTGTCCTCATCAGGCCAGAGCCCAAAGGAATCACAGGGGGTTCCATTCCAAAGAGCGATGTGGGCCAGTGGGGAAAGTTGCTTAATCTCTCTGTGCCTTAGTCACCTAGTCTATAAAACAAGTAGAACACCCATTTCACAGTGATGTTGTGGAGATTACATATGACACCCCTTTAAAAAAATATTTTCACTTTGTTTTCCTGTGGAATCCCTAAGGCTAGGAATCTTTGATTACTGAAATTCCTCAAGGTGAACCACATTATCTGCACACTCAGCCCCCTGGCCCTAGCATGGTGGAAGGGTAGCAGCAAGTCTAAAAAGTTATGAGCCAGTAATTTTACCCCAAGTAGGTCTTTACAGCTTCCTTTCCAACTCAGTTTTCTGCAATGAAAGCTGCTGTATAAGCAAAAAATATTATTAGTATTAATAAAAATATTTCAGCCATGCTGCTTCTTGCATCATATGTAATTCATTAGCACCAGCTCATAGGCGAGGCAAAATTTTCGTGTCAAATAATGTTTTATGGGTCTTTAGAACATTATACTCACTGGGTGTCCCCACATCATGATGAGACCTCCCCAGGAGGGAAGACAAGAAGCGCAGCCTTTTAGAAACCCTTTCTTTTTCAAATTTGCTTGGGAAAAAGGTTAGTTTCTACTTCTTGTTCAGCAGCCACACAATGCCAGGAAGCTTAGGTGCTTCTTGACAGGATATGTGTCATTTTGTTCATGGGAATAGGATTTATAATGATGTTAATTCAAAAGAAGAAATTAAATATAAAAAGGTTAATGAAAGGTTTCAGTCATGATTACGGTGACCATGATCAATCAAAGGCCAGAGAAACGGCTGTTTTACAATTAAAATATCCCAACACATTGTTATTTATCACTATTGCCATATTGCAGCAGCAGGCCACAATTAATCATATAAATCACCCCAGTGGACTAAATTCTGAGGTTCTCTTTTTGTCAAATAAGATGGCCGTGTTATTGTTAAAACTGATGAAAAGACTTTTTTTCTGATATTCTGATTTAACATACTTTTGTTTAAAAAGATCTTTTATGCAAAGATTATAGGGAAACTCTAGGCAGGAAACTTTAGTAATTTCAAAACTCATTAGATTTCAAGAATGGATATGTACCTCCCATTCAAATGCATAATAGCATTTTCACAAAGGTTTATCAAAGGGTGAATTAATTGGGTTCTATGTTTTGTAGTCATTATTCTTTCATTCATTCATCCATTCATTTATCCAGTACTTATTGAGGGTCTACTATATGCCAGGTACTCAACTAGGCCCCAGAGCCATAGCAGTCATGGTCCCTAACCTCATATGACAAGAGTCTCGTAGGGAAGAATGTCTTTACACTAGTAATCACAAAAGTGGAGAATGTTTTGAAAGACAGAGTGTAGAAGACCACAGAAACTTACAGGAGTCTGGGTAGGAAAGGGACATTTCAACTGAGACCTGAAGGATAAGGAGGGGGAGTTGGACAGGTCAGGGGAAGTAGCCAAGCAGAGCAAACAGCTTGTACAATTGGCCACTGCTGTACCACTGAAACTTGGTACACTGTAGGGACATGATAAGTATTTGTGGAATATATTAACTCTGAATATTGTGTTTCCAGAGGTCCTTGACACTGTATGGCCACAGCCATCTCCTCTAGAGAATCATGGGCCCTTTGACAAGTCCCACACAGCCTCCTCCTTTTCTTATCCATAGTCCTACACAGGTAAAACCTAACTAAGGTGAATTGGGGATTAAAAAAATATATATCAAAAAAAAAAAAAAGAAAGAAAGAAAAAAAGCAAGGGAAAATCCATGGTGGGGTAGGAGATAAGTGGAAAAGAAAGGACAAGGTATTGCCTGTAGCCATTCCATAGACCCGTCTGGTGCTGGGATTTGGGTAATGAGTATATGTTTGCATGAGCTTGTGGGTTGTTTTCCCATTAGGAGAAAAAAGTCTCCTCTTCTCATGTCACGATGCAATGTGTACCTTGCACAAAGGCACCATCAAAAGCAGTGAATGGGAGCTAAAATAAGCCCAGACTCCACTCTCCAAGTTAAATGCCCTGGCATGGGATTGTTACCTCAGAGAGGAGTCAACTTTTCCTAATTTGTTCACTCACAGAAGATGCCTTTTGTGAATTCCCATAAGGCACCTTATAAACCAGCTGCATTCCTATTCCTTCGTAGTTCTCTTCCCCTTGGGCTGTAGGATATATGGATATTAGCTTCATATTTTGCGCTGATGTTTTCACTCAAAAAAAAAACAACCACCAGATCTAAACCGAGTAAATACATTAGCAAAATGGAAAATGTGGGTCAGAGCTATTCTGCAGATGAGGATGATGCTATCAAAACAGAGGCCTTCCTGGGTCTTGGGTGCAAGTTATAATTTATTCTTCTAAAATGACCCTGTTTAGACTAAAAATCATTCCATGACAAAACACCGTAGAGCACCAGAAAGTTCTAATTTCACAAGCCTAATTCATAAAGACCATAGAAAGGGTGTAGTTAATGTCAACAACGTATATTCCTCAAACCAAACAACCTCAAACCTATTGAGTCAAGGCATTTTAAGTTAAAGCAGGTCTAGGTTTCAGAGAGGAGACAGAGAGGTCTAAGATTTTTGTCTCTGACTTCAGTGAATTTACATATAGTGAAAAAAGTGAAAATAACAGCTATTTTCTACCATTAAAATATGAATAAAAATTGTTTAACTGCACAAACATAAGATGGATAGTGAAAATGTTTCTTAGTGTGTATGAATATAACATCAGGAAAATACATGTCACATTTTGCCTCTGCCTTACAAGTTTTAGAGTGCATTCAAATATATTATTCCAAGTGAACCTCACAATAATCATGGGAGGTTAGGCAAGTCACACACTTTCACGTTCATTTCATATCCAAATGAAACAGTTCCTAGGAAAAGTTAACAACTTGCCCAAAATCACATAGAACCCATACCAGAAATCAGGTAGTTTGACTGCAAGCCCAGGCTCTCTTTACCCAAAGTGCAGACCAGAAAACAAAGCTATGTGTCACTCGTGCCTCTGAACTTGTGAGGCCATCGGGTTGTTGTGACAATTCCTAGTAGGACTGTTTTTGCTATAAATTACTACAAGTATCCAACAGAAGAAAACCTGGTGGATGAGAGATGCTGACAACATGTGGCAGTTAATTGAACATATAATCAGGGGTTGCACCACTGTGGCGGCTCTGGATTATATCAACAGGCATAATGATGTTGCTAAAATTATGCACCCACAATTATCCCTTAAAGGTAGGTGATAAATGAATTAACTAAGTACTAGAAGCATACACCTTCAAATATTTAGGACTTGACTGCTGCTAGGTGTACAAGGACAGCAACATGCCAAAGAGTCGGCGTTCCACTAGGTGATTAGTAAACTCTTCATTTATGATAATAGTTTAGTAAAACATTGGCATGGGTGTTCCATGTAGTTGAAACATTTTTTTAAAATAGGAAAAAGTGAAGCGTTTGTATATTAGCTCTGGCAAAAGGGGCAGAAGCACATAAAGAATTCACAAAAGCATCAAAATAAAAATGATTTTCCAGGTACTAGGGGATAGATGATCAGTTTTGAGTAAAGAGGATCCATCCCATGCACCTACACTTTTTCATGATATTTCAGTACCAGGAACTTGCAGATGAGGGTTAAACAACTTTTATAAGATGTTGAATCAAAATGTGGCTAGTGAAGAGGTTTGCAGCAAGAGGATATCAAACTAACATGTGCCACGGGGCATCATGTGGATGACTCCTGACAGCCTCCCATGCTAGGGAGAGAAAAGGTGGGAAGTCAATTCTGGGATAAGAGGAGAAGAGCTTGGAAGTTGACCAAGGCTTCCAGTCCTACCAGGTTCTCACTAGTACTGCATGCAAGGCAAATATTTGATCTGTTAAGCCTCAGTTTCCTCATCTACAAAATAAAGATAATAGTTGCTCCAAACCTCCTTTAAGCAATTAAATACGAATATTTAGCCTAGTGCTTGGCACAGAGTGAGCGCTAAATGACAGTGCCCTTGTGGTTATTACTGGGTCTCAGGCTACCATAATGTATACATATGCTATGGACAGTTAGTAATGCCTGACTTTTCTGATGGTACTATGCCATTAATCAAACGAATTTCTACATCTGACTCCATCAGTATCTACACGACTTCGTGTTTTAAAGAGATTCATGTAGTATTCAGGCACTGGGCCTCCTTTGCTTGTTTATAGCATTTTGATGGGAGACTTATCAGCCAAAATAAATGAGAAAGTGACCAGGTTTAGCAATTGTAGCCGTTCTGGTTCAATATTGGATGGGGATGGAGGTTTAAAATTAATCACACAAATGAGGCTAGAAGACCACTTCCATATTACGTGCATCTATGCTACTCAGTCTCCATTACCATAGATAACTGAGAACTGACTGTATTTATTTCCACAGGCTTCCTTAAAATGGAAAGATCTCTGTGACATCTATAAGATTCAATTAGAGGACCTTTATAAGCACACATCTAGTTGAACCAAATGAGAGATAAATTAACCTATAAACAGCATGCTCTTTCTTGTGGAATCCTCTAATGGCCTGATTTAGGATATCAGCAGATGGGAGGTCAGTGCCCAGTGCTTTCAGAGTTCAGCCCATTCATTACAATCAGGTTCACGATGCCACAAAGAGTTTCTAATGAAATACACTCCAGTAAACCTCAGAGGGGGACAGCTCATGTGTGCATGAGGCACGAGTTTAAGGCAGCAGACAGACTGTGATTTTGTATTTCCAGACAGGTAGGGGTCCAAATGGAGTCACTGCACATTTATTAAGTTGTAATCTTTCAGGGGAGAAACTCTTGCCGAGACATCTTACCTGTAAGCTCCTTTAAGCTTTTAGCTGAAATGCTCTAGTTCACATACAAAGAAAATTGCACTGTTTGTCACTAGTCAATGTCCTCTAACATCAGGGCTTCGGTGGGAAAAGAGACACATTAGAAAGGTACCCGATCTTCCCTGTATCCCTCCCTATTCCAGCTGAGAGTACTTTCTCTAAGTCCTTTCTTCTTAAGTCTTGGGGAAAAGAAACTTACATATCTCAAATCCTGCCAAATTATAGCTCCAAATAATACAAAATGTGAGCCTGTGGGTTTTTTGAAGAAAAGAAAAACAGTACTTCAGAAGCCTGAAAAATATCTGCTTTTGTGGTCATGTCCACTGACAAAAAGCTTTGTACATTGTCTGTAAACCAAATTAAGAACATCACAGCAAGAAAACATCCACTTTTAGCATACATGTATAACATCACAGGGCATCTTGCTGGTTTCTAAACACCCAGTTTTATGTGGTGCTAGCAGATGAAAGAGAAGACTGGCTTTCACTTGTGTTCTACAGATGCTTCTGGGGCACAAGGCATGGGGCATGCAAGTGAATTGTAGATAACACACTGGAGGCTTGATAGAATGCTTCCCTTGACGACCCATGCTGAGAGGTGCTCTTAGAGATGAGATGGCTTCTTCTGAGTTTGCATTAGTACTTCAGTAAATGAATCCCCTCAGATAGAAGTTCCTAGTGGCTCCACTTTAAATTAAATTCTAATGTATAATGAATACTTTTCCAATGTGGTTTTAAAAGCCTTTTCTTCCTATTTTATGTTTTCCCCATATGAGCAAGCATACACACACACACACACACACACACACACACACACACACACACACACACACACACACATATATATTCCAAGTTTTTGTACCTCTCTTCCCAGCCAGTCAAAATTATTATTGAGTCCTGGACATTCTTTCACCATGTCTGCAGCTTACATAGGTAGGTCAGCTGACTAGAGCTAATCCAAATTAAAAAATTAAAACCTTAAATTTCAGCACTTCATAACCTGCATTGTAGAATAACTAAATAGCCTACTTTGCCTAAAATGGCTTGTTGGTGCATATAAATTTTTCTCTTCTTACATGATTTTTAACTTTAATTAATCTTACATTTTTTATATTGCCTTAAAAGAACAAGTTAGTAACAAGCTCACCAAGCTTTTTTCTAGTAACCATGGTTAAAAACTGTCGGGATAAGAGCTTTTCTCCTCATTACAACTAATATCTACCCCACTGCCGCATCTCTACTACCAGCCCCTTGGCTACGGTTGATCCCACTTTAGGAAAAAATCCAAATCATGCATACATAATGTACTTAGTGTATCCCCATCACTCTAAGGCTGAAACATGTTGCTTAGTGGTTCCTTCTAAAGCATCAGTTGTTTCTTCCTTTATGTTGCACAAAAGTGGAGGTTACCAAATGCTACTGCAAGTTTAGAAAAAGTGATTGCTCATGCTATTCACTTAATTAGGTCTGTCTTCTCCTTTCATTTCAAATGTCCTCATTTGTTATGATACATGCATTCTTTTAATAAATGTGTCTTTGGTGGGCATTTTATGCCAAACAGTATGTTAGGTGCTGGGAATGCAAGAGGGAATAAAGTACACCAGGACCCTAGTCCTCACAAAGCATCGTGTGCCAGGGAACCCAGATGAGTTAGCACGAAGTTATAACTCAGTGTAAGACATATTAGAGGAACGACATACAAGGGACCCCAAAGGCTTTGAGGAGAGTAAGACATCTCAGTTTGACCTACTGTGACATAGGCACCAGTGAAGGGAAAGGAAGAAGAGTGGAGGGCCATTCAAGTAATCCAGGGAAAACAACATGTGTGGAGATTCAGGGGCAGGAGAGAGCACCTGAAAGAGTCACTCAAGTTCCAGAGGGCAGTGCCAGAAAAGGCTTTCATTGCTCACCAGAGTGAATGCTGCTCCCTGACCTACCCCCATGTTGCCTCCATGACATTAACTTGTCTGATTTTTGTCATGGTTCCTGTAATAAGTAGAAGACAATAAATAGAAACTCATTATCAAATAAATTTGCATTCTGTATTTAATCAGTTGATTTTAAATGACATTTAAGTGAGAAAACATAAAATGTGATTTTAAAAACCCTAAACATTTTATTTCAACTTATTCTTATTTTACCTTACTCTCTAAATATATATTCCTTTATCAGATAATTGATATGGAGATAAGACTTTTTGAGAATGAGTCCTGCATTAGAGTTTTGTTTTTTCTTTGTTGTGTAATACATCACCAGCAACTTTCAGTTTAGCTTTTTCTGGAGTAGAGAAAGAACTTAGAGATAATTTTGAGTAATCTGAATGCAGATTTTTACAGTATTTTTCCAAAAATTTTTTTTAGGTTTCTTGCTTACACCTGATTTTACAACTTATTTTTAGCATTTCTTAAATTGAATCTTTTCAAGTTTTTCAAATTATTTATTACAGAAACACTTCATTATAAAATTATCTTAATGCTTTGTTTGTTTGATTGTTTTAGAGACATGGTCTCACTCTGTCACTCAGGCTGCAGTTTAATGGTGCAATCATGGCTCACTGCAGCCTCAAACTTCTGGGCTCAAGCAATCCTTCTCCCTCAGCCTCCCTAGTAGCTGGGACTATAGGTGAGCACTACCACATCCAGTTAATTTTAAAAAAATGTTTGTTGTTGTTTTTGTTTTAGAAACAGGATCTCACTATGTTGCCCAGGCTGGCCTTGAACTCCTGGGCTCAGCTGATCTTCCCTCTCCAGCTTCCCAAAGTGCTGGGATTACGGGTGTGAACCACTGCATCAAGTCTGTCTTAATTCATTGTTTAATTACGTATTGTTTCAACTCATCCATAAAAAGGGTGGTCTCAAATATAGGATCTTACCGTATATTTAGAACTTAGAATATTTTCTGATACCTATTAAGTATCAGTAAATATTTTTTGAATGAACAAATAAAAGGATGATGTTAAAAAGAGTAGCAAACTTTGGAGACCTAGCAAGCCAGAATATGGAGTTTGAATATTTTTCTAAGAGCAATAAATGAAATGAACAAATATAATAATTTATAGTATATCTCCTACTAGTGTCTCTCATTGCATTTCAGAGTTCTGTGCCTCAAATTTTGTAGGTAAGTCATATTTCACTAAGTGAACTTTCATTGATAATTCATGGTCAGTCGTGTGAACATAATTTTCATTTGTATGACAACTGTGGAAGGTTCATATTCCGGGAACCAGAGATGGGGGTGGTGAGGAAGGGGTCGAAGTGGGAATCTGGGAACAGTTTGATTTGGTGTGGTAGTCATCCTGACACTTTCCACCCCTGAGTACTTATTTTATTTTAAATCTCAATGGCTCATTCCATTAGTGTTTTGATTTTTTAAAAAGGTGCAGCGTCTTTAACCTGTTCTCCATTTCAATGATGTTCTCTTTGAGAACACAGAGCCAGCACATTACTTAAAACAGCAAAGTGTCATGATTCAATAGTCATAACTTTTCTTCCTATTAATAATACTTTCCCCCCTGAATCATACCTACATGTCAATCACCTCAATAGACTAGAAAAATGATGTTTGGCAACATTACAAAACACAGGCATCTTGGAGTCTGGTTATTTTCTATTTTGTAAACCTTTAATACTGAGCTAAAATCTATAATAAATCTCAAACATAATCAATAAGGATATATTACATTCTGTTAAAAAATTTAGTGTAAATCTTTCAATCTTTACAAATTTTGACCTTACGGTGGTGTAGACAGATGAATTGTAAATTAGGTGTTTTTAAAACACATATATTTTTAATTAATGCATGATATAATACAACAATAAATACAACCAAGAATAAAATGCTAATTTATATTTTATATTTAGGTATAATCAAGTCAGGTTAAAACAGACACTTGATGTTTCCCACATTGATTCAGCATTTATATCTCAGATGCAAAAGGATCCAATGAATAATAATTTACATATATATACATTTTAAACAGTAAAAATAGATGGAATCATATACAGGCTTGCATAGAAGATAGTGGAACACTAGAAAGCAGTTCAATTGTGAAATATAAAATCTTAGGAAATTGATATGCTATTTGAGAAGTAAATTATAGCTCCAATTAAATTATGGAATAAGTATTTGAGAGTCTCTGTTAGTATACTCTATGTGTCCTGTGTTCTTTCATCAGTAACCTTCATATTTTTCAAACTTCATAGGGACTTAAGAAATCCATTCTGGCTTGAAAGCTTTTTATCTCTTCTCTTTTACTGTTAGGGTAGCATCTGGAAGGGGGTTGATTGATCTAGCAGAGGTAGCCAGTGAGTCAGGTTCTGCTAGAGAAAGGGTCACTTGAGAGTCACCTGAGTTTTTACCTTTCTGTTGATGACCTGACTTTCCAGGTATGAACTGCTCTGATTGATACACTTACACAGCAATGTGGAAGAGTGATTATGAATACAGGTTCTGGCATTGAACTGTGTGACCTTGGGCAAGTAATTTAACCTTTCTTTGCCTTGTTTGCTCATCTGTAAAACTGAAATTATACCATTGGGGTTAAAAGACATAATATCCGTAAAGACAAAATGGCACAATGCCTGCTACATAGTAACTCTCAAAAAATGTTAGCTATTTGTTGTCTGTACACTCCTGAATCCCACCTCCTTCTTTACTCTAATATCATCTTGGGTTTCTTCCTGGTTTTGAAAACCTAGATATGGGTTCTGTTGGCTAAATCTCTTTCATCTTTTTTTTTTTTTTTTTGCCTGATTAATTCTGACTTGATAAGGTTACATGATTGTTTGATTATTCCCTTTGCTTTGCCATTTGGCCATGGGTTCCTTGGCTCAAGATGTGGATGAATTCAGCCTCTACAGGAGCTCAGAACTGTCTTCCCTCATTTGGTCCCATTAGCCATACTGTCTTCCAGTTGAAGGAACTCCAAATCCTATTATTTATCTTGGACTGTCTTATATTCTTTCTCTTCCCATATAAAATGTATCTTCAAGTTCAGTCATTTCTTCCTTTATTACAGCTTTTGTATCTGTCACTTCCCTTCTGATCCCATTGCTACCACTGTATTCCAGGTTCACATTATTCCACAGGTATATTCTTTCCATCTTCCTACTCCTCCTGCACACAGATGCTGTAATAATCTCTCCAAAATGCTGCCTTTCACTTGTTACTCTTTACCACTCCCACTACCTCCATTGAAAATCATTGTTCACTGGAGTACAGAGACACTTCACCTGACATTTAAGACCAGCAATACCCCATCAATTTCATTTCTCATCACTACCCTGCTTTCATTTCTTTATCAAATATTTACTTTATGCCAGTTTCCATAACAGACATTGTAGATATAATAACAAATTAGCCATAGTCTCTGTCCTCAGGAAATTTACAGTCTAGTGAAGAGACTTTAAAAAAAGGCATCTTGATATCATGTGTAGTCCTTTTCCTGTGCTCAATGGACTTTCCCATCTCCATTGGTCCTAGACCTGTTTTCCTTCAAGTCCTCCCAAATGTTCCCCCCCCCCCCGCCCACTTCTAGGAGCGTGTTTGAGAGCAGGACTGATGCTGAATTCAGAAAATGTAGCTGCTGATTGCATTCACTTTCATTCTCTAACTCATTTCACCGTCCTTCCCAAAATGACTGGATAAGAGCACCAAGCATCTCTCTTCTCCACTTTTATGATACTCCCTTAAATCTATCATCTTTCCAGAATATCATGGGAAAGAACGGAAAAGGCACAATAAACAGCTTGATTTCTGAAGGCCCTTTCTGCTTGATTTCCTTGGACTTACTTCTGTTGATTTTAGGTCCTGAGAACATGGGTAAAAGCTCATTATCATTCTCTGACATTTAGCTCAAGTTTCCTTTATGAGTCAAAACAAACTAAAAGTTTAAACAGTTATTGGACCCTGGAACATTTACTGAACATTCTATTATACATAAGAACCTTGCTTGTTGTTATGGGAGAATCCTGAGACGAACAAGAGGGAGTTTCTCACCCCTTCCTCACTCAAGCTCTAGTCATCCTGTGCTACTTGCTAATTCCTAAACATACACCCTCTTCATACCCCTGAACCTTTGCTCATGATGCTTCCTTTTCCTGGAATGTTATTCCTTCTATTCTTTATCTAATAAAATCTTATTCTTAAATGTACAAATCAAAAGCATCCTTCTCTACAAAGACGTCTGATTACCACCTTCCCAGAGAGAAATAATATTGTTCCCCTTTGTCTTCCCTAAACACTACCATGTCATGAGCACTTCCCTCATTGTGTTGTAGTCTGTTGGTTCTCTTCATTTCCCCCTCAGAGATATTTAGGCTTTGTGAAATCATGTCTTATTTATCTTTGTATTGTCAGGGCTTAACACAGTGCTTGCCACATAAGGAATGCTCAATATTATTTGTTAGTTTAATTAGAGGAAAGAAAGTTGTACTCTTATTCTGTATAAAATAGAGTAGTTTTAAGACAAATAGAATAAAATACTTAGGTATTCAGAAAATCTTGACTGAGTCATAAGAGAAAATGTTTATAATCAGCAAAAAGAAAAAAACACCCATTTACTAAAGACCTACCATGTGTCAAGCCTGCATTAAGTGCTGGCTGTACTACTTAGTAGTCATGTGAATTTAATTTATGCCTCAGTTTTTTAAATCTAAAACGGAAATACTGTCATGTGTGTGTGTTTCTGTTTGTGTGTACATGTATATATCTACATCTATAGCACAGGTATATTATAAGAATTAAATGAGATGAAGCATTTAAGGCACTAGTATTTTATGATAATTAAATGAGATGAAGCATTGCCAGACAGATAGAAAGAGATTAAGAGTGACTTCATGATTAGAAATCTCTATAGTTAGCTGGGTAAAAGATAGGGTCAGTGACAAACTCAGAAGCTGGACACAGACCTGGTTTGGGGGACGATGATAGTTTGATTTTGGACATGTTGAGTTTCAGGTGACAGGAGACTTAAAATATAGGCATCCTAGGGCAGCTAAAGACCCCGGACAAGGGCACAGGATAAATAACAAGTTGGAAATACAGAAGGTGTTCATTCATTCATTCATTCATTTAACAAACATTTATTGAGTGCTTTCTCCATTCCAACCACTGTGCTAGATGCTGGTGAAAAACTGGCCTAAAATGTTGTACTCATATAGCAAACAATCTACTGAGAACTCACTAATCACATAAGCAATGACAAACTGTGATAAGTGATATAAAGGAAAAGCTATCGCCCTAAAAATCACACTTGAAACTGTCAGTATGGTTAAGACAGTTAATACGAAGTGCAAAAAAAGATGTGCGGAAGCTAAACTTTAAGATATAGTTTGTATTTGAGCAATTGGAAAAGATGATGCAGTCCATAAGTCCATGAACATGATAGAGATGAGTAAGTCAGAGAGGTAGGAGACAGACCAGAGTACAGAAGTACTGTGGAAGCCATGGAGGAAGGTAGTTTAAGAAAAGGGAGAATGTCCAAGCGTCAAATGATGCAGCGAAGAAGAGTAAGTGAAAACATTGAAATTAACAATCAGGAAGGTACTGAATATTTTGAAAGTACATTTTCAGAAAAACTATAGAGAAACAACATCCAAGGGAGTATAAAAATGTTGGTGGAAATGATGTGGAAGCTTAATGCTCAGATCAATTATTTGTAAAGAAGTCAGCAAAATTAGTAAAATAAATGAGGAATGAAAGTAGTAAGGGACTCTGAGGAGTAGATTTACGAAACAGGATAGGAAACAAAAGTAGGGCTTATGTTTTTGAGACTATCAATGAACCCTCTAAATATTTTATCTTAAAAATATCTATCATCCTAATGGCTCCTCCCCCATTTAAAGTTTTATAACTTTTGATGGTTTAATTTTTAACTGAGCAAATAGCCAAAGACCTCTAAATATGCTGGGTGCAGAATTTTTATTGTCTGCTGCTATGAGTTTGGACAATATAGGAAATAAAAATGAAAGTTACCCATGATATAGATTCAGGGTTTTTCAATCCCATCGGTCTATAAAATGACTAATATTAAATGATACAACCGTAATATAAGAAAACAGCCACATCTTAATTGCCAGTAAGAAATGAAATTCAGCCATAACAGAATAAAGCATCACTGATAGATTAAACAGCCTCAGTTACCCTCAACTCCTTTGATCTACCCCATTAAATCAATATTCATCATGTTAACATGTGGCCACACAGACAAAAAGCATCAAAATTGGTGTGGTCAACTGAGTCAATACATCTGACCAGTTGTCAGGCAAGTCTACAAACAAGCAGCAAAGTGTGAGTGGTTAAAAGAGGAATTATTCCAAAATAAAATTTGTTAAGTGCTATATTATTTTGCTCAACCCCTATATCTGATAAAATTTTAAAGGAAAAAAGCAAAGAAGGAAGGAAGGAAGGGAGGAAGGAAGGAAGGAAGGAAGGAAGGAAGGAAGGAAGGAAGGAAGGAAGGAAGGAAGGAAGGGAGGGAGTGAGGGTGGGTGGAGGGGTCGAACAACCAAAACATACAAAAAAACCTTTCAAATGTTTCACAGCCTCCCTCTCAGAGGTGAGAGGGAGCTTAGACATTTTGTCAGTAGGAAAAGAAATTTGAGGAGCATTGGTCTCTCCAAGAATTGTTAGACCAAATAGTAGTTGCTATGTCCACTGGGCCACCTCAGAGGGAGGCTTGTGACAAAGATATTAGCATAAAATTTCTACTTGATGTGTCGATCCCCAAACACTAGAGCAATAATTATTTTTTAAATTAAAAAATAACTGACATTTTTTCTCCTGCATCTTATGTGTCCAAAATTATTTGATTGACATGCAAAAACTACTTCAGATTCTCAAATGATTCAAGTTTATCTATACACACAAATTGAAATGCAAAAAAAAGGGGACTTAGCCAGATAAATCATCCTTGCCATCCCCATCATCTTTTAGCATAGTGATTTAAAAAAACACAGGTTCTCAAGTCAGACCATCTGAGTTCAAATACCAGCTCTGTCAGTTAATGTCTTGGGCAAGCCATTTAAATTCTCTTCCCTAAATTGATCATTGGTAAAATGTGGATAATGATTGTATCTACCTCATAGAGTTGCTGGAGCATTAAATGAAATCATTCTTGTATAGTACTCAAAGCAGTGCCCTGGCACACAACAAACACTCAAAAATGTTAGCTGATATTACAATAGATAATTATATTGCATTTATTCAACAGTCAACCCATTTTGGAATTATTTTATTGAATTTCTAAGCCTAAATACACAAACTGAGGTTTCTACCTTTGGGAAGTTTATGTTTGAGGACTGACTACTGATCTTACATATGGTGGTCCGGGTACTCAGTAGAAGCAGACAGTGACTCATTCTCTAATAATGGCCTCATCAGTACAATCCAGCACAGATGACAACACTGACTGGCAGTTGGACAATCATTTTTCTGCCTATATCCCTATCACTGTGAACAGGAATCACATTTTCTCATTATTGTTTCCATGCACATTATCCTTACAACTTGATAAGCTTGTTGAGTTTCGAGTGCAAAACTTGAGCAGTTGCACAGAGCCCCACACTCAAATGGTTTCCATGCTAGGCTTAACACTCTGCTGTGGCTATCATGAAATTCTTAGTAACTTTTGCACAAAAGAACCTGCATTTTACTTTGCACTTGGTCCCACAAAATAACTAGCTGGTCCTGTCTAGGACCATGTCTTTCTCATCTCTGTAACTGCAGGAACAGTGCTAAAAGCTTGCCAAACATGAACAAATGAATGAATTAAATGCATAAATGAATGAATGACACTGAAAACAGTGAACAAGTGCATTTCTTTTTCTCTTAAAGGAACAACAAGGGCCAAGGCACAACCCCATAAAGAAACATCTTCTAAGCATCTAAGGTTGCCTTGTTGCCAACCTTCCAACTGCAGCATGAGTAGGGCATCACCTTACTGGGTTTTAACCATGGCGCTCCTACCAGTGTTAATGGCACTAGAAAAGGGAATTGATGGCAGGCCTGAGCAAGGCCTGTAGTATTCATTTTGATAACTGGATTCAGTCACATTTACTCCTTAAAGGTTATTAGTTATTTTAAATAATTTTGTTAAATGCTCGAGAGGGAAAATGAAGACATATTAATAAACACACAATTATACAGGTTAGAGCAACAATGCAGTGCTGGTCATTCAGGAACCTTGTGCTAATTTTAATTAGCTGCTTTCCCTTGCTTTCAAATGTAATTAAAGGAGCTTAGTTGTGCTCAGTGATGCAAGCCACCTTATTTAATCACTAACATTATTTCCCTGAACTATTAATGATTTTCAAAACGCTTGTTTATGCAGAATTAGAACAGTAATTACCTTACCAGTTAATTTTGTACCTTCACATTTCACACCTAGCTCAAACGTCATTCATTTACCACGGCTTCTCTGTCAAAACAAAGAAATGCTTGTTCTAAATGTGCTTCTGAGTGCCAAATTGAAAGCCAAGTTTTGTAACACTAATAAAGTAGCTCCCAAGTGAAACAGGTGTAGTAATTTAGACCCTTCCTGTCTCGAGCTTGCACGTACATGCTATGTCTTTTCTTTATTAGCTTTAAAATGAGAGCTTGGTGTGCAAAATAAGCTATTTAATTCAGACTTGTGGAGCAGAATATAATCTTTAATTTAAACTAGTGCAGTAAAAAGAGGCCTTTAATTTTAACTGGCATGTGCGTGTGAATTTGAATTAATAATCCAGAAAATTGAAACTGTTTTGCTGCTGTTGCTGGATATTGACTGTTCTTCACATGCCCTTAGTTTCACTCACTTGATTTCTCTCCAAAACCATGGCTAGTGCTTTTCCTCCCATCTTTTTTTCCCCTTATGATGTAGCTGCTTTATGCAAAGCAGAGCTTTCTGAAAAAGAAAGTCTCAGTTGACTGAACTCCCTTTCCCAAAAAAAAGTCTTTCATAAAAGAATACTAAACATGTATTAATGTAGTTTACAAAAAGAATATAATTGGTATGTTCGTTATATCTCCTTAAGACGTAATTCAAGTGTACTCTGAATTTACGCCTGATTGAATCCTAGATGGGAAGACGATCTACCCACATTTCCAGTGACAAAACTTCACTGAATCCAAGTGTACTAACTCCTACTCTGAAGATTATTTCCAAATGAGGAGCAACTTTTTAGGAAATATTGGCAACAACAATTAAACCTATGATACTACGTTGACTATGATTTGATAGAACTCCTTCATACTCATCCTCAAAGACCTCACATGAAGATTGCTTAGCTGGAGAGCCTCCAGGTATTATGTTAACCCTAACTGAGATCCCACTTCTTTGCATCCTGGAAACACTGAACATATGTACCACACAATTAGCTCTTAGAACTATGCATTAATTCCTCCATTAAGGTAGGACATTTTTAACTGACAACACACGTCTTTGTTAAAACTTATTTCTCAGATCTTCAGCACCTGGGGATTACAGCCATGTCCTTTAAGTAATATTTGCATGTAATTGTGTAAATGTCCAAGGTGGAATAAATATTTCTTAAATTTTTATTTGTTTATTTATTTATTTATTTTTATTATTTATATTTATTATTTTTTACAATTTTATTTATTTATTTTATGATTCAAGTCTGTGTTTCTCAAGCTAAGAAATTTCTTAGTTTTGTAATATGCAGTGTCAAATAGGTGGGACTATGGTACAAAAGTACACTAAACTGAAAGAATGTCAAGAGTATTAGACAATATAAAATGTAGATTTTAGAGAAAGGAAGGGAATAATTTGGTTAGGATGTGGAGGGTTACTGGTTATATCTGATATGCATTTAGAATAGAAAGAGAAGAGAAAGGGAAAAGCAAAAAAGGCAGGAAAGCTTGAGCAGGCTGGAATATCTGGGCTCAAACAATATCATTGCAATCTCCGAATGGCGTTGTGATGAATACACATAGCAAAGAAACTTCACTGGTCATGTCTTCAGCAGGAATAGCAAGTTCCCCCATGAGAGAGAAGAGTGCTGTTCTGGGGTGGTGGTTAGGGGGGAAGACCATCGATGGAATCCCAAATAGCGCAATACCCCCAAGTCAAATATAAATAGACGAAGGATAAATAGACACCCAGACAAAAATAGATGTACATTTATGTAAATGTCTATACCTTTTTGCCAGTTCATGAAGCTCTTTTAATAGAAGGGAAAGGTTTTCATTAATTAAAGCTTAAAATTTAAATTGCTAGAAGGGAATTGTCTATGAAGGTAAGACTCATTCACATCAGGATGTAACAGTCAACACATGTACTAACAATCCTGTGTGATATCAGCAGGTTGGCTACAGAAAGAAGATATGTGCAGAGACAATTTGATGTTGTCCAGAGACTGAATGCCTTTATTCCTGCCTGGTGCATAGTTTGTTATAAAGAAACTCCATTTCCAGCAGATTTATTAATAAAGGTAGAACTGTCAGGTGTGATGGCTCACGGCTATAATCCCAGTGCTTTGCGAGGCTGAGGTGAGAGGTTAGCTTGAGCCCAGGAGTTCAAGATCAGCCTGGACAACATAGTGAGACCCCCCATATCAACAAAATAAATAATTTTTAAGAAAAAGTTAGATATGGTAATGCACACCTGTATTTCCAGCTACTCAGAAGGCTGAAATGGGAGGACTGTTTGAACCTGGGAGTTTAAGGCTAGAATGAGCTATGAACATGCCACTGAACTCCAGCCTTGGTGTCAGAATGAGACCCTGTTTTAAAATAATAAAAATATTATTTGCCCACTTTTTGATGTTTTTTTTCTTGTAAATTCATTTAAACTCCTTGTAGATTCTGGATATTATTAGCCCTTTGTCAGATGGACAGATTGCAAAGATTTTCTCCCATTCTGTATGTTGCCTGTTCACTCTGATGATAGTTTCTTTTGCTGTGTAGAAGCTCTTTAGTTTAATTAGATCCCATTTGTCAATTTTGGCTTTGGTGCCATTGGTTTTTGGTCTTACATTTAAGTCTTTAATCCATCTTGAGTTAATTCTTTTATAAGATGTAAGGAAGGGGTCAAGTTTCAGTTTTCTGCATATGGCTAGCCAGTTTCCCCAGCACCATTTATTAAATATGAAATCCTTTCCCCATTGCTTGTTTTTGTCAGGTTTTCTCAAAGGAGATGTTTATGCAGCCAAAAAACATACGCAAAAAATCTCATCATCACTGACTATTAGAGAAATCCAAATCAAAACCACAGTGAGATACCATCTCATGCCAGTTAGAATGGTGATCATTAAAAAGTCAGGAAACAACAGATGCTGGAGAGGATGTGGAGATATAGGAATGCTTTTACAGTGTTGGTGAGAGTGTAAAGGAGTGCAACCATTGTGGAAGACAGTGTGGCAATTCCTCAAGGATCTAGAACCAGAAATAACATTTGACCCAGCAATCTCATTACTGGGTATATACCCAAAGGATTATAAATCATTCTACTATAAAGACACATGCACACGTATGTTTATTGCAGCACTATTCACAATAGCAGAGACTTGGAACCAACCCAAAGGCCCATCAATGATAGTCTGGATAAAAGAAAACATATACACCATGGAATACTATGCAACCATAAAAAGGATGAGTTTATGTCCTTTACAGAGACATGGATGAAGCTGGAAACCATCATTCTCAGCAAACTAACACGAAAACAGAAAAGCAAACACTGCATATTATCACTTATAAGTGGGAGTTGAAAAATGAGAACACATGGACACAGGGAGGGGAACATCACACACTTGGGGCCTGTCGAGGAGTGGGGGGCTAGAGGAAGGATAGCATTGGGAGAAATACCTAATGTAGATGACGGGTTGATGGGTGCAGCAAACCACCCTGGCACAGGTATACCTATGTAACAAACCTGCACATTCTGCGCATGTATCCCAGAACTTAAAGTATAATTAAAAAATAAATAAAAATAAAGGTATAACTACAATTACATATAGTCTTGCTTTTATTCCTTGGAATTTGGTCATATCTTCCCAGACTGGCTTATGTCTCCCCAAAAAGGCCGGATTCGTGTTGTATACACCTGTCTCCTCTTTAGAGATAAGTACTTGCTCAGTAAATAAAAACTTGGTGGTACTATTGATGTATTATTTGTAGCATTGGCTAAAGCTTAAATTTTAGCAGACTTTCCAAGATGCTTACTACAGCTCTGAGTAAATATCAGCATGGGGATCCCCTTAGCCTGTGTCATGGTTGTCCATTGTGCATACAATTTCACTCAGCAGACATTGACTACATGCTTACCATGTGCCAGGCATTGTGCTAAGCTGTGAGAAAACAAAGATTAGTGATACCCCAACTCTGCCTCGAGTGAGGTAGAAAAACACATGAGCAAATAAATTAAACATGATGTGTTGTGAATCACAGAGGGGAAAAGAATCTCTTAGAACAGATTGTTACCAGTTCTCAAAAAGATCTCTAGGGATATATGTGAAATTTGTATTTTGTTTCATGTTGTGGCTTTATTTCTTACTGTAGCATTGTTCTAGAAGACCACTGAGGATTTTTTCAGTTCCAAAATGTTGGCTAGGTTTTCCATAAGTCAAACTGGAATACATTCTACTCTATATCCATTTTCAATTATTAAAATTCTCTTTCTTGACCATGAAAATCAGCTAGTCTTAATTCCATATCTAAATTTTTAAACTAATTTTAAGACAATAATTAAGTCAATCATTAGCCTTTTCTTCTCTAGAATAAAACATTCAAGTTACAGTAGTCTTCCCTCATAAAGGCTATTTCTCAAACTTAATAAACATAATTATTTAATAAGTACAAAGTATACTTTGTTACGTGTATAACCTTCAAATTACTTTCTATTTCTCTGTATCATTTTTCTTTTATTTCCCTTTATTTTTTTTCTTGTCTGTCTCTCATTTCCTATAAGCATATGGTCTTACAAGACATTCTGCATAGAATATGAAGGCCAGTAATACCAATCCTTGCCCTTAAGGATCTTACAGCTCTGTCAGGAAGATAGTGTAAATGATATGTTACTAAATTAACCACAAATAAAGTACTTGGGTGAATAAAAATGAATAATCAGAAAAAGACTGATGGAGGATTGGATAGGTGTAATTTCCACAGAAAGAGGAATTGAGGAAATGCATTCAGGAAAAGAAGCCATATACACAAGAAACAGAAAGAGACAAGAAAGCATTTGCGTGCTTAGGGAATTCCAAATAATATTTATTATGAGGAAGATGCAATAGGACACCAAATGATTGTAAGGGAAGATAAGGCTAGAAAAGCAAGTGGAAGTCAGAGGTTCCGCATTACTTGCATGCAATGCGGTAGTGGTTGGACTCTTCTCAAGGGCAAGATAGAGCCACTGAGTACTTTTGAGCAGAGGAGCAGAATCAGTGAAGAAAAAACAAATTAGTCTCCTTGCCTCCTAAAGGTAGAGTGGATAAAGCCTGAGCTTTGAAATTAGGAATATGTAGTTAAAATTCTGGCTTTTCCATTTGCTAAATATTTAATCATGCAAACATTTCTTAAACTGTTTCCCCAGCCTTAGTTTCCTCATTTGTTAGAATGGAATGATAAATTCTTTCTTGTTGATACGTTATGGAAGTGAATTGCTCTACTGTTATACTCTGCCTGGCATAGAGAATATGTTCAAAAATATTGCTCCCCATATCCCTTCCTACATTTCCAATCTGCATTTGTGACATCTCTGTTTCATTCTGATGCCTCACTGACCCCCTCCCCAGCCCATCTGCCCAACCAGTAGACAAATCCCATCAGTTTTATCTCTGTACTAGCTCTTGTATTTACACTTTTCTTGTCCTTCTGTCTTCTGCTATCCTACTTCAGACTTACTTATTGTTTTGGGCTCCTCCCAGTTCAGGCCACCTTCAGGCCCTCCATCCTCCACTTCACACTACTGACTGGCCAGATTTATCTTCATATCATCCTTTGCTGGTCCTATCACTGCCCTGGCTAAAATAATACACCCATGGTTCTGAATCGTCTACAGAATTAAGTGGAAGTTCCTTAGTTTCACATTCAGGACTCTATAATATCTAGCCTCACAGTACCTTTTTCAATATAGTTCTCATTAATTTCCTATGTTTTAGTCAAATAAAAGAATCTGTTTCCGGTACATGCCCTGTGGCCTCTTGACTTTGTGCCTTTGCTCATGCCATTTCCCTTGACTTTGTGCCTTTGCTCATGCCATTTCCCTGCCTGGAATCTCTTGATTCTATCACTGCTTTATTCAACTCTGAAGGAAGCTGACTTGCTGAGAAAGAAATTAAGAGAAGTTAAAAACAAATTGGGTCTTTAATTCACGGGGCCACTGAATTCAGTAATCCTAGGACCACCCAACTCCAGGACTTCCTATTATGTGGGCTAACAAATTTCTTTGTGGTTTAAGCCAGTTGGGTTGTTTCATTTTTAATTGATAACAGTTGAAAGCATTCTATATGATAATATGGCCACTCCCTTAATGGGCATGTGATTTAGCATAACATAGTAGGAAATAACTTGGAAACAACTATGTATACGTTCCATGAAAATAAAGCTTATTTGCCAGAGGATTCATACCTCCATACTCTGTATTCTATGAAGTCAGGGGAGAAAACAACCATGGGCTTCCTTTTCCTGTGCATGGCGCAGACTATACCTGTTATGATTTCCAGGCTCAGACTTACTGTTCTTGGGCCCTTCAAAATATTTTTTTTCTCCTAGTATGAAAATCATTTCATAAAACTTGAGATGTTCCAACATTAGAGGGAAAAGGTAATTACTTTCTTGTCTAAAATTTAGCCTTTTTAAATTCACTACTTTCCCTGTCAAGGAACATAGAACAAATCTTCAGTGGCTAGGCCAAAGGACAGTGCAGTACCAATCACAGCCCTGCCTCGGAGAGCTTCTTGAGGCATTACCCTAGAAAGCTAAAATGATCATTTTCTTCACTATCTTTTTCTTGAAGTTTGGAGGACTCAGGCCCCCCAAATTTCTTTTCCCATATTTCCAAGGAAGTCCAAAAAATAAGACTTTGATGTCATAGAGCTCCTCCGATGGGCAATCCACCAGGAACCTTTTGATTCAAACACCTCTAATTGTATTACTGGCTGTTTACATCATATCATAGTTATGTGAGTGCGTGCCTTATCTTTCTCTTAAATGACAAGCTTCTTGAGGGCAGTTTTCCTAACTGTTTCATCTTTGTTTGCCAGCAATTTCCTGAACCAACAGATTCTCAGTCAATAATGAGAGGAATAGAAAGTAGCTGTGTGTAGCATAGGATGGATAGGGAGGAGATTCAAGCCAGAACGTCTACTTAGAGGGCAATGATGAAGATCAAAAGTGAATGCCTACCCTGGGCCAGTGGTGGTGGAAATGGACAGGGAAAGTAGATTTCAGAGATATTACAGTGTTGATGCTATCAAAAATTGTAATGAAGTAGAGATAGCAGGTTAAGAAAGGAAGAGAAATCAATCTAATTATGAAATGTGAAGCACAAACAGATAGGAAATAACACTAAAATTAAGGAATGAAGACCAGATATAAAAATGGGGAAAATAAATGAGTTTAGTTTTAGTTTCTCGACATTCCTGTTAAAGTTACAGTTCTCTACATTCCTGTTAAATCGTCAAAATCAAATATAATATGCCATTAGGTGTTCAACTGATTGATGGACAAGACCCCCGAGTGTTTCTCTGAAAATATTTCTTCTGGAAGGTTAACAGTCTTTTGCCAAAATCTGTTGTTCTCTGTTCACTGAGAACTTGGCCTGTGTGTATTCCGCAGGCCTTCTTAAACATCTATGAGACAGCTCTTGCCAATGAGATATGAACAGAAATAGACCTAGACCTGGACCTCCAGGCCTAGGTCTTGAGACAGAGTGCCTTTCCCAATGCTGTCCCCCTTACTGCTGACCAGTTCCCATAGTCAAGATGATAATAAGCTCCAGGGAGATGGTGGAGCAATGTGATGGAGAAACCTGGCTCTCTGAATGTGGGGCCAACCATAAACCTGGAATGCTCACCTTGAATTGTTGTATCAGAAGAAAATAAACTCCCATTGTGTCATGCTACTGGATTACGATTGGGTCTTTTTAAAATGGCATACCTTAACTTACACAAAAACTCTATTCTACGTGTTTGGAGCTCCTATGGCTTTAAAATGAGTCACTTCTGATCCTAGGGATGAGAAGAATGCAGTTGCTTTCTAACCTATTTACTCAATAAACTGACATCAAGATACAGAAAAATATGGTAGATCTTAGGGGAATCAGGTTAACCATACAAGTTTGAAAGAAAGTTTTCCCAGGTCTCAGAAGCAGAAAAGTCTGAACTGGTCCCAAATATGAAATTTATTTTTAATATATGTCACATAAGCAAGCTCCTTTTCCTCCTGCCATGGTTGCAAGGAAGCCCAGAGATATATCTGTGGTGTGACACTAGCGAACATGCCAGCAAACACATAGGACCACAGATGCATGGTTTGTGAATTCATGGTCACTGGCTTTCACTGCTTTCCTCATATTTTCTCTCTGCTGATTACCTCAAGTATAAATTCTGCCATCCTAAACTGAATAGGATATTTATAAGTCACTTCAAATCATTTCTGGAATGAGATGGTACATAAAATAAAAATAAATACATTTTCAAAAGGACTCCTTTTTAAAAAACTGAAGCTTCATATGCAAAAGCTATAAAACCCAACGGGACAATGTGGGCTGTATTCCAAAGGTGATTTCAAACCCACACCATTTGGATAATCGACTTTGTAGCCTGCAATTTTCTGCTTTTTCAAGGCAAGAATATATTTATTAAGCTATTTATAGATTTTAACATATAATTTACTGTTCTAAACACTCATTTCTTGATCTTTGCTCTTTATACCAGACATCCATTTACTATAGCATATATTATTCAACTGTCATAATAAGAGAGAAAAAAATGAAAACACTCTGTTTTAATTTAGTACAGAATTAGGTTTTAGTAACTCCTTTCCTGCTTTTTGGTTATACTATTTATATGTATAAATTAAATAAATCATTTTCATAGGAGTGTTAGCAATATTTGAATGGGCTTTTTGTAATGGTTTCCACCTCCTACAAGTTTAATGATACCATATTGGAAGAATTATATAATCGCTGAAAAGATTCCAGAAGGTAGCACAGTAGTCATATTGCACCTATTCAAAAGTGATACGAAAGGTCAATTCCATTTAAGATTTCAAATATACACTCTAATTTTGAAGCTGCCGAATATCTCACATATAATCTTGAACACTTTACACGTAATAGTGGCAGTGTTAGTTTAAGAAAAATGTGTATTTAACTTTACACTAAATATATTTAATATTTAAATATATATTTTTAAAGGTTTAGGAAACTTAAAGTGACAAAAAAAAAATGTATTTCCAATATTTCTACAACACCCAAGATTTATGGTCTCCAGGCAAGTAGGAAGCACATGGTTGGTCTAGCCTGCTCTCACAGCACCCCGATGTGTTTGGTTGATGATTTATTCAAACCCAGTTTCAAACCTGCCATTAGCTCACTCATTGCTTTAATACAACCAGTCCACCATTCATAATGTCAGAAACTGATTCATCGAGACTGGGACTTCTTAGACCTCCAAACTTGTAGAAATGTCTTATTTTTAGTTGTTAGCATACATCAGACTATAAACAATATTGTTCCATTCTTTCATACCCTTCCCTTTTTGTAAAATACCTTAGAATATATCTATCCACTTTTAAAGCTAACCTATCAAAGGAAACATACTTGAATAAGAAGTAAACATGGCATTTTAGAGATTTGTTTGTTTGTGCTTGATAGTGATGACCCTTAATGCCTCTCAACTAATCATGGGTAAACAGTATTGGCTTTTATAAAAGAAAAATAAATGATAGTATGTACAACTTGACAGGAATAAGTGACCAAGTGGCTAAAGTTTTGTTGAGCTCTTCTAAAACAGATGACGCAGAAGTGACCACTTACCTTACCTTAGTCTGATAGTTATGATTCTCTTATATTTAAAAAATAAAGATTTTACAGTAATGGATGAATCTTAAAAGCATAACATTTTAGAAAAAAAATCACAGAAGAATCCTTAGAGCATAATTCTATTTATATAAAGTTAAAAAATGGGCATGTTAAAAAAAAAGGAATGTTTAACTAAAAATTAAAAATTCAAGTTATTGGTTACCCAGGAGGTGGGAGGCATAGAGAATGACATTTGAAAAGGCACATAAGGGACTTCCTGAATTCCTGTGAAAACTTTGAAAAACAAATCCCATAAATCAGGAAAAAAAAAATCTGAGGTTGGTTGGTGGATAGTGGGCAAAAACTTGTTCCTTTATAATTATTTTGGTAAAAAAGGTGTATTAATATTTGCAGGACAGAAGGGGTTTTATTGTATAATAGCTCAGTTCGAAATGTCGGTCCTGCTATTACGAAGGCTCAGAAAGTCTTCTCGAGAGAATTTCCTGATGTTTTGCCCATATCATCAGGAATTCCGACAGAAGAATAAAATGGCACTCTATCTTCCAGACAGCTTGGTGTATGTCTTCAGCCGTCAAGCAAAAAGGGCTGCAATTCCACTCATCTGGAGAAGATTAGAATACTCCACAAAATCAGAGAAAATTGAAAATAGAATAATGGAATGCTGGCCAGTGATTTTTTTCCAACTTACTTTGGAAGAGGGCATAGCCCCACCTTGTAGAAAAGGAATTAATGAGCTAAATTCCCAACGGCATTAAATATTGTAAGATGAAAATGTACATAAGTACTCACATTTCAAGTCATGAAGCATAAAGGCCAAAGATTACATAATGTGGAAATTCTTTACTGAAAGGGGGAAAAGTCCACTTGATACACAAATAGCATTTTATTTTTGATTCTCAAAAACTTTTATAATCATTTATTCAAATAATCATAAGTGTTAAAATGCATGTACCTAGAGGCTGTCAATAAAAAGAAAGTTTCAGTTTAAATTTCAAGTTTAACACTCAGTGGTTTCAATATTTTTCAGATGTTTCTTTAAAATCACATGCACCTGCTCCAAGAAGAGGAGAAGCGGGTGTTTACTACTATAATTATCTAGAGACCATTTAACTTCAGGATGAAAAAATATACATATATATGTATGCACAGACATATACCAGCACACTATATATACCACACATATTGCATGTATACATATATATATTCGACAAAAAATTTGAATAAAAATATACTTCTTTTTGTTTCATTAAAATTACCCCTTAAATTCAAAATTAAAATCCTCTTTTAATCCCATGTACTGTACAATAAGCCTTGTATTACATCATTATATCAACAGAACACAGATACTCCCTGAAGAATTGGCTTAGGAAAGTGCTACAACATGGCAGCCTGTCCCATCCCCCTTTGGCTTGGATTCCAATTAAGTCTAACCATGAGGGAAAGACTTTCTGCCAAAAGCGTTACAAAGGAAAAGACAATGTTAGTCTGGGCCATGGGGAAATTAAAGGCAATAATAGAGACTGCTGCTCCTAGAACTGCCCCTCTGATCTAACCTGGGAAATGCTGAAAGGGACTGGTGTGAACAAATCATGTCCTCTTTCTTCCAATTTGTTGGTTTATTTCTCTATAACAAACCTTCAGTACATCAGGTTTAGAGTGAAACTGCAGCACATACAGACCAATGAAAGGACAAGGATGAGATCTCCTGGATCCTGTGTTCTTATCTTTGTGTCCCTTTTGATGGCTGTGAAATGTCACCAATCTCTTCACCTCCCAGAGCCTGGTTCACTCCTCTGAGGCCAGGTTTTCACAGCAAGAGATAGGTGGACACCTGGCATTTTGTCAACTCCTTGGACCAGAATGTAGGCAGTCGGTTTGTCAGTGGTTGAATCCTGACATAATGAGTAAACAGGATACTAAGTTCTAACCCCACTTCTGCCAATGTGTTCAAGATTTTCAAAATGTGGTCCAGAGACCCTGGGGTCTCTGAAATCTTTTCAGGATGTCTCTGAAATCAAAACTCTTTCATAATAACACTAAGGTGTCATTTGCCTGTATCACTCTCATTTGCTCGCAAGTACACTGCAGAATTTTCTAGTGGCTACATGACATATGATAACAGCTGAAATGCAGAAGCAAATATGGGAATCCAGCTCTCATTCATTCAACCAGCCATTAAAAAGATCGACAAAAGACAATACCAGTCTTCTCACTAATATAAATGTATTTTTCGTAAAAATATGTAATTTTATTTATAAGGTATTTATTACTGTTATTTTTAAAGGAATGAATACATATTTTTAAAATATTCTTTAATATCTAATATAATAAACATTGATTGATACAACTCACTTAAACTAAAGTTCACTGGGGTCCGTAGTAATTTTTAGGATTGTAAACTGATTGAGACCAGGGAGTTGAGATCTGCTGGACAAGGTGATTTCTGACCCTTCTCAGCATATAATTCTTTGATATCCTATGCATTATCAGATATTATCACTATAGAGAGAAATTTCATAGGATAGCTAAAGTCTTCAATTTACCTTGGCCTGTATAAACACAATCTATAAATAAATAAGAATATTTTAAAAATTAAACAAAAATTGGTAATTGCCTACACAGTGAACCTATTAGACTCCTAGTCTTCTGAATAAAGAGTCCACACGCAATTACTTATACCTGAATTACTCTGCATTTTGTGATCTTTATTTCTGAAATACTTATTCTAAATTCTGTACCTAGAACTAGCACCTATCCCAAAGTCAGCCACTTGTGAAATGGCTATCAGAGAAGCTCATGCAGTGACTCTGCGGAAGAATCCTATTCAACAGGGTCATTATACACCAAACACTAAACTAGTCAATCAGATCTTCACCTTGGGGAATTTGGATATGACACGTAGAGAGGTCTATAGAGAGTAGTGGGCCACACACTTTGAAAGACACATAGGCAGTAAACCAAAGCTGTGAAGTAGTAGAAGCCATAGGTAGCAGAAGCTACTATTAAAGAGAAGTCATGATATAGCAGAGAACTAGAGCAGAGAGAAAAGGCATCAGTAAATGCAGTAGGAAGAAAAGGGAAGTGAAAAATAGAGGCGGAAGCAAGGACAGATGAAAACTGCCACACAAAAATGGGATAGTGCTGGAGTTGCTACTGGCCTGCCGGGAAGGTGTCGTGCATAAGGTTTCAGGTCTCCATGAGCCCACTGTTCAATTGTCAGAGTGGGTACCTATTCTCCTCTTGTCCATGCCTCTGTACGATAGCTAAGGCAACAGAGGTGTGTCTATTTCTTTATTTCCCAGGAAGTCTAACACAGCTCTACAGTGTTGGAGTATCTATTAGGAAACTAAAATGTAAAGAAATGAGCAAAGGAAGAGTAGTACATTTGTGTAAAGCAAATACATACACGAAACCTTTAGAGAGTTATGTATATGACTCCCGATATATTTTGTATATTGTAAACAAATGCATAATCTTTAAAGAGCTATCGTTTCCCTCCTATTTAAGGACCTCAGAAAATAAAATTGCCATCTAACAGTAGGAAAGGGAAGCAACTGGCCAGCACCGAGTCAGGTGACAACCAGTTAAAAAAGCAAAAGGTGAAAGAAGTGGGACAAAAGTAAAAAAGGGCAAGTGTCATAAGAACTCATAAGAGTTCTATTCTCTGGGAACCTGCAAGAGAGATAAGCTAAGAACAGCAGCTGGGAGCAAAAGTCATAATAAACTGAGATGATCAGAGGCCAAAATAGATTAAAAGAACCCAAAATTCCAAAGAGCGCCTTTTGTTATTCCCTAAGAAATAAAACACCTTAGATTTTTAGATGGCTGGTCTGACTCCGTTGCTAAAGTGTATAGAAAAGTTAGGACATCACAGATTTCACTGGCTTACCATCCACTTACTAACACATTTCTTCACTTACTTGATCTTTCATTTAATATATATTTTTTGCCAGGTTCCAGGTAGGTATAAAGTTGGAGTCCCTACATAGATTATATACTCAAGCAGGAACTCGTTGGGGAATGAGGGAGATGAGAATAGACTTCTAGGCACCTTTATGGCTGCAAGGACTAAACAGACAGAATCCACACTTCCAAGAGCTGATAATCTAGGAAACAAGATGCTAAGTTTCCAAGGGGCCAAACAGGTATAATCTACACCTTTGAAAAGTCAGTCATGAGTCTTGGCAAAGGGTAAGGATTGCTTCTACCAGTGGGGAGGAGGAAAGTTTTTCATGAAGGAATGTTTTCACCGGGTCTCTAAAGGTGAGTAATTTGCGGCAGGTGAGGAACTGTCCAGAGGGCACGTAACTGGAGGGAGAAGGGAAAAGCAAGCCACAGAGACAGACACAAAAATAAGGCCTCCTTGAAGATAGCGAACAGGTGGATGGGCACAAATTGCATTGAGTACAGAGGGAGATGAAGCCAGAAATGCCACATCAGGGGCAGAGCATGAGGGTCCGGATGCTAAGATATGGTTTCTTCACTTACAAGATAATAGGAAACTGTAAAGGCTTCAGTATAGAGGAATGACATAAGAATTAATTATCATTTTAGGGGCTTACTCTGTGCTAGTATAATTTTATGTAAACATCACAACTCAACAACAAAATAGATAATTTTTATTCCTATTGTATTTAGGAAAAAACTAAGGCTTACAGAGCTCAGAGAGCTTAACCAAGATCACAGAGCAAGTAACTGACCTGGATTCACAATCAGGACAACTGAACTTAAATATTCATGGTATTAACTGCTAAAAGTGTGATATGGTCTTGTTCTGTGTCCCCATATTGAATTGTATTGAACTGTAATCCCCAGTGTTGAAGGTGGGGTCTTGGAGGAAGTGATTGGATCATGGGGGTGGGATTCTCATGAATGGGTTAGCACCATG
This sequence comes from Macaca mulatta, assembly GCF_049350105.2. Lineage (NCBI taxonomy): Eukaryota > Metazoa > Chordata > Mammalia > Primates > Cercopithecidae > Macaca > Macaca mulatta. The sequence goes on along the minus strand of NC_133406.1, from coordinate 152,477,102 downwards.
GCCTCGGTGCTGTTCTCCTTGGGATAGTGAGCTCTCATGAGATCCGATTGTTTAAGAGTATGTGGCACCTCCCACCTCTCTTGCTCCTGCTCTGGCCATGTAAGACCCGCCTGCTTCCCCTTTGCCTTACACCATGATTGTAAGTTTCCTGAGGTCCCTCCAGAAGCAGAAGCTACTATGCTTCTTGTACATCTGCGGAACTGTTAGCCAATTAAACCTCTTTTCTTTATAGATTACCTAGTCTCAGGTAATAAACTAAACTCCATCCTTCTCTCTCTAATATGACCACTAAAATTCAAAAGTTTTGTGAAGATTGGATTGGTCAGGAAAAATGCAAGAGGCAGAGGGATCAGCTAGGAGGTCACCACATGTTTGCAGATGACAGAAAACAAATCTGGTGACCATGGAAAGGGAAGAAAATGGCTCATGTAACATTCATACTGTTGCTGAGTCAGGGTAACAGCTTTTAATCACGGGAATATGCAGAGTGGGTAAGGCAGAAGGCAGCTGTTCCTTTGTGTCCACTCATTACACCCTCAAGTCATATCCCACTTTTAAACCCTCCTCAACCTACCTACAGAACTCAGCATCTGTTAAAAGTCCCCCAAAAATTCAGTCTCATAAATACCATGAGCACATATTGGGATCCTTATTAAAGATTTTATGAAGAAAACAGAAATGGGGACTTTCCTCACATTTACACAGTAGCCAATAGCTTCAAAATCCCCAACAAGATACTTATCTTCTCCCAATCTTCTCTTACCCACACCTACCACAAGATTTATTTCAAATATCATTTTGCTTTTTTCTCCCTCTTTATTCTCTCACATAGTACCTCTCTCACTTCTAGATTTTTTCCCTGAGAATTTAAAATTTATCAGACCTTTATATGTGAAGCAATACAGTCCTGGATATTACTCCAGCTTTTTCATGGCCAAATCTCTCAAGGCCATGCCTAGAAAAGCAAAGGGCTCAGCTTCTAACAGGAACTGTCCACCCTATGAAGGAGTTCAACTGCCGTCTTTTGTTTCTCAAGCAATCCTAAGAGGTGCTCACCACCCATCTCAATTAACTGTTCTAAGCATTTCTTGCAAATGTGCATCAGCTGGGTCTCCCCAAGGGGAATCCTGCTGAAAGAAATTTTGTTTATATAGTTGCAAAGATACTAGTACAGGAGCACAAGGGGCTTCAAGCCTGGATGACTGGGAGGATGACTGTGGCTTTATCAGAAATCTGAAAATAAAGAGCTGGAAACAGGACCAAAATCCATGAAAGAGGTTAGGGCTGGAAAATTGAATCTGGGGTGCATTCAAGATTGAGTTGACACAGGAGAAGGGAACGAGAAAGAAAAGACAGAGAGATGAGAAGCCTGAGGGAACAGCATAGGGAAAACGTATGATGAGGCAGGTGCCAGAAAAGGAATGTGTGAAGAAGACAGCAAAGCCAGAAGCACAGAATAAGAAAATGAGAAAAAATTCTCTCCTGGAAGCCAGAGCCAAAGAGATTTCCAGGTTGCTCAGCTGCAGAGGCCAAAAACATAGAAACCACCTTAGATTCTTCTTTTGCTCTCACACCCCACATCCAATCCATCATCAAATCAGGTTGACCCACCCTTCTAAATAGCTCATTCTGACCACCCTTCACTCTTGTCATTTCTACCAGCCCAGTCCAGGCCATCATCTCCTCTTGCCTAAGATTGCTGCAGTAGTCTCTGCTTCTACTCTGCCTCTAACATTCCAAACCCAACACGGCAGTCAGAGTGAGGCTTTTAAAATGTCATGCGGATCACATCAGTTCTCTGACCAAAAACCCTTCACCTGCTCTTGAGTGTTTCAAAGCCAAAGTCCTTACAATTGATAGCCACAAGCCCCATGCGATCTGGCCAGGAACCACTCTGATTTTGTCTCCTACCACTTGCCCAGCTCACTCGTTCCACTCCATCATGGCCTCCTCCTCCTCCTGGAATCTATCAGGCACATTCCTGCATTTGGACCTTTACATTTGGATCCTGCATTTGGACCTTTACATCCGCTATCTCCTTTTCCTTGAATTCTCAAGTGAGACATCTAGGGTACAAAAAGAGGTAAGGTCATGTAAGTGCCAGCCCCATAAGTCTTACAATTGATGGTGATTTTAGTTAGATAATATGTTTTTTTTTTATATGTCAATTTCTTGTCGTCTATATTTTTCCTGTAATGTATAAGGGCAGAAATTTTGATTTGCTTTGGTCATCCATAGATTTCAAGTACATAGACAGTGCCTGAATATACTAGGCACTCAATAAATGTTCGTTGAATGAATAAATGAGGATGGTGTGCCCACAAATAACAAATGCTGCAGATAAGCCATATAACTCATAGATTTAAAAGGTATTTAAAAATTTGGGAATAAGATGATCATTATTTCTTTCTAAAAGCACAGGCAAGGACATAAACCAGTGTAGATGATGAAGTGAAAGCAGGAAACCTGAGATCCACTTTCTAGAAATTATACAGCAGCATTTAAAAAATAAGGTGGCAGGTATTAGTTACCTTTACTTGGAGTCTGTCATGGAAGGAAAGTTGAGAAATAAGACCTTAGCTTGCAGGGCAGGGGCAGATAAATGGTGGGATGGGCTGCTAATGAAGGTTTCTAAGGGGACAGAGAGACCCATGGTTTGCAGGCAAAAGGTACAGCTCCAGAGAGCATTGAGTTGCTGAAGATGTAAGAACCAAGTAATAATTGGCTCTGTGAGAGGAAAAGTAAAAGAGAGAAGAAGAAAACAAATAAGGTGGAAGAAGAAAAAAAAGACATGGAGCAGTTTAATGAAAAGAGTCACTTGAAAAGATGGTCATAACAGTCCAGTGGACAATGATACAATGCTCCTAAAATTATAATCACCTTACATATTAGATCTCACTCCTGTGGTACAGCAGAAAGAACTTTCATTTACAGCAAGGAGGCATTTGAAACAACTAAACTGAATACCAGTTTAAAAAGGAAAAGTTCAAAGGTAATAGGTAAAAGCAGATGAAAGACAAATGATTAATCATCTTAAGACAACTGCAAGAAGATGTTCAACTAGTAAAATAAACAGGCAAGCCTTTTAGTTCTTCAAAAAGGCATTGCCAGCTTTTGCAGCCATCGAGATATCCACCAAACATCTAAACTTGAAACTTCAGCTGGAAATTAAACCCACTACTCCATGCTGTGAATGAAGGGCTCTGATCTTAAGGTTGGAAAACAGGGTGGAAAAAAAGAGAGAAAGAAAGAGGCAATTTTCATTAGTGTCTGCAGTCAGCTAGAGGGATATTCAAAATCACATTTCAGATGAAGTATGAGCATGAGCAATATATTCACCTGGTGCTCACAAATCCCAAGGAAAGTTAATTAGCCACTTGGGGATGCAGTTACATTTTCTCTACTGTAGATGCACTGTGGGAAAAGGGCAAAGAGTTGGAAACAGTTCTGCCAGGAATGAGATTAGTTTATACATTGGTTTCAAGCCCTAGTTTTTCATATATGTGAAAAATGAAACTAGAAACATGTGCTCTGAGATTGCACCTGACTCATTCCTTGTTTTAACTCGGACATCTAAAATGGTGATCAGGCCTGTTGTTTTATAAGAGGACTCACTCAATCTTTCCCCAGAGGGCTTATTAAAGTCCTCATCAATAGTTTCCACAAGAGGACAGTGATCCCTTTTCCCAGGATCATGAAGGATATACGTGACTTTTCCCACTTTTTCTATCCCATGTTAGATTCATCAACACATTTCATCACTTAGTTAATTCAAACCTGCCTCAACTGAGCACATTTTATTATTACAGCTTCAAAAAATTCTAAAGAGTAAATTTCACTTATATTGTACCAAAAGCCTTTTAAAAAATCAGAACAAGTCTCACATATATCCAAAGTAATCAAACTTTCTTTCCTGGTTTGCTCAAAATCTGTGTTAGCTTGTAGACGTTTAAATCCTGTGCAACTGTTTTGTCTTTTAAAGAAAAACTTAGCTAGCTTACATGTCATGAGCAGTAAGCACACATCCTTTTTAGAAAATCCTATTACTATATAACGTTTCAGCTGAAAAGCCACAGGTGCAAGAGGCAGTGTGTCTGAAGTTCTCACTCACATTCTCTTTTATTATTGCCTATTTCAACCGCATGATCTGTAATGAATACATTGGATTTTGTGCTCTTTCAGAAGTTTCAGCAAGTGTCTCCATGCCTTTACCTTGGTGTTCCTGAGAGAAGGAGAGCCTCGAGGAGGGGTAGAAGAAATTGAAAAATACAAATAACAAATCAAATATTACAATTGATTGGATAAACAATTTCCCTTCGTCTGTTTCTTAATAAGTGATTGATTTTGTGATCAATATTCATTATTTCTCAGAACATACCAAACTGCTTATTGAACAAATGAATGGTTGAAACTACAATGACACAGAATCAAAAAGGTGAACCAACTGTTTTAATAACATGGGTTGAACAGACTGTCTCATCTTACCTTGTTGTTCCACATCAATGCACTTTTCTGCATAGCCCTTTGGAAAGAGGCTGAAGTTCAGGAAAACAGGAGGTAATTCATTACTCATTAAAATAAATGGGTTAAGGGAACACATGTTTGTAAGTATGATGGCTGAGTTGCAGTTTTTGTTGGACTGTCTTTTGTCTATTCAAAATAAACCCTCTAAGCTACCAAACCAGGCTCCCACTAAAGGCATTGCCTTTTGAAGTTAGTGTATTCCATGGATGTATAAAAAGTTGAGAAGCCCAGAGCGTATTTGCTTTCTAGACATATTTTTAATTGAAATTCAGGAAGATGACTAACAGATATTTGGATTGAAATAAGTTAAATCAACTACTCATTCATCACCATTGTCATTTTGTTTACTTGTTCTATAACTTTCAAAGCATTTACTTGAATTCAACCAATTCTGATAAACTTACAAGCATACAGGTTATTCTACTTGGCAGTTTCCTTCTTGAAATAACATAGTAACTGATATATTTTTGAATGGCCATCTTCACCCTGATTTTTAGTGGCTTCGATGGTCTCATGTACATACAAAGAGGGTATGCAGAAACACAACTGCACTGGCAGCTAGTATTACCGCTAACCTCACCAAATTGATAACACTAATGTGGGAACAAGCTCCAATATTTAGCAGAGGTGGTCAACAGGATCCTGGCTGGATGATGAACATGCATAGGTGGGCTCCAACTGTGGCTGTTGGGATTCCCCTGCTCCTTCCAGCCTATAGAGGAGTGAGGAACCACAGTAGCTTGCTTCCTTCCTTTTGGGCTCTCCTTTCTCATCCCCCATTGCAGTCCCAGTGTCTGTTACAAATGCCTAATTACCTAGCTGTACAAGAAATGCTGGATTGATCAATTATGAAAGCAACAAATGATTAACTAGTTTCTTTTTTTAAAAAACCACATCACTTATTTAAAGTCACTCATCCAAGGCTTATCCAAACTACTTAGGAAAATCTCATTAAATCAGGCTCCCCTAATTAGAAATTAGATAATTCTGACAGGAGCAAAGCTAAAGTTTACCTTTGTACCATCTGTAAAAAAATATTTTTGCAAAGCAAAGGAATAACATAAACAAGTCTTAATGATTTTCTAAATCTAAAGTTCCAGGATCAATTCAATATTCTCCTAAGTATCTTGACAGCAAGTTGTCAACCTTAAAGGTATCTTCATGCTATATGTAAACCTCCACCTACAGAAAATAATCAAAGCTTTAATTGTAAAACATTCTTATCTATCAATAAAGAAGGTCTCAGTAAAGACTTTACTAGGTAACATAATTGGAGCCTAGTTATAATTAAAGCTATTTTAATATATGCATAAGTGTCTCATTTATACTGCATCATCAGGATTCATACAAGTAAGATTTTCAGACAACTGAGGTTTTTATTTTAAGTAGCAATACTTATTTATCTTAATTGGGCAGGTATGACACAGTGATGCAACACGGGCGATCTGAGTCTACTTCTGGCTGCATCTTGGGCAACTTAATGTATTTTTGCCTCCATTTCTTCATCTGTAAAATGGAAATAATAATGGTAAGTCTTCATAATCTTTTTCTGAGGATTTGATGAGATAATGCATTAAAAAGCTCTTAGATAAATGTTTGTTTCATAGTAAATGCTCAATAAGTTCAAATTACTACTATTTAATCCTTTTTGAAAGAACTTAGAAAAAATGTATTGCATAATGATCTGCTTTCTCAAACAGAGTGAAATGAGCATAATTTAACTCATTCTTATTTATTCAAAATCACCATCAGGAAAATAACTGCATTATGCTTTAGGGGACCACTTTTGCTTCTATTAGGTCCTATCAAATTATCATACTTGTCTCTAATAGTTCTTCATCTCCTTCTTTTCACTGCTGTTCATTATCTGTTATCAGTATGTCCCTGGTGTTTCTCATACAATGCCTTATTGTACACCCAGTGGTCTACAGTATGAGGTTCTGAGAGCAGTGCCCTGTTCTCCTATGAAGTATATTGTGTGTGCCTTTGGGAAGCTGTTTTCCACACAGCTGGGAAGATCTTTGCCATGTTTTCCTGAATTCTAGAGTATAGTCAATGGTTAAATTTGCTAAACCTCTGAGTTCTTCATAAAAGAGTGCTTTCATATTTAAAAGTCCTACATATATGTTTATTTAGAGTTCCACAATCAATACTTTTCACAGAGACTGGCCATCCCTCAGTTAATAACATTTTATGGAATTCATTAATGTAAATCATGGGTACCTTTAAATTGATAGAAGGCCATTGTAGTCAGTGTGGCTTATTTGTATTCTGTAGAAGACGGTGACTTGATAATGTACTGTTTCTCTCCACCAGCCACTTTCACCTATGAGTTACAGCAATATAAAAAGTGTACAAGTTTGGGGAGTTTTGGGGGTAGAATGTTTCCCCAGTCTTCCATCATCTAGTCTGAAGTCTCTAAAATAAGACTCACATCAGAAAAATGAGATATGGAAAACCATTAACAGCAAAGTCTCCAAGCATGGTGAGTGAATTCCTCTAATAAGTTTTCATCCATCAGCATCAAACTCAGCACAAATGGAGTATAGGCTCTATCTTACATGTGCCACATTGTGGTGTTTTTCATCTCATAGTGTGTAACATAAGCTGATGTGGCATTCAGGATTTACAGAATATAGATGTATTTTACTTAGCAAGAGAGAACATGTTTTCTCCAGAGAAGAATAGATGTTGAAAAACACATGTGCTCCGAAACATGATATTATACAATGTCCATGTTATTCCTCTAAATATCAGATATAAAGAAACCATGAATCCAGGGACAGTGGCTCACATCTGTAATCCTGGCACTTTGGGAGGCTGAGGCGGGAGGATAGCTTGAGGCCAAGAGTACAAGGCCAGCCTGGGCAACATAGTGAGACCCCATCTCTACAAAAATATTTAAAAATTAGCTGAGCATGGTAGCACATGCCTATAGTCCCACTACTCTGGAGGCTGAGGCTGGAAGATGGCTTGAGCCCGGGAGGTTGAGGCTGCAGTGAGCCATGATTACACCACTACACTCCGGCCTGGGCAACAGAGTAAGACTCTGTCTCTAAAAACAAAATGAAATAAAAGAAACATGATCTTATTGCATTATTCAAGGTGATCACTGGTGATTGTGATCATTTGTGAATGATCATAAAGATGTCAGCCACTGGTAGTGACTCCCTGTGTCTGGTGGTAGCATTTCAGTAGAGAATGATGTGAAAGAAAGTAGGAAAAAGTTGAGGGAGAAAGTGATGGCACCATCAGCCCAGAAATTAAAATAATTATGGGGATAAAATAGAATCCACCTCTTCTGCTGCCAGACTTAAAATAGCATAAGAGGAAGAAAGCTACCAACTCCAAGCAGCCCTCAGTGAAAAGATTACAGGGTCTTTGAAAATACTGGTTTTCCCACTAAACTGGTATAGAACATTATTGTAGTATGTTTAAACTAAAAAGCTGCCTCAATATCTCCCACTGGAAAATGGCATAGCCCAGAAAAGCTACTTGAACACTTAGATTTTAGACATCTGAATGAATGTCAGGCTATATTCATAATCCAGGGTAACAACCAGCCATCCATGGGATGATACCACCCTTGGATCCCAACCACCTGTGCTTTGACTGAACACCTTGGCCATTGCCAGGGGCCATGTCCTGGCTCCAGGTTGAAGCGTGGTCTTGCCTTGGCCAAGATCTTTCTGTCTGATAGACCCAGTACACAGCTGTACTCTGGACTAGGAGAAAACAGCAGTGGTGACTGCATTGCCCTGTACTACAGTTCTGCATTCTCATAAAAGTAGGAAGAAAGAATGTTGTAAAACATGAGGATTTGTGTTTCATTCTCTTAGCTTTCAAGGTTTGTACGTTATCTTCTCCATCACCCCTTGAATCCCAGTAATTATCAACCACCACCAAGGGCCAAGGTTATTTACTTCACTCATGTTTTTACCCAATCAAAATCTGTTTTTAATAAAGTTGAATTAAATCATTCTGAGTGACATAATTACTTCAAGTACTTCCATCACCCAAGGAGATTCACAGTATAATGGGGGTCAAGGCCGTAAAGGTAGTTTTTAATCTGGGATGCATACGGTGATATACTCAGATAGAAAAGGAAAATCTTAATTCTTTTACACATATGTATTTTTCTTGCACAAAAATTAAAAGGCTCACTGATATTTAATATACATTTACTCAGCCACTGTTACCCAGTCTGCCTTTTAAGTGGTCATATGTCACATAAGTGACATGAAAATGACCTGAAAAAAGAACAGGGAGTCCACATGTAGAAGAGTGGCAGGGTGCCTTCAGGTCGCCAGGCTGCTGACAGTTGACTGGATTTGTGTATTATGCTAACAAGTTATAACTAAACTAAACCACACAAAATAAGTAAGATTTCAAAATCTGTGTCCGAAAACTCTTTACTGGCATCATTCATGGGCGAAGAAGTTGAAGCTGGGCCAGGCGCAGTGGCTCACGCCTGTAATCCCAGCACTTTGGGAGGCCAAGGCAGGCAGATCACAAGGTCAGGTGATTGAGACCATCCTGGCCAACGTGGTGAAACCCCATCTCTGCTAAAACACAAAAAATTAGCCAGGCGTGGTGGCAAGCTCCTGTAGTCCTAGCTACGCAGAACGCTGAGGCAGGAGAATCGCTTGAACCCAGGGGTTGGAGGTTGCAGTGAGCCAAGATCTGCCACTGCACTCCAGCCTAGGCAACAGAGCGAGACTCGGGCTCAAAAAAAAATAAAAAGAAAGAAATTGAAGCTGAAGTGTCAAAGTCCTTTAGGAATAACGACAACCATGACAACCACAAAGCCTTTAAAATATAGTCAAATATTTACTATTCTTGTTAATGAGATAGAGAAGGGCCACAAAGATCTTTTGTATCACAGTGGTTAGGTGTTTATCTCATTAACGAGAAGTAGAAAAATCTTGTGACATTTAAATATAAGTGTGCATTTTCTTTTGCAAAAAGACAAGGGGCATATTCACTAACTTATGTACTTAATTTGGCCTTTAAGGTTTAACTTAATGTTTTAATCATGGATGACAAACAGTGTATTTAAAACTAAAACTTGGATTATGTAAAGAATATTTTTAAATTTGTATTAAGAATCATTTCCATTGTAAAAATGATTTTGCTACTAAAGATGCACCACTACTAAAGATGTCACCACACCTTCATACTTAACAACTTGAAAACAGAATATTATAACCTGTTTTAAAACCTTCCAGATCAAAATTCTCAGAGGGATTTAAATTCATTTGTTAAAAATATGTAAGATGTATACCTTCTAATTAGTTTGCAAAGACAACTGATTGACACCAGGGAAGATGGGCATTAGCTTTCCAAGGAGCCACACAAATGCCTTATGGTGATGGAGGAGACCCACATCTGGGTATCACAAACCCATAAATGTAGCCACAATGCCTTTTTACATGACACCCATACACTTTGATAAAATATTATTTTTAGCTATAATAGCCTTTAAAACAAAATTTTAAAATAAGCTGAATTTAGACCCAGAAGTCATGTCACAAAATATTAAACCAAGATGAAAAAAGTCTGAATTATAACTAATCATAGCATAACAATAATCTTTATGAAAGCAAAAGTTCTGTACCCTTATAAATAAAATATTTTTATTTCAGGTTTGTCTCCTTCTTAAAATATTTGCATATGTTCTATTAGGTATTAACATATTTATGCAATAGCACATAATGTATAAATCAATAAATGTGCATATTTGGGGATAAGTACTCAAAAAAAGTTTACAGATATGATATATAATTTTAAAACTTTGGACCACTATTTTAAGGAGGTTTCTTTTATTTCTTTCTTCTGTTCCTTTAAAAACATTCCTCAGGTGGCATTTCAGGTTTTAGTAAATCAATGAAAATCATGGGCACAGGAAGTTCTTTCCTTCACCTCTGAAAGTAGCTCAGAATCCACCTATGCATGAAGCAATCACGTCCTATCTCACAGCTGAACCAAGTAACTGTGGTGGGGTTAACAGGCATGAGTAAAAATTTTTGCACAATTGAGTTAGCCTCAAGTGGGAAAACATGACATTTCTATTTAATCATTTCTTCAAAAAACCCTTGAGTTCCTACACGCTCTTTCCAGGTGCTGGGGAAACGGAGTTGCTTTACACTCATTCATTCTTGCAAGAAGGAGACCCAGCTTACCTTCCCTTTGCCTACGGAGGGCCCACAAAAACTCCAATTTAGAAATAAGGAAGCCATCTAGCCACTTTGTGAAACAGTTATACAAATTGCATTTACTGCGTGCCTTTAAATTGCAAGGAGCAGAAGTGCACCTGTGATTTTAAAATATTCCTAACAGTGTCCTCTGGATATGCTCCACCTTCAGCTACAAACATTCTGCCGGCGAATGCTATTCCAGTCACTCTATTCCTTCCTCAGCCCTTCTGTTCTTCTGCCCACACGTTTCACGGAACTACCAGAAGCCACCAGGCAGGCAGCTGCCACAGAGCGCCAAGCAAGGATGATGATTTTAACTTCTTGGGGTACATTGTCCAAATGCCAGAAAACACAGGATCAAAGAAAATGAGCCATTCTGATAGTCACACAGTGCAGACAAGAGGGCAAATTCCATTCCGCCCTTGGTTACAGGAAAGGGCAAGCATTTCAAGGTCTGTTTTGTGTACTTGTGGTTCACAAACATGTTCCCTGAAAATATGCTGGCAAAGTTGCTTAGATCTTTCACACAGTCCTGAGGAAGGTACCCCAATTCTTTAAAACAAGCTTTATGTTGCACAACACACTCTCACAAGAGATGAGTTGTATGATTTCCATTTTCTCTCTAGGCTCCTTCTTTCTAACTTGCAAAAAAAAATTCCCGTATCAGAACCTGATCAAAAGTAATGTAGAAAATAAGGTACATTCTTTAAGTACATACACATAGAAAGAGAGAGAGAGAGTATAAGAAAATGCACCAATCAAATTCATTATCACAGTTACCTCCCAGAGGGTAGGCAGGGCAAAGCCATCAGAGAGGGGTACCCTCTATCAGGGGGTAAGCTTTGTATCTTCAATTGGGGAGGTGGGTAGTACATAACTGTCACAAGTCTTCACATCTTTGGAAGTCTTAAATATAGTTTAAGTTAACACTTTTTTGACCCTATTGCCTTCAATTCCCTATAGCATTAACATTCCATATAATGATCTTCTCACTATATAAACACTCAAAGTGAAGAAACTGAGCCCTGGAATCAGATAAATCTAAAGTCAGAAGCAGCTCTGTAACTTACCAGCTGAACAAACTTAGGCAATTTCCTTAACCACTCTAAGCATTGGGTTTATTCATTTGAAAAATATGCAAAAATAACAGTATCTACTTCATAGATGGTTAGGAGAAATAAATTAGGTCATGTATGCAAGAACTTAGTACTATGCGAAGCACATAGAAAGTACTCAACAAATGTTAGCTATCATCAGTAATTATTTTATGTTTTCTCAATGGCCTATATAATACTCCAACACTCCAATATTGTGGACTATATTCACTGAACATCCCTTTTCATCTTTCCTTTCTCAAGCAATAGGCTAAGTTTAGCGTACTAAGAGATGTGAGTCTTGATCAGAGAAAGCCATACCATTTAAGCCAAATTCCACATTCTCCAGGGGTTTAAAACAAACATCTCCTGTTTCAGAAAATAATCTGTTTTGTTCTTCTTAGCTTCAGGAATTGGCAATGGATTGGCTCTGGTGCCAATGCACCAAAAGAGATTTTTTTTTTTCACTATTAGAAAAAGTTTTAATAAGGAATAGTCCCACTATGAGTTAAATGTGCTGAACATATACTCAGCATGTGTGGTTTTCTCACAATTCTAGACATGAATATTATGATAATTATAGGTACACATCTATAGTTACCACAACCAGGTACTCAGAATCAGGGTCTTTAGCTGTCATAAACCAAAACAATTCTTTAGCACAAAAGACAACTTCTAAGAGTCCCAGCTCCAGACAAGACTCCGGCATTTACCAATACTGCCTGGCAGCATAAAATATGATCAGACATTCTTCCTACTGGAAGGTCTCCTGTGAACTAATGCAACTCCAATGTACAATGGGATGCATTCAGTCCATAATTTGCCATCTCTCCAAACATGCTGGCTGTTCTCCACAGATTGAGGATGGCTCTGTGTGAGACCAAAGAGGTAATTTCAGCAGCAGCATCAGTCGCTTGGCTAGTTGTTATCGGCATTGCTCAGGGAGCCATGAGGGTGGGAGATGATCCAGGAGAGGTTTCAAAGCCTTTGCTAGTAACATAAAGACCACAGCTGCTGCCTGACCAGTGGCCATGGCCAACGAGTACAGCCAAGATGCATTCTATTTTTCACTTGATTTTATTCACTTCTCCAATAGTGTTAAAGCTACCCATATTAACTTGTGGGAGCTTCACTTTACATACATTTATCTTCAGGATTTGGGTAAATGCTACATTTGCCTTTGGAGTTGCCTCATGCAGGAACCATAAGTGGCTGTGTCCTCCGGTTCCAAGATCTGGCTGATAAATGAAGATGGCAACTCCTTTTGTCTTTTAGGTTGATTATCCCTGATCCTTAAGATAAACCGACTCAATTATTATCATTGACTTCCAGCTCTTAACCACAAGTCACGCAAGTCAATCTCAGACTGTATTGTGATTAGGTTCTCCTATTCACTGGCACTTTATCTGTCCAGGATTTGGTTCTGGAGAGATTTCTGTTACCAAAAGTGCTAGTTCCTATTTCAGGTCACCATTTGCTGTTTGGTCTATATTTGGCCAATAGCACAAATTCCTGTTTGAATAAATCTGGTGTATCTGCTGTATTTTTTCATAACCTGGATAGTTCTAATTTGTTATCTGGTCCTCCTAGACATCTAAAAACATACCTCTGTCATTCAACCCAGCAACCTTCTCTGCTGTGACTATGCTGATGAATAACAAGGGGGAGTCAGTGTCTCCTTCCGAAAGCCAGCATTTCTCTTCATCAAAGCCTGGTCTCTATACTATGCCCCATCTCCCCACTGCCACTCAGTCCCTGTCTAACAAATCCTCCCTCCAAATTCATAGCACTTAGACATCAACAAGAATAAGATCCACGTTCAAAGTCATCTTTACTTGTAACTAGTTTGTATTAAGCATAATGCCCTCAGTCAGGATGTCTTTTAATCATATAAAGACTGAGAACTTAGTCTCAAGGAACTTAAACACATACACACACAAAAAAGGCTTAGATATGAAGATATTGATTTCAAGCACATGAAACATAATGTAAGTATTAAAACAAAACACACAGTTCAATCTTTAAACATGTCTTCAGGTTGGTTTTGACATAAAATTCTCATTGCTTTTCTGAGCTTGCTGCAAAATAATTCTGTTTTCTCCAAAAATTCCATACAAGGAAAGATCAGTGTTGGTCTGAGCTCTTGAACTTTTCTGATTCAAGCTCAAGCAGACTGGCATTGTGTATACTATGCAATGAAGTTGTAAGTGTGACAATTCCTTGAAAACTGAATTCAAAAAGAAAGCATGTGAATAAGCCTAGTATAATGGCTAGCAAATAACAATAATAAGCACTCAATACCTCTGAAAGAAGAATTCAAATCATTTTGTCATAAATTATGATTTACATTTTTTTCTACGAATGACTATATAAGAGAGAATGAGTTTTTTTCTTGCACTAACTGGGAACTCTAGCTCTAGGAAGAAAAAAAAATTGGAAAATAGGCAGGGATACTTACATACATATTTCGAGAAAAAAACGGAAAAAGTATAGGTGAATCCTACAACAGCCTGTGACTGGGAAACCTATTATCCAAAATTTTTTCCAAGTTTCTGTTGCATTAAGATACCTATTTTCCTGAGGTTAAAAAAAAATTATTAAGGGACCAGTACAGTGTTTCACACCTGTAATCCCAACACTTTAGGAAGTCAAGGCGGATGGATAACTTGAGGCCTGGAGTTTGAGACCAGCCTGGCCAACATGCTGAAATCCCGTCTCTACTAAAAATAAAATAAATAAAAAATAAAAAATTAGCCGGGCATAGTGGTACATGCCTGTAATCTCAGCTACTCAGGAGGCTGAGATGGGAGGATTGCTGAACCCATGAGGTCCAGGCTGTAGTGAGCCGTGATGGCACCACTGCACTCCAGCCTGGATAACAGAGCGAGACTCTGTCTCAAAAAAAGAAAAAAAAAAAAAATCACCTTAAAAAACAAAACTGTCAGAAAAGAAAAAATGTAGTTAAGAAATATGGTTATTCACACAGTTCTTCTCTGGCAGCCATCTTGTTTTCTACCCCAATATATAAGGTAAATAATTCTAAAACAATAAAGAGGGGATGGGGAAACTCCTTACTAATGAAACACTTTAAATGAGCTCCCTAAATACTTTTAACTAGCATTTAATTTATTTTTAATCAGCTGCTTATCATTTGTTAAATAAATTCCAAAGGCCCCAGGATTCCACAGCCCTTAGATAGGCTAATCTCCCATTGGGAAGCAACACATATTAAATAGTTGCTAAACCTTGGTAAATACACTTTTAATAATTAATTCTAGAAGTATTTAACTTGCAGTAATATACCGGATATTTCAGCAATATTGTAATCCATGGGATATTGCCGAGGGATTTCTCAGATTAACACATTTGGGTCCCTGAGTCCCATCTGTATACCTCTATCTGAATTAACAGCAGGTGATTCAACACATGGCTACCAGCTCGGTGTCTGAGTGACCAATGATTTTATTACCATATCAGTGAGATCAAATCAGTGAAATGCATCAGCTGAGGAAATGCTTTGTAAGGGATGAGACAGACGGTGGCTTACAAGTCAACCTGGGTTTTCAAAAATGATAACTACTGAAAAGAAAAATTACTTTTCCTGTTGAGATGTGTAAATATTATGTAGATATTCTAACTCAATCTCTATGATGGATGGCGCTCAATTTTAAACATATTTCAGTAATGCCTTAATTTAATAGAATGGGAGATACACAAGATGTTGAAGGATCAAGGTGAGAATAAATTTTCTTGCACAGATGGTTTAGTCTTGTTCTAAAAATCCATGGGATTCTTATACTTTCCTCTCCATGAAAAAAAAAAAAAAAAGGCTTTGCTTTCTTTCCCTTAAAAAGAAGATGTTTTGAGTAACCACTTTGTTAAATTCTGTATAGCCAGTCCCATTCCTACTAGCCTTGTGTAACATAACAATAGTTCCTCCCCCCGCCAATGTGGAGTAAATTGTTAACACTGAAGTCAGTAGTGACCTTTGTCTTGAGCAGAGCAGTTCACTTCCCCACCCAGGCTGACGGAGACTGCAGATTGACCAGCAGATGGTGCTACAGAGTGGGCAGCAGCCCAGGGCCTAACATCCTGGAGCTCAAGGACTGCATCAAAGACTCTCAAAAGGATCTTTAGTCTTCCGGCTAGTCAGTTATCTCATCCAGTAAGGAACTTACCATTTCCTGTCTTCTCTCTGCTCCGTTCTTTTTCCTCCCTCGTTTCATAAATGTGTTTCTTGTACTCTTAAAAACAGCGTGGCCTGTCCGTAGCATGACCCTTGAGCTCTTTACTTCAGGGCACCATAAGATACCTGAATAAACATGAATGGTGCCAAAGGCCCTTTCACGCAAAAAGAAGTATCCCTTTCCTGCACCAGCTAACACAAAAGCACACATCACGATGATGTTTTAGTAGTGATAAAAATCAAACATTTTCTGGAGCCATTATACTCTAAAATGTTAATGCAGTTTACTTTTTAAAATGTGATCGATAGATGGGGGAGAAAGTGCCCATAAATTACTAAAGGCAAAAAACATTCTATTAGCACGCAGTGGATTTTGCAAGGTTCGTTGTTCTGTGTTTTACCGGGGGGGATATTTTTAATTTGCTGAAAGCTTGAGTTCTGTTTTGTTGTTGTTGTTTTGTTTTTGTTTTTTAAATACCTGTCTTTGTCTTTCATGGTTCAAGAGGGATATTTTTAACATGACTCATTTAGGAAATGTAATTCTAATGCACTATAGCTATAGGTTTCAATTAACGTTCTACCTTTCTGACAGTCTTTACATTACATGTTTTATGAAATCATTAACTATTGTCATGTTTCTATTATGATACTATTAGGAAATAAAGAGACTTACGTAAATGGAGATGTAAAAGAAATGTATGACAGTTACTCCGAGCAACATCTGTGCACTATCATACATGCTCACACTAATTTTCTAAAGATTGTTCCATTCATTATAGAGCATTGTTAGTTGCAGTGGCACAACCCTTATTTCCATGCATTTAGGGAATGAAGCAGAGAGTGGGTAAATGAGAGCCTAATCAATACCACTTTTCATTTTGCATCTAATGTGCTGCCTTTCCCTTTCTTTTCCTCATGCACAAATCCAAAAAAGATCCTGACGTTACAGTCATAAAATGTAATTCTTCTGCAGAAACACAGACAATAATGCTTTCTGTATTCAGGCGTGTTGCATATTCTAATGGCATTTGGCTAAATTGAGTATGGATTTAACATCAAAGGCTTCATGAATTTTTCAAATGAGATATTAAAGTCAATATTTCAAGTGAAAGATATTTCAATTTAGTTGCATACACAACAATAAAAAAAACTTCTACAAGGTAGAGGTACTAGTGGCTGTAGCAGTATTAATTCATTCAAGAAATTATTAGTTTATAAGAAAATCAAACACAAGGTTGTGATATGGCAAAGACTGAATAAATTAAACTAACCGATATGCACCACTGTACTTTATCTCTTGCAGGCTGAAACAGTACACTTGCCACTGGCATGTTCAGGGCTCCTGGCTGATTTTTTTCTAAACTCTGTTGATTAGCATGAAGATTTGCATTGCCGTTTCATAAATCTCCTTATTTTCATTTGTACAAGTGGAAGACTTAGGATATGTGAAAAAAGAGCCATTTTTAACCTTGCACTTAAGTGGATCTTACTTCAAGGTGTCAATACCTAAAGTGGGTCTCCACAATGATGCTAAATGTTGCCTTTCAGGCAGGTTAGAGGATGCTCAGTTTTGGTGTGTGGGAAGGTGTTGTGGCTTGCTGACAGCCATCCATATCATGGCAGATGCTGAGACTCTGAAACAATACATGTAAGTTTGGATTTCTAGAGCACCTTTCCACTGAAGAACTCAAAGCTGATTCACATTCATTGTCTCATCAGTCTATCCAAATGTCCAATGAGAAGCAGAATGAAAAAGGGTGTCGTCATCCTTATTTCACAGATAATAGACTAACAGAAGGCACAAAATCCAAAAATGACTTGCTTTCCTGCTGGCCTGTGACCCTTTGAGGAAGGCCCCTATAAAAAGGGAGGCACGAAAACTGGAACTAGAACCGCCTCTGCTGCTTTCCAGTCCAGTCTTAAACACTGAACTGATGCCTCTTTTTTTCATCCATGATGACAACAGGTTGGTCTGTTTGGGTTTATATTATCTTCTTGGCTTTGCTCTGTAGACATATAGAAAGACATTAGCCTCAATTTTCTGCAGAACAGTCCTCATCTTACTTCTTTGTTTTGACTATTGCAACGTAACAGTGCCTTTTATCCAGTATTTTCAAGCAAGCCTTGATCAGTTTAATCATGGATTAACTCACAACCTCAGATAGACAATCTACTAATTCACAGATACTTTATGTAATAAACAGTAAAACAACTCACATATGTACCCGCCAACCTGGAAGCAATGACCACTTCTGGACAATGACATGCAGCCTACCCAGCTAACATGTATGCAGAAACCCTCTCCTATACTTCATATCTAAGCCAGACACTGAACAATGCAAATGCACTCAGCTCTGCGTCGTGCCTATTAACTCGTCTGCTACCAGTGCATTATTGAAACCAGTGTCATTGTCAGAATCTCTCACTTTACTGAGGCTCTTAAAAGAAATGGCATTTTCAAGGCCCAACAACCCTGAAATACATGAAGATTTCACACAATTGGAAGGACGATTGCCCATCTTTAAAATAGGAGAAATCCTAATTTCACAAATACTCTGTAATGAGGAAGATGCACACACACTCCAAATGCTTTTTCTTTAACTAGAGAAAAAAATGAGACTCATTACTTCTTGCAGTTTCAAAGGATGTGAAGTCCCCTGAGAGGGTGTTTTTCATTGACCCATCACACACGTACGCATAAAATACTCACTTCACCTGGTTAAGTTAATACAGACTCAAATGGCAGGACTTATTTTGCAACTAGATTGCAAGAAGATATTTTTCAATATATCCATAGCCACCCCCAAGAACAACAACAAAAAGCCTCCAGAACTGAAAATTGTCTCTTTGCTTCATTACATCTAAATGATCAGATTCATTCCAGTCTCAATTCTCAAACTTCCCTCCCTTTTTTTATTCCTCTTTCTTTTTAAGGGACCCTATTATAAGGAGGAAAAACAAAATGGAACAAAGCTACAATTCAATGCTCATTTTAAGGTTTCCAGTTATAACAGTGCTCCTGGGCATGACTATTATATATTGGCTTCTTTGGGAAACTGTTGATCTTTTGATGTTTATCATTTCTTTATATAAACTGTAAAAGGGAGCTTTGTGAAGAACAAGACTTTGCCTCTAACTAAGGTCTATATTAAAACTCAGCCCAGGCCATGACTGGAAATGGAGCTTGTGGACTCAAACTATTCCCTCACTGGCCCCTGCCCACATCATAAAATCAGTAAGCTATTTGGCATAGAAGAAAAGAGATGGCAAAGCGTGAGAACTAAAAGCCGGCCGACCATGTACCTAAGAGCCATGAATATAAACACAGAAGGAAGGGTTAGCTAAGCTCTAGAAGGTGGCAAGGGGAACATCAGAGGTTTATGTGATATTCAGTGTTCATATTCCTAAAAGAAAGTGCACATTTAAAAATTTTCACTGCACATCTGTGCATTGCTACATTTTTAAGGGCCTGCTAGGACTGGAATTACAGGAGATTTGAAGCTCACGACCGAGTAGCTCTGGCAAAGCTGCATGGGGGAGGAAGGCTACTGAAAATCATGGGGGGAAAGGTAGAGCCTCTGCCAAAGAGGAGCATTAAAAAAGGGTTCTAGCCGAGGAAACTGTCAGCTTTATATATGGGAACTGGAAATGGAAAAATTGGTAGTGCCATTGAACCTGAACAGCAGCTGTGAAATCAGAATTTACTCCCTAATCTGAATTAACTAATCAAAACCAGGTCACTCCTCCTCCTTCTCTCCACTACCCACCGCATCGCCCCTGGGTTATTTTTCATGACCAATCGCATTCTGCAGCAAAATAAATAAAGAGCAACAAAAACAGAAATAGTAAAGGTCAATGTGTCCCCACAAGACCCAATGCACTTGAGATTTATCAATGGAGCAAATAACATAGATTTTTCACCTTTTGTCTTTTCATCTTTGTGGTACATAGACTTAGTAAAAAAGAGGAAGGTTGCAACCTCACCACCAATGTACTCAAATAGAAGCCAAGAATCATCTTTAAACCATGACTTCTGAAATCTAAGCTCTAAAGAAAACTAAAAGGTAAGGACTGCATGAAGCAAAACAACCACTGTGCTAGTAATTTTTTAAAATTCAGATTCTCAGCTAATTTTATATACAAGCACTTTTTGATCAAGCAGAAGCATTTAATAAAATTGTACTGGTAAATTATCCAAATACATTAAAGGGTGTACACTAGCCAAAGCACGATTTCAAGCTCTTATTAACTAGTGATTATCTTCACTGATCCACATTACCATTCAGTTGCAGATGTTACTGACATTAAGATGTATGATGCAGAGGCTGGAGAAAGAGCCCATTTAAGACAGGTGAATACTTAATAGTAATTCAACATACACGGCACAAAATGTCTTTCACACGAGTTCAAGGATTTTCCCTTTTTTCTCCTTGCAATTTTATATGAATGTTTATAAATAAAATGAGAAATGAAACTTCATTTGGTAGCCATTTGATAGCTCAGCTTTAATGGCCATTTAAAACTTTGCAATTTATCATTTTAGGCTTCTTTCTCATCTGGCTTTATTTTTTTTTATTTATTTATTATTTATTTTTATCTTCCTCTCTGTATCATTATGGAAGATTGATATTTTAAGTATGCAGATAAAATTTATCTGACATGGAGCAGTTGTTTATCTTTCAGTTTTAGTAACCCCATAGCTGAAACTATAATAGTTAACCGACTGCCCGCTGGATACAGAACAGACCCCCTTTTTTTGTTGTGTTTTTGAGACGGAGTCTCATTCTGTCATCCAGGCTGGAGTGTGGCGCCATCTCGGCTCACTGCAAGCTCCGCCTCCTGGGTTCACACCATTCTCCTGCCTCAGCCGCCGCCCCCCTCCCCCACCCCGCCGAGTAGCTGGGACCACAGTCACCCGCCATCACGCCCAGCTAATTTTTTGTATTTTTAGTAGAGACGAGGTTTCACCGTGTTAGCCAGGATGGTCTTGATCTCCTGACCTCGTGATCCATATGCCTCGGCCTCCCATAGTGCTGGGATTACAGAGCAGACCGCTTTTAAGCCCTCGTTTTGTTATCCAGCTGCCTAGTATTACAGAAAGACTCACTGCCTTCAACCCCACCACCCGCCCTACCCCTCATTAGCTAGCCCATTGATCTATTCTATATGTTTCGTAGATGCAACAAAGTGCTTTTTGAACAGAGGAATATTATAAGATGTATAATTAAGCAGATGATTTCCTAGTATAGTTCATGAATCAGTCAACAGCATATTAGGGGCACTTTCTTAAGTTGATTTTTAAGAAAGGGAACCTAGATATTCCAGTAAGAAGTAAAGAGGTTAAAAGTGAAAAGATTCATGGGGAAGCACATAAACACCATTGGAAAATTTTGAGTATGCTTCAAGCCACCAAGTCAATCTCCCTCTCACTGACTTTCAAATGCAAATGCCAATTGGTTACTAATTTTATATATAGATTATATTCACACAAACTCTTAAGTAGTTAAAAAAATTGCAAAAGCAACAAAGATTTTCTTAGCAACCCTATCCTTTCTGTACAGTTCTGGTCTTTGAATATCTGTCTTGGATAAATCTGTGCCCCACTGCAGTTGGTCAGAACCTTTTGTACTTCAAAATCCAACCAAAATAATGTTTCCCCAGTTCAACTTCTTCTCTATACTTCCTATTTTCTTTGAATTTCCTCTGTTCTATATTTCGATCCATCCCCCAATCTTGCTCTCCGGAGGACTGATTTAAAGTAAACTATTAATAGTCAACAGTGGCAGAATATATGCCATCCTCCAGATGCTATTTCTTTTTCAACAATTCCCATTACCCAGAAGAATAGGTAATGGGAGACTCTACACATGCAACTGGGCCAGTGAGAAGTATATTTTGTCTGAGGGAAGTTTTTTCCAATCAGAGCATAAACATCTACTTGTTCTGCATAAGTATAACTGATCCTGTAAACACACACATATGTGTATTCATAGTTTTCTTTCCCGTATTTGGAAATATATGTGTGTTGCTAGTTATTGTTGTATATAAACAGAAATTTTACAGTTTTTAGGGGAATCTATATAATAAAATAGCTGCACATTCAAGCTTGGAGTTTCCAATATTCTCCTTTGTTCTATCAGACAAAATAGATAGTAAAGAGGGACTTCCTCAGGTCAAGAAGAATGAGTCTCAAGTGGTCTGAGTTGTCTCGAGCCAATAGTTTTCATACTATGTTAAGAGGAGCTGCAAGTTTCCTTTGAGGTTTCCACGGAGAGGAAACGGGGAAAACAACACACAAAGTTTGAATTAGAGGGTGGTTCTGTCCTTCTGACCTGCTTCTTAAGCCAAAGCACCTCTACTTTTATTGATTTTATGTAAAAGGAGTCTGTGAAAGATTTTGCCTGAAGATAGGTTTCCTCTGATTACAAACACAGTATTGTCCTCTTTCTAGGAAGAATGGTACTGGGAGAACAAAGACTTCTCTGTGAGCCAAAGGGAAAACCCCAAAATTGAGGTCTTTAGCAAGTTTCTCTATCCTGGCTAAAGGTTCTGCTGGGATCTTTTGAATACCAGGCCCAATTTGACTTTGTCTCTTTCTAGGCTCCTTAGAAGTATACATAAAAGTTGTACAGCAAAGGTTTTCAGCAGGACACATCCTCAGAACCTTTCTTGACAATACAAGTAAATATATAAATGAATAAATTATGTTTATTTTGCTCCCCACAGAATTCCTAATGGATAACATCTAATTTGCCCACTTAGCAGACGGGAAGCCTTGTTTGTTATAAGTCAGTGAGTTAGGATGTAAGAATAATCTCTGCAAAAATATCACCAGGGGATTATCCTTAGTCCAAATCATTACACCTAGAGCTACGAAGTGTTACTCTCACCATAATTGTCCACACCAGCAGAACTAGACATGCACTTTACCAGTCTGCCAGGGGACACAATAACATACCTTACAGGCTCCTTTCCTACTAGACATCCTACTCAATAGATGGTCATATAAATAGAGTTGGGATCAAGTGAACAGAGTATCACAAACTTATGGTAAGTTCTTTCTCACTGCAAGTGTTATCTCACAGTGTATGATCCATCATCACTTCAGTGTACACTTTGGTTCCTCATGGAAGACTTGTTAACCTAATCACCTACCAAACTCTCAGAGTGAGGGTGACAAAGACAATGAAAACACAAATAATAATAATGAGGACAAAATAATAATAAATTTGCTCCCACTTTGTCAGATTCTGAGAAATTTCCATTTTGCAAAGGATTTCACACTTCCTACATCTCTGTATAACATATGGTGTGTTCTAGTGGAAGTTAATTAAAGTTCATGTTTGACTGTTGATTCATCCATATTTCAGAGCACAGTGACAAGAAAAGGTGCTCACACAAGTTTGGAACTACCAGTGGAACCAGTTAGTCCTTCAGTCAAGCATGTGCGCAATCAATTAAATTCCAACTGTAAAACTGCATTAAAAGTACAGAAAGAAAAAGCTGTCAGTAGGTCACCGAACAGTGTGTGTTTGATGAAATACTTTCTTTGGTTGCATATTTGAGAAAACCTGTTATCTCCTTCCCTAGCAAAAGAAGACAAGACTCTAGAAGAACATTAAGAACACGGTGTTTTGCTTGTGAAGGTGGTTATGTGGTACAGGAGGGGCTCTTTGTCACCAGGTTGCTATATCACCACCAAAAAAATGTTCTTGTGGAATAGCATAGTGCTTAAAATACAGTAATTACTGTTACAGTATGTGCACAGCAACGTAAGAACCGCATCTAGAGCTATACGTGGTACCGAGAGTTGAGAAACAGCTGTAATTTTGGCTTTAAATATGTTTACGAGCATTCTGAATGGTTTAAGCTTGCTGTGCAGCATATGATTTTAATTTTCTTTATGGATATAGGGGGGCAATGAAATGCTGACTTTTGATATAATAATCTTTCAGGTTTAGGAGGAACTATAGGAGGCCAGTCAGTCCCCAAGCCTGCCCTCTTAAATCTCTACTTATAAAGTTCTCGGTGGTAGATGTAAGTTTAAAAAAAAATTATACCTCACATTATATAGTATGTCTTATATCTTTGATTTGAGTGAACCCTTTCAGTTGACTACTTAGGCTTGCAAAATCAGGGAAAACCTGTAAAATGGAGGCACATATCTTATTTACAAAATAATGACTCCTTTCTTTGGAACAGAATAAGTAGAATATTCCAAAGAAAATTCAATTTCATTATTTACTATATACAAAACTTAAGGAATAGTCATCTTTATATTGAAATTCATATGTAAACATACTTCAAAGCAAGTGCTAAATTTGTCATTTCTCAGGAATTGCTAAAGCAGATTTGCTTACAATAAAAAAAAGAAAAACATTTGAATTGCCTCTGGTTATTGTAAGTTAATTGAACCTACTTTGGTTTGTTTCATTTAAAAAACACATCTCAGACCAGTTAGCAGTTGAAACATTAGTGATGGAGAAAAATGGATCCTACAAAAAAAGATACACTTCATGAAAAATAAGTGATGTCATTTCCCTCAAATGATTTCTAGTATGAAAGACTTATAAATATCAATTTGACTAAAACTAGAGAAAACAAACTTTGATAAACAAGTCTTACTTGCTAAGGTGTGGACTCAGGTAGCTAATTTCATCTGCTCCTTAAAAATATTTTTTCGGCATCATAATCTTTTTAGAAATGTCTTATTTTGTCACAAGGTACAAAGTTACTTCTCAAATTTAAAAAATGCTTTTGTCAATCAAATATTTCTACCAGCTTCTATTCACATCAACAAAGTATAGCAAATGACACACTAAAATCCCAGGAACATAACGACAATTAAGTTCCAAGTAGTTAATGGCCAATCTATTGTGATGTTAAAAAAAAAAAAAAAAAAGTGCTTGCAACACATAAGCCATTGCACGACAGGCTTGACCAGTTTCTAGACTTCCTTAGATGTCAGTGTAGCAGGTGCAAGCCTGGGCTAACTAAACTTCATTTTATTTTCTCCTAGCTCATAACTAGACTATATTTTCAAGCCTCCTTCCAACTAAGCTGGAGTCATTGGCCTGAGTTCTGTCTGATGAAGTATGGTTGAAGTTATATATGAAACTTCAGACTTTCACATCCTCCTTCATTTCCCACACACTGACTGAATATAGAAGGGAATGAAGTTCCAGAAGATGACAGGGCCACATGACCGAGTAATCCTAGTCCTGACTGACTGTATGGAACCAAGACATTAGGGAGAAATCTATTTTTATTATGTGAAACTACTGACATTTTGACTAATGTAAGCAGGGACATTGTTGTGTCTCCCACAAGTTAGGTTTCAACTGAAAACCAGAGTAATAATAAAGCCCATTTTTTTAAAGACCCCTCAGAGAAGTAGTGAATACTTTAATTTAAAAACATTTATTTAGCACCTAGTCCAGGCACCACATTGAGTTAAAAGGTTCAAGCTCTTCTCTCAGGATGTTCATTGTCCAATGGTAAGGGGGATAAAGCTCCTGAGATTAAAATACAAAATGGTAGAAATATTTAATATATGGGGCACGACACATGGACATAGGAGAGACTTAACACAGGCTGAATGGCTTATTGAGGGCTCCTCCTCATGGTGGCAATAATTCCAATGGAAGGATTAGTGTGGGGGGAAGCACATGAGAAATGGAACCACAAGCAACAATGGAGATGCCTGAAAATACGCTATGCTCTATGTGATACTGTGAGAGACTCATTCTCAAAGAATTTACTGTCTAGTGAAATTACAGCATAGCAGGAGTCAAACCCCAGGTTCCATCAGTGGGCTTCATGACAGAAACATCAGTTTTGCTCCATTTAAACATATAAACCCTCTGCAAAAAGAAAAAAGCTACATACATTCCCTCCCAACCCCGACACACTCCAACACACACATACACACAGGACCAAAGAAGGGTCATTTTGATTCTGCATGAATGTGACAAGTTTTGCCAATTCCCTGAAAGTAACAAAGATGAGGCAGTCTTTCTAGTCTTCAGTTTTGGAAGAAACATCTTTGTGGTCTGGCTATATGACAATTCAATCTTTTTGTGTTTTCTGAGAATATTAAACGCATAGTTTCTGTTTTCTTAAAAGTCAGACTAATATTTGTGTGCAATTATTATATATAGATATTGCTGGAAAAAGTTCTGTTGTATCATTGTTGGAGCCTCATGTGTGTGATGTTCAGATACACTGATTATCAATACAAGTGCAATGCATGCTGTACTATAATGGGATGGTATTTTTAAATTATTTTTTGTTTGGATGGGAGATGCTACTTTTCATTTATGCATGCTCTTTTGACCACAAGATGAGGGTCAAAATGATGATGAACATAATGAGCAGAATGATACAGTTCCATTACTTGGACTCAGGAAAATATGTAGAAAGAAGGCTTTAAAAAAAAAAATTGAAAAAAGCTCCCTGTATTAGGAATGCCAGAAGATAAAAGTGGTCAAGGTAATATAAATAACTAGACATTATGTTACAAGACTTTAGTTACTAGCTTTAGGCAATATACCAGCTTTGGGCAAAAGTAACTAATAAAATGTATTCCAGCCAATACTATGTTGGATGTGTACAGAATCTTTCATAAAACTTTGGAAATCATGGAAGATAGCAGAGAAGACAATAACACCCCAGGAGACAATCACATGCCTAGCATATTATCTTCAAGCCGCCTGCAGTGTTTCTCATCTAAATCTTTCTTTAAAATAGAAAGGCCTAGACTACTCTGATCACATAATGAGGCTTAAATATTATTTTGAGTAACCGAAAGACCCCATTTCTACAGAAACATAAAAGAAAGGCTTCTTGACATTAAGAATATGCTTAGGAATCTCAGTTTGAATTTTGCGTACATTTGGTTTTAAGCCTCTGAAAGCAGAAGATGTCATGATAGAATGCAATGTTTACTTGACAAGTCCCATCTTATACAAACAATAGATAATATAAAAACAGAAAAGTAAAAAGATCAGACTTAAAACCAAGGTGAGGATCCTTTGGACCACAGAAATAACACAAATGCAAAGCTGTATGGTGAGCTGAAGTTGTACACCTACTAAATTTCAAGTATGGTAGCGGCAGTGGAGTTTAGGAGCCCTGCTCCTGGGGTGGGAGGAGGCTGTAAATGGGAATTAAAGTGTTCAGATGAGATTGAGGGTGGGGTAAAGGAAGTGTGAGAAGGGAAACCAGAGCTTGGCTTACTGCTTAAAGCCAGGAGGTGAAACTAACCAGTCTTCCCTATAAATATAGCTTAAAACAAAACAAGCACAAATATTTTGCTAGCCACCATGGCCAATAATTGAATTGGGCCAGTTATTGGTTCGGTGGATACATCTCTGAGATCCCTAATATTGCTGAAGAACAGAAGCACAGAAACTGCAAGAGAAGACTTGGGTAAGGATGGGATAGAAGTTAAAGTTACATGGGTAGTAGGCAGCAGTCACTCACAAACACACACACACACACAAAGGGGTGCACATAGAAGGAAAAGAAAAAAGTTAAATACAGCAAAAAAAAATAGCAATAAAGCAATAAGAACTCTCACTCACAATAAGTTGTAAAATCAAAATTACAAAGCACATTAAGAAATACAGTGCAACTAAAGGTAGCTAACAAAATAAATATTCAGCATAGTAATTAAGCTAAAGGAATTAATTTGATGGAGCCATCTGACAAAAACTTTCATATTCATATAATGAGACTCTTCAATATTCACTGAGATAAATGAAGAAATAACACCTATTTAAAGTAAATAAGTTATTTTTAAAAAGATACTAAACAAAAATAGTTGGTTATGGAAAAAAAACAAAGATTCTGGAAAGTGGGAGATATTTGATTTTTACAAATATTAATAGCATACAAACCCTAGACTAAAAATGGTTGAAGAAAGAAGTAGAAAATTGGAAAAAAAGAACTGAGGACTTTACCCAAAATTAATCATATAGAGACAAAGAGCGTTTTTTTTTTTTAAGAGTTTTGTTTCGTCTTTCTACATAAAATATCAGATACAAGAAACGAAGAACAGATTGACAAGAGTCAATTTACATCTACTAAGTGCTGCAGAAAGTGGGAAAAAAATGAGAAAAGAAAAGATGAAGTATTACCTGAAGAAATAATGAGTTTTCCAGAACTGAAGAAATGAGTAAATAGACCTGAGTACTGTGGGCATTCAGTAGCATAAATATGGATAAATCTAGGCCAAGAGGTATCTTAACAAAACTGTAGAACACTGAAGAAGTGGGGGGGAGGGGGGAATTTAAAGATAACAGGAAGAGAGAAAAAAAGAGAAGACCGTGACGATTATACCGACATACTGATAACTGACTCATCAGCAGTAATAATAAATGCCAGAAAGGAATGAACAAATATTTTGAAAGTAGTGAGGGAAAATTACTGTCAGTTTAGCAGGTTTTACACAACTAAGCTATTTTTCAGGAAAGAAGGCAAAATTGAAGCTTTTTTTTTTTTACATATTAAAACAAAGGGAATTTACCACTCATATGCCTTTGCTAATAGATTTATTAAAGGACACATTTCAGGAAAATAACAAATTAACATAAAAGGAAGTCATAGAATTAAGGAAGAAGGATGAAGCCAGAA
This sequence comes from Macaca mulatta, assembly GCF_049350105.2. NCBI lineage: Eukaryota > Metazoa > Chordata > Mammalia > Primates > Cercopithecidae > Macaca > Macaca mulatta. Next base: position 152,448,465 of record NC_133406.1, on the reverse strand, counting down.
ATTGACATATGTTAATAAATGAATTAATGACTATCTGTGAAGTAATATTTTGTATGCACACATTTAAAATAAAACAAGTCAAAAACTGCCAAAATAACAGCGATTGTTGTGTGTCCATTTGGGGTGGGGATAGGAATGCAGAGTGGCTGGTTAAAGCAGTCTAAGATCAGTGGTGTTCTTAAACGAGATCAAAAAAGCAGCTTTTTAGAAATTTTGCGAACTGGTTATCAAACACAGCCATTATTTAAATATTCAAGTATATCAATTTAGAGCTAAATAAATTATATTAGAAGCAAAGGTAATAAATACCCCAAACCCATTACTTTCCAGTTATTTTGCTTCATTTAGCTATTTCCTATGTTCTTGAGGTTAATCTCTGTCTATGGTATCTGGAATACTTAGGATGATATCCTGTTGAGCATTACTTCCCAACTTTACATTCACTGACATCACATTTATAGCTTGGAATCAGTCATGGTAGGAATATTTACACCAGGGAAATCAGTAAATGCTACAAATCAGGATTTTTTTCCTTCTCTAGGAAGCTGGTAACTAAACATTTACCAGCATGACAGTGGCTAAGGTTGATATATTTTTTAAGAGAAAGCTAGAAATATTAAATAATTTTATACTTTTTAATGTTACAGGTATTTAAAAATTAAGGACAACTGCTGAAGGAATGGGTGAATTAACTAATGAATGGGTGAAAGAAAGAAAGAGAGAAAGGAAAGAAAGGAAGAAAGGAAAGGAAAGAGAAAGAAAGAGAGAGAGGAAGAAGGGAAGGGAAGGGAAGGGAAAAAAGGAAAGGAAAGAAAAGGAAAATAAAGGAAAGGAAAGGAAAATAAAGGAAAGGAAACGAAAATAAAGGAAAGGAAAGGAAGAGAGAGAGAGAGAAAGAAGAAAAGGTAGGAAAAAATACAAAGAAAGAAGAGTAAAATAGCTATTGAGAATTTGATCAACACAAAAGGTAATAAAGGAAGGGAAACAGAAAACAGAAAGAGAAATCTAAAATCCGATCATAGAAATAAACCAAAATATTACAGGATTCATAATAAATGAAAAATGGAAACAGAGAATATCACAGCAGACTGAAAAAAACAATAACACTGCATTGCTAACTAGATGTATCTAAACCCAATATAACTAACCCAAACAGAATGATTAAAAATAAAATAATTGAAAAATATCAGAAAAATACAAGTCAACACAGAAGGAAGTCACAGGAATTAAGGAACGATAGTGATACTAGAAATCAAAATAAAGCTGGTATATCTATACTTTTTGGAATCATAAAGCATACATAGCAACACGTCAACATTTGATCAAGCTGATTGTTATCTTGTTTTATTGCTCTCTATAATTTTCTATATGGTAGTATTATTTCCTGATACAAATACTTTTCAAAAGAAAGCACATTTGATCAAGGAAGGCAGGTGTTTTACAATAAATTTCCAGCTATGCCATTGATTTTGCAACCTCTATAGCCTTCAAGTAGCACCTCTAGAAAATGACAATTTTGGATTTTCAATGGTTGATGCACCTGCTGCATCAGGATAATTGTCACATGTTAAAAATGTTTCCTGGATGATACTCTTCAGGTGAGGCCTAGATTGGAAATGGACACGGCGTCTGTTTTTAAAAGCTCACCTGTCACCACCAAGAAAGATACCTGGATTTGGAGACCACTGACTGATTAGCTCTCATTTCAAAAGAAACTTTGGCTGTGATTTTCATAATGCTGGAAACAAACTATTAATAATCTTTACTCTTCCTTTTATAGGGAAAAGATCTAAAAAGTAAACCAAATTACAGGCTAAAATTCTTGAGATTTACATGTATTAGCAATAAAAGCAGAGAAAAATAATTATTTGTTGTAAATAATACTTTAAAAGCTTTCACATTTAGTGGCAGAGATGTTAAATCCAAAGTTGATAAGAGTTCAGAGAGGCCACAGAATCCCCTCAGCTGTGTGCAATTGTGTGTGTCTGTATGCATTTTCAGGAGGACAAGGTCATTTGCTTTAATCTAGATGATTATGCAAGTTTGTAATTCTAAATAGATTAGGAACAACTGACTTAAGAAAATGAACAAAAGAAACTAAAAATTCTAGAAAGAACCTCTTCCAAACCTTGTAGCATTACAGTATTGTGTTACACGACATGACAAGAGGTTGCTCTGTATGTAGGACTGAGATCAGCGCTCACTCAATAATTGGCAGCAACAGGATCGAGGAGAGGTAATTTATAATGAAATGCCCTGAGACCTCTGAAGTGGTGTGAATGGAAGAGGGGGTCCTTATGATGTGGCCTTTAAGCAAGCATTGTGTAGAAAAGGACTGTAAACTAGAAGACTATTGTAGGAGGCTGAAAACTAGGTTCCAGACTTGTCTTGCCCCATAATGAGAAGTGTCCTTAGACAAGGTGTTTGGCCTCTCTTCATGAGCCAAATGAGAGGATCATGGTAGGTGACGTAAAGATTCCTTCTTGTTCTAGATTCCATAATTCTACCAGAAGCAGTGCTCTCCCCTCCAAAACAGAAGATAAGCCAACATCTCACCCCGAATACAAATCTAAACAAAATCCAGAAAATCCAATGATGGATTCGAGATGGAAAAATTAGTTTTAGAAGAAAAAAAGGATGAACTTTGCTAATCCAATAATCCATACATTAATTCCATGAAAAACTAGCACAATACACTAGATTCCCCTGAGTTCATAATTGAGTTTCAGCAAGCAGATAAAGGCCATTAGAATGACTGAAAGCAAAGGCTGTTATTCTGTATTCAAGGTGTTCTCATTTCTCTTGAAAGTTCAAAATCAACAAATTAGATAAGCTTGGGCAGACTGCAACTCACTGGCAGTCAGCCCAAACCACCATTTGTCCCAGAAGTCCAAGAGTCAAGACATAATCATATGAAGTTGATGCCCACCAGATCCCTGGAGTTGTGACTCCATTAGTCTTTAGCTGACCCCAGCTATTAGTATTTACTATTTCCAAAGTCCATCTGTTTAATCCCATGGTTTCCAAATTGTGTGCTGAGGCACCATGGAATACTGCAGTAAATTCACAGAGCCCATGGATATTTTACATTTTTAAGGGTAGCACACAGCCACACTTCTCAAATATCCCATGAACTAATAGCAAGGTTGTTCTTGGTTTCAACATTAGGTCTTGCTACATTCCTTTCAATAGCATTGTACCTCTGCGAAGGTAGGCTTGATGATAAAAACCAAGTAACACAAAAAATTATTTGTGGAATAAGAAATGGAGGAAGCATTATCCAGTCTGATTCTAACGTTTCAGAAGTTGTGAGATACTGAATTGTTACGCACATCCCATTAATAAGTAATTGTGGCTATTTCAAAATAAAAATATGATTTTGCCTTTCAGCTTCTTTGTATTTTTTTTTCCAAATGTTATGCTAAGGAAATAAACACTAAGTTGTTTGGACCTTCCTATTTAATAAACAGAACAGTTAGATATTTCCCTTGGCCTGGGGTATTAAAAAAGTCACAGAGACACCAAGATTCATGAGAATGTTTGGGGACCACTCATTTAGTCTTGAGAGTGGTCCAAAACAGGATTGAAAACAAGCCATACATTCTAGGTTGTAGGACATACATTTGTTCTTGTATTATATAATAGGAGGAGGAGAACGAGGAGACAAGGAGGAGGGCAAGAAGGGATAAGAATAAGAGGAAGAAGGAGGAGGATGAGGAATAGCAGTACTGATAATAATTGTCATTAACTGAGCACTTACTAAGTGCCAGACTTTGTGCTAAGTACTTTATCTAACTTAATCTCTTTCAATCCCATGACTATTTATTTAGCTTGTATGCTATTATATGTATTGAAATCCTCTGCTTTGGTTAATAAACAGCTTTTACTCCAGTCCCTCAAAGACTCTTCCTCTCCTCTGGCAGTCTTCACTCTTTCCCAGGTACTCCCTGGACTAGCTCAAAATACAGCAACCAAAGCAGCCCAGAGGGACCTCCAGGATCCTGATGCAGCCCATGACTGGCACCCACTCTGACTGATCAGCGCCTGAGTCTTCCAACTGTTACATATTCAGCATTCACTTGTGTTGATTCCTCACAGCAACACTGTGAGGAAGGCACTTTTATCCCCAGATGTAGATGTCAATCTTGAATCCAGTTCTATTTGACTCCCAAGTCCATGTTCTTCACCCACATGTGTAGGTAAGTAGGTAATTAAGCTCAATCTATTTAGAATTGTCCCATGATTTCAATGCATGCCTCACCCAGTGGGCCTAGAGACCAGTGCCTGGAATCCCTCAGACCTGCAACTGATTTATGTTTTGATTTGAGGACCAATCTTAAACTTGAGGGGCTCTTTCCTCTGAAGTTTTTAATTAGCTAACATCAACTTTTTAACTTGTAAGCACACTATTATTCTATAGAATTTTAAAAATCCACCAAATTATTTATTCTGCAAGACCAAATGACAGTAGTTCAAATCCCGTAGCCTCTTTCTTTTCAACAGTCAATGGAATCATATTAGCAGCAGGCTTTGTCTTCAGTGGCTGCTCCCATAATCTGTCATATATTTATTACGTGTTGCTGGGGGAATGGCCTTTTCCTAACCCCATGGCACCCACTGTCTCAGGACACTTTCAATGTTACCAGAAGGAACCTGGTAAATTTGTTTTCTTTTTTACCTTCTGATTTCACATAAGATATAGCTTCTCCAGAAGACTTCATATCTACGGACAGCAAATCACATCTAGAATTGCCTCTTCTTGCAGAATGAGAACTGTATCCCCATCTCATTCAGATTGGTGGGACAAAGAGTTGTCAGCCTCAATTTCTATCTTAAATAAAGAGAAGAGGAAATCCCCTCCTCAACCATGAAGTTCTTTGTCTTTTAACTATAGGATAAGGTTTCCTCCTTCTCTGATTCTATAATTTCATCAGAATGGCCCATGAGTGCTCTTGTTGAGTAATCCCATGAGATCATTGCTATTATTATTATTATATTTTGAGACGGAGTCTCACTCTATCACCAGGTTGAAATACAGTAGTGTGATCTCGGCTCACTGCAACCTCCACCTCCTAGGTTCAAGCAATTCTGCCTCAGCCTCCCAAGCAGCTGCAACTACAGGCACACACCACCATGCCTGACATTTTTTTTTTTTTTTTTTTGTATGCTAGTGGAGACAGGGTTTCACCATATTGGCCAGGATGGTCTCCATCTCCTGACCTCCTGATCCACCTGCCATGGCCTCCCAAAGTGCTGGGATTACAGACGTGAGCCACTGCACCCAGTCATGAGATTATTAATGGAACAAAAGCAGCCATCACCTCTCATTCTCAGGGGAAGGTCTTCGCTGTTGCATTTGTACTTGTTCTTACCTGTCCTGAAACCACCCTTCCACGCTAATAACATGAATCAGGTTTATTCAGTAAAACTGAAGTGATTACAAAAATGATCACAGTATAACAGCATCTGGCTTGACTTTGTGTGAATAAGCTACTATCTGAAAATAAAATGCCCTTCACTTTTCCAGGCACTATTAAGTAAATTTCCTCTTTCAGTGCTCTAATCAGCAACCTAGAAAAACATATTCATCTCCTATGGGTAATGATTTGCTCCCACCGAATAGTTTAATTACTCCAGCTCACCAAAGGTTCAGGTCCACTGTAATTAGAATACCATAAACTTCAACTGGGTATAACAAGGACAGTCATTTTTGTCTTTACTCTGCCCTATTTTTACAAGTCTGGAAAGTAAGTTTTCAAAACTCTAAGAACCAGATATTCAGACAGAAGAAAACTGCTTAATGTAATCAGAAAAGCCTCCATGGAGATAATTGGAAGGCAGTTTTTTTGTTTGATATAAAATTTAGTGTCTAAAGCTAGGAATGAACTGATACCTTCATTTAGGTAAAGTACAACATAAGTACAAATTAGGATTATAATAAAATAAACATTCGGGGGGGCGGAGCAAGATGGCCGAAGGAACAGCTCCAGTCTCCAACTCCCAGCGCGAGCAACACAGAAGACCGTTGATTTCTGCATTTTCAACTGAGGTACTGGGTTCATCTCACTGGGGAGTGCCGGACGATCGGTGCTGGTCAGCTGCTGCAGCCCGACCAGCGAGAGCTGAAGCAGGGCAAGGCATTGCCTCACCTGGGAAGCGCAAGGGGGAAGGGAATCCCTTTTCCTAGCCAGGGGAACTGAGACACACAACACCTGGAAAATCGGGTAACTCCCACCCCAATACTGCACTTTAAGCAAACAGGCACACCAGGAGATCATATCCCACACCTGGCCGGGAGGGTCCCACACCCACGGAGCCTCCCTCATTGCTAGCACAGCAGTCTGTGATCTACCGGCAAGGCAGCAGCGAGGCTGGGGGAGGGGCGCCCGCCATTGCTGAGGCTTAAGTAGGTAAACAAGCTGCTGGGAAGCTCGAAGTGGGTGGAGCTCACAGCAGCTCAAGGAAACCTGCCTGTCTCTGTAGACTCCACCTCCTGGGACAGGGCAATAACAAACACAGCCGAAACCTCTGCAGACGCAAACGACTCTGTCTGACAGCTTTGAAGAGAGCAGTGGATCTCCCAACACGGAGGTTGAGATCTGAGAAGGGACAGACTCCCTGCTCAAGTGGGTCCCTGACCCCTGAGTAGCCTAACTGGGAGACATCCCCCACTAGGGGCAGTCTGACACCCCACACCTCACAGGGTGGAGTACACCCCTGAGAGGAAGTTTCCAAAGCAAGAATCAGACAGGTACACTCGCTGTTCAGAAATATTCTATCTTCTGCAGCCTCTGCTGCTGATACCCAGGCAAACAGGGTCTGCAGTGGACCTCAAGCAATCTCCAACAGACCTACAGCTGAGGGTCCTGACTGTTAGAAGGAAAACTATCAAACAGGAAGGACACCTACACCAAAACCCCATCAGTACATCACCATCATCAAAGACCAGAGGCAGATAAAACCACAAAGATGGGGAAAAAGCAGGGCAGAAAAGCTGGAAATTCAAAAAATAAGAGCGCATCTCCCCCGGCAAAGGAGCGCAGCTCATCACCAGCAACGGATCAAAGCTGGACGGAGAATGACTTTGAGGAGATGAGAGAAGAAGGCTTCAGTCCATCAAATTTCTCAGAGCTAAAGGAGGAATTACGTACCCAGCGCAAAGAAACTAAAAATCTTGAAAAAAAAGTGGAAGAATTGATGGCTAGAGTAATTAATGCAGAGAAGGTCATAAACGAAATGAAAGAGATGAAAACCATGACACGAGAAATACGTGACAAATGCACAAGCTTCAGTAACCGACTCGATCAACTGGAAGAAAGAGTATCAGCGATTGAGGATCAAATGAATGAAATGAAGCGAGAAGAGAAACCAAAAGAAAAAAGAAGAAAAAGAAATGAACAAAGCCTGCAAGAAGTATGGGATTATGTAAAAAGACCAAATCTACGTCTGATTGGGGTGCCTGAAAGTGAGGGGGAAAATGGAACCAAGTTGGAAAACACTCTGCAGGATATCATCCAGGAGAACTTCCCCAACCTAGTAGGGCAGGCCAACATTCAAATCCAGGAAATACAGAGAACGCCACAAAGATACTCCTCGAGAAGAGCAACTCCAAGACACATAATTGCCAGATTCACCAAAGTTGAAATGAAGGAAAAAATCTTAAGGGCAGCCAGAGAGAAAGGTCGGGTTACCCACAAAGGCAAGCCCATCAGACTAACAGCAGATCTCTCGGCAGAAACTCTCCAAGCCAGAAGAGAGTGGGGGCCAATATTCAACATTCTTAAAGAAAAGAATTTTCAACCCAGAATTTCATATCCAGCCAAACTAAGTTTCATAAGTGAAGGAGAAATAAAATCCTTTACAGATAAGCAAATGCTTAGAGATTTTGTCACCACTAGGCCTGCCTTACAAGAGACCCTGAAGGAAGCACTAAACATGGAAAGGAACAACCGGTACCAGCCATTGCAAAAACATGCCAAAATGTAAAGACCATGGAGGCTAGGAAGAAACTGCATCAACTAACGAGCAAAATAACCAGTTAATATCATAATGGCAGGATCAAGTTCACACATAACAATCTTAACCTTAAATGTAAATGGACTAAATGCTCCAATTAAAAGACACAGACTGGCAAACTGGATAAAGAGTCAAGACCCATCAGTCTGCTGTATTCAGGAGACCCATCTCACATGCAGAGACATACATAGGCTCAAAATAAAGGGATGGAGGAAGATTTACCAAGCAAATGGAGAACAAAAAAAAGCGGGGGTTGCAATACTAGTCTCTGATAAAACAGACTTTAAACCATCAAAGATCAAAAGAGACAAAGAAGGCCATTACATAATGGTAAAGGGATCAATTCAACAGGAAGAGCTAACTATCCTAAATATATATGCACCCAATACAGGAGCACCCAGATTCATCAAGCAAGTCCTTAGAGACTTACAAAGAGACTTAGACTCCCATACAATAATAATGGGAGACTTCAACACTCCACTGTCAACATTAGACAGATCAACGAGACAGAAAGTTAACAAGGATATCCAGGAATTGAACTCATCTCTGCAGCAAGCAGACCTAATAGACATCTATAGAACTCTCCACCCCAAATCAACAGAATATACATTCTTCTCAGCACCACATCGTACTTACTCCAAAATCGACCACATAATTGGAAGTAAAGCACTCCTCAGCAAATGTACAAGAACACAAATTATAACAAACTGTCTCTCAGATCACAGTGCAATCAAACTAGAACTCAGGACTAAGAAACTCAATCAAAACCACTCAACTACATGGAAACTGAACAACCTGCTCCTGAATGACTACTGGGTACATAACGAAATGAAGGCAGAAATAAAGATGTTCTTTGAAACCAATGAGAACAAAGATACAACATACCAGAATCTCTGGGACACATTTAAAGCAGTGTGTAGAGGGAAATTTATAGCACTAAATGCCCACAAGAGAAAGCAGGAAAGATCTAAAATTGACACTCTAACATCACAATTAAAAGAACTAGAGAAGCAAGAGCAAACACATTCGAAAGCTAGCAGAAGGCTAGAAATAACTAAGATCAGAGCAGAACTGAAGGAGATAGAGACACAAAAAACTCTCCAAAAAATCAATGAATCCAGGAGTTGGTTTTTTGAAAAGATCAACAAAATTGACAGACCACTAGCAAGACTAATAAAGAAGAAAAGAGAGAAGAATCAAATCGACGCAATTAAAAATGATAAAGGGGATATCACCACCGACCCCACAGAAATACAAACTACCATCAGAGAATACTATAAACACCTCTACGCAAATAAACTGGAAAATCTAGAAGAAATGGATAATTTCCTGGACACTTACACTCTTCCAAGACTAAACCAGGAAGAAGTTGAATCCCTGAATAGACCAATAGCAGGCTCTGAAATTGAGGCAATAATTAATAGCCTACCAACCAAAAAAAGTCCAGGACCAGATGGATTCACAGCTGAATTCTACCAGAGGTACAAGGAGGAGTTGGTACCATTCCTTCTGAAACTATTCCAATCAATAGAAAAAGAGGGAATCCTCCCTAACTCATTTTATGAGGCCAACATCATCCTGATACCAAAGCCTGGCAGAGACACAACAACAAAAGAGAATTTTAGACCAATATCCCTGATGAACATCGATGCAAAAATCCTCAATAAAATACTGGCAAACCGGATTCAGCAACACATCAAAAAGCTTATCCACCATGATCAAGTGGGCTTCATCCCTGGGATGCAAGGCTGGTTCAACATTCGCAAATCAATAAACATAATCCAGCATATAAACAGAACCAAAGACAAGAACCACATGATTATCTCAATAGATGCAGAAAAGGCTTTTGACAAAATTCAACAGCCCTTCATGCTAAAAACGCTCAATAAATTCGGTATTGATGGAACGTACCTCAAAATAATAACAGCTATTTATGACAAACCCACAGCCAATATCATACTGAATGGGCAAAAACTGGAAAAATTCCCTTTGAAAACTGGCACAAGACAGGGATGCCCTCTCTCACCACTCCTATTCAACATAGTGTTGGAAGTTCTGGCTAGGGCAATTAGGCAAGAGAAAGAAATCAAGGGTATTCAGTTAGGAAAAGAAGAAGTCAAACTGTCCCTGTTTGCAGATGACATGATTGTATATTTAGAAAACCCCATTGTCTCAGCCCAAAATCTCCTTAAGCTGATAAGCAACTTCAGCAAAGTCTCAGGATACAAAATTAATGTGCAAAAATCACAAGCATTCTTATACACCAGTAACAGACAAACAGAGAGCCAAATCAGGAATGAACTTCCATTCACAATAGCTTCAAAGAGAATAAAATACCTAGGAATCCAACTTACAAGGGATGTAAAGGACCTCTTCAAGGAGAACTACAAACCACTGCTCAGTGAAATAAAAGAGGACACAGACAAATGGAAGAACATACCATGCTCATGGATAGGAAGAATCAATATCGTGAAAATGGCCATACTGCCCAAGGTAATTTATAGATTCAATGCCATCCCCATCAAGCTACCAATGAGTTTCTTCACAGAATTGGAAAAAACTGCTTTAAAGTTCATATGGAACCAAAAAAGAGCCCGCATCTCCAAGACAATCCTAAGTCAAAAGAACAAAGCTGGAGGCATCACGCTACCTGACTTCAAACTATACTACAAGGCTACAGTAACCAAAACAGCATGGTACTGGTACCAAAACAGAGATATAGACCAATGGAACAGAACAGAGTCCTCAGAAATAATACCACACATCTACAGCCATCTGATCTTTGACAAACCTGAGAGAAACAAGAAATGGGGAAAGGATTCCCTATTTAATAAATGGTGCTGGGAAAATTGGCTAGCCATAAGTAGAAAGCTGAAACTGGATCCTTTCCTTACTCCTTATATGAAAATTAATTCAAGATGGATTAGAGACTTAAATGTTAGACCTAATACCATAAAAATCCTAGAGGAAAACCTAGGTAGTACCATTCAGGACATAGGCATGGGCAAAGACTTCATGTCTAAAACACCAAAAGCAACGGCAACAAAAGCCAAAATTGACAAATGGGATCTCATTAAATTAAAGAGCCTCTGCACAGCAAAAGAAACTACCATCAGAGTGAACAGGCAACCTACAGAATGGGAGAAAATTTTTGCAATCTACTCATCTGACAAAGGGCTAATATCCAGAACCTACAAAGAACTCAAACAAATTTACAAGAAAAAAACAAACAACCCCATCAAAAAGTGGGCAAAGGATATGAACAGACATTTCTCAAAAGAAGACATTCATACAGCCAACAGACACATGAAAAAATGCTCATCATCACTGGCCATCAGAGAAATGCAAATCAAAACCACAATGAGATACCATCTCACACCAGTTAGAATGGCGATCATTAAAAAGTCAGGAAACAACAGGTGCTGGAGAGGATGTGGAGAAATAGGAACACTTTTACACTGTTGGTGGGATTGTAAACTAGTTCAACCATTATGGAAAACAGTATGGCGATTCCTCAAGGATCTAGAACTAGATGTACCATATGACCCAGCCATCCCATTACTGGGTATATACCCAAAGGATTATAAATTATGCTGCTATAAAGACACATGCACACGTATGTTTATTGCAGCACTATTCACAATAGCAAAGACTTGGAATCAACCCAAATGTCCATCAGTGACAGATTGGATTAAGAAAATGTGGCACATATACACCATGGAATACTATGCAGCCATCAAAAAGGATGAGTTTGCGTCCTTTGTAGGGACATGGATGCAGCTGGAAACCATCATTCTTAGCAAACTATCACAAGAACAGAAAACCAAACACCGCATGTTCTCACTCATAGGTGGGAACTGAACAATGAGATCACTTGGACTCAGGAAGGGGAACATCACACACAGGGGCCTATCATGGGGAGGGGGGAGGGGGGAGGGATTGCATTGGGAGTTATACCTGATGTAAATGATGAGTTGATGGGTGCAGCACACCAACATGGCACAAGTATACATATGTAACAAACCTGCACGTTATGCACATGTACCCTACAACTTAAAGTATAATAATAATAAATAAATTTAAAAAAATAAATAAATAAATAAATAAATAAACATTCAGATCATCAGTTTTAGAGCTAATAGGCATGAAGCTCCAGCTTCCTCGGTTTAAAGTTAAAATAATTTAAGGTTGGTGAAAGTCCTCAACCAAAGTCACATAGCTAGTTAATGGCAAAGCCAAATTAGAACCCAAGTCTCTCACATCTCAGTTTCTCATTGTTTCCCATACACTATATGGCTTTACTAATCATCTAAAAAAAGAGCTATGCTTTTTCTTTGTAATTGTACCCTTTCTATATTCCGTTTAAATATAAATGCAACCATCCAGTTTCACTCAAAACTAACTAAACATTTTCTATGTGCAAGATATTCTGTAAGACACTAACAAGGGGCTGTAAAGTTGACATAGATTTGTCTTCTGCCCTCAAGGAATATATAATCTAACAGGAATCTAATAGTATGATCCTATTTGGGCAAAATAGATATCCAAGTTTATTCCACGTAAGTATCTACATTTTTTAGCAAGTTTTTCAAACAGAAATTGATTCTTTTTAGGATTTGACAGCTTTCAGCAGTCTATAATAATTCCTGATATGTAACATTATTTTTGGACAGATCTTGTGCTTTGACCTAAGCGGTGTTCTTTTCCCTTGCAAATTGAAAAGTCAATTTACAGGAGCCACACCTGAATGAATTCCTAATGACCTATTTTAACTATTGTGAATTTGCCTTAAGTAGTGTGATTAACCTCTCCTGGAGAAGTTCTTTTTCTAAATATAGAGCAGTTAGTTTAAGGAGAAGCCCCTTTGGATACTGAAGTTCTCCCTGAGTCAGGAGGATAGAATGAAGAGGATGCATAGAAGTCACCTAAAGAAACTCTACAGAAATAAACCCCATCATTTTAATGGGCTCTGGAATAATTCTATATTCTACCTGCAATGGAACGGGGTTTGTAGGTAGAGATGGGAAATTAAGAGCTCCCGTTGATAATGAAGACCTCCACCCATCTTTTTTTTCTCATTTATGGATAGAAACCATATCAGAAAGAAGACAGACAAAATGATCATAAGTCAAAGAAGGAATATGTGTGTTTTTAATTCCATTGTTAACTTATTTAAAATTCATTAGGAGTAGGAATCCAATGTCTTACACAATGTATAATACAGTAAGTGCCCTATGTCTACTAGGAATCAGAGTAACAGAAGTAATTAAGGACAATGATATTTATGCTGACCCTTTCATAGGAGAATATTTAGATATTGAACTTTAAGAAGGTGACTATCAAGACCATACAATGTCAGCAGTTCTTTCAAAATCACATGGGCTGAGAGTATGAGGATGTTCAGGATGGAGCTCAGCCTTCTCACTTGTGAACTTTGGATGATATGTCAAGACATGATTGTGCCATTTGGGACTTTACTCTGCCCTATTTTTTTTTTTTTTTTTTTTTTTTTTTTTTTTGAGACAGAGTCTCGCTCTGTTGCCCAGGCTAGAGTGCAGTGGCCGGATCTCAGCTTACTGCAAGCTCCGCCTCCCGGGTTCACGCCATTCTCCTGCCTCAGCCTCCCGAGTAGCTGGGACTACAGGCACCCGCCACCTCGCCCGGCTAGTTTTTTGTATTTTTTTTAGTAGAGATGGGGTTTCACCGTGTGAGCCAGGATGGTCTCGATCTCCTGACCTCGTGATCCACCCGTCTCGGCCTCCTAAAGTGCTGAGATTACAGGCTTGAGCCACCGCGCCCAGCCTACTCTGCCCTATTTTTACAAGTCCAACAACTCTCAGACTCCATGTGTGGCCTGAAAACATCTGGCACAAAATTGCAACTCCTCTGGACCATATTGTCTAATGTTGGGTAGCACAGTCAGTGTCTCAAATTAGGCCAGGACCGACATCACAGTGGTGCTTTATTTTCTGTGTAACCAACTCAGTGCAGCTGTTTTTCTTTTCCACCTAGACTTCTCATGTCAGGAAAGCCTCTGGAGAAGCGAGTTCCATCTTGCTCATACAAAGTAGTAGACTGGAGTCAACATTCAATCATGTGGTACACACTCATTGAGCACCTACAATTGGCAGGTGCAGTGCAGGGCACTGAGGAAGCAGGATAAAAGACCCATCCAGCTCTTCTGCCGCTCACAGTAGTTTGCAATGATCCCACATGCAGGATTCCAGGACAGACCTTGTTCCAAATATTCGGTTCCATTGTCAGATGTGTCCTGACTTTTAATTCATAGAATAGCATCACTACATAATTCTTAAAGCACTGGTAAATTCGGAGCTGCTGAGATTTCAGCATGTGGCATATAGGACATAGAAAACTGAAGTAGGGAGGAATCCTGGTACCTTTAAAGATAAGGTGGCATGGAATTCAAAGGCCTGGGCAACAAAAGGCAACTATGAGTCATGCGATTTCAGATGACATTAACTAAACTCCTTTACCCCTGTTGGACTAAATAACTTAAGAAACAGATAATAGGCCCCTCTCATAGTACAACTCCAGGGATGCTGTTCATAGCATAGTCTAAATCAATGATACTTCCAAAGTTGTGCCCTGCACAGCATGTATGGGTCCTTTGTGACAGCTCTGCACAAATGTAAATACATTATGAACTATCAGCCACCATTGGACCAATACCCTTTCCTTGCTACATCTAATGTTCATTACGCTTTTCTCACTATCCCAGCATCACTACCCGATATCACTCAGTATGATGTAGGATATAAGGATCCTTATTCATCTTGCCTTATATCATAGGACCAAGATGCTTTTAATGAGAAATCCCAGCACTATCGGAGCATTGCTATGTGCCAGACACTTTCCTAATGCTTCATTTTTATTAATCCTCAGAACAACCCCATAAGGTAATTACTTTAATATCTCCATTTTAAAAGAGGAGATTTGCCTAAGGTGACATAGCTAGTGAGCAAAGCCTGAACTCAAAACCAAGTCACCCTGATCCAAAGTCTGGCTTCAAAACCCCTACCCTATACTGCCTCCTGTTTCTTATCCATTCCGTGATTTGGTCATTAGTAAATATTAATTGTGTGTCTACTATGCACCAGGTACAGCTCTTCAGTGAATAAGGCCGAAGTCTCTGTCCTTCAAGATATTACATTAAACAGAAAAGACAAACAATAAACCAGAAAAATAAATACTTTTTAAAAGGATAATTTCAAATAGTGGTAAGCTCTGTGAACATAACAAAATGAGATGATAAAATCCCAAGGGACTGGCACAGCATAAAGCCTATTTCACAAAGGTGTTCAGCAAAGGACGATTGAGAGCTCAGTGAAAAGAAGGAGCCAGGTATGCACAAATCTGGAAGAAAATATTTCAAAATCTCAAAGGTCATGGGGCAGGAACAACATTGGCGTGTTTAAGAAAAAGCAAGAAGGCCATGTGGTTAGAGCATGTGAGCAAAAGAAAGGGTAGAAAAAGGTGAGGTAAGCAAGATAGTCAGGAACAGATAGTGAGGGTATCTTAGGTCCTGGGAGAGTATTTGGATTTTTTTCTAAATACAATGGAAAGTTATTGGAAAGTTTTAAGCAGGAGATCTATATGATCTGCCATTAAATATATCTGGTCTCTGTATGAAATGAGTTACATAGGTAGACAAGCAGGGTAATAGGGAATCAATTAGGAGGAGACTCTTGTAGCCAAAGTAAGAGAGAATGAGGATTTGATTCAGGATATAATGTGGAGGGGATAAGAAATAGCCCGACTCCAGTAACCTAACTGTCAAAAGTTGGGGATGGATTGGATGTGGAAGGTGAGGGTAAAAGAGGAACCAATCTCCTGGGTTTTGCCCTGAGCAATTAGACAGAGATGGTGCCTTTTGTTAAGTCACAGAAGAGTGAGGAAATATCAGGTTTGGAGAGATGTTTGGGAAAACAATAATTTTTGATCATATTGATTTTGAGATACCTTTCAGACATTCAAGTGGCAATGCTGAACAGATACCTGGAATTCAGAGGGACACCAAAGGCTACAGATTTAAATTTCGGAGTTGTCAATGTAGAGATCTGGAAGTCATAAAAGTTGAGATTTAAATTTGGGTGATATTAATGCATTCAGAAACATAGGACTAGATGAATTCCTTTAGGGCTATACCAAAGACAATGTTGAAATAGAGAAGATGATTAGGGATAAGGCCCTGGAGAGTGCCAAATTTGAGAAAAAGAGCCAAGGGATAGAAGAGATACAACCAGTGGACAGAAGAAAAACAGTTGTGATGCCCTTGATAGTCATTTTTCTTACCTTTAAAATAGAAGAAAAAATACCAGCCACAACTACCACCCTGGGAGAACTACAAGGTCACATGACACACTGTGGGGTCAAGAAAGGGAGTGTAACGTAAGAAAGGGGAACATATTTAGAGAATAACTTTTTAAAAAAATTAAGCTCATCTCTGCCATGTACTAAATTTATGAATTGAGGAAAGTCACTTTTCTTCTTATTTGCAGTTTATAAGTCTATAAAATAACACTGTCCTCACAGCACTTTTTTTCTGCAAACCAAATGAAGATGTGCTAAGCACTTAGGTTGACTAGCTTATAGTAGGTACTTAAAACACAGTGCTCAGCAATGTCTTGTTGGCATCATGGTCTAGTAGAAAGAATCTGAACTTTAGCCTCGAATAGACTCTCGGCTCTGCCAATTCACTGGTATTGTGACCTTTGCAACATTATTCAATCTCCCTGCATCTATTTATTTACTTATCTATAAAATAGGGAAAATAATAACTACCATTTGGTAGTATAGTGAGGATTCAAATGACAGATACAAAGTTCCTAGAAAACAGAAACCATTTAATAATATACACCTTTTATTATATTTATAACCATTATTGCCTAAGCAGCATAGCTAGAGCATGGAACAGTTCAGAGCTCAGGTACCAAATTCCAGTGTTTGGACTCTACATTCCGTGCTCTTCCCACCAGATCCTGTCATTCAATAGCACTCTCAAAGCAGCGTGTTTCTCATCTTTAATGAAATGAATAATACTTTCTTTGAGTTCCAGTGTTCTGTCTTCTCCCCTACCATAACTCCACGATCATGAACATCTATGATCTCATGGTTTTACAATGCTTTGGTGCTCAAAATAGATGCCCTGGGAGGAAAACAACAACCTCTTGGCTTCTCCACCAGGATTGTAAAGGTGAATAGCAAAATTCTTTTCTTTGAGATCCCTGAGTAGCTAGCTAGCAGGAATGAAGAGAAGACTGAATTCCATATTTACCCATGATGAGTTTGTGCTTTCATATGCACCCAACATGTATTTTAGGATTAAAAACATAGGAGCCCTCAGATGTGAAATTATTTGCATATTTGTCCCATCTCTGTCTTGGCATTAAAAATTGGTGAGGAAAGAATGGTTACTAAGAATAAATATTATAATTACCTTTAGTAAAAATTATTTGAAATCCTCAGATGAAAGATGTTTATAGGATAGGCTATGATTCTTCCATGATTAGCTACATCCTATTCTAACAGTACTTAGTAAAGTGTGTGAATAACATTACTAACCATGGATATTGTATTTTATATTTACATTTTCAGAGTTTTATTGCTATGTGAATATTATTCAAATAGTTTTCTCTAGCCAAGTTCTGTGTGTTTACTTTGAATAACAGACCTTCACTTGAAACAAATACTATTAAAATGGCTCCCACACAAGGAAATAAAAAGAATTGAGATGAAGTTGACTGGTTATACACACATACAGTGAGCATGAAATGAAACATGAGGAAGAAATATGAAGCTTTTGAAGGAGATAAACTAGAGTTTGAGTGGTATATGTAATAAGGTGAGGAATCAGAAACAAATTCTCTATGAATTAAACTAGGCTACATTTATGTTCTTACTGGAGCCTAAATTTACCTGGTAGGCACTATGAATGATTCCAAAAGATGTAATTTTCACCCTCAAGGTGTTTATAGGCTAGCCTACACAGCTAACACACACACACACACACCCCTCACAAAGCAATGTAGGAAAATGGCACAAATAATATGGAAAATAAAAGTTAGCTTAATGTTACCTTTGTAATGGAGACAAGAAAGCAATCTACATATATGAATGTCTACACAAATACTTGAATTGAGTGTGTGTGAGGACATTTGATGGATTTATTCTTTCAAACTAACATCAAGGTCTTTGGGAAGTTTTGCCGCCTGTGTGAAGCATCCTGATCAATGTAAGGTCATCACTCTACCTACCAGCCTCTTTGTCCTGTTGTCCTGATGTGATGCACTAAGTAGTGGACAAGATTTCAAGGATCCCTGCTGCTCATACAAGCCAATTGAATAGGCCACAGCAGATTTGCGCAGGAAACGCTGGAGTCTCTTTAGGTTCATATACATATCACCAAGTAACCTAAGAGGAAGATGTTCCTTTGGAAATCCCAATATCCTACAGGAACTATCAGAATTTTAGAATCAATAGTTTGACAGCCAATTAATGTGACTGCCAAGGCCTCCTGTAGGGGAGTGATGGGTCAACACACCAAATTATCAGGAAGGTGAGGCAGCTGACAACACAGCTGAGATGGGAAAGGAAGGTCTCTGGGTCTGTGCAAGAAAAGCCAGGTGAACCTGTGTTCTCCATACCACACTGACAGCAAGACTGAGAATGACCAGTCTCTTTCCAGTCTTTAATGGCAAGTTTTGCACAGGTGCTCCCATCAATTTTGGAATGTTTTGTATTAGAGCTCTTCCACAGAGAAAACATCAGTTTCCTGCACCATGGCCCTTGGAGATCAGCTACGTACCTCATTATAATATTACTATCCCCTTTCTCTCCATCATAGTTTTGTGCAATCACCAATGTTCAGTCCTAGTCCCAACTCCTCCATAAAACTATCTCCTCCTCCTTCTTCTCTGGCTTCCAATAACACTCCCTGTGCCACATTAAATTCTTATTTAGTATTCAATATTGCAATTTAAATGCTTCCTTGAATTTACCTTATTCTTTTATATAGAAGGGTATACTTTTCTAAAACATGTACCGTATTTCATACTTCTGTTTATTTCCTAGCACGATCCTTTGCATTTCATCTTTTAGATTTCTTTATGGCACCTGTTAACTGAACAATGAATAGTTATTGAATTGAGGCTGTCACATATTGAGTCTTTAATGAGTAATGCATATAGTCTTTCACATCAAAACCAGGACTGAGGGTAGCTGTGTCAAGCTTTTCAAGCAGCAGCAATCATGAAATAAGGCAACGCTAACACCATAGTGGAAGACATTGACAAACATCTTTGGGTGTCTTCTAAGTACCCAGTAAAAGCTAGGCATAGGGGATAAAGTGTACTATAACTTCTTTACTCCAAAACACTAGGTTCTTGGAGGTACTATGATTTTGATTTCCAAAGTCAATATATGTGTGTCCTCACATAGTCTCTGAAATGTATTAAAATACATGATTACAAAACAGCCGTAAATACACACACTGAAACTACTCTGGGTACTTCCACAAAACCAGAGTAATATCACCTGGCCACCCACACTGGTAAATTGCCTCAGATGATTCTGTACATGTGTAGAAGCTCTACGCCTGAGACTTTACCATTTCAAAGGAACAAATGAAAACTGATAGGCACCAAAGATAGCCCCGTCCTTTCTGTTGGCCCTGTTCATTGACTGTTGATGTACTGCAATGAAGACACATATTTGGCTTGTGAGCTTTAATTGTTATCTAAGACCCAAAAAAAAGTTTTTAATTCACAAAATTTTCCATTTTATTCATACGTCAGACAAAATTTGCCCATTTAGGAATTTTGTTCAAAAGAAATGTAGTTTTGTTGAACTTTTTACAACTTTAGAAAAATCTGAGTCAAGTTGTGGGTGTCCCTTGGATAATTCTTGAGTAAATGCATCCCCTCATGACTAGGAATTTGCAAGAGATGCATACTTTCATTCAGAAACCACCCAACATCTGATGGTTTCTTTTGATTTGTCTTTAACCAGGAAAAAAAATCTTCTTGAGCAACTTGATACATTCGGGTTAAACCTCAAAGAAACACTTGGGATGCAAATGCGTTCTGTTTTAGCCCAACTAAAGATTTCACAAACTCCTTGCAAACTGGTTCTGTGCTCATACTCTGGTATCTCCTGCATCTCTGTGATAAACTCAGCCCAATGAATCAAGTGCTACACACATATGAAATGGCATGTAAAAGATAACAGGGAGATATAACTACCTAATTTTGTTTACAATTTAGTCCTACCATTTATAGAAAAATACAAAAGACACTGCATTTCTAGGAAGAAACAGCTGAACAATAGATTAGCCGTTCTTCCTCTGGAATAATTCATTGTCTACAAGCTAATACTTTTCTGGACCCGGGTAGGTGTATTCCGTAGAAACCCATGATATGCCCTCATATACTAGCATGCTACTCAGGGAATTATTTCTTAATCTGAGTGGCTCGTAACATATAAAATCAAAATTAGAGCTAGGTGTCAAAGGGCAGAGCTAAGTGATTAAACTAAGTTCCTTTTGAAGGCAGACATGAGGAATTCCAGACTTTGTCCAACTCTGCTTTTCCTGGAAGGTGTACAAACCATTTAAGACACATTTTTCTTCCTTTTGGTTTTATTCTGTAATTATTTATATATTGTGTCAGGGCCTCTGCTAGGTATAGGAGATATAATGATGAATAAGACATGAGCCTATCTTTGAGATAAAGCTACAACTGGCCATGGATACACAACAAAGCTTATATGGTCAGCTTCAGTCTGTTTTTCAGGCTCGGTACCTCTGTCCACAGGCTGGGATCATGAATCCCCCTCCAGGCTCAGACCTACTACTTCCACCCTTTTTTGTTCTCAGGATCAATCCTGAACAGACCCAAAGTGACTGAATACTCCCTGGTTGGTAATCAATCCTCCTGGGCCAGAGCAACCACTTGCTTTCCAAGTATTCACAAATGCCAATGACTAGACTTATCTCTTTACGTTGTTTGCTTAAGTCCTCACTACAAACCAACAGTTTTATTAAGCCCATTTTAGAGAATCAGAAACTGACAGTCTGAGAGGTTACATTATCTTTCTCCAAGTCACACAGTTAAGCGAATGACAGAGGTGGATTTGAGCCTAGATGTGTACAGGACCTCAACACCTATTTTTCCAGGAACTCCAGGCCTGTCTCTAAACCCCAGATGGGTTCAGCAGCTTACTCTCAGTTCTCGCTGATGCTCACCCTCTCCCTTCCTAGTGCCTCACCTTCCAAGAATCAGTGTTTCAGATTCCCAGTGACTGTCAGCCATCTCCTCCACCTCCTGCTATGCATGTGTATAACAGACTATGCATACATATGTGGCCAAGCCCCTGGGAGGCACTTGGCCTTCCAGAAACCAGCTCCTCAGCTACTGTTCCTGCTAGTGAGGACATGCAGTGCCAAATCCCAGCCCCACCTCAAGTGGCCACCTAGCTGTGGTGGGCCAAACATAGTCATACACTTTTGAGGAGACACAGCTTTCAAGGTAACACCAACCTCCTTTCTTCGTTTTGCTGGAAGAATCAATAGTACAGAGGGTAGCTTGCTCTGTGCTTAGGAAGTGCAAAAAAGGACACAAAATGGCAACTATAATCTCCCATACACAATTTTTTCAAAGCGTAAAGCCAGACTTGAGGTTTTGTAAAGTTTCTGGACCTCTCATAGCATAACATGTACAGCAATACATGTGTTCTATTCACTGTTTTGATTAAAATACAAGTCTACATTTAGAAGCAAAAATAATTGTTTCAATATCTTCAGTCCTTTCATCTCTTGCACTCATTTCCAAAAATTAACCCAAACAACAATACCACACACAAATACAAAACAAAGAAATTCACCCATGATCTAAAATAATTCTGACTTGGATTAATGTTCTCACTAATGAAAACTGCTAAATGTCCCTTGTAAGTCTTAGGTAGATCCACCATTTCCTACATCATGTATATGTGAAAAGCTCCTCTTGTTCAAGGATTCTTGAGAGCTTGGTAGACACCAGTCTGTGTTATTTCTATTTAACACAGAAAAAACAAATGCCCAGAGAGGTCAAGACACCTGCAAAGAGACACAGAGTGATGCAATGGAAATCCTGTGTGGAGGTCTCCAGAAGCCTAGTTTCTGAAGCAGTGTTCTATCCACATGACTGTGCTGCTGCTCATTAAGATGGCACCTCTCATTAAGATAAAGCCTAATCATTAAAAATCCTTTAGCTTGCTCACATTAACTACCATTGTGCGTCACAGGTCTAATGCTTCATGAAAGCTCAGAGTGAATTAGACATTTTATTAAAATGCTACTTAACTAAAAGTTAAAAAGTATAATTTTCTATTGCAGCATAAGAACTAGAGAGACTAATTTGGTGTGGTTGTTAAATTTTACAAAGCCTGATTCTCAATTTTCAAAAAATATTGTACATTTATTTATTGAAGAGAATGAAACATTTGCTATAAAACTATTCAACGGAAAGTTTTTTAACAAAGCATAATTTACTTTTCATTTACAGAACAATGGAAAGTAGAAAGAAATCTCCTCCAAGGTATTAGAATCATGTACAGTTTCATATTTGACTAAAAAATTATTTCCCCAGCCTGTTTTCTCAACACTAAGGATATGCAGAAAAGTATCACTTGCATTCATCATGAAAATTACAGAAAAATGACTGAAACTACTGAGAACATTATTAAATAAAATATATACTTATTATCTGTCTTTTGGTCTCTGTCTTTTATTCTTGGTTTACAGAACACTGACTCTTTCTTACTAGTCTTCCTACTCAGAAATTAAATTTTACTCTACTCCCCAATGTGGGAAGTCAAAGAACTCCCACAAAACTTCATCTGGGGCATCTGAGGGTGAAATCCACACCGGGGCTGTATCTCCAAGTGTTCTACCGCCTGCCAGGAGTGCACCCTTTAATTTAAGTGTGGCAAATGGGGCAGCGGGAGGCCTTCTCTTCCCCCAGCAGATGGCAAGCAGAGTCAGAGGTTCTTTGTTCCAGGTGCATTGAGTTTCAAAATGAGGATAGGGCCCATTTCTCCTGATCTGATTATGCATGTGCACAGCATTGCAACCCAGGAGGCTAAAGCAATGAATATGTACTTAGATACATTCAATGTGATAATATGTAATTAGGGGAAAAATAAGAAAAAAAATGCCCTTGTTACCACCCAACCATTCATATTCAGATCCAGAGCCAATGAACTGAGCTTGACATAGGCATTTGTCGTGATATATTTCAGGAAATACTATCAGAGTCTCCAGTCACCTTGTTCAATGCAAGTATAAATATTCGCAGGCATGTAACAGGAAGTCTTAGAATCAAAGAGGTAACTGATATAACTCAAATTCTGTTTTCTGGCAGGTTACAATAGAGTAAGCATTATAACCACGTGTGTGCATATGTATATGGTTCAAGTTTATCCACATGTATATGTATGTTTGTGTGTTTCTGTGTGTATGTTTGCATGTTTGTGGAGAACCTGTCCATTATATGAGGTATAATGATGTCCCCATAGGTCATTGGCAGCCATGGAAGCATGCTGTTGACTTCAGGGAGCATGGGCTTCCACAGTGGACTTGTAAGGTGTCAGGTACAGGACCCAAGCAGCAACAGTGGGGCAGTGGTAAGGGAAAACAGGATGGGGCCAGGACCCAGAGAACATACACACTCACAGGAAACCAGGTAAACTCGTAAGGGAGATCTCAGCAGCAGATGGATGAAGGCTGTCACAGGAGAATGGAGTTCCATTCGATTCTATGCTTCTTAACAAAGGACCAGCATTTTATTAGTTGCTGTTTTCACAACCATAGAGTAGGCATACAGTAAATGTTTGCCCTATAAGTGAGCGAATAAATAAGTGAAAATGAGGCAATGAGCAGAAGCTTAGATAGTTAAAACTAGGAAGATCCAACTGTAGGTAGCAGGGATCCAGGCCACAAGCACTCCCAATCAGAATTTGCTACTAGCAAGATACTGATGAACAGGCATGGGGAGAGAGGCACAAGATAGGAATCATTTACTGTAAGTGGAATAAACAGAAACAGTTACTAAGAAGAGCAGGAGAGTTTGCATCCTGCAACCAGGATCCACTGTCAGAGGAAACTAGCCACCAGGGTGACACGATGCTAAGACCCTAAGCTGGTAAGAGAAACAGAGGAAAGAGAAAGAGAAGAGAGAATGGCTTTGGAGCTTTTCCTTATTTCATTTACCTATTTATTCAATCACCAACTACATATTTATAGAATACCTGTTCTGTGCTGGGCACTGGAGATACAAAAAGTCTATTTCATTTGGAAGGATATGCATTCACAAGGAGAATATGAATGAGCAGACATTGATATATGTTCTTCGTGGAGCCTGGGAAAGAAGCCCACCCATGGTGGCAGTAGCCTACAGCACAGACCATTGGAGGGCGGGGGGTGGGTGGAAGTGTCATTCCAGGTGGTGTGCAGATTTCTACCAAATGGCCTCTCCCCTTTTATGCACACATCATACCCAGTGCCTCATGAATCAGAAATGTCCCTCCTGCTCAATTGCTGCTCCAGGTCCAGAATAGTAGCGAAATAAAGAAGCAGAAGATGATGGTGCAAAGATTTATCTGACTGTGATATTCCCACAGAACTTCTCATGGAAGTCCTGACTCTTGGAGATTTTTTTAAAAGACAGGAAAACCATCATTTCTGTAGGTGATCAGACAAATTTTACTACTTAGTATTAAAAATAAAATAATAAATGTATCGTGACAATACATTATTCAAAAAGAGAAGGTTTGGTGAAGACATGAGGTCTGTTATCTTCAGATACTGGAAGAATTGTCATATGGGAGAGAAACTAATCTTGCTCTATGTTGCCCTCAAGAAACAGAGTTAGGACCACTGGAATATAAGTTTTGCCTTAATATCTGTATCTATATCTGCCTTGATATAATAAATAAACTATTAACTCAGAGATATCCATAGAAGAAATGTACTATCATAGGTTGGCTCAAACATACAATGCATGTATGGACCACTGCAAACAAGGGATGAGACAGGCACCTGTTGCATCAATACCTGTAGAAATTGACTAGTGGCCTTTAGGACTGAGAACTAAAGGGTACAAAGTTCCCACTCAGATCCAAGGATGCTGATCACTGCAGCAGCAATGTGTAACAGGCAATTCTCCTAAATTAGGTAGGTTGATAGTTGTATGTCCTCAAGCGATCAGTCACTGGGAGCAATACTCTAGTCAACAGCAAATGACAGAAAATGAGATGGGATCAGTCCTTAGATGAGCTAGAGGATAACTGGCTGGTATCCTGAACAGTACTCTAGAGGGTAGCCAGAAATGTTCATCAGGACAGAAGGTGGAAGTCCAGGCCTGTGCATTCACCACATTGTCTTAGCTCTAATTTAGGGGTTTCCAGCTGTATCATGTGGAGTCCTAGTGTTCCAAGAAAGTACATCACGGGAGTCCTGAAAAGGCTTAAAAATTAGAGATTTGGGATCCTCACCCCTCATTTCAAACAGAGCAGCTATCTAGTTATATTTGCAAGATTTCTTCAAAGAACTGTCACCCTCTTTGACTCCAAGAAGAATGCCCAGGACTACACATAGCTGACATTTGAAAATCATAGCTGTAGAGGAGTTTTAAGCCAAGGCACTTCTAAGAAGGAAAATCCAAGGGCCTAATAAAGTCCTCACAGATGCACAACTGGGCCATGATAAAATGGGAAAGCGCTTTGAAGATATGCTGCCAAAAGAGGAAGAGTTATCTGCTTTTCTGTCATCCCTATTTGGATGGGTTCACATTACTTTGTTCTTCTCTACCTTTACCTAATGTTGCTTCTTTGTTGGCTTTAATTGCAAGGCTCAGTAGGGCCAAGGAGGCACAGGGAAATGGAAACATCACTCTGAAAGTGTTAAGTTCCTGAAGATCATGATTAGCATATGAGGCTTAAGCAAAAGGACTTCAAGTTAGACAGGTAAAAACATTCTGAAAAGTCTATGTGTAATCTAGTCCAGTTCACAAATACATGACAATGTGGACATGAGTGTTAAGGCATAAATTAATACTTGTTTGCCCAAAATGACATTGTGTTTGATGTTGTACTCAGGTCCTGGAATCACTGTGGGTACCTAGGCTGCATTTAGGATCTTGGTTACCTGGCATTGGATATTCATGAAATCACACAACATGACATAGTAATATGGAAGCCTTCCATTTATTGGAGGTGTATTGCGTATGATTCGTAACTGGGAAACCAGACACAAGGACTATGGCAGCACAATTATTTCCTGATTTTCCCAGCTGATGGACTGAACACACTGGTGGGATTAGACTTTAATTGCTACGGGAAACCTGGGGGAAGGCAGAGACAGTCTTTTTTAGATAACTTCAAACTTAAGCTGGAAGTCTGTTGTGGAACTTAGGGTATTCAGGCATTGGAACTCATCTACTGTTTTCAAGCCCCACTTCTTTCGCTCCCATCTTCAGCCTGCATTTTCCAGGTAGACCTCTCTGATCCAGTGCAATCCAATAAGCACCAGAATAACTTTGTGTTGTCATTAACACAATAAAATCGTATCTCTCATCAATGTACAATTCACTGAGGATGTTTTCACTGATGGGTAGATTTCTAGTTTTAGAAAAAAACATATTTTTTTTCATTACAAACTATCTTATCACAGTTTACTAGTCTCAATGTTTTATCACTTCAAATGAAGTTGAAGGACTCTTATTTTTACTTACATCCCTTTATATGTTCCATTTTTAAAATGTAATATTTTTAAGTATTTCTTCTACACATATTAAACACCACATCAGAAGGTGTAATGATTTTTGTTTCAACCATCAAATATAATTTAAGAAATTCATGAGAACAGTCTATTACGTTTACCTCAATTTTTTTTTACATATTCTGTCTTCTATTTTGATTTCTTTTTCATTCAGATTATTTAATGATTCTTCAAGAGTAGATTTGCTAGCGACAATTTTGTTTTGTTTTGTTTTTTGTTATTCTTAGTTTAAGAATGTATTTGGGAGGTCAAGGCAGAGGGATCACTTGAGTCCAGCCTGGCAACATGGTAAAACCATATCTACTAAAAAATACACAAATTAGCTGGCCATAGTGGGGCATGCCTATAATCCCAGCTACTCGGGTGGCTGAGGCACAAGAATTGCTTGAACCCAGGAGAGAGAGGTTGCAGTGATTGCACTCCAGCCTGAGTGACAGAGGAAGACTCTGTCTCAAAAGAAAAAAAAAAAAGAGTAATGATTTTCATTCCTTTTCTAAAGAATATTTTTGCTGGATATAAAAAATTTATTTTCTTCTTTCAGCACTTGAAAGATTCTGTGCCACTTTCTTCTGGACTTTCTGGTTTCAAATGAGAAATTTACCATCATTTGAATTGGTGTTTCCCTATAAGTAATGTGTCATTTCTGCTCTGGCTGCTTTCAAACTTTTTTCTTTGTATTTAATTTTCAAAAGTTTTGTTATAAAGTAACTTACTATGAATTTATTTAGTTTATCCCTTTTAGGGTTTGCTCAGATTCTTGAATATGTAGATTTATATCTTTCAACACATTTAGAAATTTTTTAGATTTATTCAATTTGTTTTTTTTTTTTAATTTTTCATGAGGCAGTCATAGTTTTTTTTTTTTTTATACTTTAAGTTCTAGGGTACATGTGCATAACATGCAGGTTTGTTACATATGTACACTTGTGCCATGTTAGTGTGCTGCACCCATCAACTCGTCAGCACCCATCAACTCATCATTTACATCAGGTATAACTCCCAATGCAATCCCTCCCCCCTCCCCATGATAGGCCCCGGTGTGTGATGTTCCCCTTCCCGAGTCCAAGTGATCTCATTGTTCAGTTCCCACCTATGAGTGAGAACATGCGGTGTTTGGTTTTCTGTTCTTGCGATAGTTTGCTGAGAATGATGGTTTCCAGCGGCATCCATGTCCCTACAATCAATTTGTTTTTTCAATTCCTCTCTCTCTTCTCACCTCTTTCTAGTCTATTTTCTCCCCATGGCTCAGATTATATAAATTATATTATTCTATCCTCAAGTTCACTGATTCTATCATTTGTCATCTCCACTCTAACACTGAACCCATCCAGTGTGTATTTTATGTTGCTTTTAATAACTTTTTTAGTTCTATGATTTCCATTTGGGTTTTTTATAACTTCTATTATTTTTCTGAGGTTTTCATTTCTTTCATTTGTTCCAAGGTAATTTGTAATTGCTTGTTGAACCACTTTTATGAGGGCTGCTTTGGAATTCTCCTCAGATAATTCCAACATCTGGTTCACCTTGATGCTTATGTCTATTGATTATTTCTTACTCAAGTGGTGATTTTCTTGGTTCCTGGTATGAGGAATGATTTTTTAAATTGTATATGGACATTTTGGACATTATAGTAATGGAGTCTGATCCTATTTAATTTTCTTTTTTGTTGATAGTCCCCCTGCTGAGCTCCAATGTGAACACTAGATGGGTGTGTATGTCTAGCTTCCTGCTAGGCCTTGCTGACATGCAAAAGTAGAGCGCAGACTCACACTGCCTCATTAAAAATGAGTGGAGTGGAAGTTAAGCTTCCTTTTCAGCCCCAAGGATCCCTTCCTGGTTAATTCACACCACCTCCTTGCCTTCAAGCAGGGTGTAAGCTCAGCTACACTCCCCACTGTGCCCTACTGGCACCAGGGACAGTGAAAGCTTAGGGCTGACTAGACCCGCCTTGTACCATCTTGTTTAATCTCATTGATTCCAGGTAGGTGTGGAGCCTCAGGTCCTTGCTAAGGCTTGCTGACACTGGTCTAAGACCATTTAAGTCTCATTGCTGCTGTTGATTCTGCAGGCTAAGCTCTCCACAGGACTTCACTTTGCTGTTTGTTTCCTAGAGTAAAATGTGAGCTCCTTGAAAACAGAGATGTGTTTAGTTCGTTTTTATATACCTATAAACTCATATAGAGTAATAAAAATATTCTTGATGGTTACATGGATAAGTAAAATAATGGATTTAAAAGGTGATGAAATTAGATGAACTTTAAGGGCTCGAAGTCCTGTGGTTCTCTAATCTATGATTCTAATGTGTAACTGTATGGTTCGGTAACATAGAAATTCAGATTTCCCCACATCAGTGAAGGGAAGAAAAGAGCCTAGATAATCTTTTCTATATTCGTTTAGCATTTTAAATACAAGACTTAGAATTATCACTAAAACAGAGTGAATCTCCACTTTCCTGGGTAGAGAATTTGATTTGAACTCTCATAATTTCCACTGGGGGAAGCCTACACTGCCTCTTTCTAAGAAGCAATTTAAGTTTTTCAGAACAAAGAACTACATACGTCCCTTCCCTTTTCCCCATCTAGATCTACTGAGAGGCCAGAAATCCACAAGTTTATAGCTTTGCTGGCTATTTCCCAGTGATTTGCTTTCAGTTTTAAAGACATGTTATCTGGAGTCATTAAATTAACAACACTCGCCAGTATACCCACCCTGTCATCCATCTGCTTGTTAAATGATACCCTCCTGTATCTGCAGCTTTCATCTGGTTTTCAAAGCTGTTGAACCCGGATCCAAGGTAGCCCACCTTCTGTTCCAAGCTACAATATTAACTCTCAGCTTTCAACTCTAACAACTATGCAGTGACTAGTAGTCCTGCCCATATATTACTTTCCATTATCTGGGGTCTTTGGAGTACATTTAAACCTTGGAGAATAGTAAATGGAGAACATTTTAGGGATCATAATGTGTAGAAAGGTGCTTCTAAAAAAGTATCATGTCACTGTGACTCTCCCTCAACTAACGAGTCTGAACCCTGAGTTTTCTAACCTTTCCCATATGCTAGTTTATTTCTTACAACTTGAAAATCCCCTTCCTTCCTCATCCCTGTGAATAAAAATAAAAATGTTTGTCTATCTTTGGATAATAAGCAAGACCTTGGCATTGCTGAAAGAGAATCAAACTATGATCTTCAATTACAGAGATCTGGTGAGTAAATGGGGCAAAGGGAATACAATTGCATTGCTTTTTAAACATTTTTTTCTTTAAAGTGGCTTTTCTTTAAATTTCTTGACCTGACAATCAAAGTCCTCCATTATACACCCACGACCTCACATTTCTTCACAAACCACAATTACACACCTCCACTCTAACCACACTCATTTTCACTGTATTCTGAAAGGCCAGTTATCTGTTTTCTAATTTCCGAATCACTGCTCATGAGTCTCCCCTTCCTGAAAAGCCTGCACTGCTCCCTTCTGAATGTCTTCCTTCCTTCAAGACTCAGCTCAAGCTCCAGTTTCTCTATGGATATCCCTGCAATCACTGGCATCTTCAGTCTTCAGTGGTCCCTCATTTGGAACTCCTATAACAGTTATTTTCTGCATCACTCACCTGACACCTAACATTCACTACTTATTATTCTTCTAAATCAGTCCTAATCTTTATTATTCATTCAAATCTCTTGGAGTGTTGTTAAAAAAATTCTTTGATTTCACTGAAGAGACTCTGATTTAGTAGGTTGGTAGGCATAATTCAAAAGAGGGACCCCAAAGACTCCAGTCCCCTGTTTATTTAATCGAATACTAACCTACATACTGCTGAGAAGGGATTTTGTAGATATAATTAAAGTCTCAAGTCAGTGCACCTTTGAATATCTTAAATTATCTGGGTGGGCCTAATGTAATCATAAAACTCCTTTAAAAGCACAGAGTTTTCTCTGATATATGACAGAGGAAGTCAGAGAGATTCCAAGGATGAGAAGGACTTTACGTGCCTTTGCTGGTTTAAAAGTGGAGGGGCCATATGGAAAAAAAAATAAAGTGGGTGGCCTCCAGGAGCAGAATGTAACCCCCACTGACAGACGGCAAAGAACTGATTTTTGCCAATAGCACGAATGAGCTTGGAATTGGATTTTCCTACCAGAGCCTTCAGTAAAGAATGTAGCCTTGTGAGACTCTAAACTTGGTCTCATTCTAATTTTGTGAAATCCTAAGCAGAGAACCCAGGCAAGCCCACCTGGACTTCTGACCTTCAGAACTATGAGATAATAAATAGATGTTGCTTTACACTGCTCAGTTAGTGGTAATTTGTTTCACAGCAATAAAAAGCTACTATAATAGGTTTGGGGCTGGGCTCAAGAATCTGTATTTCAACTAGTAGGTAGTCCCTAACCACAATTCAAGAAATCTCATCTAAAAGTTTCATAATTTTTGCTCTCCTGTCCAATAATCTAGGTTCACAACTAGTTTTCCACTTGGGAAGATAATGTATTTGTCCCTTTAATTTGTAATTAATTTCACCTCACATTGAGAGTCCCTGTCTCAGGATTTTCCAAAGTCTTTTCACTTTATAAATCTCCCTGCTAGTTACATAAAATAGGTACAGCCAAAATGTAATACCTGAAGCCTGTATTTAGACAAGTCCCCATACATGGAAAAGACAAAGAAAATGTTGTGAGTCCAAGAATGATGCTTTCTGCATGGGCCATTAATATCTTTGTAGTTGTGCCTTGACCACACAGGAGTGCACAGGAGTCCTTGAGTCTATTAGTCAGGATTCCATTGGAAATCTTGACAAGGATACCCTAAAATTGGAGTTATAACTGTCATGCATTATACTGGTTTCTCAGCATGACCAGTCACTCCAGGTGTTAACAGAACATTTGCCAGATAACCTGCAGTAGCAGGTAGCCTTCCTAGCAGTCTTGAGGAAAAGTGAGGCAGTGAAGAGCAGGACTTGAGATTCCTGAATATTTTGAAATTCTATCATCATTGAAGTTATCTCAACTTTCTTGATGGTGGCAGTTGAACAAATATTTCCACAAAAAGAGAATCATCAAATATTAGTGATAGAAAGGAAGTTGAAACTCATCTAGTTCAAGCTCTCACTACAAACTCTGCTTAACTATTTCTGGTGATAGGGAGCTCTCCACCTCACAGTTTAGCCTGCTCATGTCTGAACAGCTGTGTTTAGAGAGCACTTCTTCAGGCTCAGCTGTAATCTGCCACCCTGTATCTTCCTCCTGCCTGCTTTAGGGAGACTTCTGCAGCCATGCCAACATATAAAGACCACCATTATACCCTGCTCCTATGCTTCGTGTGTTTTGAAGGAAATATCCCCATGCTCTCCAACATTTTCTTGTTGGATATCATTCCCATACCATTCCACAAGTCTGGTCTCTCAGAAAATCAACCATATCAGAAGGAGTATGGAGACAGCCTACAGAAAGCAGAGTATTTACAAAAGCAAGAGATGATAATGAAGTAACAAACAAAAATAGATAGACAAAAAGAGAAACTGACACACCAAGGCCAAATAGTGAGTGCCCAGTCCTTTATAGCTCTGAAGTTCCAAGAGAATAGACAGGATTTGAAGTAGCATATTTAAGAGCATTGCTTCCTTAAAAAATAATTTCCTATCATCACTCCACTATTTTATAGACCCTACAGCATTCACATCCCTATTTCTGCCAGAATCATAAAGCAGCTGCAGTCACAAGCCCTAATGGAGTCTCTAACCTGAGCTGGAGAACAAAGAAGATTTTAAAGACAAAAAGAATAGATTGCAGAGGAGGAAAAGCAGCCAGCAGTTCCCACTCGGCCAGATAATATAACCTAGTCTTTGTCTTATCTGTCAATATCCATAAGTTTGAAAAGCCAAATATGTACAGTGCTTATGTGTCTAGACAGACAGACAGCTCTAGACAAATCATGGAGCTGAATTTTTATGCTTTGGAAATATTTTAAACAAAGGTACTGCTGTGGAGGTCTTACAGTGCACATGCCCCTAGCTCAAATGCAGCAGGAATCCAAGCAAGAATTTTCAGGTTCTGATGGAAGGGGAAAGATCTGACTTAACAAAAAAGTTTCTTTCCTGTCTCCTCCTCCCCTCCCAGCAGCCCAGTACAACACCTGTCTCATCAGCAGGGGCACTCGGAAGGGATGGGCCTCAAGGCACCTTGGTCCCAAGATTCTCCATGCCTCATCCTTCATCCACGCTGCTCGTAATGTGCCATCACTGGCACAGTTACACCTGAACACTCTGGTGCTGCCAAACACCTGGCTTGATTTTCCACTGTCCAAATGAAAAATAAGCATAATCTGCTTTTTGAGGATACAGCAAATGAGGGAGTTCATGACAAATTGTGTTGGTTTATGCAGAATAGTGATAATAAGATACAAATGAGAATTTTTCGCTTAATGAATAATACTAATCACGTTTCAACAAATGCTGTGCCCTTCTAATTAGAGAGACTGCATAAAATCAGCTTAATTTATTTGTGACTAGTTATACAGAGTTTAAATATTTACTAGAGATTTACTCAAATGTTTGAGAGGATTTTTAACATTTCCTATGGTAGAAATGGCCTGCCTAGTTCTGTGGAATGTGGTGACAGTTCTAACTTGTGGGAGTGCTCTGATTTTGCAGTGTGTGATGAAAATCCTGGTTTCAAAACGAAGAAGAAAGGGTATTATTGATTTACATACAAATTCTCCAACTGTTACTCATTTTCCTGATTCCAGCTTCCAGCTTCCAAAGTTGGTCCTCCAACATTCATCACTGTAGTACACTAGAGGGGATCTGCATCTTTTTCAATAAATTATAGGAACCATGACTAATTACAGTGATATTAACTATGCAAAGTATTGTATAACTTAAAATGGATACGTTCATCATTTCAAATTATGCCTTTGACTTTTGATGGTCTAATACAGAAATACTCTTTTTGTAATAAATGTGTTCTAAGAATCTCCTTACAATTCTAGTTCTTGCTTGTGAATATACTGACCTACTAAATAAAACCCTCTTGAGCCTCTTCAATGACCCAGAGCAATTATAGGAAGAGCACGCAGAGCACCTTGAGAAAATAAGAAGCAGGGAGACATATATGTGTTATGCCTCCAAAGCATCGAATTGGATATAAGAGGTCTAGTCCTAAGAAATTTTGTTGAAATGTTTTATCATTTGTAGTTTTCAACAACATTTTGACCATAAATTGGTTTTATTTGATCCTAAAGTCAACTCTGGGGGTTTTAGATATCCGTGTCCTAATCTTCTGGAGGACAATACTGAGGCATCAAGAGGTTAAGTGATCTGTCCCAGGCCACAGGTCTAATTAGTGACACTGGGGATGAGAACCCACACTTGCTTCTATCTAGTCCATGTTATAGTTTTTACACCAATTGAACCGATATTTCAGTTATTCATTAAAGAATACAGAAAACTTCCAAAATTCACTCTTTACTCAAGCAATAGGATTTGTTCCATCATTCATTCACCCATTCATTAGTCAATCTATAATCATTTATTGAACTCCTTTTCTGTGCCAGGCACTGCATTAGATACTGCAGATAGAAAGATGAAGACAACAAGTTTTACCTTACAGAGCCCTCCCTCTGGTGGGGAAGATTGACATGTAGCCAGGGAATTATTAAACATCATGAGAAGGGTTATAAGGTCTGAATAAAGTGTTATGGGGGCGCAGAGGTAAGAGAATTGTTTCTGACTAAAGGCAGGGGGTCAAAGAAGGATTCTCCAATGAGGCTATGGTTAAATTCAGTCTGAGAGAACTCACTGGGTTTTTCCCAGCAAACAAGACCAGAAAAGGCATTCCATATGCTCGAAAGAGCAAGGTTTGAAGGACACAGTGCATCAGAGAAGAGGCTAGCAAAATGGGCAGGGGATTTTGTGGAGGGCATTGCATGTCACCCTAAAGAGTCTGAGCTTTATTGTATGCTGGTGAAGAGTCAGTTCAAGGTTCTAAGCAGAACTGGGATGGTGTCAGTTTTCTGCTTCAGCAAGGTCATCTGGAGAAGGCATATAAAACAGAAAAGAAGGGACAATATTGGAGGAAGAGAAACTAAGTAGAAGGCTACTGCAGTGCTGCAGGAGCAAGTGTTCAGGATCTGAGTCAGGACTGGGGAAGCAAAGGGCAAGGGCTGCATAGGGAAATGGATTGAAAGATATTTAGGAAAAGGATGCGCTAATGGACTCTACTTGTGGCATATATACTTGTGGTATCTATATGTTTTCCCCCACTCTCTGGTTGTCTTTGTTCCTTTGGTTTTTATGTGACATGTCTTGTCAGTCCTTAAATTTCAATTAGGCAGGAACAAATATTTGTCAAAAGGAAATTCTTATTTTCTGGAAATTGTACCTTGTGCAGTGCTCACATGGTAACAGGTATATTCATGGAAATGATTTTTGACTTATGATTGGCTGACATGTTATGACCTGGTGAACTTTCCTCCAACTTACAAAGAAAACAATATCTACATCAGAATTGAAGATATTGTGCCTGAATGCCCATAAACTTAATAGGGAATATTTTTAATTTCTAAATATACCTTTTCCTCAATACCAATTGCAAACAATACAGCAAACCTCAAGACAAATACATGTTCCAAACCATAATATATAGCCCATACTTTAGGCCTTTAAGACGGCATATTGTATGTCAAGATAGCTTGTGACAACACTTAATTCATAGTCAAGAAAAGGATCATATAGAAAGCGGGTTGAGTGCAGACCCTGGAGCCAAATGCCTGACTTCAAATGTTCCTTCTATTATAAAGCTGTGTGACCTTGAACAAATCATTAAACCTCTTTGTGTCTCAGTGTCTTCATTTATAAGAGGGGACTAGAAACAGTAACTACCACAGAAGTCATCATGGGTATTAAAGTATTGAGTCATTATATGGACAGAGCTTGGTATAGTGTTTGACATTATTATTATTGCTATTATAATTGTCAGATTAAAGAAAGACAGACTGAGGCCTTAACAACATGATGTGGTTCTACCCAATACTCTTAGTTATGACAATAATAGTACGGCTATCTTCAAAATCCAATATAAGACAGCGTAGTCATTAATTATGAGAACAAACGAATTGCCTTTCAATCATAGCCACATTTCTGATTCTGAAAATATCACTAAGCTCAAAAACGGTATTACATAAATTAAGGGATGATCTATACTGAACAGGCAAGAAATCTGGAAGATAAAGAGCCTTATTCAAAGTCATCCCATTAACAGGTATCCCAGAAGGGATTTGTGCTTAGGTCACCTAGCTATAAATCCACGGGCCCAACCCCAGTGATCAAAGTCATTCTTGGCCTTCAGCAGCTCATGATGAAGAACCTTCATCCTCTTAGACAAAGTTGGCCTCTCCAACGTGTTAAGTATTTTAGTAGGCTTTTCTCAAGATATTCAACCATATTATATATTTTTCTTTTAAGGCCAATTCAGCAACCTGAACAACATGTAGAAATTCACATGCAAATGCATCATGGTGAAGTAGAGGATTTTAAACAACCTTCTAAATATATATCATCCTCATCTAAAAATCAATGTACCGAATATAGGTGGACATTCAGAATCTAGCATAATTTAGACCTTGATCATTGCAAGCACCTTTTAGCAAATGCATGGGCTCCCATTTTATTACTGTTATAAAATAAAAATTAGTTGATTAAATGGAATTTAAAAGATCACTGAACATTTTTTTTAAAGTATTTAATGAAATGACCCTATAAAAACAACCTATTAGCTGTCAGATGCCTTTCAAAAATATGTAATGCATCCTAATTAGAACAGAACAAACAAACAAACAGCTGAGGCCTTTAGGGTCCCTGAGATCATAAAACTTTCTGCCTCTTTTCTGACACCAACAGCTTTAGGCCCCATTTCACTACTGGACGGTTGGTGCTTGAGGCTGAAGCCTTGAAAGGAATCCCGCAGAAGCTCGGACTGAAGTTGTTCTGGCAGCAGAAGGAGGCCCTAAAAGCATCTGATTATTTGAAAATGTGCTTTCATTGTGCTGTTTGCAGCTGTGAGTTAATTTTGTTTAAAAAAAAAAAATTGCTTCTTTAAAATCCAGGTTTTTTTCCCTCTGCAGAGCAGCTGCAAGGAGAGCAGCTTCAACTTCAAAAGCCCCATTTCCCCAGGAGCACTACTTTGGGAGGATGCCTTCCTCATGCTGTGCTCCCGAAGGCACAAGCTTCCAAGGCTCTCTTCATTGGCTGACTTGTGCAATGGGCAGATGGATGGACCAATTGCAGAACTGTAGAATATTATAGCTGGCAGGGTCCTTGCAAGTCTTCTGATCCAACTCTCAACCTCATCACTTTGAGGTGATGAGACACCTCAAGGGTAGAGAAGTTAAGTGACTAACCTAAGATTTCATATCTGTTTAATGGTAGCCTCATAGCACATACAATCTAGAACCAGAGAGCAATGGGGTGTGAGGAACAGAGATTTAGGTGCCATCACCAGGCAGATTCTACCAGTGAGCATTTTCCTTCCCCAAGGCAGTATTTATCACAGCTATCCACAGGACTTCTTAAAGGTGCTTGGCCACCAGCCCCTTTATCCCTCCAGTACCATTTCTGAACCACTTTCTCAATCGAATTCTGGACTACTTCTCTCTTCACAGCCACCATTTGCTCACGGATCCCTTGATTAAATGGGCTCATGCCTGCCTCTCTCTACTGTACCATGCCTTACAATCTAACCAATTTGATATCATATGAGTATATGTCTAGTTTATAGTTACTTCTAGCTTTTGAGATCTAGATTGCGAATGGACTTTCTTCCTTTGACCACACTGCCAAATGAGGTAAAGGAGTTCTAGATCCTGACTTCGGAGCTTCTTCCTTCAGTGTAAGATAATCAGTGTCGCCGTGAATCTTCCCATGTTTCTATACTTTTAAAATAAGACACACAGTGATAATCAACCCCATCTCTGTCATTGCCCTGTTAGCTACAGGGTAGTTCTGCCAGTCACTTGCCAATCAATTTCACAGAATGTAGGTTGTGCCTCACCCAATTCATCTCCTAATTAATGAAGTGACAAAATTTTGACATTTTGTTGGCTTCTCTGGCTCTCGTGGGAATTTGGGGAAAAGGATTGAAGGAGGTTGAGAAGGAGAAGAATGAGCAAGAAGAGAAGAAGATGCACTTAACGGGTTTTTGCTAGTTTTTAGCTAATAACAATTTTGTAAATAAACAATCTTTTCTAATTATGAAAGCCATATACATTCAGTGAGAAAATCTTTTTAAAATACTGGAGAACATAAAGAATAAAACAAAAACCACTTTATTTAAGTCTCATCAGTTTTATTTTGATATAAAACCTCAATGCCATCTACCTTAAATGATTAGGCAATATGTTAGCTCATCCCAAAACTGGGGCAAACTTTAGTGTTATTTTGATTCAGAGACTTGACAATGTCATCAGATACAAAGTCTCATTCCACCTGTCTACTCTGCCTCTGTGTGTCAGTTCACCCTAAGGCTTGCTTTCCCCTGGGAGACAAAATCTCTTTCAATATTACCCAGGACTTCATGCTTCCTCATCCATGTCCAGGGAGTAAGAATGGGTATCCCTCATGCAAACACTGAATAAAAGTCTTTCAATTATCTCTCATTGGACCAAATAAAGTTATATGCCTGTCTCTGAGCCAGACAATCAGGCCAAGATATTGGGGAGGTAGGGAAATGTTGGTCAAACGATGCACAATTTCAGTTCTGTAGGATGGATAAGTTGTAGAGACTGAAGGTCCAGCATGGGGCCTATTGTTAATATTGCTGTATTGTATAGTTGAACTGGGTTAGAGAGTAGATTTTGTGTTCTTACCACACACACAAAAGGTAACTAAGTGAAGAGATGATATATTAATCAGTTTGATTGCAGTAATTAGTTCACTTTGTATGCATATTGAAACATCATATTGTGTACCTTAAATATCTATGCACTTCCAATTTTTAAAAAAATTCTAAAAGGCCAAAATGTTAATAATACTATTCACGAAATGGCTTGGGCCTGGGTTGTGTCCACCTCTAACCTAAAAACCATAAGTAGAGGGATTAGACTCTCCCAATTGATTTGTTCCAATTGACCCTCCAAATTGATTTGAGTTCCACCCACAAAACTCAAGTAGAGGTCAGTCTCACCAAGTTGCATAGCTGTTGCATATGGTGTAGAGGTAGGAGGGATAATGGAATGGATACTGAGGAGTCAATCACAGTGTCTTCCAGGAATCCTACTGCACAGGGAAGATGTATGTTGGTGTTTCTGTTATACTATATAGCTCTGAACATGCACATATACGCTGTGGGGTGGGAGGTGGGGGTGATGTTATTACAAATCACCATTATATTGTACATATGGTTTTATGGCCTGTTTTTCACTGAAACATATGAGAGTTTCCTCATGCCAACAAATATTCTTTTAAAAATTATTTAAAGGGCTGCATGGAGTTTAAATAACACTTAAGATCTGGGCATTCATTAAATTGTTATACTTTCCACCCTTATGAATATATACATACATACATACATACATGCATTTGAACATATAT
Source organism: Macaca mulatta (assembly GCF_049350105.2). Lineage (NCBI taxonomy): Eukaryota > Metazoa > Chordata > Mammalia > Primates > Cercopithecidae > Macaca > Macaca mulatta. The sequence goes on along the minus strand of NC_133406.1, from coordinate 152,409,035 downwards.
CATATATCATTGTTCACATCCAGATTTGTTTCCATAGGATAGAGGACTAGAAGTAGAATTGAAAGAAAAAGAATATAAACAAAAGTTTTAGTTACTTATTATGAAATCACTTAGAAATATTGTGCCACCTTTACACTCTGGCAATAGCATATATTAGAATGTTAAAGTACCTATACCTGCTGTATTTTTTAATCCTCAAAACACAAAAATATCACTGAGGTTAGTAGTTAAATCTGTGGGGGAAACTAAAAAAAAAAAAAAAAATCACTAATTTTTTTAAAACTTGGAATTTAAAATATAACAACTCTTGATTTTTTCAACCCATGATGCCTAGGCCTATCCGAAAAGGAAACACAAAAAATTATATTTGTGTGAGGAAGAAAACTAAGGTTTCCTGAGGACCTACAGCATGTTACTCTATTAATCCTGACTCTTATACATGTGAATGCAGGCAAATAATTTGAGCTATCCTAAGAAAAAGGTAAATTTATTGACTCAGATAAGGAGGTAGGTATAATTGGAAATGACTAGAAACAAAGGTTTGATGACAGCAGGATACACCCTCTCCTTACCTCTGCCTTTATTCTGTCTTCTCCTACTGCAAACCAGGATTCTCTGAGACACCAGGGCCCCACCTGCCAGCAGCTTCTGAGTGTGCACTTTCTCACCTTCACCACCAGAAAAGCTCATCCCAGCTTCAATTTCAAAAATCCAGGGCTATTTCCTGATTGTCCAGGCTTAGGCTCATGTACAGATTCCTTGCTTTGGGGAGAGTGGCAGTGGGCTTCTACAGAGTAAGCAGTTACTACATGATTGGCATTCCCTATAAATCACAGACATGATCTAAGTAGAGAGAAGCAGCTCCTCTAGAAGAGAATGGCATTATCAGAAGAGGAAAGGCATGCTAACTATACACAAAAGACTCATCTGACAAATATTATTTTTAAAGTCTTTAACTCCATGAAGTAGTTATTACAGTAAATGTGTGGAGGAGGAAAGTGAGACTAATAGAAATCAAATCATTTGCCATGGATCTCTCTCTCTCTCTCTCTCTCTCATGCACACACAACCCAAAGTGATAGAGCTGGAATTTAAACCCAACTCAGTCTAACTCTAAATCCTATTCTTTCACTTACTCTACATTCAGAAATATATATATTATGTAAATAAAGACACTATGGTTAGATGGCAGACAATAATACCTCACCCACCCCTCCCCGGTCCTCTCTTCGCCCCCGCCCCCACACACACACAACTTCACAGTGTTGCCATACACTATTCTGGCTTCCACTGATCCATGTGAGGAAAAATGTTTCATGTGTGGCCTCTACCAGCTTCCTCTCTAAGCTGCAGCTCCCCCAGACCGTTGTCCTGAACCATAGAGCTACGGGGAAAGGGAAGGCATGTGTTGAAGGAAACAGTCCATTCTCAGCCCTCTTTTGGTCAAAATCCAGTATTCACTCCAGGAAGATACGCTGAATTGCCATTTGTTTACCTTTCCATCTTTTTCTCTTCTGTACCCCATTAGAGGAGATTAACCTAACCTGTCTCTAAAGTGCACAAGAAGGTCTCTTAGCATCACAGAGGAGCCCATTGCTTCAATCCAGTCCACACATTTCATTGTGTGGCCCAGGGAAATAAGGACTAGAGAAATCACATGATTTGCCCAGGGTTAAAAGCCCAGCTAATGTCATGCGAGAATCCAAACTCAAGGCTCCCATCTCTTAGGCTAGTGGCCACCCCAATCACATGAGGATGTTTCCTCATTCCAAATAGAGTGTGCTTTTAGGGTGAAAATTCGATCAGAAAGCAGCTCCAGAGAGGAAACATGAAGGATGAGGAGGATCTGTGCAGTCTCAAATGAAGAATATCCCACCCTTTCCTTAGAAAAAGATGAACATGGCCAGGCACGGTGGCTCACACCTATAATCCCAGCACTTTGGGAGGCTGAGGCGGGCAGATCACAAGGTCAGGAGATCGAGACCATCCTTGCTAACATGGTGAAACCCTGTCTCTACTAAAAATACAAAAAAAATTAGCCAGGCGTGGTGGCGGGCACCTGTAGTCCCAGCTACTCGGGAGGCTGAGGCAGGAGAATGGCATAACCCCAGGAGGCGGAGCTTGCAGTGAGCCCAGATTGCATCACTGCACTCCAGTCTGGGCCACAGAGCGAGACACTGTCTCAGAAAAAAAAAAAAAAAAAAAAGATAAACGTGCCTCCAATCATCGGAGAGAAACAGAGTCACAGAGCACAGCAGTTGAATTAGGACTAAAGTGATATCAACAAACATTTATTACATACCTATTAGGTGTGCAAATGACTATTTTGTGTGAGGTTCTGGGGATAGAGAAATAACACAGATGGAGTCATGAGCCTCAGAAAGATAGCGGTTGGCACAGTTGGTGGGGAAGATAGACATTAAACAAAAAGTTACACGTGTGATGGCTATTTTGAAAGGTCAAGTGCAAGATACCTTGGGAATGTAGGGCCTATCTATGGCATTAAGAATGGCCTGTCAGCAGAGAGGAATTCAAGCAGAGATTTGAGGGTTGAGCAGGATATACGCAGGAGCATATAGAGAATGACTGTTCTTGCAAAGCAAGCAGCATATATGAAGACCTGGAGGTGAAAGAAAGTGATGATTTGGGAACCTGGCGGCAGGTTCCTGTGTTGAGAACATGAAGAGTGAGAAAGAATGTGGGATAATTGTCTGGAGAGGCAAGTAGAGACCAAAATATGCAGAGCCCCATGAGCTGTGTTCAGAAATTTGATCTCTATCTCAAGGACAACACAAAGGGTTTTAAGCAGGGAGAGGTAGGATAATATCTGCATTTTTAAAAGATCATTCTAACAGCAGCAGTGAGAGATTAGAAGGGACCAAAGCTGAATGTAGTGGGAAAACCTCTTAGGATGTGCTCCCTCTAGTCTGATTAAACCATGGTGGTGGCCTAGATGTGAGTGTTGACAGGGTGGAAGAGGAGAGGATACAAGATTTGCTTCCACTCTTCCCTGAACCACACATACCAGGAAAAGCAAAATCAAACCTAAAGTCTGTCGATGAGCAGAGTCTCTGAGAATTAAAATAGAAAGGAATCCAAATCGCCTCCTGTTTGCTAGGAAAGGATTAGATAAGTAAGTCTACAAAAGAAAAATAAAATTAGTTGTAGTAATTCTGATTCACAGACACTATTTCCTGGCCAGATGCTGCTGTGGAAATTTCAGAAACACCCACTAAAATCATAAATGAAAATCACATATTCGTAACATTTAATGAGAATACAGGCTGAATTTACAGCCGCTGAATGTGCAATATGGATGAAGATGTTGATTTACCCATGGAAGATGGAAATATATACGATAGAGGAAAACAATACCCAGAAATGTGATAAACATATGCATGAAAATGAATCACTGAAAAAACTCAAAACTTCTTCAATACTTTATGCATCAAATTATCTTCAGAGCAGCCAAAATAAATAATAATAGTGCATTTTCCTGCTGTTAATTTTTTTTTACAAAACTTTGGTTGACTTCCATGGAAGTTCTGCATCTAGAATGTGGCCCAGGAAATTTATAGTCTGTAACTCAGCGACCAAAGACCTTGAACATCAAGAAAATCTCTTACCCTTATTTATATACACTGTTCTTTATCACAAAGGAAGAGCTGGTACCCATTCCAAGTAACCAATCATTATGCAAGGAATATTCTGACTCACCCAGCATCTTTAATCAGTAAATGCTGTGCCAATGGAAAGAGAGTGGGACGAAGTCACAGCATCCATTAATAAAAAATGACTGGGGCTTTCTATCAACAGAAGCATCATTAGGAAATGTATGGTAGGAAAATAGTAGGCTGTAGATTTGTGGTGGCAGGGATGGCAATGGAATACTAACATTTATACCCTCTTAACTACTTTGTTTTAAAATGACTCTGGAGTTCAGGTAACTATACATGTGCTTAAACTATACATTGTGCATTTCTAATTTCTTGCTAAATCTCTGACTACAGTCTCAAAGGATAGGACTGCCTTACTTGTCCCCTTGGCCCTCCCTCAATTCTTCAAACACAGATATTTCTCTCAGGCAATTGACTGTCATTTCCTGAGCATATCTCTCATGAAGACATTGGTCAATTCTCAAAAAAAATAAAATAAATCAAATATGAAGAGGAAGAACTTCAGATTAATTCAATAATTTTTAAATAATCTCTCTTTGCTACACTTCCACTCCCAAACATGAACTCTTAAGTAAATAAAGAAAATATGATTCACATTTCCAATAAACCATGAAATCTGTATTTCAACTGAGGCTGCTTCTTGGTCACATAGTATACTTGTAATTCCAAAGCCACTGTATTGCATTTTGAAAGAAAACAAGTCAGTCATGTTCCATCAACAGAAAGCCTTCTTGAGCATGTCTCCTGGTAGGCTAAAGGGATCTGAGTCATTTGCCAAGGGTGAATGGGAGAGTAAGTTCATATAAAACACCTACAAATCTTAATAAGGGGATGAGCTAAAACCACAAAACTCCTCGTTCCTTTTCAAGTATCACTAATGCATGTCACCAGTGGATTAACTAATAGTATTCTACTTTAATGGCATTTCTGCTCTATCATTAACCTAAGTATGGTCCATAAAGTTACTAGAATATCCATAAACGAGCTTACTACAAGGTTATGTGATTTCTACTTCTATCAGCTCAGTAAAAACAACATCAAATTCTTCATCCAGGTTGAGTTTTGTGGGACTGAGAGCTAGGAATTGGATAATAATATCAATGATTAAAATGAGTTCAGAAAGAATTCAAATTTCTATTGTGTCAGTTTTCTGCTTCTTGCTTTTAAAAGATCATGATTCTGATCCTAATTTTCCATAGCAGGATATAGTTTCTAATGATATTCTACTATTTGTCTATATTCTACCTTCGGGTGGAACCTGAATAGGTGGTGTTTTCAAATCACCACCCAGTCTATACTGGAACTTACACTGGTTTTGATAAGAAGTAGATGGAATACACTACCCACCCACCCCACAAAAAAAAAGGCCTATTTAATCTAATGTTCTAGTGGAATTCCAGGATTTATGTCACTATTATAGAAAAACTCATTTTGGTTATAGCACCAACATAGCCAAATAAATGACTTCAAGATGCTAGAAGAAAGTATTTGGTCAAGATAAATAGATGTTCAAAAAGGCCTCCCAAGCATACTCATTTTGCTATATGGAAAATGAACTAACCAGTTTAATGTACACTAAATGAGACTTGGAAGCACATTCTAATTCACTTTATTTTGTACCAGAAATGAGGCTGGTTTTTTTATTTTCCTGCTTCCTCCCTTAACCCCTAGGGTGTATTCTCAACAAAATGGCCAATGTGATCTTTTTGAAACACACATCAGATCACATCACTTCACTGCTCAGAACCCTCCCATGTCTTCCATTCTCTGAAGACAGAAAGCCAGGGTCCTGGCAGTGGTCTATAGGCCACACACCTTCCAGCCTCCCTGATGCGGCTGTTCCTTCCCCTGGCACATTTTAACCCCACTGAATACACTGGTTCTCAAACACACTCAACATACTCACTCTTCAGCACCTTTACCATTCGCTGTCCCCACTGACTGGAACACTCTTCCTTCCAACATCTGCAAGACCAATTCCCTCCCCTCCTTCAAATCTTTGCTCAACAGTCACCATCTCAGCAGGCCAACCTTGTTTAACTCATTTAAAATTATATGTCACTGCTTCTTCCCACACTCCCAACACCTCTTGCCCTTTCTTCCATAGCAGTACTCATTGCTTTCTACCATTCTACATAGCTTACACGTTATTTACACTTATTGTCCTTCTTCCTCTCTACAATTTAAACTCCACAAAGATGTGATTTTTAATCCATTTTGTTCACTACTGTATAACTAGGACTTGGAACGATATAGGGTACATAGTAGGTGCTTAGTAACATCAGATGGATGAAAGAATGAATTCCAAATTTGCTGAACATGGTAGAGATCTAGCCACACACAAAAATATTTAACTTAAACCCTTGATTTAAATTCTGCCATCCTCTATTTTCTCTTCTGTAAAATGGAATAATTAGAGTATCTAACACTTAGGGCTGTTGTAAAGATTAAAAGAGAAAACAAATGGAAAACATTTAAGATAGTGACTTACATATTGAGTCATTATTTTGATTAGTTTAGGAATAATAGAATCAAGGATAATAAAAAATAACACCTAAAATTTACATAGAATTTTACTCTGTAGGAATTTATACAATCGTTTTCATTAGATCTTCCCAGGATCCTTCTAGATCAATACCCTAGAAAACAGAAATAACAGTATCCTCAGCATCTGCACCTTGCAGTGTCAGGGGATATATCCAAACACAAAGCTATGAAGGATGGGGGCAGGATTCAAATTGAAGTTCTATGATTCCAAGCCCTATGCTTTCTCCTCAATTTCAGAGAAAGGAAATATTACCTCCAGCTTAAGGCTCTAACAGATTGAAAGGGTCTTTGAAGTGGTGTTTTTTGGTTTGGTTGTTTCTTTACCGAGACTGGATGTCTGCATAGACGTGGCTGAGTCCAAGCAGCAGTAGGTCATCAGCATCCAGTAGTCCCTACAAATCCCAGGAAGTCAGGACTCAAGCACTGGAAGACACTGTCTCACCACTGATCATTGATTCAGTCACGTATGTGCTGCCTAGACAACTTTTATTATGTGATTTTTTCCCAACATGCTTCTAAACACCTCAAGGCCAAGATTGGATTTTGTCAGTGGGGGGGCGCAACTCCTTATTCAGCCTTGTTTACATGGCTGATATTTAGGAAATTCTTGAAAAGTAAATGAATGAGTGAAAAAAAAAATGGGTGTGTTTACTGGCTGTCTACAGTGGCTTTGCAACACAACATTTTCTCCTTTCTTTTCTACTAATTAGAGTACAAGCAGATGTCTACAGCAGCATGCCACCACCCCTCCCCATCCTCCATGATTGTGTTAATTGGGAAACTAGTTCCCCAGAATGTTATGAACAAAAGAATTACACATTTAGAAAATGCTGAATTAAACAAATCTAAACAGGCTTTTTCACTACAGGACTTCTCAGGGCCTTTAATACACTGATGAACTGCAAATCTTCAAAATTTAGATAGGATCTGCAGCATTTTGCAAAGTTATTGAATTATGCTTTCCCCTCTACCCTGCTCGAAAAAAAGCTTTTGGCATGGAGCTTCTTTCTCTCAAGTCAAGTTTGCCAGAGAACATGCTTATCTATAACAAAAACACTGAAGGTTTTCAAAAGCAAAATTATACAAAATTTAAAATAAAACACTAGGAACATAAAGAAAGCAAGGAGAGTTTAATTTTCTTGAAAGTTATATGCCTTGCAGGGTAATTTTACCTAGATTTAGTATTTACTTTCTATTAGGCCTAATATTGGGTTTGCATAAAACTACAGATCCTTGAGCAAGCATTATTTGGGTCAATGTGCTAAAAGACTGATATTTATTTCACTGTGTTTTTGGTGTGTGTGTGTGTGTGTATACACACACACATATATACACATGTATATATACACATGTATGTGCACATACATATATATACACATATATATATGTAAACACATATACACTTAAGTTCTGGGATACATGTACAGAATGTGCAGGTTTGTTACATAGGTATACACGTGCCATGGTGGTTTGCTGTACCCATTGACCCGTCATCTACATTAGGTATTTCTCCTAATGCTATCCCTCCCCTAGCCTCCCACCCCCTTACAGGCCCCAAGTGTGTGAGGTTCCCCTCCCTGTGTCCATGTGTTCTTATTGTTCAACTCCCACTTATGAGAACATGTGGTGTTTGGTTTTCTGTTCTTGTGTTAGTTTGCTGAGAATGATGGTTTCCAGCTTCATCCGTGTCCCTGCAAAGGACACGAACTCATCCTTTTCTATGGCTGCATAGTATTCTATAGTGTATATGTGCCACATTTTCTTTATCCAGTCTATCATTGATGGGCATCTGGGTTGGTTTCAAGTCTTAGATATTGTGAATAGTGCTGCAATAGACATACGTATGCATGTGCCTTTATATTAGGATGATTTATAATCCTTTGGGTACATACCTAGTAATGGGACTACTGGGTCAAATAGTATTTCTGATTCTAGATCCTTGAGGAATTGCTACACTGTCTTCCACAATGGGTGAACTCATTTACACTCCCACCAACAGTGTAAAAGCATTCCTATTTCTCCATATCCTCTCCAGCATCTGTTGTTTCCTGACTTTTTAATGATCACCATTCTAACTGGTGTGAGATGGTATCTCATTGTGGTTTTCATTTGCATTTCTCTAATGACCAGTGACAATGAGCTTTTCTTCATAGGTTTTGTTTGTTTTTAAAGAAGGCACTGGTTTGGCACCTTACACAATTTCATGGACTTTAACTAGAAGGCCAAAGCTCTTCCTTGGCAAGTTAGTTAAACTGCTGTTGAGAAGAAAAGCAAAGAGTGCTCTTGCCCCACTGGTCTTAGCATAGGGTCTATAACATTCCCCTTGGGTCCATGTAATGAAAACCTACTATCAAAAGGCAAATGTTATCCAAAGACCTTATCAGCCAATAGCATCTTACGTGATTTCATTTGCCTAATAAGATTAAATAAAGGTAACAAGTACTGAGGGCAGAGGCCACAAAACTTAGACATTTTGACGAAGCCAAGAAGAGAAGAATGGTTGGGAATGAGGTATGCCAGGGAAAGACAGCTGTAATTGGGCATGCTGAAGCAGGTAACAGGACAGTTATATCAGGAAAGAGGGTGCAGTATAATGGGGATGAAGGAACACTGAATTCCACTGTGTCCACTTTATATGCTAGCCTCATGGTGGCATGATGACAGGTCTTGACTATTAGAGTTTCCATAGGAAATAATAAGCAGAAATTCAAAAGACCTAAACCTAATTGTGTAGATGCTGCCGGCTAAAGACCCAAAGATACATAAGGAATGAAATAATGTCTTAGGACACTGGATTTAGCAAATATGAGAAGTTACTGATGAGAAAAGCTCCCTAGAGCATGAGATAGGCATTCAAAGTCGTTAATAAAACAAAACAAGCCTTTTATCTTGTTCATCCAGGAGCATTCCATTGCTTCTCTTTTGTTTTACTCCACCCCACTTTCATCCTTAACGTCAGCCCAAATGAAGAAGGGATAGAAATTAGCCTGATAGCCTCTGTTGCTGTGACAGATTTTTATATGTATGTTCACATATATCCCAATCATCAGTTTTGCACTAGGTCCTAACTTGTTTCTTCAGGCTACAAAAATAAGCAAACTATTTGAAGGGTATACAAATCCCCTCCTCTCTTCCCAAACATATAGTTTAGGAAATGTTGATGAAATTACTTGACTCTAAGATTCAGCCTCCTTATGGAGACTCCTCTGAATTTTAAATCTGAAATTCCACACCCAGAGCCCAGGTCCTTTATGTTCTTCACATTCCCACTGTGCTTCTTCTGTGAATGTTCTGTAGAGGCCTTACCTTCAGGCAATGCCCATTAAGCACAGCCCTCGGATGCAAAGGCATTCTATTGTCTAGGGCATCTCAATTTGGAATATGCTAAAGAGAAGGTTTTTAAACAGGTTAATACTGAACCCTGAACGAGTCTCTGTGCTGCTGAAGGAGGATTCACTGCCTCCAGATGAGCAGAGCTCACCAGAGACCAACAGGGTGAGTCCTCCCCCACTCAGTCTCGCCCACAGCTCCCTTCTCAAAGCTGCTGAAATCTGCTCTTCCTTTGTCTTCTTAAGAAGATCTAGTTTCCCCTGGATCTTTTCCAGGATAAAACCCACTCATTTCCTTGACTCACAATGTCCTCTGGAAAACTAAGTAATGAAAGCAGATGCTCTAACTCAGACACATATTTTCTCACTCAAATGTTCATCACAACTTCCCACCCAAAACTGAAGCACAATCTATTAGGAAAGTCACCATCTCTAAAGCCCACAGAAAAATTGGTCAGGCAGTTCTTGTGAATTTCATAACTGTAACTTTCAATTAATCCAACATTTGTTTTATATTTTCTCTGTTTTGACTCTTATAGGACATCCTCAGCAAAACAGATATACTTTTCTTTCTGAGTATTCTAATACTCTTTTTGGTATTCTAGCATTAAAACTTTAAACTTTTTCTTGGAGGGAAAAGAAACCTGCTATGTAGACTTTACTTTCTTTGGTCAGTCACAAATAAACTAATATATTTTTAGCTAGATTCTCAAATGACATCCCTAAAGGCAAAATCTGAACAATTATCTCTGTGTATTCCTAATCTTTCTTCCTACCCCAGGATGGGGGTTGGGTGGAGGAGATCTGTAAGTGCCAAATCATTTCTTTTCTTTTTTTTTCTTTTTTTCTTTTTTTTTTTTTTTTTTTTTTTAAGACAGAGTCTCCCTCTGTCACCCAGGCTGGAGTGCAGTGGCACAATCTCGGCTCACTGCAAGCTCCGCCTCTCAGGTTCACGCCATTCTCCTGCCTCAGTCCCAGAAACTCCCCAGTAGCTGGGACTACAGGCGCCCGCCACCATGCCCGGCTAATTTTTTGTATTTTTAGTAGAGACTGGGTTTCACCATGTTAGCCAGGATGCTCTCATCTCCTGACCTCATGACACCCGCCTCGGCCTCCCAAAGTGCTGGGATTACAGGCGTGAGCCACTGCGCCGGACCGGCAAGTCATTTCTAATTGTTTCCATAAACCAACAGGCTGAACGCCTTGAATGTGACCCCACTTATAATTGCATCATCTGCGGCAGACCAAAACTTTTCTATGTTTAAGAATCCAAAAGGCAGACTGTTACAATAACCTTGTGTGTCTTATTGAATGGCTGATTCCAATTAATAAATAAATATAATTAATTAATTTAAAACACTCACATCCAGTATTTCATGTGACTGCTGTTTACCCTCCATGGCATGTATAAGCTATTTTAGAAATTGCGGGAAGTGTCAAGACCCTTACTTGTTACAATTTAATTTTGTGCTGCTAAGGCAATTACAGTTCAATGAATGATGATTCAAACACATCGAAGTTTTCATTACTCTTTGCTTAATTTGTCAGTTAATGCCTTTGAGTTCTACGGTTTCCCCGGCAGTCTTAACTTGCCATTAAAAACCTGTCAAGAAAACACAACCTTCTGATTCCAGCCGGGTTTAAAGAGTATATATCCTTTCATTGTTAAGAAAGTTAGAACTTATTCCTCAACGAAAATATTCGTACTCCACAGTTAGGAAGAGTTGCAATAATTCTAGATTAGTGTTTTCTAATGCAACAGCACTGTAATAAATACCAGAAATAAGAGTTCATGCTTAAGATACTATATATCATAAGAATGTTACATTCTATCAATGTTTCTTAGTAGTTTATGGCTACCTGATAAATGTTGGACTTTTACATTCCTCTCCATGTCCCAAGCATCTATTACATTTACACATTTTATACTTCTCTAATATTTTTGCAATACATTTTCCTGAATCGGCTGATGACATTTAATAGAATGTTTAAAACACAATATAAAACCTTAAATGCTTTTGCTTATTCTGGAGGAAAAATGTGCACATAGATTGGATTTCAAATTAAAACCTACGATGGTGTACTCAACATTTTTGCCTCTGCTGTACATACTAAAATATAACTAAATGCTTCTTATGCAATACTGCAGCATCAGTACAAATAACAAGTTCTTGTACTTACAAGCAAGCTAGATGATTAAGGAGCTATTAATGAACGGAAACAAAACCACAGTGCTGGGATGTAATAGTCCATGAAATTCTTATTGGTAGAAAGGGAATCTGCAGTAAATAAATATTAACCTAAATGCTATAGAAAACGTAAAGCAAACAGGGAAAAATGTGTTCTTTAAGTTAAAATATAGGTTAAATATTGCTGACAATGTAAGGAAAGTCTATTTGCATACCACAGGGCTCCATCTGCTGTGGAAAACATAAGCTGCAAGAATGATTTAATATTTAATAGAAGTAGTAGCCGTTGTTAATTATAATTTGCACATTTACAAATCAGCACTGATAGCAATACAAATTATGAAATATAAGGGTGTTCTGCTGAATACTAGGGAAAATAAGATGACAGACAAAGTTAATGGAGTATCCCTAACCACAGCTCTGTCAGAACATATCAGAGAACTAATCCAGTTACAAAGAGCCTGCAATGGAAAATCTATTTAAAATATTAAAATGCTGTTTGGTAAAAGCTTTTTCATAGTGCATTTTACTTAAACAGTTGCTTATTGCTCACGGGTCATTAGCTGTACACCCAGATGCATTCTGCAAACTGCCATTTAAAAGAATAGTAGAAATTAAATAAGAAATGTATTTCTGCAGCATTTTTTCCTTGATATATAGTAAGAGTTTGCTGAATATCTAGTCTGGATATGAAAAAAAATAGTGTGTGATTGCACAATAAGTGGAAAGCTGTGGAATTAAGCACTACACTTTGCCTACATTGAGCCATAAAACTCAACACAACTTTTCCCTCTCGACCTGATTTTATTCCCATTTATACTTACATGCTAATAGTGATGATACAAATCGACTCTTATTTAGTAAAAAGACAGAAATTACCATTGATTTTCTCATTAATCTTCTATTTCACCTCATTTCTCTCATCATCATATAATATGGATTAGTGGTGGAAACATTTTATGCACAATGTTTTAATAGTAACTTTTGTTCTCTAAATCATGAATACTGCTAATTTTAGCCTCTGGAATCCCTAATTTTCAAAAGTGATCTTTTATCCAAACTCCCTCAATTTACTATGATTAGTAAATCCTTGCTCCATGACCATTTATTTTTAATGTATGCTAAAGATGTTCCTGCATCTTAAAAAAAATGTAGAACAAAGGCCATATCGAGCACGCAGTTTAAAATACATTAGCCTTAGCAAGTCAAATTGTTATAGATCACATTTAAATGTACAATTGGATGTTGTCAAGGAACATCAGGAAATAGCACATATTCGAGTCTATGTAAAGTATACTATCAAGGTATTTGTTGAGTTTAGGCAGAGTTGAAAACTGGCAGTCTCTGGGTCAAGTAGTTTCAGGAGATGTTTTCACGGCTATCTTCATTTTTACATTTGAATTTGAATCTTTTAGAGTTGCCCACTCGTTCTTATTGTCTTATTTTTAGCAACTTCATGCCTTTACATTACCTACCTGACCCCTGTAAGTATTATCCCTGGCTTCAATAATTGTTTTATATATCTATTAATTTGCTACTTTATCTGTTTTTAGATATATTTTCCTTCAGCCAACACACTCAGCACATATATTCATGGTTACAACCCAGTGAATGATCCATGAGATATGAATTTCATTAATTTTGGACCTCAAATGAGCTACAATATTAGTCAAAGAGTGTTAAAAGCATCTGTGTACTAGCAATGGAAGCCTATCAGGAAAGTGTCTGTCTTCACCAGGACTCCAGGTTTAAAAAAACAAAAAAAGTCCAGGACCAGACAGATGCACAGCTGATTTCGAACAGAGGTACAAAGAGGAGCTGACACTATTCCTTCTGAAACTATTCCAAACAATAGAAAAAGAAGGAATCCTCCCTAACTCATTTTAAGAGGCTACCATCATCCTGATACCAAAACCCAACAGAGACACAACAAAAAAAAGAAAATTTCAGGCCAACATCCCTGATGAACATTGATGTAAAACTCCTCAATAAAATACTGGCAAACCGATTCCAGCAGCACACACAAAAAGCTTATCCACCAAGACCAAGTTGGCTTCATCCCTGGGATGCAAGGCAGGTTCAACACACGCGAATCAATAAACGTAATCCATCACATAAACAGAACCAATGACAAAAACCACATGATAATCTCAATAGATATAGAAAAGGTCTTCAACAAAATTCAACAGCCCTTCATGCTAAAAACTCACAATAAACTAAGTATTGATGGAACGTATCTCAAAATAATAAGAGCTATTTATAACAAACCCACAGCCAATATCATACTGAATGGCAAAAACTGGAAACATTCTCTTTGAAAACTGGCACAAGACAAGGATGCCCTCTTCCACCACTCCTATTCAACATAGTACTGGAAGTTCTGGCCACAGCAATCAGGCAAGAGAAAGAAATAAAGAGTATTCAATTAGGAAAAGAGGAAGTCAAATTGTCTCTCTTTGCAGATGACACAATTGTGTATTTAGAAAACCCCATCATCTGACTGGGCATGGTGGCTGATGCCTGTAATCCCAGCACTTTGGGAGGCCGAGGCAGGTGGATCATGAGGTCAGGCGATGGAGACTATCCTGGGTAACATGGTGAAACCCCGTCTCCAATGAAAAAATAAATAAATAAATAAATTAGCCCAGCGTGGTGGTGGGCGCCTGTAGTCCCAGCTACTCAGGAGGTTGAGGCAGGAGAATGGCATGAATCCGGGAGGCGGAGCTTGCAGTGAGCCAAGGTCTCACCACTGCACTCCAGCCTGGGTGACAGAGCGAGGCTCCATCTCAAAAAAAGAAAAAAAGAATGAAAACCCCATTGTCTCAACCCAAAATCTCCTTAAGCTGATAAGCAACTTCAGCAAAGTCTCAGGATACAAAATCAATATGCAAAAATCAAAAGCATACCTATACATGAATAAAAGACAAACAGAGAGCCAAATCATGAGTGAATTCTCATTCACAATTGCTACAAAAAGAATAAAATACCTAGGAATACCGCTTACAAGGGATGTGAAGGACCTCTTCAAGGAGAACAACAAACCACTGCTCAACAAAATAAAAGAGGACACAAACAAATGGAAAAACATTCCATGCTTATGGATAGGAAGAATCAATATTGTGAAAATGGCCATACTACCCAAAGTAATTTATAGATTGAATGCTATCCGCATCAAGCTACCATTGACTTTCTTCACATAATTGGAAAAAAACCACTTTAAATTTCATATGGAACCAAAAAAGAGCCCATATAGCCAAGACAATCCTAAGCAAAAAGAACAAAGCTGGAAGCATCACGCTACCTGACTTCAAGCTATACTACAAGGCTACAGTAACCAAAACAGCATGGTACTTGTACCAAAACAGATATATAGACCAATAGAACAGAACAGAGGCCTCAGAAATAACACCACATATCTACAACCATCTGATCTTTGACAAACCTGACAAAAACAAGCAATGGGGAATGGATTCCCTATTTAATAAATGGTGTTGGAAAAACTGGCTAGCCATATGCAAAAAGCTGAAACGGGATGCCTTCCTTACACCTTATACAAAAATTAACTCAAGATGGATTAAAGACTTAAACCTAAGACCTAAAACCATAAAAACCCTAGAAGAAACCCTAGGCAATACCATTCAGGACACAGGCATGGGCAAAGACTTCATGACTAAAACACTAAAAGCAATGGCAACCAAAGCCAAAATTAACAAATGTGATCTAATTAAACTAAAGAGCTTCTGCACAACAAAAGAAACTACTTCAGAGTGAACAGGCAACCTACAGAATGGGAGAAAATTTTTGCAATCTATCCATCTGACCAAGGGCTAATATCCAGAATCTGCAAAGAACTGAAACAAATTTACAAGAAGAAAACAAAGAACCCCATCAAAAAGTGGGCAAAGGATAGGAACAGACACTTCTCAAAAGAAGACATTTATGCAGCCAATGAACATATGAGAAAAAGCTCATCATCACTGGCCATTAGAGAAACGCAAATCAAAACCACAATGAGATACCATCTCATGCCAGTTAGAATGGTGATCATTAAAAACTCCGAAACAACAGATGCTGGAGAGGATGTGGGGAAATAGGAACACTTTTACACTGTTGGTGGGAATGTAAGTTAGTTCAACCATTGTGTAAGACAGTGTGGTGATTCCTCAAGGATCTAGAACAAGAAATACCATTTGACCCAGCAATCTCATTACTGAACATATACCCAAAGGATTATAAATCATTGCACTATAAAGACACATGCACACATATGTTTATTGTGGCACTGTTCACAATAGCATAGACTTGAAACCAACCCAAATGCCCATCAATGATAGACTGGATAAAGAAAATGTGGCATATATACACCATGGAATTCTTTGCAACCACGGAAAAGGATGAGTTCACGTCCTTTGCAGGGACATGGATGAGCTAGAAACCATCATTCTCACCAAAATATCACAAGAACCGAAAACCAAATACCACATGTTCTCACTCATAAGTGGGAGTTGAACAATGAGAACACATAGACATCGAGTGGGGGCACATCACATACTGGGCCCTGTCAGCAGGTAGGAGACTGGGGGAGGGATAGCATTAGGAGAAATATGTAATGTAGATGACGGGTTGATGGGTGCAGCAAACCACCATGGCACGTGTATACCTATGTAATGAACCTGCATGTTCTGCACATGTACACTTAAAGTATAATTTAAAAAGAAAAAAACAGTTCGATCGTTTCTCCTGAGAATTAGCCTATAGACCTGCTATCACTCAGGTCACAATTTCAGATATATATTTTTCCCGTGGCCAGAGAAACCTGAAGCTGAGATATTATATTACAGTGGTATCAACTTGTATTCAACAGTACCCACCAGGAGCAAGTACAAGTGCTTTCTGCAGGAAAGTACCCCCACGTTAGCCCCCCAAGATTCTCACAGAAGTTCAACAAAGTATGAGCTCATAATACAACAAAATTACTATGCACATGAAGAAAGACTCCACAGTGTATGTGAAGAAAAACTTCACAAGTTTAAACCCCTCAGCTTGTGGAGTTCTAAAAATGTAAAAGAAAATAAAATAATTATGAATAAAATATTTTAAAAAGAAAAAAGTCAAGATATGTGAGCAATGACCAAGAGACTATCAAATATGACCAGTTAGATTTGGAAAATAAATAAATACAATGTTTTGAAATAATACAGACACACACACACAACCTCAATTTTTAAAAATTAGTGGAAGGTAGGCCGGGCGCGGTGGCTCAAGCCTGTAATCCCAGCACTTTGCGAGGCCGAGATGGGCGGATCACGAGGTCAGGAGATCGAGACCATCCTGGCTAACACGGTGAAACCCCATCTCTACTAAAAACACAAAAAATGAGCCGGGCGTGGTGGCGGGCGCCTGTAGTCCCAGCTACTTGGGAGGCTGAGGCAGGAGAATGGCGTGAACCTGGGAGGCGGAGCTTGCAGTGAGCTGAGATCTGGCCACTGCACTCTAGCCTGGGCACAGAGCGAGACTCTGTCTCAAAAAAAAAAAAAAAAAAAAAAAAATTAGTGGAAGGGAATTCTGTTTACAATAATGGTAGACTAGATATTTCAGATCAACCCTAAAGTGACTAATAAATGTGGGCAAATGTTTTAAATAGTATGTTTCAATTCATTGAAAATATAACAAGACAGTAAAAAATTATGAAGCCAAAATTCAGAAAATGATAAACTCCCAGATAAATCACTCTACATTTGAGCTTATTTTCCCCTGTGGGCCTCTACTGTTTTTAAAACAAAGGCTGAGATGCTGAGCAGAGCAGCTTCCAGACTCATGATAGATGGAGAGAAACTCAAGTTCAGAGCCTTCCAAGCAAGAGGGACTGGAAAATCTCCTAAACTTTTGAATAAAGATGAACAAAACAAAAACAGCCTCAAATGAACTAAATCCTTATTTAAACTAAAGGAAACCTTGATTGCTAGTGCCCTTAGCCACCTGTCAAAAATAAATAAATAAATAAACTTTCTTTGGTGGAAGTTAACACATACTCTAAGTCCCAAATTACCTTTACTTCTTTAACACAGTGATTAGTCAGAAATATAATCTAGCAATATAATGTAATCAAAACCCAAGAGAAATAACATAACATAGAAACAGATCCACAGGGAATTTAGAAAATAGAGTTATTAGCTAAGGACTCAAAAATATGCTTAATATTTTCAAAAATATAAAAAAGATTGGCAATTTTGACAGCTTCAAACTATAAAAACTGGAAATTCTGGAACACATAAATATACTAACTGAACTTAAGAACTCAATGGCTGGGATTAACTACAAAATACACAGAACTAAAGGGACCATTGATGACCTAGCATGTAAATATACACCCAAGACATATGAAAGATATATCAATATGTCAATAGAAATGTTGTCAATAGGCAAAATAATGTCAATAGGCAAAAATATGTCAATAGAAAATATCCCAGATAAAGCTGTCAGGAAAAAGAATGGGATGAAAAAAAAATAAGAGTATAAGAAAAATAGATAATACAATTAAAAGTTTTAATCTACGCATAAAGTCCAAGAAGAGATAAGAATGAGAAAGAAGCAGAAAAGATGTTTTCCTTTTGCATTTTGAAAAAAAATAATTCAAGCAAGATAAACATTAAGGACACCACATCTAGGCATACCATAGGTCCTATAAGCAGCTAGAGGAAAAATATATACTAATCTTCAAAGGACATAAACGAGCAGAGCAGCTGACGGCTAACTTATTCACAGAAAAAGTCAAATCTAGAAGACAATGAAATAATTTTCAAACTGCCAAAAGAAAATAATTGGTGTTATAAAATTTTAAATTCAAGGAAAAGAGTCCTCAAAAATAAAAACTAAAAAAAAATTTCAGACAAGAAAAAATTAATTCAAATCTGAACTAAATGCAATATTAAAGGTATTCTTTAGCCAGAAAAAAATATTCCAGATGGAATTGAAATACATTTTTAAATGCTTAAATAAGTTGAGAAATATACCATGTTCATGGATCAGATAGCTTAATATAGTTAAGACAGCAGTTCTCCTCAAAATTGATCTTACAGACAATAAAACTTCACTTAAAATTTAAATAAATACTTTTAAAATTTAGCAAGTTAACACTAAAATGTATGTGATTAAAGCGCTAAGAACAGCCAAGAAGACACTTTCAAGGGGAGGGGATTTGTTCAATGAAACACCACAAGCAAGTGAAAACGAATAAATAACAGATATGTCAGTGAATCTTAGCATTCTAATTTTGAAAGAAAGAAAAGCAAGTTGTGAAAGGCTAACTAGAGTATTATGCTGTTTTTTATAAAGTTCAAAAACTTGCAGAGCCAGGCAACACATTGAAGAAGATGATTGATACACAGATAGATGTACTTTACATATACAACCCCATATGTATTTCATGTGTATGTATATATGTATAGCATATATGTATATAATATAAAGAAAGACAAAATAATGATGAATATCAAATTCAGAGTTTTGTTTACATCTAACCAGAAGGAAAAAGAATTCACTCAAGAGAGACAAAGACAACTTCCATACTACTCAAACACTTTATGTAATGAGTTATTTATTACAGGTTATAATATAAATAAATATGTCACATTATTTTGTATATCAAATATCATATAATATTAAGATTTATTGGTAGGAAAAGAAGAAGAAATGCATCCATATAGTAACCCAGTTTAAAGAAATGCGAAAAATAAAAAAGTAAAAGCTTAAAATTTTGCTATCTTGGTTGCCAAACTTCTTCAAATAATTGCATGATTTTCTTCATTGCTTTGATCTTATTAACCAAGTTTCTAGAAGTAACAGTATTGTTATGGATTGAATTTTGTCCTCCCTCTGATATCCCCAAAAAAGTATGTTGAAGTTCTAACCCCCAATACATCAAAATGTGACTTTATTTGGAAATAGGGTTCATATAGAAGTAATCAAATTTTGTTTTTTGCTCTTTTTGTTGTTGTTGGGTTTTGCTTGTTGGTGTTTTGAGACAGGGTCTCCTTCTGTCACCCAGGCTAGAGTGTAGTGGTGCAATCTGGGCTTACTGCAACCTCCACCTCCCAGGCTCAAGCAATCCTTCTGCCTCAGCCTCCCTAGTAGTTAGGACTACAAGTGTGCGTCACTGCACCTGGAAATTTTTGTTTTTTAATTTTTTTATAGAGATGGGGTCTTGGCATGTTGTTCAGGCTCGTCTTGAACTCCTGGGACTCAACTGATCACCCACCTCACCTCCCAAAGTACTGGGTATACAGGCATGAGTCACTGCAACTACCCAGAAGTAATCAAATTAAAATGGAGTTATTAGGGTGGGCATTAATTCAATACAGCTGGTGTTGTGTTGGGAGGGGAAATTTGGACACAAGACAGAAGTGCACTGAGGGAAGACAGTATAAACAGACACAGGGAGAAGACATCCATTTATAAGACAAAGAATGCCTGAAGCTATAGGAACCCGGGAGAGAGGTCTCAAACATATCTTTTTCCTGTAGGTTTCAGAGGAAGCACAAGCGTGTAGACACCTTGATTTTGGACTTTCAGCCTCCAGAACTGCAGACAATAAATTTTGGTTCTTTTAAGCCATACAGTGTGTAGTAATTTGTTATGGCAGCTGTAGCAAACTAATGCAATCTTGATATTTTTGAAATAATAATGCTTTAATCCCAGTAATTTCTAAATGCAATTTTATAATAATGTACATGACAAAATTAGCAAATTATTTTCAAGCAACTTAAAATCAACTTTAAATCATCAGAAATATGATATGGTTACTAGATCACAGATAGTAACATGAAGTGAGCAACAGGAGAGTACAGAATTTTTTTGAAAATTGAGATCACTGGTGTAGAATCAGCTGAAGTTTTGAAAAATATAATGTGTTTTAACAAAAAGGCCAGCCCCAAAAGTTGCCAATTTGGTGTTTATTGTCATTGTAATGACTGCATCCAATCCCTGGGATTCTGTTGGTGGTCTTCCAGCAGATGCTATTCTGGATGATTCAGTGATAATGTGGCAATTTAGAATAAATCTGTGTGCCAAGTAATATACTATAAGAACTATGTCATTTGAAATTCAACTTTATTTAACCAATGGTAAACAAGTTTGCTTAGATTTTTTCCTTGGATTTATAAAAACAACTGTTTGTAGCATGTGGGGTAGTTAAGAACACATTTAATTTTGTCTGTTAAATGAAATTTAATAATTTAACTTTCTTTGTAGAGTGCAAAAGTGAGTTACACATTTTTAAAATGTATTATTATTATAATAATTATAAAATTATCAGATAAGCTCACAAAGTGAGACTCCCTTCAAAAAAGAATCAGCCTGATGTTTAGGGCAATGTTAATGAATGAATCATATCAACTACTTGGTTCCTTAGATTCACTGTCTGAAAATATAGTATAAAAGCAATTCCTCCCCTGAAAAAAACTTCAAGTCTTTTGAAACTGATACACTTGGTGATTCTGCATGCATGTGGCCTCAGTTTTTTCATCTGCTAAGTAGAGATACAACTTCATTGCTTTCCCATGGTTATTATGAAGACAAATTAATAACTCTTAAAAATACTTGGCAAATATAAAGTGACCCATGTATGCTCAACATTAGTATTTGTGGAATAAAATGCCTAACCTGAAGCCTAACAACTAGGTATTTTTTATCCTTTCCACACTAGGGAACAGGAAAACTATTTCCGAAGGGTGTATGGAATATACTACCGGTTCCCATTTCACTTTGGTATGAAAATGAAATAAAGAAATCTATTCTTGACTTAAATCGATTCAAAACAACAACCAAAATCTCTACCAAAATCTTCCCTGTGTCCTTAGACTAATATATAATCATTATAATACATTAAGAAGAATATTTACTATTCTTCCCCCTTCCACCTTCCCCATAATTTTATTATTACTTTAACCAGCATTTTGTGCAACTTCCTCTACTAAGAAAAGATACAAGAAGTAAGGCTGTATTTGGACTCAGCATTGAAAGCAAGCTTATAGATCATCTCATTTAACTCACCATCCTTACGGGATTTCACTTAGTGACATCTCAAACAAGTGCCCATCTGTGTAGACTTTGAACACTCTCAGTAAAAAGGCCTTTATTGTAGAGATGATGGAAACTTCCTGAATTGCTGATAGAATAACCAATTAAAAAATCTTTCTCTGATTTTGGATCCAAATTTGCCTCACCAGAATTTGTGCCTATTGATGCTGTTCTGCCTTCTGGACTAAAAAGGAACAAATCTATTTACTCTTTCGTGATCTTTCAAAATTTTGAAATTGTTCAGACTTTTCTCATAGTCATCTCTTGTCTAGCTCTGATGCAACACTGTTTCTGCAACATCATCAGTGGTATTCTAAGAGCAAGCTCTAGCTTGTAGATGACCCTCTACACATAAGGTACACAGAACTGAATATTCCATTCAACTTCACAGGTGGTTTGGCCAAGACTGTTTTCAGGAAGTGGTGCCCCTGTGATCTTTTTGCACTGATGTAGAATAAAACATTTGATTAGCTTTTTAGCAGTAATGTCACCAACAGTTACACAAATCTCATGGGCAACTACAAGTCTCCAAGAACTTTCCCATGATCTCCAACCAAGGCCGGTTGCCCCAATGCCATCATAGTGTGTTTAGTAAACCTACATTCAATTTTATTTTGACAGTTTTGACTCAGAAGTTATATATTTCCATGTTCATGTTTACCTTTATGTAGCACGCTATCTAATAAAACCCTGTTTTACTGACTATAACTTTGATAAGCTAGCTTTGCATTACTTAGTCCTGCCATTCAGGGCCCTACCACATGTTCCTAGAAAATTTTATTCACTTTAACACAGTTCCAGTTTGCTCACGATTACAAAAGCCAACTTTGAGTCCATCTAACTGTACAACTTCCAGTCCACATTTTTTGACTTCTCCACATAAATATACTGATTTTTTATGAACTAATTTCTTAAAATGAAGATATCCTATACTTATGAGAGCTCCTAAACCTATTACTACTACTAATAATCATTCTCTAAATGAGTACTAGCTTAGCTTTGTTTTTTTTTTTTCGAGACCAGGTCTCACTCTGTCACCCAAGTTGGTGTGTAGTGGCATGATTCCGGCTAACTGGCTAACTGCAACCTCCAACTCCCTGGCTCAAGCAGTCCTCCCACCTCAGCCTCCCAAGTAGCTGGGACTACAGGTGTGTGACACCACACCAAGCTAATTTTTTGTATTTTTGGTGGAGACACGGTTTTGCCATGTTGCCCAGGCTAGTCTCTAACTCTAACTCCTACACTCAAGTGATCTGCATGCCTCAGCCTCCCAAAGTGCTGGGATTACCCACATGAGGCACCACGCCCTGCTAGTACTAGCTTCTTTAAGAGGCCTGCTCTGTTACATCTAGGCTTAAGTTCTACATCATATAATTTGTCACTTAATTATTGATTGTTGTGTGATCAGAGACTTTTATATTTTATTTATCTTTTTATTCTGGATGCCTTTGCAGTATTTATACTAAATTTTTATTTAATTGAGGAGGAAAAGAAGGCAGGAAGGAAGGAACAAAGAAAGGAAGAAGGGAAAAAAGGAGGGAGGAAGGGAAGGGATGAAAGTCATGTTTTCATTTAGGTTGTAAGCACTGAAAAGTAAGAAACTGCCCATTATACGTTGTCTCTCGACCTTTCAAAATTTTGAAAACTCATCTCAGAACTCATCTCAGTATTAAATCCACAGTCAGAAATATACATCTCACATAATGACTTAAGAGCAAACCTGTGGAGACCATTGAGGATGGAGCTGATATCATCTATGGACCAATATAAGTGAATACAAGAAGTTAATAAGAAAAAGTTGAATGAATTAAAGTATTATTGCAGGTTGTTAGCAGATGAGCAAACCTACAAGGCAGTGAAATAGCTCTCTAGGCATCCTGTAAGAGTTTCGACAGAATCGAGAGCATATTGAATCAATCTTTAAGATACTCAGCTGCTGACACACAGGAAAAGGAAAGGTTGCTCAGGCAGATTGATTAGCTAGCAGGCTCTATACCTGGTGAATGAAAAGAGGTATTAATGAGCCCAAAGTAGAAGGAAACCTCTGTTCTGGAGTTAAGGTTGGGGAGAAAGGTCAATGAAGGAAATGAGGTGAACCAAGAGGGCCAATCAATTGCAGGTCACAGTGGATCAATTACAGCCTATCTATGACTTCCAACCAGAAACTCAGAGTCAGCACTATCTCCCTTTTTTCCCTCACTCTCTTATGGGTCCCAAGACCCATCAATTCTAATCCTGAAATCAGTTCTTATCTACCTATTCATACTGCCCCAGTCTTAATTTAGCCTTTTCTCATATCTTGCCTGGAAATTTTCAATGATCTTTCACCTATAATCTTCATGCGTTTAGCCTCACTCCCTTATCCTAACTATTGCAAGAATTTCTTTTAAATCACAAACCTGGTCACATTTATAGATAAAATCCTTTGATGGCTCCTCAGTTACCTACTAGATAAAGTTCTCTGCATGGTATTCAAGGCCCTTCATTATCAGACCTCAATGTATTTCTCCAACCTCACCTTCCACCAGACTACCTCCAATGCACACTATATTTTGGTCATCACGAATGACTTCCTCAACTTCTATACCTTTTATCTTTGCTTAAGTTGTTCCCTCTGCCTGGTAAGCCCTTTCTTTCTGTCTCTTCTTCATATACTTCTATTATCATTTAGGACCAATCTGAAATGTCAAATCTTTTTCCAAGATTTTCCCACTTTCTCAACCCCTCTTTAAAGCAAAAATATCTCTTCCTTTTCTGAACTTCACAGTACATTTTCAGGCGTCTTTTGCACCTTTTGAAGTGTGTATGTCTTTATCTTCATATGCCCGTATGTTCTCAATAAATGCTGAATGAATGATTGATCCGGAAAATAGATGGAGTAGTGAGAAGTAGTGAGAGTATGGCAATAAAGGAGATGATGATATGTACCCTCTCAGCTACTACTTTGAGTTACTCTTACAGTGAGTCCTACAAAACAATGCAACATAATCAAGATATATATGTTAATAAAATATAAATATATGTTAAATATACATTTTATATTTATTTTATAAATATAATTATAAAATATATTATAAAATGTATATTTAACATATATTTTATGACATTTCATTCATAATCTTTACCATCTAAAACATTTAAATACTTCTCTGTTCAAAAATATCTGTGCTATGCATTATCGTAGGCCCTGGGATTTCACTGGAGAATATTACAGTTAAGGTACTCTTATAAAATTTACATTGTAGTGGCAGTAATGGATTAAATAAAATAGTAAACAAATAACTTTAGATTGTGATACATGCTAAACAGAAATGATAATGTGATAGCAAGGCTGGGCAGGAGCATTGTTAGGCAAGAGCTCTCCAAAGAGTTGGTATCTGAACTGAAACCTAAATGATGAGAAGGAGCCAAAGAGCTGGTATCTGAACTCAAACCTAAGTGACGAGAAGGAGCCAAAGAGTTGGTATCCGAACTCAAACCTAAATGAGGAGAAGATACACCTAAAGAGCATTTAGGCTAAAGGAACAGCAAGTGCAAAGTCTCTGAGGAGGCAATGACCTTGTGTTTAGAGGTGAGAAGATCACTGCGGTTGGTGCTCAGTGGAAAGGGGAGCAGGAGGCGTTATTCAGAGATGAGGTTGGGAAGCAGGCTGTGACCACACCATGCAGAACTATATAGGGCATGAGGAGAATACTGAATTTTATTTTTCGTATGAGGGGAGACCTAAGAGGTTCCATTGTAGGTCATTAAATTTATGACAAACCAAACTATAACAAATATCTCTTTCACATGTTCTCTGATTATACCTTATTGTACTTTAATCCAAACACTCATTATACCTTGCCTGAACTACTGATCTCTACACTTGTTTCTCTGAGTCCAGGGCAGCTCCTACATGAGCTTATATTATTGTCAGATTTTCTTTAAATAAAACAAATGTGATCAAATTATACACTACTTACAAATCTGTGAACTGTCCAAATGTTTACCCGATTTGCAGTCTTTTGTTTTTGTCTGCTACTTGACATGTTGGATGTTATTCAAGGGCAAAGTACGTTCCCCTGGGTGTCAGCTGACTTTGATGACATCACAAAAAAAAGTTAAATAATGTGACAGAGAGCATTTTTAAGCTTTAAGCTTTACATAGTAACATCAAACATTATAGCTAAATATTTATTTTTAAAAGTACAATGGCTTACAGTTTAGAATGTCTTCTGCCAAAGTCAAAACCAAAATTTATATAAATTTCATGGTATTTATAAAAACTGACATGGTATGCCAGCGCCATGATTATAATAATTTGTCATTAGTATGGAAACACTTCTTAGCAATGCTCTTGCTTATGTCTATAATGTACATGCAGATGCATACTCATGTCTTCAGTTGACTTTGGCAAGCTATTTATTTAATATACGTAAGTGTTTAATTTGATGTATTTTAACAAATATATACACTTGTGTGACACCAAACCAATCAAGAACACTTCCATCACCACAGAAAGTTTCCTAGTACCCCTTCCCAGTCAGTCCTTCCAACCCAACCATCTCAGGCAACTGCTAATGTGCTGTTGTCTCTATAGATAAGATTTGTCCATTCTAGAATTTCATTTACATAAAATCATGCCATACATTTGTGTGCAGGCAGTGTATGTGCATGGGTATAAATTCTTTTGCTCAGCATCATGCTTTTTAACTTCATCCATATTGTTGTATGTGTTGGTAATTTGTTCTTTTTTATTTCTGAGTAATATGGTTAATTGGTTTAAACATTCACATGGTAATGAACATTTGCAGGTTTCCAGTTTGGAGCTAATAATAAGAAGAAGCTACTATAAACATTTTTGTACAAGTTTTGTGTGGATATATATTTCTATTTCTATTGGATAAATGCCTAAGATTGAATTGCTGTGTTAAATGAATGTGCTTAAGAAATTGGCAAATTATATTTCAAAGTAGTTGTACCACTTTACATTCCCATCAGCAATGTATGACAATTACAGTTGTTCTGCATTCTTGCCATTCAAGTACATATATAGTGATATATCCTATGATTTTAATGTTCATTTTCCTGATGACTAAGGAAGTTGAACATTATTTCATGTGTTTCTTGATGTTTTGTGTATCTTGTTTGAAGTATTTGACCATTTTAATTGGATTACATGTCTTCTGAGTTTTAAGAGGTTTTTTATTTATGTATTCTGTATGTAAGTTATTTAGCAGCTGTATGAATTGGAAATATATTCTTAGTACCTTGCCTTTTCATTTTCTTAATTGTTTCTTTTGAGGAGATATTCTTAGTTTTGATAAAGTCCAACTTATTACTTTTTTAAGTTCATACTTTTAGTGCCCTATGAAATCTTTCATCTCAAGATGGTGAAGATTTTCCCCTATGGTATCTTCTAGAACTTTTACAGTTTTCAGTTTTATGTTTAGATATATAATGTTTCAAGTTACATTATTATTTATTCTATTCAATTTGTATTTAATTTTCTTTTTTATTTCTAACTCCCTAAGGTGGAATTTCAGATCACTGATTTTAAAACTTTCTTTTTATTCTAATATGCATATCTAAATCTATAAATTTCCCTCAGAGCACTGTTTTAACTACTATAGATTTCCTTTTAAGTACACTTTAGATGAAAAAATTTGATATGTTGCATTTTTGTAATCATTTAGTCTAATTCCCCTTTTAATTGCTTACTTGATCCACAGATGATTTAGAAGCATGTTACTTAATTTCCAAGTATTTGGAGATTTTCTAGATATCTTTTTGTTATTACTATCTAATTTAATTCCATTATGGTCAGCAAACATACTCTGCATGATTTTAATCACTTTAAATATGTAAAGACTTGTTTTATATCCCAAAATACAAAAGATTAGCACTTTAAAAGCATTCTCACGGTACTGTTATTGGGTGCAGTATTCTACAAATGTCAATGAGGTCAGGTTGGTTGATACTGTTTTTCAAGATTTCTACACACTGCTTTTTTGTCTACTGGTTCTATAAATTGCTGAGAGAAGAAAGCTGAGACAACCAATGATTATTGTGGATTTAGTCTATCTTTTCTCTTCAGTCTTATCAGATTTGTATTTTGAAACTGTCATTTAAAGGTATACATATATAAGGTTGTCATATCTTCTCAATGAGCTGATGTTTTTAAACATCCCTCTAAAGCTCTGCTAATATTTGTTTCAAAATCTATGTTGTCTGATATGAATAAAGCCACTCCAAATTTCTTATACTATTTGCATGATTTGCATAGTATAACTTTTTATTATTTTTCCTTTATGTTTCCTGTATATTACTTACAAGTAATATTTACCCATTCCTTAATTTTTCATTCAATCTTTGCCTTTTAGTAGATATGTTTGGTCTATTTATGTAATATAATGTTTTATATAGCTGGATCTAATTCTACTATGTTGCTGTTTGTTCTCTATCCCATCTGTATTTTCTTCCTTTTTTTCTTTAAGAAAAAAACTTTTTAAGAAAAACTTTTCTTTTTAGTTTTTTATCTCCTTTCAATTTATTAGCTACATAGCTATATGTCTTTTTTTAGTTGTTGCTCTATTTTCACAATATTATTAAATTATCACAATCTACCTTCAAATAATATTATACTTTATGAAAAATTTAAGACAGTACAGCTTTATTTTTCAACTTATTCTCTCCATTTTTCTTATCACATTTTACTTCTATACTTGTTTTAGACTAACAAATTTAGACCAATACATTCTTTTATTAAAAATTTTAATGGAAAAACTTTTTATATGTATTGGTATATTTATATTTCTCATTCTTTTCATTTCTTTATGTAAATTTGAATTTTCATCTTGTATCATTTTCCTTCTAAATATTCCTTTAACACTTCTTATCAAGACATATTCTAGCAATAAATTATTTCAGCTTATCTCAAAAAATACAGTCTTTATTTTTTAAAGATATTTTTGCTTGATAAAGAATCTAAGCTGTTGTTTTTTTGTTTTGTTTTGCTGATGTTGTTGTTCCCCCCCCTCCCCCCCCCCACACACACATTTTAAAGATGTTTGTCTTTTGGTTTGCATTGTTTCTGGTCATTTATGTCTTCGTTTGCTTGCGTACAACATCTTTTCTTTTTCTTAATATGGCTGCTCTGAGATTTTTTCTTTATAATTGATTTTCAATGAGTTTATTATGATATCCCTTAATATAATTTTCTTGCTTATATTATTTGAATTTTGTTGAGCTTCTTGGATATTTGCAGTTCTTTTTAAGTCAACACAGAAAAAAAATCCAGCCATTATGTTCTTAAATGTTATTTCCGCTGTGCTCTCTACCTTTTCTGGGACTCCAGTTAGAGATATGCAAAATTCCTTGACATTGTCCACAGGTCTGAAAGGCAATATTAATTTTTTTACAGGCTTTTCTTCTTTCTATGCTTGAGTTTTGATAGTTTCTACTGTCCTATATTCAACTTCACTGATGTTTTCTTAAGCAATCTGCTCTTAGATCCATCAAGTGAATTTTTCATTTTGGATAACGTACTTTTTTTAATCTCTAGATGATCAATTTCTTTAACAGTTTCCATTTCACTGCTTATTGTGTTCATGTTTTCTTTAAATTCTTGACATATTTATAATACATATTTTAATTTCCTTATCTGCTAATTCTATCATGGCTGTCATTTCTGAATCTGTTTCTACTGTTATGGTTCACATCTGCTTTTTTATATGGCATATAATTTTTGGTTGGAGCTAAATATTGTGAAAGTTATGGTATTCAATATTTGAATTTTGTTGTTTTCCTTTGAAAATGTTAATCTTTGATCTGGAAGGCAGATAATTTACTTGCAGATCAGCTTGTTCCTGTGGAGGCTTTTTCTTGTTATTTTTGTTGTTAGGACAAGTCTAGAGAAGTCTTTACTCAATTTTTTCTCACTCTTAGGCCATGGGCTGTCTGGGATCTTTATCAAATACCCTGGGTGTTCCATGAAGTCTTTCTTCACTGGCTAGAGAACATTTGGGTCTCCGCCCTGTTGCGGGAAGTCAGGGACCCTGAACGGAGGGACCTTCTGAAGCCATGACAGAAGAACATAAATTGTGAAGATTTTATGGACATTTATCTCTTCCCCAGTCAATACTCTTATAATTTCCTATGCCTGTCTTTACTTTAATCTCTTAATCCCGTCATCTTAGTAAGCTGAGGAGGATGTATGTTCCCTCAGGACCCTGTGATGATTGCGTTAACTGCACAAACTATTCGTAAAGCATGTGTGTTTGAACAACATGAAATCTGGGTACCTTGAAAAAAGAACAGGTTAATAGCGATGTTCAGGGAACAAGGGAGATAACCATTAGGTCTGACTGCCTGGCAGCCAGGCAGGACAGAGCAATATTTCTCTTATTGCCAAAAATGTGTAAGAGAAATATCACTGAATTCTTTCCCCAGTAAGGAATATCAATAATTAGCAGCCCTGGGAAAATAATGCATTCCCTGAGGGGACAGGGGGGCCTCTAAAATGGTCGCTCTGGGGGTATCTGCCTTATGCAGTTGCAGATAAGGGATGAAACATGCCCTGGCCTCCTGCAGCACCCCCAGGCTTGCTAGGATTAGGAAACTCCAGCCTGGCGAATTCTAGTCAGACCGGTTCTCTGCTCTTGAACCCTGTTAAGATGCTTATGAATGACAATTGATAAACCCGTGCACAGCAGGACATGGAACTTCATTAGTAATTCTAGTTTTGCCCTGACCTTGTGATCTCGCCCTGACCTTCTGCCTTGTGATCTTTTGTTGCCCTTGAAGCATGTGATCTCCGTGCCCCACACCCTATTCCTACACTCCCTCCCCTTTGAAAATTGCTGATAAAAACTTGCTGGTTTTATGGCTCAGCGGGTGTCATGGAACCTGCCAACATGTGATGTCTCCCCTGGACACCTAGCTTAAAATTTCTCTCTTTTATACTCTTTCCCTTTATTTCTCAGAGTTGCCAACACTTAGGGAAAATAAAAAAGAACCTACATTGAAACATCAGGGGCTGGTTCCCCCGATACTGCCCTGCATGAGCACTAGTAGTTGTTCGGTTTATAGTTCCTTAGTAGTTGTTCTTCCTCAGTAGTTGCTCTTTGCCAAGCCTTGAATAGTCCTACCCTATATACCTGCAACTTACTATTCAGTCCAAAACTTCAGGGGACCCCAAGCAGAGTTTTTAAGCTCTTTGCATAGTTCCCACCTTGGTGGTACTCCATGCTACAAATTCTGGCAACTTCAGCTTCCACTAACTCTATTATCTGTCTCTTCAGTTCAGCAAGACTACTGGATTCCTCTTGGATTTCTTTTCCTTTACTGGGTTCTAGTATATGCTTCCAAGAAGAAAACAAGGTGATCACAGGGCTCGCCTTGCTTGTTTTCCACTTCTTATGGATCTTGTATACTTCTTGTTTTCTAATAACTGAAAACAGTTTTTTCCTACATGTGTCTACTTTTCTAGTTGTTTATTCATTGTTTATGGCAGAAGGCCTGGTCCAGTAATAGTTGCTACATTATGGCTTGAAGCAGAAGTTCATGCATAGAAAAAAATAATAAATATAACTCTAAAATCGTGTCTCACAACCAAACAATAATGCTTAATCCCAATTAAAAATGCTCCAAGTAAGTGTGGGCTGGGCCTAAGATAAGTTGGATGGTGGGTTGTGAGTAATCACCAGAACAACTGCTGCATGCTACCCTATTCTCTCATACTCAATGAAAGATAGAGTATCAGTGAGAGAGGGCAATGTTACAGTATGCATAAATATGAATCTAGTTTTTACTTTACCCAAGACATAACTCACAATCAATTATAAACATCGGTGTGTCCAAATATTAAGTGTTAAAAACCACCATTTATTTAAAAGTAAAACCCCAGCCATAAAACTTAAAATACATAACTCTCAATATTTTGTGTCAAACTATGTCTCCAGCCTTAACTCTCTCTAGTCAATCTTATCCACACCATATTTCAGCCTCTGTGAATTGTACATCATTCCTAGAATGCATCATGCCTTGCTCAACTCATTTCTATCCTACTTTCAAGACCCCTCTAGCTTTGAATTAATAATTATTCTAGCATTAAAATATTTATTGAGTGCTTTCTATGTGCCAGATACTCTTAAAACTCTTCACATGTATTAACCCATTTAAAACTTACAATAACATTTTATCCTAACTTTAAAGATAAGGAAATTAAAGCTTAGAGAATTTTGAAACTAGCTCAGGGTTACACAGTTAGTAAGAAGGAAGCAGGAGTATAAACCCAGACTTGTATGACTCCAGAGCATGCACTTTTAAATACTATATTTCTTTTTCTTAAATTTGTGTTAGATGTTAGAATTACCCTAGGAATTTTCGAGAATCTCCACACAAGTCAAATGAGAATTTCTAGGAGTATGACTCAGTGAACATCTCCTAAAATCCCATAGGTAATACCAGTTTGCAGCCAAATTTAAGAATCAGTGTATTTTTCAGTTCATATGAATTTCGTATTGGTCAATGAGAGGTCAAGGAAGTGGCCAAAATCAATTTTATCATACTGGAATTTAGCATTTACCAAATGATTACTGATTATACTACGTAGAGTGGGCATTGGGGAGATAGAAATTGATTGCTCAAAACAGCCTCAAACCCAAGCACCAGGCAACTGTTGGGTAATTGAATATCAAAAGTTTACTATTAGAGCAATAATAAAACATGCCTCACTTGTTATTGTGGTTGGCTGATTCTGTCTAAGTTACTGTTCCCTAGGCATTGCAGAATACCATAAAGTAAATAAGAGACATTACGAAATTGCTTTGTAAGTATAAGTACAGAACATAATACTGTTATATTGTTAAGTACAACCACTGAAGACCGCATGCTGTTAATAACCTTTGAGGGATAGGGTGGAATATGGACTCATGCTCATGTCAGAGAAATTTACATTCACCTATCCATAGTTATTGAGGAACACAGCATTTGTGTATCAGGTGAGTACATGATTCTTTCAAATTTAGTGTCCTGTCTGCAAGAATAGCCTATGCCCAGTGATTGAGCAGAACTCAACACACAGCCACCCCCACTATCATATACATATTATGTTTCTGGAAACTTGCTTAGAATAGAATTCTTTCTGGTCCCAGTAGGAAATCAGCTTTAGGATTAGAAATAATGAAATTCAATTAACTCTTTAAGTTGGTTTGTATATTTACAAATACTAATGTGTCTAAACTCTGCCTGTGTGTAACCCCTGATCAAATTCTGAGCTACATAGGTTTGCTTACTATTACTAGTATTCAACCAAGATTGCACTTTATAAAATCACAGGTAAGGAGATACTTTTCTTATAGAAAGCAAAATTGCTTTTGAGGAATTTTTTTGATTTTTTTTGTGAAAAAAAAAACATATACTTATGTTCAATAGTAGAACAGAATACTTAAAACAAATGCACTTTATAAATGTTCATTTAATATTCTGTTTTCCAACTGGAAGACATATCATCTGTCAGGCTAGGGTAGGCTATGTTGCAGTAATAAATATGGTGGTTTAAGGCAATACTTTATTTCTTAAACACACTACCAGCCATTGGAGATCTCCAATGCAGTCGTCAGGTTATCATAGTCCACAAGGATTTGAGCTAATGGAGGGGCTTCTGAAAGGTGCTGGTAGCCATACAAAAAGGAAAGAGACCATGCAAAAAGGATAGTTAACCACTCCCTGGCTTTTAAGTTTCCTCCCAGAAGTCGATTTCTGTTTCTACGTCTTTGGCCAAAGGAAGCAAGAAAATACAAACATTCCATGTGTCCAAAAAAGATAATCAGAACAAAAAACTGATAAACAGAACTGATGACTGCCACAATCTGCCCTTCTGATTACCAAATATTTTTTTCATTCTCATTCTTGCATGCAAAACATATTTAACCCTATCCAACAGAAACAAGCCCAAAATTTCAAGATTATAACATCAAGCTCAAAGCCTATGATCTCAAGATACAGCACAGTGGTTTCTTCATCATTCATCATCACTCCATTCAGAAAGGAGAAAGTGGGGAACACACAAGAGATGCTGGTCCATGACAAGTCTAAAGTTCCTGAGAGATAATGTGAGAATTGCTATCTTAGAGGTGAGGAATAGTCCTTGATTAGGCCTTGATTTCCTCCTTGTACATTGTTCTCTGTGGTCCTTGGCTTTGTCTTTTGGAATATTGTTTCTTTTCCATTATACTTTTTGGCCACATATAAAATGGGTATCAGGAAATATGTTCTCCTTGGGAGCTTAGCAACTTTCTCAGCCTACTTCTTCCCCATGGACAATAACTGTTATTGTCTGCAACAGCTGCTAACTCCAGAGATCATGTTAAGTCTTTTTTGTAGGATTAAGATTTCTTTGGCAGTGCAAAATTTTAAAAAACTTAGTAAGCCTCTTATCCGTTCTCTTTCAGTAATTTTCACATACCAAAAACTATACCTGTAGCTGTTTTATGACAAAAGTCCTATATTTGCTGTATTGCTTTGGTTTCTTGACATTCCCTGCAGTTCTTGTCTTTATTGCTGGCACTATCAGTTTTTGAATATCAGTTTTCTCCGGGAGATCCACAACTTAAATCTCTTTTCTCCTAGCCTTTTTGTCTGATTGAAAGTACTCTCTAGGTGTCAAGTTGATCCATCTAATGGTTTTAACCATAGGTATCCCTTGCAACAATTACACTAATTTCCCATTTTTATCTTTTATTGTTTGAATGAGAAGCAATCATACAAGTCCCTGAGTTTTTTTTTTTTTTTAATTTTTTTATTCCTTTTGGTTCCTGCTTGTAAATATACCATATCTTTCAGAAAAACATCGTCTTTCTTGCAATGCCTTGCCAAACACACCCAATAGCAACAAATACATGCTAGTCAGTCCCACATATTTTAGGCTTTGTTTGTGCAACACCCAAAATTCTAGGTGCCAATTCTTATGTCAGTCAGGGTAGGATAGGTTATGCTACAGTAACAAATACTCCCAGATCTCAGTGGCTAAAACAAAGAGAAAGGGGACTTTTTCCTTTGCATGTTACATGGCCATTGCAAATTGTCAGGGATAGCCATCCATTGCTGTCATTAAGGGTCCCAAGAAGATGAAACAATCACTATCCCAGAAGTTGCTGGCCACCATGCACAGCTTAAAGAGAGAGGATGCTCAATTATATATCAGCTTTTAAAGCATCCACTCAGAAGTAACATGTATCACATAGGCCACTGCAAGCCATGTGACCACATTTCACGTCAAGAGAGTTGGGAATGAAACCTTACCATACGCCCAGAAAGATAACTGGATACGCTTAATAAACAGCACTGAAAATCACAGGAAATAATTTGAATAGAAAGACTTAGTGATTTAATAAGTGATAAAGTAACCCAGCAAATCAAAGAAAGAAATTTCTTACCTATTATCACTAACTCACACACAGAGAGTTCTTGGATTATAAGCATTACACAAAACCAAGAAAATGTAAAGGAACAGCCTCCTAACAGCTTCTGCTCAAAGGAGGTAAATCAAATCAGTATTCTATTTTAATAAAAATAAATTTTTCATTCTCACATCTGCTAATTACCAGAGGAGAGAGTTTACTCTGAAAAAGTTTATCAGATGAAATGATTTCGATTTTAGATATTTCTTTTTCTTATATTCATTCCAAATATTCTATCTCTCAGCTGGCTCTATAGCCTCCTGAAATAATGTAAGCTAAAAGAAAAAAAATTGAAGATGGGCTTAGCACAGAAGAGAAATTAGTGCTTTGCTTAGGCATAACCTTGGGCAAGTCACTTATTACTTGCTAAGTTTTCCTATTCACAAACGTCTGACACCCACATATACAGCAGGGATGCTGGAAGGGTTAGTGAGATAACATTTGAGAAGTGCCCTGAACTCCTAAACACCAAGTGTTAGAGCCAATATGAGAGATCATTTTTTCGAATAAGACTCAATAAATTAATCTCTTGTCCCTTTACTAAAAATATTAACAGGAGCTACAAAATGCCACAGTTTAGCAGAATTAGCAGATTGTTTCTTAACATACCTCAACCGCATAATCAGTACAATTATGTTTCATTATCCAGCCTTCCCTCAAGCTGTTCAGTACCTAAAAGCTCTTCAAGCTTTACTATTCAAAAACTGAATATGGGCCATCAATTTTTCCTTCTGTGCTGCTTCCAGTTACATCAGCCTGAAGAGATCTTCAAAGAAGTAATTATTCACATGACACTCATTCTCATCAATAACTCATTGCCACCCATAGTCTGCAAGGACAACTGGACTGTGTTTATAGGACTCCAAACAAAAGGGGACAAGAGAAGGGAGATATGCCACAGAACTTCATAAGGAATATCAGTGCCCATTTGGCTTCACCTTAAATTTTCATCCCTCAGTTTGATCGCCCACTCACCGTATTCTCCTTGATTCTTTTTCTTAATGCCTCATTTTGTCACACTTGCCTTAGCGCCTGGAGTAACTATCTAATTAAGATCTTATTCATTAATCATACACCAATATATTCACAACTGCAATTCTTTTTTTGTTTAAAAAGTAATTTTTTCCTCAAGCTGTTAAGATTAAATTAGGGAAAATTTTACAATTTCATGTGATTACTCAAACTCTGAGCCTTCTAATACCAAGTATAATAGAAATTCTTATTATGTGATTTGGTTATGGAATATGGTATGTGGCTAACCAATCATCCATCATAATATTAATATATAATATCTAGCAATGAGTTACCAATGTAGAAAGCCTAAAAATATGATCAAACGTTTTTTCACGTCAAAATTAATAATAGAACTTTTTTCATTGAAATGTAGTTTATAATGTATCTCAAGGTTATCTTTATGAAGCTATCACTACATCATAGATGGACATGGCAGATCAATTTTGTTAGTGGCTCCAATTAATGAATTTCCTATATCAATACGTTTTTCTTGTAATTTTCTAGTATCCTCCTACTCTGGCTCTGGGTAAAGTCATGTGACTTACCTTGACCAAACAAACAGTAATGAACTTGACACCACCAGTTCTTGCACATTTTTGCTTCCTCTTGCTCTCTGCCTTCACTATGTGAATGTTTCAAAGTTAGCCTGCTGGGGGATGGGACATGTGGAGCAGAGCAGAGTCAAATCAATTTTCCCAGCTCAGGCCTCATACATGTTAGAGAACGTATCACCTAGCTGACCTGGCAGAAGACAGCCTTATCATTGCCAATTCAAATCAGCAGATCTACCAGTCAACACACGGATACTTGAGTAAAAATAAATATTTACTGTTGTATGCCACATAGGCTTTGAGGTTGTTTGTTATACAGCATTTCTGTTGCAATAGATAACTAATACATTGAAGTATTGTTTAATAGAGATTTGAGGTTAACAGAATGCCAGACAATAGAGTTCGTAATGCCCCAAATTAGTCTTGAAATCTGTCATTACAAAATTCTCCTGTGCAGTTACATGGTAACACATTATGAAACTTCTGGGGAAAAAAATATTAATTTGGAACGTTCTTTAAATGACATTTTACCATATTGAGCAGACAAGCATTGCTTCAGAAATCATTTAACTCCCTTTTTTTTTTTTCTCCTAAACAAATAGAAATATGTGCAGCCAGGAAGACGATTTGAAAGAATGGAAAGAACCTCAATGCAAAATTGTTCAAAATTGAATGCTGATGGTAGCTATACCTTCAAACCATTGTACTTCAGCTAAGAACCTGCACCCTGAATCTGGCCAGAAATGAGACAACTGTAAAGTCGTTCCTAGGAAACTTCAGACAGCCTTCCTGAGACTGAAGAGTGTACGCACTGCCCTATTTTAGAGATGGTTGACTACACTCTGTCTCGTACTGGGGCTCCTTACACAATGGGATTCCACGCAGTGGTTAGAATCATTGTCTATCAAAAGCTCTAAATAAAACATTCCAACACCAAATTACCAAACATTCAATGGTTATCTATGGAGTGCAAGGTACCACACAAGTTTAGCATCCTGCCAAACCACATTAATGACTTGAATTTGGTAGTAGTAAACTTTTCTTGGACTTTGAACTGTAAATATCTTTAAACTTGAGCTGTTACCCCAGAAATTTAGGTGTCTCAAATATCTCCTTAACCAGGAGCTATAATGATTTGGAAGTTTATTTCTTTTGAAACTAAGATAAATGATGTAATTGCTCTGTCATTCTCATTCACATGGTAATGAAGCCCCCACTTAAGAATCTTAAAAGTCCCCTCTACTCACTGGGTCTACTGACAATCTTACATTAAAGTTTATTCTCCTCTGAAAAATTCACTGACATAAGCTTACTTATCCCTGTGAAGAAGTCAGTATTACTACCTTTACTTTATATTCTGAGGACCCAAGACCAATATCATAAAGTACTTCTTACCCCGAAACAAAGTAAAAGCAACACCAAGAAAGACATTTGGTCCTTTCAACTCCCAGCCATGAACAACATGATGTTGTTCACTGATGAGAAAACAGTACAACAATACCAATATGCCATTCTCAAGTGGAAAGAAAGCATTATTTCTGTACTAGAGGTACATAGCTGATAAACAATTGTGATCAGCTCCCCAGTTGATTATTTCTACATTTTTTAATTTTCAAGAAAATCTATTTTTTCCTGCTCCTCTCTTCTTTCCCTATTTCTCCTGTAACCAGCTCTTTCTCCAATAGTATCAGATAGTAATAAGAGTTCCAACTGTAATTCAGAACTTTAGATAAGGAAATTAATTACTGAAGAATCTACTCAAATGGGTCCCACCACTTCATTTCAAGCTTTGGAAAGAAACACTCAAAAGACTATGGAAAAACTGTGTAATAATTTTATTCTAAAGATTAACTGCCTAAACTTCACTGATTCTGGATATCTTAAATCACTTTTGAGATAATTTAGAGATTTAGGGATAAATCAAATCATTTTAAAGAATAATGTGAATTATATAATACACAAATTTTGAATATGTAAATTAACATGCCTTCTTTTTGGGAAAAGTTAATGCATAAAATAAAGATGAAAAGTGAAGAAGAACAATATTTAAGGAACTTTTCATGTATGCCCATATGAATTCATCACATGTTTGTGAGGCGCTGTGATTTTACTGTTCTTACCAAAAAAGTTTTATATATGCTCATTTTAAAATTAAACCATTTGATTATGTTTTAGATGCTCTTTCAATATGGCATCTTCTTTTGGGGAAAGATTTGACATATAACATGCAACTATAACTTTTATCAATATATCCCAAGAAAAATTCCCTGTCATGTGCTGATGGTGATTGTATTTTATTTTCCAAATAGCATTCTTCTACTATAATGGAAAACATAGGTACTGCTGTGCTTTGAATTTTCTTGGTGGTTCATTTGATGTAAAAATATGTTTTTTTAATTTTTAATTTTTGTGAGTACATAGTAGGTATATATACATTTATGGATTACATGAATATTTTGATACAGACATACAATGTGTAATAATCACATCAGGGTAAATGAGATATGTATCCCCTCAAACATTTATCTTTTGTGTTACAAACAATCCATTGTGTTGAGTGAAATAAGCCAGGCACAGAAAGACAAAATTCACATGTTCTCACTTATTTGTGGGAGCTAAAAATTAAAACAATTGAACTCATGAAGATAGAGAGTGGAAGGATGGTTACCAGAGGCTGGGAAGACAAGCTTTAATTCTTAACCATCTTCAAACACAACTCAAGCTTTCCAACCTCATCAGGGGTTTGCATTCCAAACCTGCCATGTCTTGGAGCATCCCCAAACTTATCACAATTTCACGAGTGATTTGTCCTACTGATAAGTTGTCTCTGATTAGAACAATCCACAGTGGAGTAATTTGGGAACTAGATGCTTGGTCTAATTATTTGGAATACATTTTTTGCTTAATAGCAATAGGAGCATTGGAACTTCTTGAAGGTTTTTATGATTAAGATCAATTCAGCAATCATAATTTGTGCCCCTTCCCCCAACAACTGGAACACAGCCCAGCCACTCCCCAAACCAGGCTTTCTAAAGACACAACATGCATTTTGATTTTGTTTTTCAGAGCATGTTCCCAATTTTCACTTTCAATAGGAATATTTTTAGAGATCATTGAAAGCAAAATGTCTTGAAAATGTCTTCAAAACTTCTCTAAGTTTCTTTCCAAATGTCATGATTTTTGGAAAAGACCACACCAAGTGGTAAAGAGATGGACAAGACTGCAAACACTTCTAAAATCTCTTTGGAGATATTCCATGTACCGCATTATATATGAACTGAGAAATGAAACATCTGTGACTAATACAAAATTGAGTCTGTCTTAAATTATAATTAACAGCAATGAGAAAATGTTGCCTGTTCACTTCTTCAGAGAATCAAGTCATCTTTTTACCATTAAAAAGCTTGAGTCGATGATTATTATTTGTGTAATTGCTCTGCCCAGTGCTTTTCCACATTGCAAGTCAAGACTCACAACAGAATAAGAACAATGAGGACTCTTACCACAACATAATAGGGTCCTCAAAAATTAGTTTACAGAAGACTTTCAGCCCTCCACAATATTTAATCTGTAAGACCTCTTTTTGGCCCCATATCAAATATTCATACCATCTTTTTCTTTGCACCAAATACCGTGTTGGTAGAACTTAAGCTTTTAGCTTTAGAAAATATATAGTACTAATTTTCTCCTGAAAAAAAATTTCCAAGAGAATATAACAAAGGAGAAGAGAATAAATTAAGTTTCTTTAGGGACCATGCTGAAGCCTCTAGATTGTGCTCATGGAAGAGAACGCATACCCCTAGTACATCAGTACTTTATCACAGATACGGCACCTGACATCCAAGGCCTCCCAAGACTACTTCCACTCCTGCAGCTCTGATACAGACCCTTTACTTGAAACAATCTAGTCTACTTCTGTCCTGCAAACATCCCTTGCATCTCACGGCCCAACATTACTCCTTTCTAGCTTTATAGTTTTCATCATTCCTCAATCTAGTTCCATTCTCATGTTCCATTCTGAAGCTTCTCTGACAATGGACAATCTT
Source organism: Macaca mulatta (assembly GCF_049350105.2). Lineage (NCBI taxonomy): Eukaryota > Metazoa > Chordata > Mammalia > Primates > Cercopithecidae > Macaca > Macaca mulatta. Next base: position 152,368,163 of record NC_133406.1, on the reverse strand, counting down.
GCTCTTCCCTCTGAATTCCTATAGTAGCCCTCTGGTCTCACCTGCACTCATTTGGCAAGTAGTGCCTTGTGCTATCGGTTACCTTCTTAAACGGGTGGGTGCCATAGAGCTACAACTCAACGGAAAGCTACTCGAAGGCAGGGTATTAGCCTATTCTTTATTAATAAAGACAGTAATTCCTTGCAACTGTAAAAAACACACACACTTTGAAAAACCATAAAACTAATTTTCGAATTTCAAATCCCTTACGTACTCACTTATACTTGAGTTTCAAAATAATCCTGTAAGGTAGGCCAGTACAGTTTTTTAATATTCACTTTGTACAGATAAGGGAAATGGGATACAGAAATATTTAGTGATAAGCTAATGTTAACTTGAGATTAGAAACTAGGTCTAGTGTTCTTTTTGCTACCAACAGGTCTACATTTTTCATATGACAGTATCTTTCAAATATTTAAAAATTCAAGGGTACCAAAAATGATTGTGGTTGCACTGAATGTATTGTCTACCTAACCTCTAGTACCCACCTTCTAACTTTGAAGACCCATGGGATATCCTATCAAGTTTGCTCTGCCTGTCATATCTCCTCCAACCCCCAAGCCCTCACAATACTCAGTCTCCCAACTCTGGTTCTTCCTGGCAGACCCTCTCCCATTGACACCTAGGACTCCTGTAATATAAATCTTAGCTTCACTTCAAGGAACAACCTCCTTCTCAATGTCCACCTACATCTTGACATTCTTGACTAATGTGTTGCCTGTTCCTGGGTAAAGGGATTCCTGTATAGGTTGCAAAAGAGCTGATTCTCTGTGTATCAGGCATCAGAATATATAGAGCAATATATTAGAAACTGGGGTCCTCAAAGAGTTTACCAATTTCAAAAAACACAGATACCTGTGAGACAACTTTAATTTAAAATGAGATTAAGATAATCATAAACAACTAATGCTTTGACACTTTCTGTCTGTTCTCCATGTTTACTTTAATGACTTTCTTTTTTTTAGCTCTATTGCTTCCTCTGCTCTTTTAAAGGTTTCATTTGACCTGGGTCTTGAAGCATATGCAAAATGTTCATAGACATGAAATGGGGCAATGGCTAAGAAGCATAAGGAGAAATGTACTCTGGTTTAAGGATTAAGGTCTGGAGTCAGGGAGAACTGAGTTCTGATTCTGGCACTAACTAGTTGTGTGTCTTTTTGCAAGTTGCTTAACCTACTTAAACCTAAGTTTCTTTATGTATATAATGGGCATAATACAATCACTTCTCTTATTATTGTAATTGTTAAGTGAGATAGAGTATGTAAAGGATTGAACACATATTTAATAACCAAAATATGTTGGATGGTGAGTACATAGATCTGACTAGAGTATAGGTAGATAACTAACTGAAGGAGCCAGACACTATGGACACCTTTGAGATAAGTGGAATGGGAAAAAGATATCTCTCTAGTAAATGGGCCTCTTTAAAGTTTTTTCCAGTGAGTGTCAGCACCAGAAAGTAAGGAATCCTCAAAAGTTGGCACTAGAACTCAGTCCCATCCACACTGAAGAAAGCAAAGGAAAAAAGTATACCAGAGTCATGTTCTGTCATCCTTGCACTTCAAGCATGAGATAATTTGTGTGACAGTGCTTTGAATACTATCAGGTATAACACAGTGGCCAATGATGCTTCTGAGGCCTGTGAGACAGACACAATATAGGCCTGTGCCAGTCTCCATGGCATGAGCTAATTGACTGGCTGATTATTATCCAAATCAGGTTTACCTGATTTCAACTCTTTTCCCATTAGTGCTCCCCTAAGATATTTATTCTTTCCAATATATCAGATTTAAAATATCAACTCTGGCGCCAAGTATTAAGATATTCACATTAAAATCACTGGCTTAAAGTTTAATTGTATTGATTTGATTTTTAGAGGCAGCACTCACAAAAAAATATTAGCTATGCTACCCTGCAATGCAACATTGACTCAAATAGGTATTGAACATAAAACCTACCCTGCAATAATGCAATCCTTAAACCCACAGAGGCAAAGACAAGCATAACCTAGGCTGATTTTCACCTCACCCTCTGCTGATTCTGTCTCTCTTTCACTGTGTCTGTAGTCATCTGTTAAAGGGCCCATAGGCAATGTAGGGTGGGAGGCAGGGTGCTGTATAGACTTGAGAACTGAGAAATCAATCCAGATGGGAAGGCATCATCAACTTTTGACCAGGTTGTCAGAGGAAGACAAAAGTAATGGAAAGTATGCAGGTCTAGGAAACAAACAAAAACAAACATGTATATACACTATATGTACAAGTTTTGTTCAGTGGCATTAACTCAGCTGCATAATTACAAGAAAATCACTTATCTGTGTCTTGAATTTTGACAACCAAAAAATAGAGATAATCTGCAAAGTTGACAGAACTAAATTTGGGAGCCACACAGAACAAAGTTTAAACCTTGGATCCTCTGCTTGCTGACTGTAGAAGCCTGGACAAATCGCACTACATCAGAACTGATATTTCCTCCTGAAATCCAGGGAAATAATTTTCATCCCAACAGGGCTGTAGCAAGGATTAAATGAGATAATGTGGTAAAGGCATTGTACAGAAGATATTCGATACATAGGGTTTTTTTCTTCCTATTTTAAAGGGCTGTTATGGGAATTCAATTGCAGTAAAAATGAATATATTTGAAAAAATGTTGAAGATCTATGCAAGTATAAAGCATTATTATTATGATTATTATCCTTCAATTTTTTCGCTCTTATCCAGATACTGGTGTTCTTTAAAAACAAAATGTTTTGTGGATAAAAGACAAGCTGAGAGGAACAGAGTTGAAGAAAACTGAAGCAGACAGTGGAAAGCTAATCTTGCTTTATTGGTTTCCAGCTTTGTGGTATTTGGTAAGTCAGCAAATAAAACCAATCAGTTCCAATTAACTTTTCTGAAAGTAAAGAACCAAAAATAAAAGAGCAAGTATTTTTTAAAACCTTCTCAGTGCTGAAAAAGCCACAGAAATTTGTATAGTTAAAAAAATGTGCAGTGACAGTACTAACAAGATGCTAATTGCTACCTGAAACAACACTCATAAGATACACTAGTGACTGGGAAAGAGCAAGGTCCCTGCATTTCTGGGGGTGTTACTAATGGTTTACTCATCCAGATGCTGTTTGTAAAGACACCCCAAGGAATGCCGCTGTATGGTTACCAAAAGAAAAGCAGATTTCCAAGGGCTGCACCCTAAATTCAGCAATAATGTCACCTCCAAAAATAGCAACAAAAAGCAGGGACTTAAATCTACTCATCGTGTGAAGCTATCAATTAATAAAGCTGACATATCAGCAGCTACCAGAAATTGCCTCAATGCCACTGGTGGAATGACTATTCTTAGAAAGACACACACACAAAGGGAAAACCCACAACTGGACACTACCCTGGAAGTGTAGGGAGATAGGGTGGAAGTCAGGACACTGAATTTAATTGCAGAAGAGACTTCTCAAGTTTCAAGGTTTAAGACACGATTAATCCATTCCTTATTTTTTTAACAAATTCACTCCTTCTCTATGTGCCTTTAAAACCAGAATTCCCCAGGATTGATCTCCTAGAAGCTTAGTTTCACAAGCAGCTCCTCAGAGTCCTGCTCGCTGTCATGGAACTTCATACTTTCTTTCCTACAAGCATAGATGGAACTGGCACATGCTTTTACAAGTGTTAAAATACAGGAAACACATAAAAATATTCATTTTAAGCTTAACATCCAAACAATATCTCCTTTCTCTCAGCTAATCCCATCAATTTCATCTCTTCACCCACAGTTTCTCTTAGTTTGCTGAGAGACCTGTGTCTTAAAATCCCAACGTATAAACTAGTGTGCCTGTTTTAATACCCACATGTCTCGAACTGGAATACCTCACATATGTTATTGAACCTGACAATTTCTTGTCTAATAATTGTAGCTTAGTTGGATTCCAAATTGCTGTTATAATTAATAAACAAGAGCTTACCAGCTGAAAAGGGAAAAAATAGAATTGGTGAGCTTCTGCTACACTACTGTATATTATAATTCTCTTCACTATGGAGATTTTCATCTCTTTGAAATTTGGGAAAGGGGTAAGATACATGCTAATTTTTTGAAGTTCACACCTTCTAGCAAAACCATCCAAATCATTTTGGTGTGCAGAGATTTTATTTCTAATCTTTCTGTGCAAAATGCTTTGTTAAATCCTGATGACAACTTTTATGCATAATGCATAAAATAAACTTTGCCAAAATCTGAGGCACTCTTATAAGCATGTAAACCCCTTTAGAAGCAAAATGACACATTACAGGGTATGTAGTTGCAGTACACTTGGAAAACTACACTGCAAGGCTGACGGAAGGCATTGTGCTCCATGTCATTAACTTCCAAATATCTAATATGTGTAGTTACCTTGGTTTACTTGCATTCAAAATTGCATGCTATTTCTTATGAGATTCTTCATATATTGATGCCTAGTTTATGTAGTACATAAATTCAGTTCTGTCTTCAACACTTCTGGGAATCTTCACACTTTAAAAAGACCAGATACTTATTTTATATAACCGAGAAAATCTTGTCACTGACCAAAAAAAATTTTAAAAATGTTTTTGTGTGTATATAAATTAGTGTTTCTCTACATGTGGCTATCATTTGATAAATCATATAGGTAACCCCAGTTCAAATCTTATGACTGTTTTTGCTTAGTTAAAAAACATAAAAAGAGAGACCAGAAAGGAATAAGACTTAGAATTCAAAAGTAGGTGCTATAAATCCTGCCATGCAAGAACCAAATAAATAAATAAATATCAGAATAATAACAATGTATCACTAGCCAGTGTCACCAAGATGATTTGTTTTACTCCTCTAATCTTTACCGTATCTAAGCTGACTATAATAAATGAATAATTGCTTTGCATATAGAGCAGTTAATTGAAAAACCGCACCAAGTATAAAACCAAGAAATCATAACACAAAATACAAGGTTTCATCAGTGTTTAGGAACTTGTCTTTGTCAATATTTTTAAGGTTCAGCGTAAATGATACTGTTTACTATCATATATCATAGACCATCATGAATTATGTTAGATGTCCCATGAATATTAATGGTCTTAAGTTACAAGATATTTCATCAACACACATCCAGGTGTAAAATTCTGATGGAGTTTGGCTTCCTCATGAAAGAAAATGGTGCGATCTAAGGGAGCTTTTTCTCGAAAGCCAAGTTTCTCAGGGCAGGCCCTATTCAGAAGGCATGTGCCAATTTGACAAAGCGTGGGCATTCCCTTGAATGCAGAAGGTGTGGCCTCTAGCTCATATGCAGACTGTTTTTCAAAGTTCTCCTGTGGACATTCATTTACCATTGTGTGTACAAAACAATTCAAATCCTAAGAGGGGGGTGCGTATTAGAATGCAGAAACAAAAACTGCATTGTTGATTTCAAACAGTGTTTTCCTGGGAGAGCACACATTTGTGCAGCTATCCCACAGTGGACAAAATAATTTCAAAAATTAGTTGAATGAAAACAAGGGCACAAAGATGAGTGGTTAATTATTGGGGCCAGTGAAAAATGTCCTTTCTGGAAAATCTTTCAAAACCTATAGCAGTTGAATTTGCATGAAAGTTGTATTCTATGAATATTTCTTTATTGAAAATAAAGCACTTCAGGCTCAGTTCAATAATAACAGCTTACAGGAGAGTAATTGAAGTTATCCAATTCTCTTCCCATTGAAAATGACCTACAGTATATACACACAGAGATGCAGGAAAAAAAAAAATCTGTCCTGCAATTGTATTGAGACTGAAGTAAAAAGGAATTGGGGTTAGGCACTGTGTGAGCATTTAACGCACACCAAATGATGATATGGTCGGGAAAAATTATCCCTTTTTCTTTACATTCCTTTTCCAAATTCTCATCTTGTTCCACCCCCTGCTGAGCTCCTATTGACTTCAAAGAGAGGTCCATGGGGGTCCTGAGCAAGATGAGAATTTGGCCCTGCATGCATAATTTTTGTGCTCCCTTATTCATAACATACACAATAAGCACGGGATTTGAAAAGGCTCTAACAGAGGCTGATAATGGCTCCTGCACGATCACGTTATCTTCTTAGTATACTGAACGATATCACCAATTGTACCAGTGGAAACACTGAAAACTCTGAGGAAAAGGCCATGCCAAGTCTTTATTATTATTCCCATCTATCATTATTACTCATGCCAATAATAACAATATTTATGTAGTATTAGAATCACAATCTCATTACTGTAACTTTTATAAGACCACAGGCGTATCTGAATCTTTGTAATCAGGAGGCCATACAGAAAATTCTAAAATCTTCTCCCAGGAAACCTCACCATCTTAAGGTACAAGAAAACATCATGTGGACCAGCACACTGCAGCAATAACATGAAATTATAGTGGACATTGGTGAAGAAATAATAGGTGGGTAAAGCTACTTTTTAGAATACTGGTAGGGAAGACAGAGTCACGCTAATACAGGACTGCAAATGACATAGAGGCTATTAGACGGAAAGTTAAGGAGAGATAATGCTGGGGTGGGGCTGGGGGTTGAACCAGCAAACTATTCTAGCATTGTGAAAGAACAATATGTTGTTGGAGGGAGTTAGTTAACAATGTCAGCTAACAACATAACAGAATCTGACCATCTTGAGAAGCAAGAAAATATATCATAATATTTGGTTGATTATTCACAAATGGCAACATTCAGTCACATTTAAACAAATGAGGGCAGGTAAAAATGAATCAGTCTCCCTAGTAGGCATTTTGGTCCATCATCATTTCTTCCTATAAAGTTTTCTTTATTTCTTCCTATAAAGTTTTTACCTATATATGTGGTGAATCTAATATTAGATATATTATTAGATAGGTAATATCTAATTAGATAATATCTAATTATTATCACTGTCCTAATGAATAATTCTTCTCAAACCATGATGCCTTGCTGTAACCTATCCTGTACTGTGAAAGACAGACAAGACTGTGAAATAGCTGAGCAACTCATTTACTTACATAATTTTTAGATATTCATCATTTTCAACATTTCTTGATATTCAGGATCTTTAAAAGCAACTGGTATCTCATTCCACATAAGGTACATTTGTAACTTAGATGGGCAGCAAGGTGCTATCCTCTATTTATAGATAGATAATGCCTGCAATGTACAGGAGGTAGTCAACAAAAGTTTTAAAATGATGTCACATCTATGAAGCACATGTTTTCTTTAAAAAGCAGCTTCACATGTATTATTTTTATTTGATCTTCTCAACAATATTATGGGTCAGTAGAAAAGAAAATAAAACCCTTGATTACCAAGGAAGCTTCCAACAGACCTCTTTGCCCTAACAGATATGCCACTTAATTAAGAATTAGACATATTTCTTCATTTGTCACTGATTTTACTTTCCTGGATATGTTGCATTATCCCCAGCATGTGACCTTTCTCTCAGCTTTTAGCATTATTATTATCACTTATATACACAAAAGGAAAAAAAAAATAACAGTCACTATTGTAGGTGCTGGGTCCAGTAGTGTGCATACCTCACTTTTACTTCTTTGAGATGAACATTAGGCAGACACAATGTTATCTTTTGTTCTAGTTATATGGTTCAATAGCACATGCTTCTGAGTACTGAAGAGGGAAAATGAGGTTTGCTCTCTACCCTCTTGTTTTTCTTTCTTTGGTTTACTATTTAAAATGAAATCCTTCAACTTGTGGTATCCTGTGCCCCAGAGCCTAAGTACTTAGTACGTAATCGGCAACTGATAAGCTTATTGTAATATGAATCAATCAATGAATGGAGGATGCATTTACTGTGTGTAGAAACACCCCTTAAAACAATTACTTGAGTCATCTGCATTTAAGAAGTTACTCTCAACTTTAAGCCAATTTAAAATGTTAGGCTCTATGATTGTGGGTGTGTGCGCATGTGTGCCTGGGACACCACTGTTGGCATTTAAAGCTGGAACCAACAAGGAGAATTTAAGACAGAGACACAGAATTATAACCCAGGGTTTTCCCTGGTCTGCCAGGAAAGAAGTTCCATTTTGGAGGCCTTTTCTACTTGTCTTTCTGTTGTTGTGGAACCCACAGCAAAACACAACACACAGGCGAACATCACATGTAAATGGATAAAGCACGTGGCATGCAACTGTCTCACATTCTCACAGCCTTAAGTAGTAGAAGATTATCCCTTTAACGAGGATAATTTTATTTTTCACTAGATATCTATCAAAGGAAAGATTACCACACAGCAGCTGGAACACTGGAACCTACATAATGTATTGCACATTTTAATCATGTTGGATAAAACACTCTTTCTATGGATATCAATTATACTAATGACTCATATAATACTCTCATGTGCCTACGGGATATGTATTGTCACCTCTCTTTTGTCATAAAAATAGTTAGTAGCTCTGGATCCACACTGAAGTAGTTGCTTTCATTTTTATATAATGAATGAGTAACACTGTAAAAAAAGACATTTTATCCCATATTAGTGTAACAGAGTGAAGAGATTTCACATATGACAGTACTAAATATACTCTTAAGCTGCTAATAAAGCCAAAGCCTGCAGGGAAAAATTCAAATGATGAGCAATGCCAGAAGTTTGTATTTCTGAAACTAAAGCAAAAATGTTCCACTTAGGTATAACTTCTAAATATCTTAAAAAGGAACAGGATTTCTTTTTTTTGTTTTTGTTGTTGTTTTGTTGTTATTGTTGTTGTTGTTGTTGAGACAGAGGCTCATTCTGTCACCCAGGCTGGAGTGCAGTGGCGTGATCTTGACCTACTGCAACCTCTGCCTCCTAGGTTCAAGTCATTCTCCTGCCTCAGCCTCCCGAATAGCTGGGACTACAAGCATGCACCACCATGCCTGGCTAATTTTTGTATTCTTTTTAGTAGAGATGGGGTTTCACCATATTGGACAGGCTGTTCTCGAACTCCTGACCTCAGGTGATCTGCCTGCCTCGGCCTCCCAAAGTGCTGAGATGACAGGCGTGAGCCACCGAGCCCGGCCTCGGAACAGGGATTTCGAATAATTTCATTTCCAATAAATCTCCCTAGTCAATTTGGAATCATTTTATTTGCAATAAATCTCCTCAGTCAGCCTAAGCGATGAGCACATTTTTTTTTTCTTTTCCCAGAGTGCAGTGTTATGGAGGAAACTTCTTTGAATGCGTCCTTAAAATTAATCATGACAGCAGAAGGTATGATTCATAGCCAAACTACTGCATGCTTCCTTTATGTCAACAGAACAAGAATTTCTGTTAGAATGGTTGAAGATTATTCACCTATAAATAAATGAACATGTGACCAAATCCTCAGGTTGTGTTCTAGAAATGCAGCAACAGAGGGCCCATCAGTGCCCCATTCTTCAGGGTACCTGCTAGCAAGGCTAGAGTTAAAGCTTTATGAGAATTTCCATTATAAACTTCTAGTTTCCAGGTTTAATAAATCAGTCAAAAAATGTGCTCAAAGCTGAAACTTGGCAAAGCAATTTAAAGAAAAGAAAAAAACTTCTGCCTGGTCATTTTTAAGTTACACAAGTATAGAAAGATAAAGCTAGGAGTCTCAGAAGCATTCCCCCTACAAATAGTTTTGAAGGCACATGATTTTAATTACATAGAAAATCGGTCAAGTGATTGGTCCACGTAGAGTCAGAATATTTGGGGTGGTTGGAAGAAAAAGGTAAAAATAATGAAGTTATTTAAATTCCACCTAGAAGCTTTTAGATGTGCATTTTGAATACCATATTCTCTTCAGTTCACCAGAGTTTTTGAAGAAAAAAAAAAAGAGCACTGGATCATCGCCTGCTTCTTCTTTTGTTCACCTAACTATGATATCCATCTGAAAAGATCTTGGAAAATTCTAATTTAAGTACTGACATTTATAAGGTATGTATACACCTAATTATTTATGTAGCAAAAATGGAATTACCTGTATTCATAGAAGTTTCTGGTTTCTCTGATTTATCTTTATAAAAATTGCTTCTATTCTTTTGTGGGTTAACTCATTTAAACAGGTCAATAGATCCATTTGAACACTAAATCTTCAAGTACATATTGAATGTTTCTTGAACTCTATTAATACAATCAAATAGAATATTTTTAGCTGGTCATGTGTCCTGTCCAAGTCTCATGGCCATGGGAAACACGGATGATTTTGCCTCACCAGTCCAAACCTTAATTTAAACATGAGGACTAAAAAACCATTTTTAAGGCAAAAGTCTTGGTAACTTAAATTTCTTCCCTTTCCCCCAAAATGGATACCTAATCCCTTGGTATTTACAGATTGATTTTTGACTATTTAGGATGTATCCTGGAGATTCATGAAGTTCTTATTTTAAAATGTTTGCCCATGGCCAGGTGTGGTGGCTCATGCCTGTAATCCCAGCATTTTGTGAGGCCAAGGCGGGCAGATTGCTTGAGCACAGAAGTTCGAGAATAGCCTGGTCAACATGGTGAAACTCATCTCTACCAAAAATACAAAAAATTAGCTGGGCGTGGTGGCACAGGTCTGTGGTCCCAGCTACTCAGGAGACTGAGGTTAGAGGATCACCTGAGCTTGGGAAGTCAAGTCTGCAGTGAGCCAAGATCACACCTCAGCACTCCAGCCTGGGTGACAGAATGGGACCCTGTCTTAAAAAAAATAAATAATAAAATGTTTGCTCATGTTCATTCTGAAATTGGTATGTAAGAAGAATAACTTAGTGAGCAAGCCTAGTTACTTGCTCAGAATCCTCATCCTAACTTAGCTGTTTTCTAATCATGTTTTTGAATCCAGTAATAACGTCTTTGCTTTCTTTGTGCCCCTTAAAAGAAAGGTAACTGGTGTTGAAAGTGACATGGACTAAAAATGAGTCACTATCTGTCAAAAAACAAAGGAGCAATATAATATAGTGTTTCCTGTCTCTGAAATTGTACTGCCTGTGTTCAAATCCCCAATTCATTCATTCTGTTTGTGTGACTCTGGTCGGATTATTTAATTACTCTAATAATGGTCAATTTACTCTTCTGAAAAAGTGAAAAAAAAATAAGAACTTGTCCCTATAAGGTTTCTGTGAGAATTAAATGAGTTTCAGCACTTATCAGAGTGTCTGACATAGTGCCCAGTATAATGTTAATATTATGATTACCATCACCAGCATCATCATCAAGAAGTTATAGACATGAAAATGAGAAATACTCGAGGATTTGAAGATAATCTTTTATACTTATGTAACAAATACTTTATTAAGTATTCATTGTATATTAAAAATATATTAAAGGATGCTATGGTTCATGCAGTCTTGTTCATATGATCTCTGACCTTAAAAATCTTTTACTAAAGATGAAAAATATAGGATGGGTGCAGTGGCTCACGCCTGTAATCCCAGCACTTTGGGAGGCCGAGGTGCGTGGATCACCTGAGGTCAGGAGTTTGAGACCAGCCTGGTCCAACATGGTGAAACTCCATCTCTACTAAAAACACAAAAATTATCTGGGCATGGTCGTGTGCACCTGTAATCCCAGCTACTCGGGAGGCTGAGATGGGAGAATTGCTTGAACCCGGGAGGCAGAGGTTGCAGTGAGCCAACATTGTGCCACAGACTCTGGTTTGATTTTTGGCTTATCTAGTTCCTGAACTAATGTAGATGAAGATAAAAATTACACTAGCAGCCTCAGTTCCTCAATTTTCTGGGATATAAAATGGGTTATTCACCCAACAATATATTGATCCAGTCTTGACTTCTTGGCTCTCTTGTGACCTTGGCCTCCGCATGGCCTATCCCACCTAATACTTAATGCCTTCAAGAATAATGACTCTATACACATATTCACTGTTCACCTCAAAGCTGCAACTCTTCTTTCTTTCCTCTACTGGCTTCGTTCTCAGGATTCAACTTCTACATTCACTTCTCCTCCCTCATCCTTATGAGTTGCCCTATCTAACAGTGATCCTAACAGAACCCCAGCCCAATTATGGTGAAGTAGAGAGAGCTCCTACTTCTCTATCTTTGCTTTTATGATCCTCCTCTGTATTAGTCTGTTTTCATGCTGCTGACAAAGACATTCCCTAGATGGGCAGTTTACAAAAGAAAGAGGTTTAATTGGACTTACAGTTCCACATGGCTGAGGGAGCCTCACAATCATGGCAGAAAGCAAGGAGGAGCAACTCACGTCTTACATGGATGGCAGCAGGCAGAGAGAGTGAACTTGTGTAGAACTCCTCTTTATAAAACCATCGGATCTCATGAGGCTTATTCACTATTATGAGAACAGTATGGAGGAAACTGACCCCCATGATTCAATTATCTCCCACTGGGTCCCTCTCACAACATGTGGGAATTATGGGAGTACAATTCAAGATGAGATTTAGGTGGGGACACAGAGCCAAACCATATCATCCTCCCAGGACTGGAGTATTGTTCCATACTTAGACCCATTATTTGAGTCCAGTACAAAATCTCTGCATAATTACCATCTGTTTCCAGCTGCTACATTTCTATTGCTTTGTCTGCAAGATATGGAATTCCTATTACTAGTCTTTTTCAGAACTATTATGACTAAGCCCTCTTGGTCACTTGCCTAGTCAACCTACAACACTTCCAGAGCCTGTCTCTGCAACTTCTTTCCCACCTGTACCTCTGGGAGCCCCAAATAACTCCCACCAAAGACATCCCAAGATTTTACAGCTCCCATCCTCTATGTCAAATAATTTCTATTCCATCTCCTTTTTTCAGTTCCTTTTTGCTATTCATGCTCCCTCTCACTCAACCCATTCAAGACAAAACTTTCAAGTGCAACTTGCCCTTCCTGCTATTCATGCCCCATCTGACTCAGCCCATTCAGTCAAAACTTTAAGCACAACTTGCCCTTCGTCAGTGAAGACAAAGGTTTCACGTCCACCCACTAGTCAACAGCAGGGATAGTTCAATTTACATTAGCTTAGTCTTTAAACATCTTTATCAATGACTTGGATAAAAATTTAGAAATCACATTCATCAAATTGGTATATGACATAAAGTTGGCAGGAATCACTAATATGTTAGATGATAGAATTAAGATTGTAAAGGACTTGACAGATGAAAATAATAGGTTGAAACTATCATGGTGATCGAATCACATTTGGAATGTTGGGTTTAGTTCTGAGCAAGAACAAATTAAATTACATCCAAAAAACAACTATAATGATGAGATATAATAATAAAGATCCCCATATATGAGGAATGACTGAAATATGAGACTATTTTTCTCAGATAAAGACTGAGGAGTCAAACAAACCATTTTTTACATACTACGAAGGCTCTGATTTGGAAGAGTGACTGTTCTTATTCTGCATATTTCCAGAAAGTCTGACCAGGGCCAGTGAATGTCAATTATAAGTAGATTTCTAATCATTCAAAGTAATTTTTTTCAAATAATCAGAGCTTTCTAAAAAAGAGACAATTACCTCATAAAGTGCTGAGTTTTCTGTTTTCTCACCTTAATCTCTGTGTACCTTCTTCAAGCAAAGTCAGTGACTCTCGTATACCTTATATGCGGACTTCCTTCCTGACCTCTAGTTTCAAATTCCAGCTGGATGTCCAACAGGTTCTTCAAAGCAGATCACTCTCTGAACACCCCAACATGTTCCTATTTTTGGCTGCCTTATGCACTCCAGTCACCTAAGACAGAAATTTGAAGTGCCCTATTTCTCCCTATTCTTCTTGATAATGATGACGATAATAGCAACTAATTTCCACTGAGTTTTTTCTATCTAGAGTCTATGTGCTAAATTTTATATAACATCCCTTTATATAATCTTTACAGTAACTTTGTAATGTGTACATTATTATTCTCATTTAATAGAGGAAGCTGAGGCTTATAAACAGCAGGGCCTGAATTTATATTCAAGGCATCTGACTCTAAAGGCAGTATGATTACCCCGTCTACCACACAGCCTTTCCTATTAACTATTCTACCTCAGAAAGTTCGTCACTGCAGTCTTCTCACATGAGCTCTGGCTCTTAACATGGCTGGCTTCTCTCATCCTTCATGAGGCAACTTGGATATCATCCTAACTAAAAAGACCCCCTTCCCCTTATTCTATTTCATGGTGACTGATCACTTCCTCCTGCTCATCATCGTCAGTTGCTTTATAGATAGATAGATAGATGTACATATGTATATGTATATATACGTACATATATGTATATGTATATATTTGTTTATTGCCCAATTCTCCCAAAGGAATGGAAGTTCTGTGTGGGAGGACTTGCTATCTTCTTAATTTCCAGCACAGAAAATGCTGATAACTTGTTCAAGCAAAATTAATATCTGTTGACTGACCAGTTGATACACATTTTACTCTGCCCCTTAGGTGTAGTCTTTCCACCACTGATATTCAAGCTCTTGTCATCTTCCTTGGATAACACCAATAGCCAGTTATCTTGTCTCCAATCTCTTCCAACTTGAATCCAAATACAGAAAAAATCATGCTCATATTCCTGCTCAAAACTCTTCAATGGCTCCTCTTTGACTACAGAATAAGTCAAAACAAGATCTTGACGGGGAATTGAAAATTCGATGTTAACACCACAACCTCTTATGTGCCAGCCATACCTCATTACCACTGTTGTCTAGACAAGCTGTATAATTTCATGTCCCTGTGCCTCTTTGATATTGTTCTGTTCCAAAGCTCTTTTCTCCCTTTCCTAAAAAATTACTAATCACTCTTTAGAAATTACCTCTTCTGCAAAGTTTTTATGGGCTCCATCCTCCAGAGAAAAGTTAAACATTGCCCTACCACATGTTTCCATTGCATTTTGTCTTCATTTTAATATCTATGTCATTGTATTACAGTTAATTAGGCACTTCTCTTATCACCCCAACCAGATTTGAGATTACAGAGGTGGCATGCAATAGTTGCTTAATAAGTCATTAAATTTTGAATTGAGAAAAAAGTTGAGCTTGATATATAAAATATTAAATATGAAAGAACATTAGATATCTTTAATGATTCTGCTATTTTTTAATGGAAAAATATTTTTGGTAGCCCATGCAAATTCTTTTAATTTTGATTTTTGCCTACTCATTAAAAGGTGTTAACTTTAAAGAAAACATCTACAGTGCCAAAGCAATAGAAGTATCTATATAAAGATATTGTTGAATTATTTAATGTTGACTCTTATTCAGCAATTGCATCTTGTTATTTAAATTAAAATCCTGTCATACATTTATGATGGAAATTTTACAAATCTATTTGGTGGAAGGCAATAGGGCAATATGTTTCAAGAGTTCTATAAGTCTTTATGGTCTTCGATCCAGCATTTGACTTGTAGGAAATAATATATCAGGAAAAAACTAAAGGTACAAATAAATCATATAATTAGTTTATTATTGATTATACAGCATTTTATACCATTATCGCCCAAAAAGTTACAAATAAAATTCAATGAAAAAAATTAAAAATAGCTACATAAATTAGGGTATCTTCATATAATTGGAATATACATGAATAATCAAAGACATAAAAAACCATAACAATATGAAAAAAGTAGCAAAAATATTTACTGTATAATCTGAAATATATACACACATATACATGTATGTATAGGAGAGAGAAAAAAGCATTAACAGTATAATTTCCAGATAAAATTATGTTCAATTATAATTCTTCCTTTTTATATTTTCCAATATGATGTATATTCCTTACTCCTTGGATATTTTAAATTATTTTAAAACACTTGCACCCACAAACCTTGAACTATCTAGAATCTCCCCTAAATTGAAGCCAATTAGGACTGTTAGCAAACTATGCACTATAAACTTTGCTTCAAATAAATATACCTTTCACACAAAGCACTTTCCATACAGCATCAGATATAAAATGTCTTATAAAAAATTAACACGTTTTTTAACCAAATAGCTCAGTAAAAATGGTATAAAGAAGGGAGATAAATCTAAGAAAGAAAGAACATAGAAAACTTTTGGATAAATTGATATTTGAGTGTGACAAATGGTTAGCATAGTGTGTGATGGAGAGCAAGACATATGTGAGAGAGTTGCCCCATCACATGTACATATTCATATGTAAGTAGAAAATGCAAAATATACCCCTTCTGTTTCTACCTTTTTTTCACCCTCTTCAGTTCCTCAAACACCTGGTTGCACAGCAGTGTACTTTCTTGGCAATATCTTCGTTAGAGGAGGAAGATGGCCTCCACTACTTCTTGTTGATGGACCAGAGAGGGCTAATGGGGTCAATCCAAGATGGCAGCCTCCATCACAGCTTAAGTACATATATCCTGGCATAATGAGTGGCCCCAGGCTGTTAATTCAGTCTGTAGTTTTTGTTCTTGCCAGGCACATTTTTTTTTCTATTCTTAGTTACAAAATGTGGAAGTGGCATGACACTTGCAATAATTTTCTACCTCAAATGAGGTAGTAGCAGTCAAGAGACTTTTATAGATTGATCTCATTGTGGTTATCATTTTATATATGCTATATGAGTAGTGTTAAAGAAAAACATATTCATAACACTCCTTAAAGATGGTAAGGCAAACTTTATTTACGTGCAGGGAGGACTACTGTGATAGGCTTAGGGACCACCACAATGGTACTGTGCAATGAGGAAGAGAGATTAGGCTCAACTCCAAATACAGCATAGGTAAGTAGGAATTTATACCCAAACAGCAAGGGGTGATCAGTGAATGAAAAATTACTACGAGAAAAGATCAGGGATCAGTGGGGAATCCTGACTACACCAACCTAACAGGATTCTTGCTGAAGGCACACAAGGATGACCAGACCTTACCTGGAGGATAGTGGAGGATGATGAACTCATTTATTGAAAGAGAACAGATATGGGGCAGGGGGCAGGTGGGAGGGTGGGAGTTAAAATGACTTAGCAAGATTCTCACTAAAATTGGACAATGGAGATACAAATATGGAAGCCCAAAAGGAAAGCCTAGTTGAAAAATAGTCTAGGGGACCCTGCATAGAGTTCGGTCAAGGAGAGAATTTTTGTCAGTAGTTTAGACATTGTTTGTTTATCACTACCCAAATACCTGCAAGATTGAACTGTAACAGCAAATAGGGCTTTTTTTTTTTTTTTTTTAGTATTTTCATTTCATTCATATAAATAATGTGTTCTTTCTGACTCAGTTCTTACAGTCATCATCTTAATGTTGCCAGAACGTTCTTGGATATGACTGTTTGTGAGTCAGTGAAATATTCTTTCCACAACAATATTCAAAAATAATATGCTGCAATGTGAAAAATACTATAGGAATCACAAGATTTGGGCTTGATTCCTACCTCTGCTTCTAAACAATTATGTAATCTGGGATGTGTCATTAAGCCCGCTCACCTTCAATTTTAATATCTACAGATGCTACAAAGGTATAGAACCCAGAAATCTATGCTTCTACCTTAATGGTTCTCAACCAGGGTAATTTTGCATACATATGTATCCCCTCTCTTCCCCCACCACCAACTGTGAAAAATTGGCAATGTCTGGAGATATTTTTCATTGTCACAACTGAAGGGAAGGAGCTATTGGCATACAGGGTAGAAGCCAGTAGTTTGCTGAGCATCCTACAATACACAGAGCAGCCCTCCACAACAAAGAATTGTTTTCCAAAATGTCAACAGTATAGTTCTGAGAAAATGTATTCTAATTGTACCATCATATAGGAGAGAAATTCTGAATAGCTAGAAGATCAGAACTTTAAACATGTTTTAATGGTATTGAACTTCGAACAATAATAGTTGGCTTCTAGACTTGCTCGGGTGATGGTTGGTGAAATTTATCTTCTAAAATGTGAGAAAACATTTAGAAAAGTCTAGAACATCACCACTGATTTCAGCTGCCACAGGTCTTTAATTTAATGTGGGCTTATTCATGTAAAATTAGTCTTCTACACCTTAAGTACCAGCCTCATTTTCTATTATCTCAGCAAGGGCAGTTTAAAAAATCTGTTTCACACTACCAAATGTGATAGCATCAGGCAGGTGACACAACTTAGAAATCAACATGGGCTTATCTATAGGTCAGAGTCTATTTAGATAGTTGACCGTTTATTTGGTTATTTTCCCTAACCCTGGGCTTGATTATTTCTTGGTTATTTTTCCTAACACTAAGCTTGTCAGTGGCCAAGTACATTATTGCAGTAATATGAGGATTAGATAACATATTCATGTTGGAATTTCATTCCTAAAAAGGGGCAGAGAAGATCCTAATATAAATGATCATTAATTAAGTGCAAAGATTAGGGAAAATCCACAGTTAAGAATCTTCTTTTAAAAATTATCTTAAAAGCCAGAATTTTATGAGATTAAAGACAACCATAGATCAAAGATGTTTTCTCATTTGTCTGTGTTCATTTCTTTAACTGGAAAACAATGAAAAATCTGTCAGTTACACTAACCTGCACTCTAGTTTGATATATTCTTTGAAAAAGAGATGGAGAGAAAAATCTGTCTAGTCTTTTTTCTTTAAAAGTACAATAATTTTAAAATAATTACAGTCACTAAGAGTCCACAAGAAGTATAGATTCATAATGGAAGATTCTATCACTCATCTTGGTTTCAGCAGAGATCTTGTCAGCTTCAAAGATCTTGTTCATTGCTTTCAGGTGTTGCTACACCCTATAGACATGGTGACAGGAGGGCAAATTCACCTCAGATTGGAAGTTCTAAGACAGAATTGCAAATATATCTCAGCAAGTGTCTCAGCTAAACAGGTCTGAAAGTCTTTCAATAAACACAAAATGATTTTTTCTCATTGATCAGTTTAGACCTCAGTAGGTCCCTGAGTGTTAGGGTCACAGAACATTGCAGAAGAACCAAATAAACTTGTATAGTATAGAAATCCGAGAGTTGTTGGATGAATGGAGAGAGATGTGACCATGCTACCATTTGTTCTTGGGATCACAGGCTTTTCTTTGAAACTCTGGGTAGATACTTCCATTTCTTTCACTTATAGTTGATGCAATTTTAGCAAGCTCTAAAAGCCTTATACTAACAGTCAGTCAACTCTTAAAGTGCCTCGTCATTCTTGTCAAATCAGCCTTAATGTTTCTTGGCAGAAAATCCAATTGTTTCTGTAATGGTGGGCTTAAAGAAACCCCAAGCTAATGCTGAGAAGGATTCTCCATTTCCTAAAAGAAAGACTGTTACAAATGCTGTAACTTGATTTTAGTGTTCAACCTTTAGTCTTTTGACAATATAAATTTTGCTATGCAGTCTGATGTCATAGACAGACTAGACTTGTTGATCAGAAATCTGGCTTAGAATCACAGTTCTATCACTTAATAGTGGTGGGTCCTTGGGTACATCACTTCACATCACAATCTCAGTTACCCTCAAAAGATAAAGCACCCAGCTCAAAGGGCTATTGTTGGCATTAAATGGAATAATGTTGTGAAAGTACTTTGTAAATTTCAAATCACTATACAAGTGTCATTTATATTATAATTTCTGCCTTTGAGAATAAATTGAACAGATACGCTAAGCAAATTAATCCAAAGTTAGAAGCGGGAGAACACGCATTATTGTGACCCTGTATATTAACATCATAACAGCATATCTTTTCCCTGGTTTACAAACAACCCACATATATAAACTGTGGAGGAAGAACCACTTCCTACTACCCACAAAGGTTACCATCCTTCTTCCTCTCAATATAAAATATGTAGCAAGGAGATGATCTAATGAGCTTCTAGTTTTATGCAGATGTAGAAAGGAAGAGAGTTTATAAGCTATGGGTACACTATGAGAAGGGACTTTTGCCAGGAGAGAAGTCACTGTTGCAGGAAATGGATCCCAGTATTCCGTTGGGCTTGGATAGACATTCTTGTTGAAACCTTGTTACATGCAACAAGTATAATTGAAATATGATTTGCCTGAACTGGTAGTTCTTCTGGTTTCAAAATGTGTGCACTATGGTTTAGACAGGACTTAATGGACAGTTCCCGAACCCAACCATTCCACATGATATTCTTTATATAGGAAAGTAAATTTTGGATAGAAAAAAATAATGTTAAATAGACAGCTAGATTTTGACTCTGCTCAAAGGTAGGGATTACCAATATAATCAATGAAATATAAACTGTGTTGCAAATTCTATCAGGATTGGGTTTCCTGAAGATAGAATCAGGGAACTGCCTGCTGGTGAATTTGCAACAGTGAATGCTGTCCCAGGATGCTCCACTGGGAATTCTGGTATACTTGGAAGGGTCTCAGCCTTCCTAGGTGTAGATGGTCTTTATTTGAGTGTTGTCCTGTTACTATATATTGTGCTTATCTCAGGACATAGTATTTTGATGACATATTCCACTTGTTTGAATAAGAGTAGAGGCCAATAGAATTGACCTTTTTCTCCTTCATTGCTAATAACTCTACTCTTAAAGCTTAGTGCTCTTTGCAACCTGAGCAATCACTTTTAAAAATTACTCAGAAATTAATAATGATGGTCCAGGCACTGAGATCATCTAACCATTTCTATCTATGCCAATTAATAACTGTGACTGAATCAGTTGTGTGGAAACTTGCGGTAATTCTTATGAATACCAATATTATTATGTCATATTAGAGTCTGCTTATTTGCCCTATAAACCCAGCCTAATTCTGTTTTTCTAGAAAAAAGGTATGATTAGAATAAATTTTAATGTGTATTTTGTAATTTCCTAAATATGCCATACTGGTTTGCACATTCTGTTCCCACTGCCTGAAACCCTTCCCTCCTTGCCTCTCAGAGGAAATCCCCATCTTCCTCGCAGAGGATGTGCAAATACAAGCTAATCTACGTGGTCTCCCTAAGTCCTCCACTCCTCTCCCAGCTCAAATATAATTTTATGTATTCCACATCCTGCTCCCCTATATAGTTTTGCACTTACCTCCACTAGCACTTATGTTATCATCTTATAAATACTTGTTTACAGACTATTCACTGAGGTCAAGGAAAATATTATTAATCTGTAGTAGCTACAGGATAAAGTAAAAATCAAGTAAATGCCCACTAATTGTTTTCTGACTGCACAAGTAAGTGGTATTGAGAGTCAAGCATTGTGCTTTTGATGTTTTAGCTCCCTGACAGTTTAAAAGTCTTATAGGTCATTCATTTATCCAATCTATTATTTCATTCAATTAATCATTTGAGAAGGATTCATAGTTACTGTGTATCTACTGCAAGTACAGGAATATATGTATCTATGGACCTTGCATTATCCATATCCTCCTGCCTTACCTGTTTTTTGTTTGTTTGTTTTGAGACAGGCTTTCACTCTGTCACCAGGGCTGGAATGCAGTGATGCAATCATAACTCACTGCAGCCTCTATCTCCTGGGCTTAAACAATCCTCCTGCCTCAGCCTCCCAAAGAGCTGGAATTACAGGCATGAGCCACCAGGTCTGGCCAGTCCAACTTATTTGGAACAGTGACATCTCGAGTTTCTAACTGTAATCCTCAGGCCAGATTTCTGCTCTGGTCCTCTGGCTTCTTACCTTAAAGTCTCTGGAAGCCCAATTCCCCAAGAATAGGTCAGCAGCAGACTTGAGTTTGGCTGACCTGTCATCAGTCCTCCTCACTATCTGAGTAAATTGGAGAAAGTTAATCTCTCAGGATCCCAGGTGTCACATCTGTAAAATGAGGATGATACATATTTCACAGGGTGGTCATAAGAAAATATGTGTAATACACCTTGGAAGTGGGAATCACTAAATGTTAGTTCCATCTGCCTGCTTTTTCTCTCCACTCCATCCTCCTTCAGTAGCTAAATGTTACGTAACCATGTTGGAGATAATCTTAATGGCCACTATAATTCTACCAGGTGGAAAAAAGTGAATATAGAGGTGGTGATTTCTTAAAAAAACTCATCAAGTTACCAGTATTTGAAAAGTCTTATAATTCCAAATACATCATTCATTCTTTTATTTATTCATTCAAGACGATTCCCTGACATGTGTCAGGCACTTCCCTAGGCTTTGAGTACACAGCAATTAACAAGACAGACAATATTCTCTACCCGCATCAGACTTTCAGTCTAGCAGCTTTCAATTTATGAAGAGATCAAATGCTTCTAATTGTGTAGAAAGTTGGGAAACAGTTTACATTATCTAAGCATGAAAGAAAGGGGTTTTCTTGTTTGTTTTGACATTTTCTACCTGAGACAGAGTTTTTATGTTGGGGTGTTTGCCAAAACACATTTTTAAAGGGTATCACACATTTTAAAGGGTTGCACATAGTGGCTACTCAAAACCACATTTGTTGAATGACTTGAATAACATTTTAAAAGGGCTTCTATTTATTTTAGCCTTAAATTGCCTATGAAGACATAACAAGCCCAAAAAGGCCTTAGAAATTATCATCGAATGTTGACTGAGAAACAAAGAGTGTGAGTTTCATGCATCATGCCAGCTTTCCCACCTCCACTGGGAAAAACAGACAGGTTGGCCACCTAAATAAACAAAAATTTTTCACAGCTGGTGACTTTTGCTATTTAATTATGAGATGAGAAAGAACTGCTTCTCCTACCTGAGAGGAACATGAACTGGTCTTACCCACTGGAAGGATTTAGAAAACATATAATGCTGAGAATAAGTTACACAAGAGAAATAGGAAAAAATACCCACTCACTGGCTACCTGAGCATACTGAACATTCATCCCATTGAGCTTACTGTTAACTTGCTCCCTTTGCTTTTGTGAAGAGACCTGGGAGCCTTCCTTTTTTATTCTACAAAGGAAATGAATTCTGTTGTAGCTAGGATGGCTAATGGTGCTTCATTGAGTCTCTCTGCACTTAGGATGCATCTGTATTTCTGTGGCGAATGAAGCTCTCACTGCATCAGATGATGAAGAATATCCATGCTCCAATACCCACATGGCACTGTACTCACCAAGGCAACACTAACTTTATGCTCTGCACTGGAATGATGGTAAAATTTGGGAGCTAGATGTGTACTTAGAATTTCGTGTTGTTGGATCGCATCGATGAAAGGATATGCAATCAATCTCCTCCTAAGACAGTGAGTGGTATTGGCCATAACTCATTACTCCGTCAAGGATTTGGCATTTCAATCGATGGGAAATGATGTGTGATCATTCTAATTTATTATACATCATTTCCCATCAATCGACGAACTAAAGCCCTGACGTAATAAGTACTTACAGACACTGTCAATCATTCTTGGTCCAAATACTTTCCAGTGCTGCCATTTGAGATATCTTCAAATAGTCATGAAAATGGAATATGTCCCCGGATTGCAAATGTGGTGATTTCACTCAGCAGAAAACTTTGAGGTAACCTCTTACTGGGGGATCCCATCAGCAATTGTTTAAGCATTGGACCATCCCCCAATATAAAGGAGATGAAATTGATGGGTATTTTCATTAGCCATGATTTTCCTCCCAACGTGTTCAAAAGAGATTCAAAATGGTGGTGCTACCAGAATCATTAAGGTACACTTCTGTCTTTGAAAAATGCCAATCTTTTCTGTCTACCTCTTTTCAAAAAATTTACTATTCCCTGAGAGCTTTTTGGAATACTGTCAAAATACATAGATTTTTCTGCCTTTTGTCACTGTGGAGAATGGCATCACAAGAGTGCAGATCACCAAATAGTATCAACATAGCAGAGCTCATGAATTACCAGTACTTTTAAATAAGATCCCTCAGCTGTTATTACTGCTTATACTGGAGCACTGGATGAGACCTGTCTGGTTTGATTAGTTCTATTTGTTTGAAGTTTGACTCTCATGAAAATCAAATAGGAAAAAAAAATTCTCAGGTGTGTATACTAAAGCAATAGTGTGCAAAATCATAATTTTGCACATTCATACTGAATATGGTTTTCATGGTAACTCCAAAAACTGCTGCTTCACATGAGCATTTTTGGTAGATTTGAAAACATGTCACGACATTTTCAATTTTTACTTTCTGATATTTTTCAGGAGCAAAACCATATTTCCATGAGAATTTGCATGCACAGTAGGAGGAGAATTTTTATTTTTACCAGCAGCAAAAGGAACATTTTCTGAAGAATGGAGGGTGATGTACCCTCCATAACTGACACACATAGCAACATTTTTGCGAGGACAGAAGAAAAAATACTCCATTTCTGCTGGAAGACATTACTTACTTTGCCTTTGACTATCTCCCCCTAAATCTGTGGAAAATAACAAGTAAAGTCCAACTGCAGAGGACTTTTCTTTCTTAATAAACTTTTTTTAAAAGGAAAGAAAAGAAAGAAACTTTACATGGGTTTTTTCCTACCAGCAACATTTGTGGAATCAGCTTTTCTTTTTCTTTTTAAGAATCCAGCTGTGGAAGTGTGATCGTTTTGGAGGAGGAAGTCTAGCACAATGTTTTGCATACAGTGTGTGGATATGATCTAGAAGTCAGTTCAAGGACTGCAACTCATCCACAAGAAAGTTTGCTCCCATCCTGTTCAAAGACGCACTGCCCTGGAGATGAGAAATGACATACTAATACAATGGATTTTAATAGAATCTTTGTCGATGGATTTCAAGGCATTCATTAGCTCATTCAATCCTCATGATTTGCCTAAGCCAATCATTTTCTAATCCTGGTGGGGGGAATGTCCTCCTCACTCCTCCAAGCACCAGCCTTTCCTCTTTGCTTCCTCGTCAGCAGTCAGTAAGTCTTGGCAGCACCAGGGCTTACTGGGGAGCCAGCTGGCTCCTTCAGCTCTTCATATGCTCTGGGGCTTATCCAGGCTAATGGAGTATCACAGTTCATTATGCACCTTCCTCCTCTACCCCCTGTGAGGAAGCTCCATAAATACCAAGTTTGGGGCAAGAGGCATCATTGCCGCAGAAGCTGCCAAAAAAAAAAAGCTGCCAGTATCCCATGGAGGAGCTAAGAAATATCAATATTTGTAACAAAATGTGTCCTGACCTCAGAAGAAGACTAGAGGAAGACCCAAGCAGGCAAAAAAATGAGGGTCATCTCCTAATCCTACCTTGGCCTGTATTTGTAGGGCAGCAGCCACTATATAGTTAAAATCTTGCACTATGCCAAGCCTTTTACATGCATCAGCTTATTTAGACCTTAAAACAAGCCTAAGAAATTGGTACTATTATAGCCCCCATTTTTTTAGGTGAGAAAACAAACAGGGACTTCGGCAAAATATCTCTCCTAAAGTCACACAGCATGTGAAAGTGCTGGCATTCCAACCCTAGTCTCAGTAAGTCCATCTTTTCACCTGCTTTATAGTACAGACTTTAAGGAAGGAAAGCTACATTCAATTTAAAGACAAAGAGGAAAGCAAGTCGAGGAGGGCTTTGTTGTATGAGGAAAGGGAAACAGAAAAAGAATAGAGGAGAGAAAATGGCAGCCATCCAAAGGATTAAGAGATGGGTCCAAATCTGGTACAGGAGTATAAAAATATAAACTTAAAAATCAGAAGGTCATCCTTATGATAATTAGGACATCTCTTCTGCAAATATTTATATCTGGAGAAGGAAAGCTACCATATTTTCAGAGGGAAAAATGATTACAAAAAAAACCTCTTTTTGTTTTTTATTCAGAAAGCTGATGCATAATCAATCATGGCACATGTCATTCTAAGAAATGAGACCCCTGCTTCAGAACCCTCAGTAAAGAAGGAGACAGTGCCTAGAGTGAGTGTTCACTTTTGAGGTTTGAGTTTGATATGATTTGAAAAGCTTGAGTAATAAATTCCTGAAAAATGGGGTTTGGTTATGAGCAAGCCTTTAACTATATAGACATGTTGCCAGGTATCACTTTAATAAACTATTACAAATGATCGATGCAAAGGTGTTTCCAACAGCTGTTTATGCAATGTGGCTGGAAGAATTCTTCCATAAAGAAGCTGTTAGTGGGAAAATTGGCTATGCATGGCTGTGATGTCAAATCCACACAAAACAAACTTTTTCCTGTCAATCAACAATCTTGCCATAAATTAATCCATTTATAACAAGCCTTTTTTGAATTGACAGCTTCGATGTGAAGAAAAAAAAAGGACTCTTAAAGGAAAGTGAACTCAGAGTGGCTTTTTGCAACTCTTTAACACATGGGGAGAAGTGGCAAAGCCTCGTAATTTTAAATTTATGTTGAAAAAATTTGGCAGCAGCTCCAAACACCAAGGTAGCTTTCCAAGAGCTGCTGAATACAACAAAGCCAGGGTGATCTCTTAGGTTTGGCTCACAGAGGTTAAGCATGACCTGCCCACATCCAATGATGGAAACAAACGCTGGACTGTCCGAGGCATAAAGATCAAATCCAGATGTAGCTGTAAACACACTCTTGTTTGCTTTTGGCACAATGAGGTGCTGATGGCACCAAAACCTCATGCAGGTGACTATGTCTATGGGGTCAGTAGTGCCATAGTAGGTACATCAGGCAGACCCTTGGTCCCTGTTGTCACATTCTGTGTCCTGGTCCTTGATCTTACTTTCCATACATGTTGTTTTTCAAGCCCAGTTCTCTCTGGTTTCTGATGTCATTTGCCAACAAGTTCAATTCATAAAAATCACAGGGTTGTAAAGAATGTCAACTTGACATTAGGTGTGTGCTTTTATGTCTCAGGTAAAATAATACCTAAGACAAAAGTTGTGTTTTCAGAGATGGCCAGAGATGAGATGCCCTAATCCCTTCAGGGATCCCTAACCTGACATTCCTAGCTCTGCTGAATTTTTTAACCTTCATACAGTAAGATGACTCCTTCTAGCACCACTACAGGCAAATGGAATTTGGCTATTTTTACTCCCTACATTCAGCATGCTGCTTCTTCTGGTTAAATAACGTCTATTTCTGTAACCAAGGTTCTGTCTCCAAAACTCTTTCAGTACATGTGACATTCCTGCTCTCTTCAATTCTCTCTTCACCTCTCCACTCAGTCACTCTGACCAAAAAGTATGATTATGGTCTATGGCATGAATAAATTGCCATAAGCAAAGATGAAAGCCAAAAATGATTTGATACACCAACACAATTCCTTCAATGTATTAGAAGGTTTTGTTTGCTTTATACTTTGCTCTCCTGCACTGGATGAGAATGGCACTCTACATTCCCCGCCAGTTTATTCTATTCAGTTGGCCCTTACAGAGAGAAGCTCCATCTAATGCTTTCCTCTTCATAGATGCCTTGCCAGTCTCTGCTAAGGAAGATTATTCTGAGATTCCTGACATACTTGCTGAACTGTCCGTGCTCTTGCACCTTTGCCTAGATCTTTCCTGCCAGTTCACACCCAGACACAGGCAACCAGTGCCTAGGCCTTCCTGTTCCCCAAGTGCCTTATTGAACCCACTGCATTTCGGTCACTTTGCTTTCTCTGTATCTTCATTTCGATTTAAATGTCTCTATCTACCTTAAGAAATTCTTCTAAAGGCCTTCCTCAGCATTCTCATCTTTCAGTACAAAGATACCTAGTCCCACAGTGCTACCAAAGATCAAAATGCTTGTCTATTCAGAGACAATTAAAGCCCTAACATTCAAAGCAGATAAAGCAAAGTTGTCCTTATTTGTAAGAAATGCATCTGTCCAAAATGTGCAAAATATTTTACGTACTTAATGTTGAGATGTAATAACATGTTCTTCCTCGGTATCTCAGTTGTTTTTCTGAGGTTATCATCCAAACAAATGTATTCATGTCATCCTGTGTGAAGTGAAATGTAACCTAACTTCCTCCCTCCCTTCCTTCCTTCTTTCCTTCAGTATTTACTGAGCTCATCATGGGCAGGTACAAGGAAGCCTCGTCATCCTGCTCAAAGCCAGATATTCCCAGCTATCGCACTCCAGTGAGGCTCCCATGGCAGGATGAAGGTGAGATAGCAAGTTACCAGCAAAATGTATTCTGCATTTCTCCACAAGTATTTACTGAGGGCCGGGTACTTTTTCTAAGTTGAGGGTTCTATCAGTGTCAAAAAATATATAAAACCAGGCAAAAAGCTTGGGGGGCACATAGATACAAGCAATTGCTCCACATTCTTTATTTCTACATTTTATTTTCCTGACTCTAAGCTGATTCAGATAATGGGAAGATGAAGATAAAGAAAGGATGACTGAAAGGGAACCCTGGGACAGGAAGTCAGGAAGATGGACCTGAATTATGTAAAGATCAGAGGTTTCTTCAGAGTGATGGAGTTTGGACGGTACTACCCCCCAAATATAGCACCTTGTCATTGAGAAAACAGCAGAAGCCATTCTCATAACCCCCTCTTTCCTGAAGCAGGTCATAAAACCTAGGAAGGTTGCTTCTCCTGCTCCTTTCCCTAACGCAGGAGGTAAGACCCTCATTCAAGAGGTACCCACCCTACACCTGCAGGAAAGGAACATCCATATTTCTGAAGATAGGGGGATACAGAGAAGAATCAAACAGGCTTTGCTAAGTTTGCCCTAATTTATTACCACTTCTCTATCGTACCCACTCTGTCCAATCATGCCTTTGCATGACTAATTACTTCTTCACCAAACTTAAGGATAAAAATACATAGTTTTCTCTGTTTCTTTTTATCCTCATTTCTGAAGGCTCCTGTCTTATGTAAAGCTTATTAAATAAAGTCTGCACTTTTCTCTTGTTAATCTAGTTTTTATTATGGGGCCTTACCCATGAACCTAGTGATGGGTGAGAAAGCTATTTTCTTTTTCCTTGCAAGGGCCTCCAACTTTCTGTCTTCCCTGCCATCTTTTATTTTGGATGCTTCATTAACACCCAGCCATGAGCAGAATCTCTGCAGGAAGTCCAAGAATCCAAAACAGGCCAAGTTTACCATTTGTAGCTATCTAAGACTTCCCTCCAAATCCCCCCAAAACTGAGAGCTGGTTGCCGACATGGATAGATCAATTGTTATCCTTAAAAATCCATGTATAATGAAGAATAACAACAGTAATCCTTGGCAATTACACAGCTCCACTGCTCTCAAGCTTCACTTTACCATTACCATCAGAGCCCTTCAATAGAGGCAAGGGGCTCCTTTTGCCTGCCTGCATTGTTTCTCAATTTTGCATACCCTATTTAATTAAACAAGGATGGGCTAGCAGAATCTGACAGCAAATTTCTTGAACTGGTTATTATTTGAGAACAATGCTTCTCCCAAAAAAAGAAATTTAGAGAAAACCCGAGATGAGCCAAAAGCTTAGGTGAACATTTTTGCTTTGGCTCTATATTTTTAAATTAGGAGCAGTGCAAATGGAGATCTTAGGATAAAGTTACTGTAAATAAGATCTTTGTCTCTAAATGAGACTAGTTCCTCAAAACTCCTTTTTCTTTTTGACTTGCACTGTTCAGTCCCACTTTCAGTGAAACTCAATCACATTCATTAGCATTTCTAAAGATGTAAGCTACTCAAAACAGCTGCATTGTCTTTCCTTTTCAACTAAAATGAAGCTTTTCCTTCTAAAGGGAGAAATCTCCCTTTAGTTACCCGATTCTTTCTGCTTGGCACCCATAATTTTCAATGGTGGAGCCAACCCCCATGAAACAGGAAGTGCAATCCCATTTGATCTCACTTGAAAGAAATTGTAAATACTTGGTAAAGGACAGAAACCGTGGCTCAAAGAAAAATACAAAAAAAAAAAAAAAGTATGAAAGAAAAAAAAAAAAAAGCAAACGAGACAAAGTAATAATCATTTAAATGAACTAACTCTTTGTCCCTGGAGCTAACACTCTCATTATCAAGGGTATTTAATATATTCCCTGTAGAAAACAGGCTGCTGTCTATCAGTCCTCCTTCTCTTTCTTTGGCTGTTTCAGCAATAGAGAGGAAAACATTTCATCTTTTCATCTTTTATGTCTATATAAAGACCATTCCACATGCTCCAAATCATAGTTACCTGCTTTTTCTTTTTCAGGGTGATTACTGATGGAAATATTATTACCAGAAAGAACCGAAGAGTTAAAAGTTAATATTTCTTCTCACCGACTTAGAAAACCATATTTTGTGGTGCCCAGTTAAAAATTCTGCCTTTAATTCAATTGTAAATCCAATTTTTTGCAGTTAAAGACTAAAGAATATGCTGCTATTTAGAAAGGAAGATGTTGCACTCAACCATCTTGAGAAGGGCAAGCACCAAAACTGTTTTCCAAGAAAGATTTGTCATGGTCTATATAGATGTCTAGTTGTTCCTCTTGCTACAGTACCATTAGGCAAGGTTACAGGGGCTTTATGGAACCCTGGGGCTGGAGGATCACACTAGTTTCAAGTTCTAACCCAGTGAACTTGGCAGACACAGAGATCAAAAAGGTGATGGGAAGACTAGAAATATGGAAATGAGTCATTGGCAATCACGTCTGAACAAAACGAAAGTTAAGTTGAACCAATCTTCTGTTCTAGTAGATGTCAGATTGAATTAAAACACTCTAATTTTTAAAAAGCTGACCATAAGAACTTTTGGAAATGAAGCAGCTCATTGTGGAATCTACTAATAGTAGCTGGGTCTGGGGCTACAGAGGATAGGAAGAGAGGCGATCAGCGCTCTTGCTACTAATGGATGTTACCTAAAAAAGTATTTCACATGTGAATTGCTCAAATTACTACACTCAAGAAATTAGTAAGTCCCTAAACAGGTGTGTCAGAACCACTTTCTATGTTAAAATCTGGCAAACCAATTCCTTTCATAGAAACTGCTGCTGACCTGAACTGAGTAAGTCTCTAATAAGAAAGAAAATCTGAAGCTGAGACTACAAATGATAATCAGACCTATCCTAAAATTTTGTGACATGTAAATCCTTCCTAAAGGAATTTCCAAATTCATGCTCATGGGGCACAGCAAGTCAGAAATGTCAAACCGCAAATGACAAGCACTTGTAGAAGTGCTTCTTCAGAGACTCTGTCAGTCGCTGCAAAGATAGGTTAGTTAACTTACCAGCATTATTAGGATGAAACTGAAAAATTGTGGGTGGTTATCCACATGTTAAAAGGAACTGGACAATACCTTTATAAAGTAACTGATAGGATCCAATAGAAGACCACTGGAAATCCAGGTTGTCTATCTTTCAATTAGGTGTTCTCCCAGTTTGGAAAAGCAACAGCAGTTCTTTGTGCTGTCAGGGCAAAGAGAATAGATATTTGACAGTGCAATATTTGTGGGGAACATGTGGACTCCTGGTGGAAGCTGCTCAAGCCAACCTTCCTGAGTCTGTTCCCAGTGCATGCATGCAGAGATTCAAGCTGAAAATGCAGGGTCCTAGAAGATTCTATCCATTCTGTAGCAAATATTTTCAGTCAAATCCTGAACTTCTTAAAGACTCCAATCCTGTTCTCCTGTCATGTCGGCCTAGAATGTATAACCCTTTAGTCACTATTGTTATGTTACCTGAAAAACTATAGCAGGGTTAGAGAGCACTGATGGAATAGAAGAAGAAACGTGTAGGTGTGTGCCTTCATCCTGGGGATACGTGTAATAACAACAATAATACTAGCTGCCATGTATTGAGCTCTCACTTTGTGCTGAGAACAATACTAACTACTTTATTTGCATCAACTTCTTTAATTTCTGCAACCCTATAAGAAAGGTACCACTAGTAACCTCATTTTGCAGTAAAGGAAATTGAAGTACAAAGAGGCAAAATGGAAGAAACCCTTGCCCTTGACACGTAACTGTCAAATGTTATAGTAGGACTAGGTCTCAAATTCTGTCCATTACCAATCCTGTGCATTTAACTAGGATACTACTCTGTCCTCCTTTATAATAGTAGGAATACCTGTTTGTTCTAGTCAACCATTTGCCCTGTATGATTTTGTAGGCCTGTAGAGAGATACAATAATTTGCCCAAATTTCTGCATGACCTTATGACTTACGTGGCCCAGGCTTCAGCAACTGCGCTTAAATTTAAACTCACTAGAACAGCGCCAGCCAATAGAACTGTCAGCAATTATGGCAGCATTCTAAAAATCTGCACTGTCCAATATGTTAGCCACTAGTCACACATGTGGCTATTGAGTGCTTGAAATATGGCGGGTATAATTGAGGAAGTTTTCATTTTAATTAATTTAAATTTAAATAACCACATATGGCTAGTAGCTACCATACTGCACAGATCTCTAGAGGGAAAAACATGATGCTCATGGTACTGAAACTATTTCATTTATTCATTTAATCAATATTTTTTGAGAGCTTACTATATACCAGATTCAGTACCAGCCATTATACAGAAAGTAGTAGACAAAATAGACATTGATTTCTGACCAAAAGAGAGAATAAAGTTAAAGAGCCAGAGACATTAGAGAAAACAAGGAGTGTGCATCATCACAGAAACCTAGAAAGGAGAAAGTTTCCAAAAAGGAACTGGGTCATGGCTCTGGTTCCTCAATTACACTAGCCATATGTTGAATGTTAAGATGACAATGAAGATGAAAACAGAAAAACACCATTTGGATCTGTCATCACCAAGACATTTTATTGTGTTATCAAGAGTAGTTTCAGTGGAGGGATTGGAAGTCAGATTAGAACAGGTTAAGGAGTAAATGGGCGGGTAAGGCAATGAAGATCACAATGACCTGCATAGACAACACTCTTGAAAATTGTTGCTAAAAACGAGGGTAAAGAAATGAGGGTGATATCAGAAGGAGTATGCATGGTGCAGGCATCT
Source organism: Macaca mulatta (assembly GCF_049350105.2). Lineage (NCBI taxonomy): Eukaryota > Metazoa > Chordata > Mammalia > Primates > Cercopithecidae > Macaca > Macaca mulatta. The sequence continues at coordinate 152,335,599 of NC_133406.1, read as the reverse complement.
AGAGTATACTGCATATGTGTAAGCCAAGGAGAGTAATCTAGTGAAGAAGAAAAAAAATGGACAAGGCAGCAAAGTAGAGGGAGCAGAGGGTGGGTAACTGGTATTCTTAAGAACTCAGGAAGATCCAGACACCAGTGAGAGGACTGGTCTTGGCTGAAAAGAAAGATATTTACCCAGGTAAAGGAAGAAGAAGAAGATGGATGCAGGTGAGGGTAGGTTTGCAGATTTGCTCACTTAACCCAACTGAGCCAAACTTCCCTGGAGCTGCCCATAGCTAGGAATTTCATTCAAAGAAATGTTGCTCTTATATCCGACACAATCGAAAGGCAATTAAATTTTTTTTGCAGTCTCTAGAAAAATCCTCAGAGGGAATTGCATTAAAACACACAATAAAAACCAAACTTGCCCAGACTTCTCCCTTTCTCCCTCCCGCATCTCTCTCTCCTGTCCCCATGTCTACCTTTTCCTGCCACTCCAAAATCCCAAGAAAATCTCTTACTAAAAACAACACATGGAGTGGATGAAACGATGTCTAGCATTAGTTCTAAAATTTTATGGTTGTATAAATAAAACCTGATATTTAAAACTTCACCTTTTCATTTACAAGAGGCTAGACAAGCTTGGAGGAATTATGAAGGTTACCAGGGTTTGTTGTTTTTTATATAGTTACTAACATGTCACATCATAATACATGTAAAAAAATGAAGGTGGAAAATTCCAAAATTGCAAGGCAAGTAGAGTGGGGGAAAAGACTTTGGATAAGGCAAGAGGAGGAGGAAGAAGACTAGAGAAAAGTAGGAGAATCAGGGCCAGTACTGCCAAGCCCAGAGGAGAAATTAGAGATGTAGAATGAGGCATAACATCTGTTCTGTTCCAAGCAAATTTGTTTCCAAATTCACCTCCTCTTTATTCCTTGCCTCATCCAGGACCTATCTCCTTTTTATTTGAAATCACAAAAACAGTAAAGCTTTCTCATCAAATGGTGAGACCATTCTTATACCACAACCCAAAGAAAATGGGTGCACATGGGCACATAGGATGATAACAATAGAACCATGGATTTCTAAATGTTTCTTAATTCAGGGAGAAAGAAGCAAAGGGAGGAAGTAGAATAACCTATCTCTTAAACTGTTTGTTTGAAAATAATACACAGAAAGAGAAAAACAATCCTCAACTAAGAACTGCCTTTCTTGCCATCTGCTTAATCTAAACATTAGCATATCACATATCTGAGTGAACTCAAATTGCACTGAAATTGGAGTGCTCTGTTCCACTTTTTTAGACCCTTGATAGGAGAGTCAAGTGAGAATTTTCTATGGGATTATATGGGTGTTACAGGCTCCCAACATATGCATTTAGGGCCACATTTTCAGTCCAGCCTTAACTCATCATACTAGGACCAGAGGCAAAATTGTGCCTGGCTTAATTAGCACAAGTACTAATCAAGTACTAATGAAATTTGCCCATAAGCATTTTCTCAGACTAAGGCACAAGTAGTGCACACAATTTCTGTATGTATCACTTAGCTTGTCAGCACAAAAGGGGGAAAGAAATGAACAATTCCTCCCTAAAATTTGCTTCAGGCTAACCACAGGCAAACATCATTTCTACCCAGAAGTAACACATTAGTTTCATCAGTGTAAACTCGGCAAATCCTAAATCTGCAAACTGCATCTCAATTTGCCACATTAGGTAACACATTCATAAAAATATAGACTGGGTGCGGTGGCTCATGCCTGTAATCCCAGCACTTTGGGAGGCCAAGGAGGGTGAATCATGAGGTCAAGAGAATGAGACCATCCTGGCCAACACAGTGAAATCTCATCTCTACTAAAAATACAAAAATTAGCTGGGTGTGGTGGTGCACACCTGTAGTCCCAGCTACTTGGGAGGCTGAGGCAGGTGAATTGCTTGAACCCAGGAATTGGAGGTTGCAGTGAGCCAAGATCATGCCAGTGCACTCCAGTCTGGCAACAGAGTGAGACTCCGTCTCAAAAAATAAATATGTGTATATGTGTATACACACACACACACACACACACACAGAATGTTTTGAATGAAGATGCTTCATTCTTAAAGATTAGCTATTTAAGGCCTAAATTTGGAAATGAGTATAATCTTCAATATACCTTAAAATATATAAGACGTCTTTCAAACTGAAATGTCAGTTGTTAAGAGGGCACAATGATGCTGGACAACAGATCTATTTGTTTAAACTCAGAATAGTGACAAAAAAAAGAGACCCAATTTTCTCTCTTCCATCACCAATAAACCTTTAGTCTTCTTCTTGTTGTGTTTTAAGTACACTATTAAGACCTGTCCAAGCATAAGCATTTATTTACAACATAAATATTAAACTAAGGAAGATTATTTCAATCTATCAATTAAATCATACTAATCAGAGATGCAGCGAGCACATTGAAATAAGTATCTACATAATCAAGCTTTGCACATAGGAACCATTTTGCTCTGTTTACTTCACAGTACTTTCCACCAAATAAAATTCTGGGTCATCCCATTTTGGAGGCACAAGAAAAAACAGTGATTAATCCTCAAGAGCAAGGTCACGTTAAAAATCAGGGAGAAAATCAAGAGAGGACTGCACGAGGACCAAATGCTGTCATCTCTTCTGCCCACGAAACTACACTCCTTCCTCAAAGGGCTGTTACATTTCTGGAGGGAAAGAATCTCACCTTTAAGAAGCTGAAACTTACCCACTTGAACAGGTGCAAGGACCAGATGACCAGTTGTTCCCTTTATGGACTATCGACAAACATCACTTAAAAAAATAATAATCATTGGCAAGTGCTAAAAACCATCCAATTCACACAATGTCCTCATAAAATGAAATTCAGGAGAGAGGAGAGAAAACAATCCAGAATCAGAGTAACCTTGGATGCAACCAAACTGTCACCTGTGGTCCCATGCAGCAAAAGCCTCCCACACAGCTTCGTGAGTTACGGACAACAGATTAATTACAACATTGACTTCTGTTGCTGTTTCAGAATCATGTTGTCTGAGTATTATGTTAGTCTCATTTTTCTATTTGTAAACAGATCTAACTTATCTCTATAGAACAGCAGAAGAGGAAAAAAAAGGTTTTCTTGCCATTAGTGAGTTTTATTTTTCTTGATTATATAAAGGTTTGTGAACTATAAAGAGTACAAATTTAACATGCTGTAAAAGCAACAAGAAAAATTCACGCAGACCACAGACATGAACAAAATTCAAGCCCTGGCATTCTTCTCAGGAATCAAGGGCCCCATCTGCTGATGTTTAAATGTACTACAGTAGCAAACGGACTTTAAAAAAAATTTTTTTTAAACTTACTGAACAAAAATACAATAAAGAGCCTGAAGCTGCAGAATCTTAGCAGCAGAAGGCACCTTTAGAAGTTAGAGAACCTCCCCCTGATCCAACACTTCTCACCCTCTTCTGTACTGCTGCATAGCTGTATGGAAGTCATTTGAAGCAGATAGTAGTTTATTTTTAATTTTCTTAGCTCTCAGGAAAAAAGTGCCAAGCACTGCTTTCCCTGGCCACCACCTCTCTACTGACAGACCTTTGGCTGAAGCGAGTTCTCTAGTCCCTGTTACTGACGACTCTTGTTTTGAAGTGACTGGATGGTTAGGGTCTTAATACTGGGTTTTGATGCTGCCCATTTTGATGATGATAAAGAGGAAGACATTCCCATTACTTCTCAGCCTGGCCTCCAACATGGGATAGTATTGGGGTTCTTTCTCTGAAGTTTGTTTGGTTTATGACCATTTTTGCAACTAAGCGAGTATGTGAAGCATAAGAGAAAGACCCTAGATGGGTTAGATTAATGCAGTTTAGGGGTCTAGTCCATCTTTGTTAATACTCACTACTGTCCTGTCTAGTGCTCCTCTCTTCACCTTAAAAATAAGGTGTCAGATTGCATGCCCTTTAAATGGATAAAGTTTCTTTCCTCCTAGCTCTGTAATTCACTGTAGCATCCATATAGCACATTGCATACATGAGATACTCAGTAAAAAGCTGATGAACAGACACATTTTCAGTCAAAACTATTTGTTGGCAATTATCCTTTTTATTTAATCTAGCCATTCTGAGTTCCTTATACCCTTTTATATTTCGAATCTAATAATACTTGCAGTGAACATTTATGCTTGGAAAACCAGACCCCTTTAACCTTTATTTAGAAAACTACCCCCAATATCTCTGGGAGCAAGTATCTCTTCTCCATTATGAACAGTCCAGTGGGACCATCAGTCAATGTTCTCTGAGCTCTCCTAGCTGAACTGTGAGCACATGAACCAAATTTGGCCAACTCTCTCCACTGTGACTTTGACTCTTGTGCACAGTAAAACAAGAATGGAAAAGCAATGAGGTTAGGTCATTCTGGCAGTATAATCTGAAATGCCTGTCAAATGGTTCCTATTACCTCAACCCCTAGACCCCAGTAGCTGACCTAGTTCCTGTCCTACTTCTGTGATGAATTCTCCAGCCTTTCCTTCAGGAAACTGAAGCATCAGGCGCAGCTACCCTCTAGGCCTCCCAAAACATTCATTTCCTGCTTAAGTAAATGTGATAGACATTAGCTGATTGTCTCTCCCACATACAAACCACCTCCCTCCCTTGCTTTCTTCCTAACAAAGCTCTAGACATCTAGTCATGCAATTGGTGTGGAATTGACTTCATGTCTGTCTCTAGGAGCAGATCTGGATTGGCTCAAGCTAATTATCATGTCCTCTTCCCTTGGCCACAGCAAATGGTTTTAAGTGGACATATAACTGAATTTGGGCCCATCAAATATAGGGCATGTTTGCTGGGAATTCTAGGAAAGACGTTACTTCTATCATCAATGGGAATTATTTAAAAATAATCAGACATGGACATGAAGCCCTGGTTGTGTCAGCATCTACCTCACTATCACAGGAGAAACCAGTCTTAGGATGAGCCCAACATTGTGAAAACTACAGGGGAAGGAAAGAAACCACATCCCTGGAGATACTGTAAACAGCCTGAAGCCTGAACCTTTTAGCTATATGAGGCAGTAGATTTCCTTTGTTGTTTAAGGCATTTTGATAGAATTTTCTATTACTTATGAGTGAAATCATCCTAAATAATATCCAGGGTCTATTTCTGTTGATAAAAACCAAAGAACTTTAACAGATACACTATTCAATCGGGAATACGACATCCTAGGAAGAAGATGAACCACTACTGTTCTTACATGCTATACTTTTATTTAGGTATTTCAATATCATACTTGCTTTTATATTTACGTTGTTGAATCTGTTCAATCTATAGTCCACTCTAACCCATATTTTTCTGTCATTCTTACCTAAAGCAAATCAATCATTTATTCTATTCTCTTGGTAGTTTGTCTTCTTTTTTTCCTTTGTTTACTAACATGAATATTTTCTCACTTACTTTATTTTCCTAAACACATCTTCAATTTATCAAAGTTCTTTACAGGTAGTAAGCAAATTTTGCTAAGTTATTTAACAAAGTCTGCCATACAGTAGGCATTTTTTTTTTCAAAGAATGGATAACGTGTTTATGTTTATTCATCTTTTTCCAAACTACCCTTTCCTATTAGTTTAATGAATACCCTCCGATTATATCATCAGGGTCAATGGGAATAAATTTTACTGAAGGTGCAGCAAGTTTTATGTTGGGATCACACTGGGCTCCCAACATTAGGCTGGAACTGACTGCTGGAACACCAGGTAGTGCAGTCATCTGTGATTGGATGACTGAAGCTAAATCTCTTTTGGGATGAACCTTTGGTTATCCCCTTTTGCACCTGCCCCCACCTATTCCATTTCCAACTGTGCTTTTTCTCAGTAATATAGAGAAAAGCTGGATAGACCACTTCATGGATTAAGATGCCATTTATTTCTCTTCCTCTTCATCTCGGTCATTGACTTCTTTCATACTTAATTCCCAGGTACTCCCAACATAACATCTCTCTATTTCAATTTCCACCCATCACATTCCCCCAGAATTACTTTCCTTTATTTCTTTCCCGTCTCAAGTAACAATACTACCTCCACCAACTTTGTCAAACTAAAACCCAGACTTTTCTCTCCTCTTCACCTTGCACATCTTAATGAGTCACCAAGTAGAATCAATTTTACTCAAGAAATATTGCTTTAACATAATACTTTCTTTCTAATCCTATTGCACCTTCCAGTTGGGATCCTTTCATCTCTTACCTGAACTATCCTCCTACCTGTTGTCTCTGCCTCCAGTCTTGCCATGTTTATGTACATCTGCCATCTGCCACCAGGATGGTGCATCTCAATTATAAACATAACCTAGTCACTCCCCTGTATAAGGTAATGTTTTCATATTACTTTCCCTATGCATTCTAACATAGATCCTGTCTTGCTCTATTCTTCCCTCCCTCCACTCTGTACTTAGCAATTCAAGTTTCAGAAATATTTATTAAACCATATATGATTCAGTCGATGAAACATATTTCTTTCTGTCCTTATTTCTTACTGTGGTGTTTTCTCTGCCTAACACAGTTCTCCACTTCTTCACTGGATCAAACTCTACTCAACCTCAAGGGTAATCTTCCCCAAGAGGTCTGCTCTGACTAGCCCCAGACTCAACCAAGTGATCCAACTCTGAGTCCTTAAAGAGTTCTGTGCACCATCCCATCCTAGCACTTACAAGGTAAATTTGAACTAGACATATCAACACAGTGCCTGTTCTATGCCTCCTTTGATAGCCTCTGATGAACAGACAGTACTTAGACATGTTTTTACTATGTGATGTTGCCCTCCTTTCACAATTTACTGAGTTAGGGATGGGTATGGAGTGTCTAAGGGCATCCATGGTTGCTTTGAAAAAACATGGGCTGGGCCAATTCACTCATCTTTCTAAGTATTTTGAACCAAGAGATGCAGAGACAAAATTAGAATCAGGGGCAAATTTTAAAAGCCAATTATTAGAGAAAACTTATAATTCATCTCTCACAATAACAAGTTTTAATAGCAGAGAAACCCAAGTAAGCAGAAGGTAAGAGACACAGAAACAAAGAGAACATCCTGAAGACTCAGGAACCTCTGCTCTGAAACTACTGACAGCCTGAATCAAGAACTAACCTGCATTTCCGCTCTTCTTTAAGTCAAGAGGCTCATATTTCCCTGGATTGTTGTGTTTTATCTTCTTATAATAATCTCTATAAAAGTCTCTCTAGCACACAATGAAGTTTGAACTGAGTCTTATCTCCAGTATGTAAGAGGTTAATCAAAACAGAATTGAATTTTCCTCTTTTCTCATCAGTCTTTACCACTAGACAAAGAGCTTCCAATGGGTAAGGGACATAAGTATTCAGAAGATAGTAAATACTGAATAAAATGGATACCTAAACCCATGAATGAGAAACCGAATGGGAGGAGGGCCAAAGGGAACAGATGATGGAGATATACTATGTGTAAACTTATGTTAAGAGAATTTATGCAAAACAATAAGAGAATATATACTTGTCTCATCAATTACTGAAACATATTTCATTCTTAACTGATAATTATTCAAAGGAAAATTTTCTATACTACTCTCTGTCTTATAAAAAATAAGACTGGAAATTTGATGCTAGGCATAATTCTCAATTACACTTTTATAAATTAATATTACAAGGACTTAATGATCCCCTACTATGTGCTTAGCACATTGCTCCATGCAATGAAAGATACAAAACAAAAAGTGTGAAATTCTTAATCTCAAGAACCTTATCTTCACCATCTATTCTTTACAAAGCTTCCTTATTCCCCACTCTTTGATCTTCACCAAGTATTTTGAAACTAATTATCCTGCACCTTCCTCATAATAAAGGCTTCTTTAAAAATTGAGTATTTTTTAAAATGCCACAAGTTCTAGCTTCTTGCCCCAGTTAATCTAGTAAAGGCACAGTGAAATATTATCAACAGGAGGCTTCATTTTTTTGACTGCTTCAGCCACAATAAAGAGATTATGAAAATTCTAAATGCCTTGCAACTTAAAGCATATAAACTCTATTTTTCAAACTATATGAATAGCTAGAAGAAGCAGCTAAGAGTAAAGGCAAGCAGGGAATTGTAGAATAAAACTTTCATAAAGTCTCTGAGATGTCTAGTGAGGAAGTCTCAGGGCTGACTGTTAGGATGATTTAAAACCTTAAACACCATTTTGTTGACACATAATTCTTTTATATATTTTCAGTATATAAATTGTGAGCTACTCTAAAGGAAACACAGTTTTTCACAGCAAAAACAAAGAAAAAAAGCCTCTAACTCTTATTACATTTTAAGCACTAGATAACTTTGTGAGCAGGTAACCAAGTTTATAAAATCATGTAAATCAGCAGCACTCTGTGAATCGGTGTGGCAGAAAGCATTTCATATGCTGACTTTCTATTGACACATATCTAATCATGTTCACATTTAATATTTTTTCTTGTGGTTGCTAATGTACCTAAAAATATATAGAAACATGAAAACCAACAGATTCCATGGCTACAAATTAGATAGTTACTAATGCACATAGGGCTTGTTTTTTGTGTTTCTGATTTTTTTCTTTGGGCCCAGAAAAGTTTTGAACAACAGCGAATGGGTTTTTGCTCCTTTGAAGGAAGCCTGTCTGACTCATGACACTATCTCTACTAAATGTAATATCAGGAAAGAGGTGGAATTTTTTTCTTTATTAAATTGGGAAAAGAATTCATGCTCAATATACATTTGCTGAATGAATATTGAATAAATAAATGAAACATGAAAGTAGTAGTCAGGGATCAATGGGAGAGTGTGGAGGAAACTGGGGCCAAAGCATTTTTTGCCAGATTTTCTGAAATTTCTTATGCTCAGGCTGCATCTAGGTTGGCTATCGTCACGGTATTTTGTACCGTGAGAAAAGAACAATCAGTCTCTCCTAAGATTAGATAAGGTTGTTTTGAGAAATCAGATGACCATAAGCACTTATTAATCCCTTCATTCATTTATTCAACAAATATTTGTCAAGCTCCTACTGTGTCCTGGGCACAGTTCTAGGTGTTGGGAATACAGCATTGAATAAGAAAAAAACTGTCACACTTGGGAAGCTTACATTCTCGTGGGTGAAACAGACAATAAACAAAGAAACAGGTAGCTCCCTAACTTAGACATAATGCTATGAATAAAAATGAAGCAGGGAAAGGGGGCAGAGTAACGCGAGCTATTATTTTAGGTAGAGTGGCCAGGGAGACCAATGGTCCGAATGAAGTGAGAGAAGAAGCCCTATGAGCATCTGTGTGAACTGCAGAAAGGACTGCAGAAGGTCTGTACAGGAAGCATGTGAGATGTGCTCCAGTAACAGCAAGGGGCTGGCAAGAAGGAGGTGGTAACACACTCAGATTTTATGCTAAGTGTGTTGGGAAACCATTGCAATAGGTACTCAGACACTACCTTTTTTAAGCTAGGCTTTACAAACTTGAGAATTAATAGTCTGGGATACTTATACCACAACAAAGGCTCATGAGATCAACCTCAGGTTCACAACAATTTTTCAATCAAGTCTCCAAATGCAATTCCAAACTCTGCACTTGAGGGAAGGTAGACATTGTTATTTAACTATAGCAATCAATCAAAGATGTAGCAACCCTAATGATGAACCTTAAAAACCGACTGACAGCTTCCCATCAATAATAGTTATTTTCAGGAGACAATTAAAGGTGAGCATCAGGAACAAACCATTGACCATCCCAGTTAACAGATGTCCACATGGGAACCAGGCTTTGCCAATGCCAGGTCAACACATATTTAGAGCCTAGGGTTATCACAACTTCTAACTTGGAATAATTTTTCAGACCTAGTTCAAAAGAGCATAAATCTGATGATAAATTTTTGAAAATTTATTTTTGAAAATAGTATTTTATTGTTGACAGTAGGCTATTGTTAGCAATAGGTTAACAGTTGTTTAAAAATATTCCCGAAGATCAGAGGCCTAGTACAATAAAATGTTACTTCTTGCCTTCATCACAGTCCAGGTTGGGAGCGAGTGCCTTGGCTTCATGCAGTCCTCCAGTGACCAGGGTCATTACGTCTCATGATTCCCCTCCTCTAGGTCCTCAGAATCCTTTCCATTCAACCAGAGGTTGGGTAAGTGAAAATGTGTACAAGGTTTTCATTCTACTTTCACACCAGCATCAGGGCACCTCACCCCCTAGATTTTTTTTCCCAACTTCACTGGTCATTCCTGCTTGGTGTCCTTTGCTGGAGCCTCTTCTCTTGAGTCTCCTCTTGGTAACATAACATAATACCTCATGGCTTTAAATAACACCTTTATGTTAAAACCTCCAATCTTACATCTCTATTTGGATCTCCCTCTCCAAACTCCAGACTTGTATATATCTACCTGCCTGTTTAACACCTTTGCCCAGATTATAACAAACATTCAACACCAAATTCAAAGCTGAGCTCAAGAGCTTCCTCCAGTATCTGTTCTACTTGCAGCCTTATGCATATCAGTTGATAACTACTTTCTTCCAGTTACTCAGGCAAAGTCTTTGCAGTCATCCTGGATTCCTTTCTTTCTTACCTTCCTGCTGCTCTAGCTTCAAAATACATCCAGAATTTATGACTTCTTACCTCCTGTACTGCCACAACCTGGTCCTGGCCACCAGCAGTTCTTGTCTTATCATTAAAATAGTCTCCAACAGGTTTCCTATATTCTACTCTTGAACCTCTAGTCTTTTCTAACACAGCAGTCAGAGTGATCCCTTTGAAAGGATGAGTTAGATTATATCCCTCTCTTGCTCAAAACCCTGCAATGGTTTCTCATTTCCCATTTCACTCAGAGTAAAAGCCAGAGTCATTTCAATGCCTATATGGCTCAATGCTGTCTGGCCTTCCTCTAAGCAATCTGTCATGAGAGAGAGTCTCATTCTGCTTCAGACAGACTGAGTTTTGTTACCGGTTTTAGAACATACCAGGCACATTCTGGTCTCAGTGCCTTTACTCTGCTGAGAATGCTCTTTTCTTGATATCTACCTGATTCATCCCTTCGCTTCCTTCAAGTCTTTCCTCAAATTATACTTCTCAGTAAAGGTAATCCTGCCCATGCTATTTCATGCTGAATCTTGCCTCCCGCCTACCTTAGCACAGTACCCCCTGAAGCACTGTACTAATCTATATTTTATTTTGTACACTGTACTTACCACTGTATAGCATGCTGTACAATTTCTTTTTATTATGTTTATTTTCTGTTACCCTACCTAGGATTTAAGCTCCTCAAGTGCAGAGATTTATGCCTGTCTTGATCAAAGATGGGAAGATGGGAAGATGGGAATCAAAGATGATTCCCACTTACCTAGATCAACAAGTGGGCATATAGTATTAATAAATTTTCTTTTGGATGAAAGAAGAAATGAACATAATAGTAGGAGTTAGAAAAAAACTATTTAGAAAAATTCTCCTGATACTCTTGGTACCTGATCCTCTGCTCTTATCTGTAGTAGCTTTTGTTTCCTGGATGAGTCATATCCATGGACTTAGGATTTCTAGTTCCCATTAGATCCAACTCTTGGTAATTTTATGCTGTATCTGGAGCAGTACAGCATGAGTTGTTAGGGTGTGGGTCTGTAAGCCAGATATGCCTGAACTCCATTCCTGGATCTACCACTTTGGGCAAGTCCTTTCCACTTTTTAGTCCTTAGTTTCCTCAATAGTAAAATGGCAATGATGGTAGTACCTATCTCACAATATTTTGTGAGAAACAAATAATATTATAAGTGTTGTGACTAGACTGTCTTAACAGTGTTTGCATTTAATAACTGTTAGCAACTGTTAACTATTGCCTTTAAATGGATATTTTTAAATGTGCTAACCAGGTGGCCGACCCACAACGCTCCCCTTGACCAGGACAAGGTTAATACCTGATCACATAGCCTCCACCTCTCTCAAGTTGTCACACATGGACTTGGTCCTGACATATTCAAGAAAACAGCTTGTATTTATAAGAAGAATCCACATTTATAAATAATCTAATTTATATTCCATTGAACTATATAAAATTACTGTATTTTTTAGCAAAAAATAGATGTCAAATGTTAGTAATTTCATATGGTTTGACCTAATGTTTCAGTTTGATTAGAGCACAATTTTTCAATGTGTCAAGCAAGTGTTAGTTGAGCTTAGTTCTAGTTGTGAAGTTGCAATTTGAGATAGAAATAATATTGAAGTTACAGAGCTACATCCTAAGACCTCAGAAAACATGGAATATTTGTCTCCTTTGTTTTTCACTCCTTTCTGGGGCTTGAATCCTGCCCTGCTCTGAAGAAGTTTGTCTGTCTCTTTTTACCTTTTCTAGTTCCCCTCAACCCCTCCATAAGTACTCAGCCTTCCCCATGATATGTCAGGGTTCTCCAGAGAAACAGATTGATAGGTAGGCAGGTAGGTGATAGATAGATGGTACATAGATAGATAGATAGATAGATAGATAGATAGATAGATAGATAGACAGACAGACAGACAGACAGACAGAGAAAGAGACAGACAGAAAGACAAAGAAAGAAAAAGAAAGAAAGAGAGAAAGAAAAGAAAGAAAAGAAAGAAAAGAAAGAAAGAAAGAAAAGAAAGAAAGAAAGAAAGAAAGAAAGAAAGAAAGAAAGAAAGAAAGAAAGAAAGGAAGGAAGAAAGGAAGGAGGAAGGAAGGAAGGAAGGAAGGAAGGAAGGAAGGAAGGAAGGAAGGAAGGAAGGAAGGAAGGAAGGAAAGAGAGAGAAAGAAAAAATATAGAAGATAGATGATAGGTAGATGATAGAAGATCGATCGATTGATCGATAGATAGATAGATTGATTGATTAGTGGGGCTCAGGCAGGCTGGCACTGCTTCTCCTGGGAAGGGAATGAGTTGACAGGTGTGCATCAAGATGTCTCTGATTGGCCTTACTTTTTTGTACCATACCTGCTACCTGGCTTCCTACCTCACCAAAACGTATGTCCTGTATGTCTTGAAATTTATCTACCCCACATTATTTCAAGGGTTGCAGACATTTATTAGTGGACTCATCTATCTATCTATCTATCTATCTATCTATCTATCTATCCATCCATCCATCCATCCATCTATCTCTATATTTATATCTATATCTATATCCATATCATATTGGTTCTTTATTGGTTCTATATATCTATATTTTTATCTAGCTAGCTAGCTACAGAGAGAGATGGATATTTTAAGGAATTGGCTCACTCAGTGAGCTGATAAGCCTGAAATCCATACGGAAAGACGGCAGGCTAGAAATTCAGGTAAGAGTTGATATTGCAGTTTAAAATCAAATTCCACAGGGTAGGGCAAGTAGGCTGGAAATGCAGTAGGATTTCTGTACTTTAGTCTTTATTGTAGATTGTTATGGTTGAATTTTGTCACCTAAAAGTTCATATGCTGAAGTCTTAACCCCCAGTACCTCAGAATGTGGCCTTGTTTGGAAATGGATTTGGTGCAGATGTAATTAGTTAAGACAAGATACTACTGGAATTGGGTGGGACCTTACCCCAATGTCTAGTACCTTTATAAAAAGAACACCATGTAAAAAGATAGGTATGCATACAGGGAGAACGCAATGTGAAAAATCGGAATTACACTGCCACAAACCAAGGAATTACCAGAAACTAGAAGAGAAATCTCAAACAGATCTTTCTCTAACACCTCCAAAGAAAGCATGGCTGACATCTGGATCTTGGACTTCTAGCTTCCAGAATGTTAAAAAATAAACTTCCATTGCTTAAGCCACACAACCAGTAGTATTCTGTCATGGTAGTCTTAGCAAACTAATACACCCACTGACCCAAAACTATGTTGGGTTCCTCCTTGTCCTTCTCTTTTAGTTTTTAATGAGTCACTATATCCAGTCCAATCTAACATTAAAAACATCTCTCTAGTTTCTTCTCTCCCTTTATTTCAGGCCTGTATCATCTCTCACCTTATATAATAGTCTCCTAAGTGGGTCTTCTTGGTTCAGCTTCTTCTTTTCCCCAGTCGCCTTTCCCTACTGTTTCCATAGATCTCTACTTACAACAGAAACCTAATTGTATCCCTATCTGGCTGGAAACCTCCACTGACTCTACCTCATGAGATGCTAATGATGGATTCCTGATCATGGCACCCCAAAGTCTTCATAATCTGGACCCAAACTTGCTTTCAAGCTTTATCTCTCTACTTTGTTTCTTTATACTGTACATTTTAACCAACAAAACTCCTTTTTTTTAATAGACTGTGACCTTACATGTCACCAGCTGTACTGACTGACCCCTTCACTCTGCTGTAACCCAGATTCCCTGTTCTTTGATTTAATGCCTTTTCCAAATGGCTGCACCACCATTGTCCAATACCATGCTTCTCTTCCCATCCCAAGTTTAAATCAGCATGGTTATCAGGGATAGAGAAGTTCAGCCTTAGTTCACAACTCCAAAAATAATGTACAAGGAGTGATAAAAGGTATAGAATCCAGAGAAGAATAGAAGGAAAAAAGTGAGTGGGAGACAATGAAATAGAAGAGTTTAGAGTTGATCTCTGGCATAGAAACAGCTTCACAGCTTCTTGAATTAACTGTTTTTCTGTTAGTTTGGAATTCCTTGGAGATGTGTCTCAATATCTCTTCGTATAGCCTTGCGCACAGGAATCTTAGAAAGGCTGCAGTTGCACATTGTGTACAAGGCTCAACTCCAATATCCAAAATACACTGGCTTGTTCAAGCACAATAAATAACAAAGGAAGACAATACTATATGGAATAAAAGTTGTTGCAATGCAGTTGATAGATGTGCTAAGACTACACACTTGCTAAATTTTACTTACCAGATGCTTAGGAAAGAGAAAATTCTAATTCCAACTGGTCAGTGGTCAGAAGGTAATATTCAAAACATCCTACCACATGGATAAACAAGAAAATAATTAGAAATCAAAATGTTAGAGAATTCTGCAGTGAGCATGAATGTAATCCACAGGATAAACAACACTTGGATGACATTTGACTGAATAAATTAAAACCCAAAGTAATTTGAATAAAAATTCAAGACATGTATCAGAGAAGTTCAGGACAGGAGACAAAAAATGAAATCTTCCTCTTGCCATTCGAGCTCTGTTGGACTTTATAGGTAAGCCTGGAAAGAGTGGTCAAAGGACTTCTTTTTTTTTTTTTTTTTGTATTATCCTACAGTACTGTGGGATAAACTTCAGTGTAGCAATGCCATAACTTGACTCAAGAAATCCATTAAGCTAAAATGTGTACATTCAAGATAATGTGTGGGTGAAATTACCATACTCATAGCAAATAAAAAGTCAATCCAAACCATCCACCTTGTCTCATGTTTCCTTGAAACAAGATTAATAATAACAAATTAAAGACATTCCACTGGCCTTTCATTACTCTCTGTAAAACAGCATCAATAACCAGCTACCCAGTTATGGTGCTGGACATCTGACTGTCACATGCACTAATGTGTGCACGAACACACACACACACACAAAGTGATGGTTTTCTCTAGATAATAAGGGCTTTAATTTCACAAGGTTTACAGAATCGACTCTATTGTTGATCTTATTACCCTGCAGCAAATATTTTCTGCAACTGAATTAGTTGTACGAAATTTGCGCAGTTTGAGTTTTTGTACTTTAGGTTTACAGAAAATATCAGTCATTGGCAAATCTGATTCTCCACATTGAAAATATTTACTGCCACTTGCGCACATAAAAAAGTAGGTTTCTGCTTCCAGGAGACTTAAAAAGTACCTAAACTTATGGTTATATCACCACAAGTCTCAGGAGTTCAGCTTGCCCCAAATCTCCTCATTCATGTTATTGCTGCACTTGGTATTTAGAGGGAGAAAAAAAAAAGCCCACAGATACTCAGAATTCTGATTGGAGAGAACACAGGATAAAAGGTTTGTCCTGGTGACCAGTAAAGATGCAGCAACTTAATGATTGTACAGAGTGAGCAAGGCCACTGCCTAATATATCAAATCCATCAAGAAAAATAATTACATCCATATCAATTATTGGTCTATTAGAAATAAAGACCTGGTGGAAGGACACTATCCAAAGGTGATTGTCTAATGCTTTCAAAATAAATGTCTTATCTCTGCCTTGGCATTTTCTGTACCATCAAAAGGCCATTATCCCATGACAGTTCCATTCCACCGACATTAACATTAGATACCAATTCTTTCTAAAGGCTCTTCACAACGCTTTGTCTCATTTGGTGGGTTTGCCAAATGTTCTTCACATTTCATTAATAAATTGACCCACACAAATCCCTTAGGACTCTAGGGGAAATTAAGTTTCATTCTTTTTTCTTCTTCTACCCTAATTAATACTATTAAGAATGAAAAGATGTTATCAATAGATCAATCAAGTCTAGTAAATTAGGAAGCACAGTTTAAATGAAATAACATTAAACAGCAAAGCTATGCTAATAAATATAGCTATATGCCATTTGTAGTTACACTTGGGGTTATATATCAATTGTTACACACACACGCACAAATCCTCAAAGACAAGTGTTATTTGCCCAGTTAACTAAGTGCTGAAGTCAGAATCTAGGTCTGTTTGACTTTAAAGTCTGGGCTTATAAACATTATGCTTTATAGCCTTTTAGGTAGTATATTTGAGGACTGTCTCAAGGACTGACTTCAGGCAGATCACATGGGCACTCCATGCCCCAGTTTTCCTACGAATGAAAGTGAAAATAGATTGATCTATCTCATAGTACCTCCTTAGATTATCTTAACCTTTTAGGTGATTTGGAAGACTAAACCATATTTTTAGTGACAAAAAATAAAACTATGTCTTTATATAAGAGAGTCATATTAATAAATTTTACTAGATCACGTTATTTTCTAGTTTCTGTCTTTTCAATTGCTCCAGGTGAATGTTAACTAGTGACTTATAAAACTACAATACAGATCCCCATCCTCTGTAAAGAAGCCTAGACAAGTCAGTTCTAATAAAATACTAGAGTTATGCGTGGTAATGACATTGCAAGCCTTGATTCTCAAGTTCATTAAATGTTCTACATGTTCATAACTTGATCTTTCACTTGATTTTACTTTTTTAATAGGAAAATGCATCTTAATTCCCTTGGATTTATACATCTGGAATAGCTAACTCATTGTCTATGATAACCTTCGAACTGTTCAGATAAAAGAAAGTTGTAACAAAGTAATTAGAAACCCCAGAGAGGCTCCACATATGAATTTTTGTCAGTAGCCCCAAACCAAGAAGAAAATCAGCTGCTGGTACATCTCTGCCCAGATCCAGGCCTGACTTTCCACAAGTGTACTCAAAGATCAGAGGGTAAGGAAAGATTAGCAGAGAATTGGCCTGAATGGAGAAAAACTTTTCCTTGAGCTTTTACAGAGCCATACAAATCAGTTTTCCCTATTGACAGATAATAATGACAGACTAAGGAAGGTAAGAATCAACAGCATTTATGAGTTAAAAGGAACTGTGAGAACCTATCATCCTACTGCCTTCTAGCAAGTGAGTGTCAAGATAATTCAAGGCAAGTGAGGAAATCTGACCTTTTAAAAATGGAACATTTATACAGGGATGTTGTCCAGTAATGGGGAAAGGAAACGACCAGAGAAAACTTTACTGAGATGTTCAAAGGCAGACTAAGGGTCCCTTCTGTCTCCCCTGCTCCTCTCTGGGTAACAGCCTGAAACATCAAAATGGTCCTTCCCGGGGTGAAGTAGATGACCCTAGTGTCAACCTCTCCATTTCCCAATGTGCTCCATCATTGCCTCACACCATGGTAACCACAGCCTCACAGCACGTTCAGTCTAGATATTTCTGCAATGTCATTTAAATATAGTATCAGCGTTGTTCTTTTTCTTCTTAACATTTATAATTTGAAAATATTGAGTCCATTGCTCAGTATGATTTTATTAAATTTTTGGAATCAAGAATCTTTTATGAATATATTTAAAATATGCTTTCTATTATGATATCAATAAAAAAGTATGCTTTGATTCTAAGAAATTGATTTATGGATAGCTCTAGTCATTCACTTGTGGCATAGTTTGAGGAATCCTGCACAATTCAATACTTAGAGTGTTTGAATATAACAGGATGATAGAGCAGTGGAGGCAAGAATCATTTTTAAAATAAGATCAAGGAGAGGTGAGGCTAATTCTCATAGTGTGAAGAGTTAATCAGTTAAAAATGGAAGATAAGAGCCTTAGATTGAATAATAGATTCTCCTATGGATGGGGAGAAAAAGAAAGTAAACAGAAAGAGGAAGTTAGTGGTTGGATGAAGAAGAAACTATTTATTGGATTACATTTATATTCCAAGACTTGTGTTTCAAGCCACTTCGAGTAAAGTTTTGTACAAATTATTTTTGGCATATGCCCATAAAACTTAGGTGAAAGAAAACTAAACTGTCAAATTGCAATAAAGCTCTGGTTTGACAATTTAAGACAAAGATATCCAGAGTGAAGGTTGCTTTTCAATCCTTTAATCATCTGTTGTGTCCTGACATTCTAGGGGTCTCAGAAGAGTGCATGACAAATAATGCTCCATATGTGCAGCTAAAACTATCCCCAACAAGGGTAACTGACAACTGAAGCACCCTGGCTCTAAGTGATTAATATCAACATACTAGAGCCATCCTTTCAATGACCTACGTGATGGATAAAGTCACACACAAAAATAAAACCCACAGCTGGTTTCATCGTGTGACCTAAAGAGGCCGCGTTGATCTCCACCCTCCTGGGGGGGGAAATGCTCACAGTTCATTCACTGTACAACTTTATCTGGAGGTCTGTGCTCACAGTTGTTGATTATCTGCCCATGAATTATCCAAACCAGAGTCCAGCACATCCCCACTCTCTCTCTCCCTCTCCTTTCCAGGGCACAATTAGTGATCTAATCATACTAACTACTTTTTTTTTTTTTTTTTTTAAATTGGAGAGAAAAATGAACTTGCTAAAGCAGCTTGTAGTATAGTCTAAAATCACACATAAGTGAGTTTCTGTGTTTCTGGATTTTCTGTGCCCTTCCAAATGCAGAGATAATGGGAAAATGATGCTACACAGGCCCCTTTCAGCAGAGTTTTACTGTGCTTGGTTTCTCATAAAACACACACATACTGAAATATACATCACTTTTTTTTTTTTTTTTTTTTTTTTTTGGAGATGGAGTCTTGCTCTGTCATCCAGGCTACAGTGCAGTGGCATGATCTCAGCTCACTGCAACTTCCGCCTCCTGGGTTCAAGCGATTCTCCTGCCTCAGCCTCCCCAGCAGCTGGGACTACAAGCATGCACCACCATGCCCAGATAATTTTTGTATTTTTAGTAGAGACAGGGTTTCACCATACTGGCCAGGCTGGTCTTGAACTACTGACCTCGTGATCCACCCACCTCGGCCTCACAAGGTGCTGGGATTACAGGTGTGAGCCACTGTGTCCAGCCTATATATCACTTTTATCAACCCTTCTCCCATATATACTGTAGACAGCTGAGTAGCTGAGCAGCATAACACACTGCATGAGCTCTGAGAACATTTTAATATAAACAGGAAAGAAAGTTGGAAATTTTTCATCCATGTACGTGAAAATAAGTGGATTTTGGTATTTGTGCATAGATTCATATTCTCATGATCAGAGTAAATTATAAATGTTTTTGTGGTTAAAAACACTAATACTTTTCTTTGCTAGATATCTGTAAGCACTCTATGTATACAGTATGCTTGCTGTATTGAGTTTTGTTTTAAATATTGGATCATGAAAGGGTAGATTCTCCCCTAGATCCATATTGGGAATCTGTGTATGTGTGCGCGTGCGTGCGCATGCGGAATTTCTACAATGACATAATTTTTTTTTTCAAATTTAAATGCATCATCAATCAGTATAAGAAATTATTCCAAACAAGTTAAAATACATTCAAGTCCTTACGGGAAAATGTTTTAAAAGAAAGTTGTGCTTATTTAATGAGAGCAATGTTTTGCTACAAAGGGAATCATTTTTATGCTTCAACAACCAAATATTTTCTGTTCTACGCATTTGT
This sequence comes from Macaca mulatta, assembly GCF_049350105.2. Lineage (NCBI taxonomy): Eukaryota > Metazoa > Chordata > Mammalia > Primates > Cercopithecidae > Macaca > Macaca mulatta. Next base: position 152,315,586 of record NC_133406.1, on the reverse strand, counting down.
GACATGAATGTACAATTTGGGGCAGTTATTCTGAGTCAAGTCCCTAATATTCAGCATTGTTCCTGCGCCTATCATACCGCACCCTTTCTTAATCATACTGTATGTAGTTGCTCATATAAATTCTGTAACTGAAAAAGGGAAGGAAGAAATGTAACAGAAAATTTCTTGCCAGATGGAGAAAATTGAAACATTACCCTTGTTTCTTTGCCAGCACAGATCCATTTTGACAAGCTGGAAATGATTTATGGGGAAAAAAATGTATTTACACTGGCAGAGATGTTATTAATTGCCATACAATGTTCACATTTTTGCATTGTTTTGTATATGATTACTTACTAGATTTAAATATACAGTCCAAATACGTGGCTTTTTTTGCATGCTGATTATTATATGACAGACAAACTTACAATACATGATGCATGCTATAAATTTCATTTAAACCTTCACAGACAACACCGCAGGAAAGACATGTAGCAGAAAGCTACAAAGAGTGTTCAAAGGAAATGCACCATTACTATATGTGTGTTCATTTACACAGACGCACACACATGATGCAAATGGTTTTGAAGGACTATATACAGTATATGGGAGTTGATGAATGAAAAAAAAACTCTTGATGGATAAAGATATTACTTTTATTACTTTTCAGAGTAACTGTTGCTATACGTAACTACTAACAAAGGTCCCAAAATGTGTGAAAATGAAAATATTAAAGCAATATATAATTTCCAAGTTGACAATTTTGCATCATAAAAGACTTCCAGATGTACTAACTTATACAGCAGAAGTTTAGAAGGCTATTTTTTTTAGGTACGTTATTTTAAGCAGTTTAAAAATAATAATATATTTGGAGGGAAATTTCCCTCTCATGTACACATGTGGTTACAGGAAAAAGAAAAATTGGGCTATTTAGTGAGAATAAAAGTGGTTGCAGTAATGACAAGTCGATTAATTTCAGAAATTGGCCATTAGTTGCCTACCTGTTTATTGCTCTTACAATATTGTCACTTTTTTACACTAATACAGATGAATATATTTATTACTACTTGCAATTTCAGATTTTAATCTTATATGAGAAAGATGTTCTTCTATAACAGCTATTTTGTCCAGGAAGCATTTATAATGTATCTATGTCCATTGAGCACATTTAAAAATACCCTTATTTGTAGTTGTAGAAATTCATTTTGAAGATCTTAATTTAAAGCAGTCATATCAGCATTCCTATAAGTGTTTGTATACAGCTGTCCCTCAGGTTTAATGTTTTAGTAGCACAGTCTCTCTGCAATTAGTTTTATGCTCCTTAAATGTAAATCAGATGTAAGTCTCTAAAACACTCCCTTCTCTATAGTGTTTTGCAGAGTGTTCCCATTGTATTAGGTTACTCTAGGAGGCAAATAACTCTAAATATGAAACAAAACCATGTGATGTGCCAAAACTACAATTTAGTTGTTTATGATTTATCCAATTCCATTTTTGCTTGGGAAAATGGATTCAATATGTCTATTTGAAATTAGTGCATAAATAAGAGCTTATTGTGAATGATTAATGAGTGTAGTCCTGCTTACATAAGATTAATTCCCCTCAAGGTCAATCTAGCCTACTGTGAATTTGGGCATTTGCCCAGGGACCCCTTGTGGGTGGTCTTCACTTTTCCAAGATGGGACACCCAATAGGAAAGCAGGGACATCCAGCTGCCAAATGTCACATTCAAACTAGTTCTTCCACTTTATCTTTCCTAGAAACTTCCATAAGTTTCAACTCCAAAGGGTCTTCGTAGGATTTATTTGCTGCATACTCCTGCATATGTAATCATCAGCTCAAAAAACTTTGATTGAGCATCTACTTTATATCCGGCACTCTGCTAAGCATCACTGGGTGGCAGAAATTAGAATAAAAATCACTGTTGCTGCTGTTTTAATGAGTTAATAAATACAAAGCATTTAGAGCACTGTCTGGCATACAGTAAGTACTCATTAATATGTACTACTACTTTCATCCAGAATGCATTTGCTTTATGGTAAGATCCTTTTAACCAAGAGGAATTGGAGAAGCAATAACAGTTCTAAGTAAAGTATAAAATTATAGTGTATATTTGGATGTTTTTAACTCAACTATGAAGTCCCTGACACCAGGAATGATATATATTCTTCTCTATAGCCCCAGATACTAGCAAAGTGCTGGTATTTAGTAGGTACTCAATAATTACTTCTTGAACTAAACTGAATTCATTAAACTTCTGAAAAACTTTTGAATTTGAGGGTTATTACTCAAATGTCCTTCTAATTCCTGAACCAGAGTCTTCAATCCTGACCATTTAGGGTTGATTGAACAAACATATAATTCCGTGGAAGAGGAGCTTTTTTCCATCTTAAGATGGCTCCAGGGGCAACAGCAAGAGTGGGGGAACTTACACAGGTTGGAGATGGGGCAAGGACACAGACATGGCTATGTGAGGAGTGGTGTCAAGACAGAAAACAGCAACAGTAACTGAGGAATAGGAAATCTCCACATCTGGGACTGTGAAAAGAAACTGACCTGCATGTTCCAGTAACATGTTGGGAAGACCAGAAGTGGACATTTGTCAATTGTGTGTTAGCCCACCCAGCATGCAAACACCTTCCCTGTTTAAGAGTAATTCCAAAAGAGGTGGGAATCAGGGGCAAAGAGAGAAACAACATTCCTTTCCTCTCTTCCCAGGCACTGAGTTGTAGGCATGATATTGGGGCTTGCTATGGAGATGAAAGGGCCAAGGGCTGCTATTGGCAGTGGTTGTGGGTGAAGAGCCCAGAGACCAGGGGCAAGTGGCCACTGGCAGCAGCTTTAGTAGTAGCTTCCCAAGTTGACTATTTCTGTGGTATTTTTCTGTAAAATTTGCTGCCAAATATGCTTTGGCTTCTGCCTATTTTGTGGGCCTGGTTCTCAAGACTTCCTGGCTAAAGAAATCCCTTATATTTCCCCCATACATTGCTTTTTTGCTTCAGTTAAACAGTCAATTTCCCGTTTACAACCAAGAACCCTGATTTGTACAAGGTCAAGGCCAAATGAAATACATAGTTGTCACTCAAACTCTTGACTGCCCATGTCTGGGATCCTGTGATACTTCCTGACTATGCGACCTTGGGCATGCTACATGTTCCCAGGTGTATCAGTTCATTCTCACACTGCTATAAAGAAATGCCTGAAATTGGACAATTTATAAAGAAACGAGGTTTAATTGGCTCATGATTCCTTGGGCTATACAGAAAGCATGGCTGGGGATGCCTCAGAAAACTTGCAGTCACAGCCGAAGGGGAAGGCGGCAGGTCGTACATAGCTAAGCAGGGGGAAGAGAGTGAAGAGGGAGATGATACACACTTTTAAACAACCAGATCTCATGAGAATTCACTCACAATCACGAGAACAGCCAATCGCCTCACACCATGCCCCTTTTCCAGCACTGGGGATTACAATTTGACATGACATTTGGATGGTGTATTAGTCTGTTTTCATGCTGCTATGAAAAAACACCTGAGACTGGGTAATTTGTAAAGGAAAGAGGTTTAATTGACTCAGAGTTCTGCATGGCTGAGAAGGCCTCAGGAAACTTACAATCATAGAGTAAGGTACCTCTTCACAGGGCAGCAGGAGAGAGAGTGATAGCAAGCAGGGAAAATACCAGATGCTTATAAAACCATCAGATCTTGTGAGAACTCACTCACTATCACAAGGACAGCACTGGGGAAAGAGCCCCCATGATCCAATCATTTCCCACCAGGTCCCTCCCATGACGGTGGGGATTATGGGAACTACAATTCAAGATAAGATTTGGGTGGGGACACAGCCAAACCATGTCAGGTAAGGGCACAAATGAATAGTGATGGCAACTATCTCAGAGCTTTGAAACAAGATTAAATTAGATAATAAACATGAAGTACTTAAAAGAGTTCACAGTACATAGTCCTCAACATAGTTTGCCTATTATCATTGGCTATAAGTGAAGCAAAGCTAACAAATGAGTCTCTGAGCCCTTGTGGCAATAATGTTATCCTGCTTATGTTGCACATCTCACTACTATATCTCCACACCAATGGAAATCATTTAATCATATTTAAGCCGTTTCTCTGATGCATCACACATAAAGAATACAATTTTAAGGAATGGTTTTTATAAACACATGCGTCATTTTCTCCCGTGTTTGATTTTACACATTGTCAAAGAAATAGAAATAAAAGTTGACTTTTGTTTTTTGTCCTTTCATGCTCTTACAACTTATAATTAGACTACAGATTTAGATGAGAGGAAAAAAAACTAGTCCTATATTTCTATGTCTCTTCACAAAGTCCAGCACATAATGGGTGCTAAGTATCTGCACATTAATTGATAGCCAGCATTTAATTTGATTACTAGAGCCATCTGGGCCACTACATGGTATAGTTTGCAACCAACCATCTGGAACCTAGTCCCCATTAGTTAGGACCAGTGACACAAACCACAAAGCCACCCAGATATATGAAGGTATGGCTTGTAATGCCTGCCTAACTAAAGAGAGGGGATCCAATTCAGCCTTCTTCTCTCTAAGTCCCTTGCACTACCTTACACGGTTAAATAAACTGGCTTTCTGGAACAGAGCAGGCTACGTATCCTAACAGTTTTCCTAAGGAGTTTCCAGGCCAGCGCTCCACGTATCCAGGTTGTGGGCAGCTGTAAGATTTGCTCTTCTGAGCCCCTCAAGAAACATTGGAATGATGAGCTTCAGTATCATTTTTTCTCCTTGGGGAGAATACTGTCACTGATTCCTCTCAGCATACACTTTATTATTGTCTATGTTCCCAAAGGCACTTGAGAATATGTGATTAAAGGAATTCCCTACTGTCATAAATACAATAAATCTAACTGGCTTTATTATCTAGCACGGTTTTTTTTTCTCTTTCAATCTAATGCTTCCTGGCTAAAGCTGAAGTCACTTACCAAATCAAGTATCTCTAACTCAACCTTACTTTTTTGATGCTGAATTGAAGGTGTGTAGGTCAAGTGTCAAGTTGCCAGTATACTGGCTGTCTCCAGATCTGGTTTTTAAAAAAAAAGACTTGTATGTTTTGGATATTTTAGGATAGATGATAGATAATAAAAAACTATAAATTTCTCCCATACATGTGTGCACCACCCTTCTCTTTGCAGCATACTTTGCTTGCAGGGTTCTCTGCTGCTCCTACCATTAAGAGGTCAAGTTCTTTTCCCTAACCTTTGAATCAAGGTTGAGCTTATAACTTATCCTGACCAATAGATTGAGGCAGGATAATAGTGTGCCAGCTCCAAACCAAGGTCTCCAGAAGCTGTGAAGCTTCTGCTTTCACTCTGTTGAGGTGATGCTGCCACCTTGTAAAGAGCCTAGGCTAACGTTTTTAAGGATAAGAGGCCACATGGAGTGAAAATGAGCTACTTAAGCTGAGAATTATTTCACCAAACACTTGACAGTGAGAACCAATTGCTAGACACGTGAGTGAGGCCATGGGAAGCCATCCAGCCGCAAATGAGTTGCCATGTCTGACTACAACCTCATGAATGACTCCACATGAGACCTGCAGACGAACCAGAGCTGAACCTAGTCAAAACTACATACCCATAGATTCATGAATAAATAAAAGTATTGTTGTTTTAAGCCGTTAATTTTGGGGGTGGTTTGTTATGTAGCAATAGATAAGTGAGTCTGTGAGTATTCAATACAGGTTTATTCAATGAATAAATAAGTGACTTCATTAGGTAAGAAAAGAATGGGGAATCTCATGATATGATTGCAACCCCTTATCCTTGTGGCCAGTCCAGCACATTAGCAGAACAGGTCAGCACCTATTTGGTGTGGCAACTTTGTCTGTACTTCTTTTTTTTTTTTTTTTTTTTTTTTTTTTTTGAGACGGAGTCTCACGCTGTTGCCCAGGCTGGAGTGCAGTGGCGCGATCTCGGCTCACTGCAAGCTCCGCCTCCCGGGTTCCCGCCATTCTCCTGCCTCAGCCTCCTGAGTAGCTGGGACTACAGGCGCCCGCCACCGCGCCCGGCTAATTTTTTTTTTGTATTTTTAGTAGAGACGGGGTTTCACTGTGGTCTCGATCTCCTGACCTTGTGATCCGCCCGCCTCGGCCTCCCAAAGTGCTGGGATTACAGGCTTGAGCCACCGCGCCCGGCCCTCTGTACTTCTTTATGGTAATGATCACACAGACCTCAAGAGACTAATTTCCTACATGCCCAGAAATTCTAGCAGAGTCTTAAATACAGTCATTAGATTTGCCTTCTAGTCCAAAATCTGTCACTTTTCAAGATAGATGGCTTTTGGAACATTCATGACCCCTCTGAATAAAATAAACAAACCTCCCAGTTTGCCTAGGACAATTCCAGTTTAATGCCCCTTTCACTCTCAAAATACCTGGTTCAGACCAGAAATTATATGGTCACTTTATCTCTGAGTCTCAGCTTCTTATAAATCGGAAACAATGTTAAGCAGAAATGTAGTAGGATTGTTTTCAGAAGTAAACAAAATAGCACCTGTGTAGGTAATAAAGCACTATATAAAAATAGTAAGGAACTACCTATTAATAGTACTGATAAATATTTTTGAAAAAATTATGGCTTAGAAGAGAAATTAAAATGAATTACCTCCCAAATGGTTTCTTCCCACCTGCTATGATTGTAACAGTAACTATAACCATATATTGAATGCCTACTAGGTTCCAGACACTGAAGGAAGCACGTTATGTGTTACGTAAGTGCCCCATCACTTGACCCACTAGTGAATATAAACCAATAATATTCCTAGCAACCAGTTCAATTTCTCTCCCAACTTGTGTCTGGCTTCTGTGCAAAAAGAAAAAAGAAGTCACATCATTTGGCTAGACATTTATTTCAAAACCACCAAATATTATGTAGTGGTTAAGAAATTCCCCAAATACATTTTGACAGAAAACAAATATACCTAGACTTCACATAATCATGGGAGAACATTTTTATCACTCATCCTGATAAATACTCTTATATGTACATCACCTCATTCATCTACAAATTCTTATTATTATCCCTATTTTGTAAATAAGGACTCTTGTGGCCTACAAAAGTTAGACAACGTACTCAAAGTCACTCATCTAGTAAGCAATGAATTCAAACCAAGATCTATCTAATTCCAGAGTTCCGCTCTTAAATTTTCAAGTCCAACATTAGATTACCTTTTGTGGTAGATGACAAATGTAGGGCCACTGCAAAAAAAAAAAAAAAAAAAAAAAAAAAAAAAAAAAAAAAAAAATTTCACTTATTTTAATCCTATTAGGGATAAGCAGATTGGGTTAAATGCTAGCACATTAGAGCCCTGAGGTTTTCAGATGTAAATCAGTAAGTTTAATTGGAATGTTGGATGAGGGGTAAGGAAATCAATAGGCAAAGTATTCAGATGGAGAGAAAGAAGTGGGACAAAAGAAAGGGGGTACGCAAAGGGGAAACCAAGGCAGGAAACAGTGGGGTAGGAAATCCTATGGCTGTTGGGTCAAAGAAAGTCAGCCCTGGGCAATGAGACTTCTCGGGTAGCTACCAGTTTGGAACAAGGTCTAAAAATGGGAGGAATGAGATCCTCAAAACTTAATTTTTTTGCTCTGTTGACAGGGACTAGCACAACCTTCATTTTTATAAAAAGAAGCTCTGTTTTAGGTCTAATTCATAGGCAGAAACACTAATGTCCTCCCATTATTCATTGATGGGTACTTTATACTTGTTTTACTGTTGCTTAATAAATAAATTAGAACATAAACTTGTTCAACAGCCAGTCATTAGTGCAGTTATATCTACTGTTCAGAAAACTGAAGGGCTATTGACTCTGCTCAGTTTAATGAAGGAAAATGAGTCACAAGAGATCTAGGCAGGAATGACTCATAGCTACACCAGCAGCCTTCTCTCCATTGTAAACTACTTTACATCATTTGTAGTCAGCAAGAAGCTAAAAGAATGTTGATGTTTCTTTCCTGAATGGTTAACTTCCTAAGTTCAGACAGACTGAAATTGTGGATAACAGGAAGTCAACATTTCTATGGCAAAGGAACAATTACATAAAAAGCTAGCAGGCAGTCAGATATCTCATCAGCCTTTTAGAAACTGAGTGTAGTGCTGTCCTAAGGAGGCAGGAGAAGATCTTATAGGATGAATCTCCTAATTACAAAGTCCTTCTGATATGGTAATTATCGGAAGGGAGAACTCCGCAAAATCAACAAAACACATAACTGAATTCTACTTTAGAATAATGTTACCACAAAACTCACAAGTAGTTTTTTGGTTTGTCATGAGAACAGTTTTTTTTTTCTCTTTTGTATGCCTCAGCCTTGAAATAGACATGCCACTGATACAGTTATAGATGTTATTAATAGGGACAAAAAGAAAATTTGCCATTTTTCAAGAGAAAATTTTCTCTTAGAAGCAATGATCTGAGTAGACACTGATGGGATGGCCTAGCAATAGGATTCTGCAAGCCAAGACTATGGAAGGAGGCAGATTCTTATGAAAAAGCATTGTGGCCACCAAGGGATAAAATGATCCATAAATTATATACAATTCTTGAATTTAATAAACAAAAGAAGTATACATGGAAATAGTCAAAGCCCACATGGTTCTGAGAGTGGATATTTAGAGACTCAGAAATAGAATTAAAGTAAATTACCGTGGGCAATACCACATCTCTATTACTCTTGGCTTCCCCTTGATCTCAGCTTTACCGAGGCCACCTTGGGGAATGTTTGGAACTCAGATTAGAATTTAATGTTCAAAGAATGATACACAACCAAATTGTAAATAAATGCAATAAAACTTTCTCAAAATTTTCCTGAAGACAGAAGCTTCTATTTAAGGTAAATACCTTCCATTTTAAAATTATGGAGCTGGCATAATGGTGAGAAAAATAGAGATGTCCCTTATACTAAAGATACTTAAAGTTTAGTAGGGGATACCAACAAGCAAACAGGTACGTAATATACATTTATGAAGATCGCTACGATGACATCTATGCTAGGAACTGCACAGAATGCTATGAGAAAGTATAGGAAGAGCTCCTAACACAGATTTGAAGAGTCAGGAGGGCCTTGTTGTATTAGTCAGAGTTCTCCAGAGGAATAAAACCAATAGGATGTGTATATATAGATTTATTTTAGGAAATTGGTTCACATTATTGTAGAGGCTCAGCAAGTCCAAAATCTGATGGGATGGGTGAGAAGGCTAGAGACTAAAGAAAGAGTTGTATTTTAAGTCCAAGGACAGCAGAACCACTTCTTGATAAGGAGAGGTCATTGCTCTATTCAGGCCTTCAACCGACTGAATGAGGGTTACACACATCATGGAAGGCAATCTGCTTTACTCAAAGTCCACCAATTTAAATGTCAATTTCATCCAAAAAACACCTTCATAGAAATATCCAGAATCAGGTTTGACCAAATATGTGGACACTGTGGCCCACCTAAATTGACACATTAAATTAACCATTATACTTCCTAAATATATGGTCTCTACAGCGAGACTAGAAGGATGAATAAGAGTTGATCATGTAAAGGCAGAATAATGGGGAGATGGAGAGAAAGCCTCAGGCAGAGCTAAGAGCATGAGCGAAGGCCCACAATGTGGTATTACCAAGTTCAAGCAGGGCAAGGGTTTTTGTCTGTTTTGATCACTGCTGTATCTTTAGCATGATCAACCATGCCTGGCCTATGACAGAGGCTTAATGAGTATTTGTGGAATGATTCAGAGTTAAAGGGTGAAAACAAACCATGTTAGACAGTATAGATTCATCTTACAAGCATGGGAAGTCATTGGTGTTTTTTAAGCAAAAAGTTTGCATTTTTAAAAACTCAAAATTATTATCAAATGCTAATCATAGCATGATATTGTATTCATCTGAGTCACAATATAGGAACTAGATTTAATAGGCCACACAGTCTGTTTTTTTCTAGAGTGCTTTGGCTTTTCAATGTTTTTATTGATAACCTTTTGTTGTTGTTGTTGTTGTTGTTATTGTTGTTAGAGACAGGTTCCCTCTCCATCACCCAGGCTGAAGTGCAATGGTACGTTTACAGCTCACTCACTGCGGCCTCGAACTCCTAGTCTCAGGCAATCCTCCCACCCAACCTCTTGAGTAGCTGTGACTACAGGTGTGCACCACCCTGCCTAGCTAATAACTTTTTGATAATACAGAATTTTAAACAGTAAAATCTGAGCATTATAATACATTGAGAATGGAGCTTCAAGCAGATTTGATAAGGATCAGCATGCCATAATGGTGATTTTTTTACTGGTATGACGATAATAATATGGCCTTGCATTTGCTCATAGAAATGCTTTTTCATTTTCAAAGTGCTTTTCAATCATTAATTAATACTTATAATGCTGCTTTTAGAACTTTCATTGTATCACTCATCATATTGGTATAAAATGGTTAAGGCAGGAAACACACACACACACACACACACACACACACACACACGGACGGACGGAACAGCTTCTCTATAATAGTAGTGAGATACAAATGCTTTATTTTGTCACCAATTAATATCTATTTTTGTCTTTCCTTTTCCTGAAAGCTGTTCCCTCTAGACTCAAACTACTAAGGTCAACAAGTAAAACTGTAGAGAAAAGTGAAAATGGGACAGAGAACCAAATGTTCTTCTCTTTCTTCCCTCTTTATCCAAACTCCACTTTTGTGTGTCAAAATGACTTAGGAAAGATTTTTTTAATAACATGAAGGGGAGAAAGGATAAAAAGGCAATAAAGGACAGTAGTAACTAGGGAGAAAGGAGCCACTTGAAAGACAGATCTATAAGGGCAAAAACAATTAAACTGGTTCAGGATCCTAAGAGATATCTTTGTCTCTTTAGAGTGAAAGCAGAAATTTTGTGTTATGGACTGAATTGTGCCTGACCACACCCCATCCATTCGTATGTGGAAGCCTTAACCCCAGTAGCCCAAAATGTGATATTTGGAGATAGGGCCTTTACAGAGGTAATTAGGTTGAATGAGAGCATATAGGTGGGCCTTCATTCAATAGGACCATTGTCTGTATGAGAAGAGGAGATTAGGACTCAGGCACAAAGGGAAGACAATGTGAAAACAATTGAAAATACCCTCTGTAAGCCAAGGAGAGAGGCCTTAGAGGAAACCAACTATGCCAACACCTTCATCTTGGACTTCTAGCCCCCAGAACTATAAGGAAATAAATTTCTGTTGTTTAAATCTTTGCTGTGACAGCCCTGGCAAACTAACAAACTTTGCATATAGTGATAAACTTGTTTCATTATTAGAACAAAGATCTTTTCCAAAGAAGTTCCAGTTGTATCTGTAACAAGTCCTCTAGTAAAGTTATTGTGTTGACCGGTATAATCAAACATTGATTTATTGTTCTAACTGCCCAGAATCCTCCAGTTAGATCCAAGCTGACATTTTCATGGAAAGAATAAACCAAGAATTGGATTAGTTTAAGTCCATTGGATTTTCAGAAATAATTTCAATATTACTCAAGTATGTTAATAATGGTGTTTTTCCCCTTGTTTTGCTCCAATCTATGGGTGGCCCTATGTCTATGTGAAGAACAGAGCTGCAACGCAACTGTCTTTGATGGGTATTTCTGTACATTTATGAATACATGCATATATAATTTTATAGTTTACAAAGTTCTAATGATCCATTATCTCACTTGATCTTCACAACAATACCGAGATAAATCAAGGAAGATGTTATAGCCTTTTTGTTTAACTGATGAGAAAAAAGTTCAGAGAGGATAAGTCACTTGCCCAATATCACACAGCTTGTAGAATCACTGTACTCTGCTACATGCTGACCAAATCGATTTACTTTTCCTCCCGGACCAGATGTTCACAAATTATGGCTCACTGGCCAAATCCAGCTTGCCACTTCTTGTTGGGAATGAAGATTTGTTAGAACCCAGACACACTCATTTATTTACATATTGTCAGGGACTGCTTTCATGCTACCACAGCAGAGCTGAGGAATTGAAGCAGGGGCTGTATTGTCCGAAAAGCCTAAAATATTTCCCATCTGGCCCTTTAAAGAAAAGGTTTGCCAATCCCTATTTTAGACACACAACCAAGCTACATTTCCCTGAAATCTCTTTTGCAATCTTTTTCCTCTGGGGCATAGGCAGAGGACCCAGTGGAAGATTCTAAGGCCGTAGAGAAAACTCAGAGCCTCTAGATGGAAGACAGTGTAGAGTGGCATAGAGCAGAGCCCCATAGCAATACAGGATTGGTCTAGGACCTGCATGAGAATAAACCTTAATTGTATTAAGCCACTGAGGTTTGGAGGTTTTAACAGCAATTAATTTATCCTAAGACAAAAGCAGAACTTGTATCTTTTTATTCAAAATCTGGAACTGTTCCCCTGCTTGAACTAAAGAAAGTAGCCAGAAATGAAAAGGAATACGGAACCAAGAACAGAGTCTAGAGCTCAGGACATCACACTGATCCCTCTTAGAGTAACCTTACAGCAGGAAGAGGCAAATGGGTTTCATCTCACCTCTCTATTCTCACAGTAGCTGACTCAGGTGCTTCTTCTGAAAGCAAAGCTTCAGAGGCCACCTCCAGGCTCCAAAGAAAGCGGCGGCAATGCCAATTAACAACGCCTACCATGGGATTGGAATTTTGGAGTGGATGTTGCCATCCACACCTCTGCTATTCTCCTGAATAATGAGAAAGCATTTTCTACCTTAAGGGTATGAAAGGAACAGCTTTCAATATGAGCTGCACTGTCAAATATGCTGCTACTAATTAACAGAATTAGAGGCATATCCTAAACACCAATTTCAAGTGATTCGGCATGGTGAGGAGCAGTGTTTAAATCAGAGAATTAAAAACTAAAAATAAAAAACATAAGACCACATAAACTGAATGTCACCAAATAATAAATACTAGACCTTACACCAGAAGTTTGGCTCCATCTTTCTTTCAAGTCACTTATTTGTCACATAGAGATTTCTCCCAACTATCTTCCCACATTAAGTGGGAAGGTTTATTATTATTATTTACTTTCCTAAGCTTTTCTGCATTTAGCTGGGAAAGTGTGGAAAGGGAGATTCTCATGGGGAAAAAATCCATTTGATCTGGAACAAGACACAATTAAGAAAAAGAAAAAAATGATCTTTATTTCTTCTGCCACTTGGAGTTAGTCCTCAAGCAAGCCGTGAATCTCAAAATTCTGCTCAAGTCTTCCGTGTTTCCTCCAGCTTGCTCCTGCCAGTGAATGCAGACGTCCTCGGAAATACGGTCTGCTCTGAAGTTTCATTATATGTCTTTCATGAGTATTTACTTTCAAGGCAATTATAGTAAATAGAAATGAGGAGGCAATATGCAATTTCCCCCGACCCTTCTTTCCCTTATTTTGGTAACCACCATTGGAGGTCATTCTCCTGTTGCTGACAAATTTTCCATCCTGTTTTCCAGCGTATTATTTTTATATATTTACCAGGTTGCTTACAGGCACTGCAGCACCAGTGAAAGGTTTGTGGTAAGTGGTTCCTGCTCGAGTGAATTACCCAGCTTTCATGAACAGCCATGCAGAAGCAAAGCAGGCAGAAAAATAATGAATACATTTTAACCACAGCAGTCTCCCCAGCTATGAGCGTCTCACCACCATACAATTTCCCCACGAGGAAAGACAAGATTGCACTGTCATTAGAATAGGTAATCATTAGATTTATCTTTTATATAATTTGTAACATCTTAAACTATTCTATGTAGCCTCATTACTGCCAAGAGTCCTCTTTAACTGAGATGATAAGTAAATAAACTAGAAATTACACACCAACAAGAACCTAGAATATGTTGTTTTAGTGTATGTCTGAGAGCTCCCTTCAGCAAACCTAATCTGCACAGCAGTTACCATTATTTCTACCTCAATGAGCATCTCCTAATTGCTGTGTTATTGCTTGTGAAGAATATATTATTAAAGTCCACAACTCATGACTTGTTGCACATCTATCCATGAAAACACTTTCATTTCATCAGCTGTTAATCGGTTTCAAATGGGATGATCGGCAGAAGGGTCCCCCCACCCCGAATGCCTGTTCATTACCATTTCCTAATGCCAATGTATCCTTCTAAAGTCAAGATGCATTCATAATTTATTCAGAGACCTGAAGACTTTTATTAAACCAAATCTATTTAATTCTCCATGAATCAGCTCAAGATGATTTTGGTGGCTTTTTATAATGAACAACAATTAGAAACTCCAAGGACTCAGAACCCACTTTTAGTTGTTAATGTTTTATGCTCTGCTGTTGGTCTGTTGCCAGATAATGATCCACAGAGCATTAAAATTTTGTATTAATATTATCTTTACAAATGTGATATTGCTCAGTGGAAGATGAGGTTTCCATAGGCTTCTTTCTGTTTGTGTTAGGTGGTTGTCAGAAATTTTATATTAGTTAGATATTTGAGGCTGAAATATTGGACTCCGAGTCAGGGATTTAAAAATCTTGACCCTTTTCCTTCCTTTACTATAGGATAGTCTGGAGTAGGTCATTCACATCTGTTCATTTTCAATCATAATTAAGTCAAAACAGCCTTGTGGCCTCTGAATGAATTTAAGAAGGGTAACAAATTTTAAAAATAGATTTCATTCTTTAATAACCAAATAATAGCTTCCTTAATGATTGAAAACAATATGGGTCAAGGACCATACTTAAGTATCAATCAATAAATATACACAGATAACATATATTCTTCTAAGAGTGGGAAGTTAGTACATTTTCATTCACTTGTGACAGAGATTTGGAAAGATGATCATCAACACTCAACAAATTTCTCCCAGCATACCTGATTCCAGTAAGAATTTGACTTTTCAAGGACCCTAGAGGTCATCATAATGACCTGGTCAGAACTCAAATAAAATATTTATAAGAGTTGAAAAGCAGAAGTAACCAAAGTTCTCTTTGACTGAATGCTGTACTTTAGGAAGAACATACCTGGGGTGGAAAAAGACCAGGCTGACACCCACGTAGCCGGTCAGATTCGCCAAATCAGCCAGTACAGTTATATGAGCCAGTGATCCATTCTTACTCCAAAAACTTCAAAAGGATGGCACCACTCTATTATCCATGAGATTTTGGATGAGTCTGGTTTGAGAATGAGTGACAGAGATGCTGCCAAGCCACGCCACCCCACCTCTCCCATAACATTCCTATTCCCACCTAGAGCCTGGCCAACCCGATAGCTACAAAAGTCAGATTGGCTTTATTCTAAAAATTCAAGCTCTTTAAAAATAACACTGGACTATTAAGGAGAAGATTACCCTAGGCCAGAATGCAAGGGGGGAAATCTTGTAGTATTTACTAGGCTAACCTTTGCTTTAGTGTTTTGCCTTTAGCCTTTTCCAAATGTCACCCACACGAAACAAACATAAGAACTCTGCCTTTGGATTTTCCACAGAGAAAATATTAAAGACATCATCTATGTCACCAGAGCATATGGTCAGAGGGATGAGATCTGTAATCAGATTACCCAGATTCAAATTCTGCCTCAACCATGTACCACCTGGATGACCTGGTACAATATTTAGCTTCAGTTTTCTTATCTGTAATGGTATAGACATAATCATAATTCCGACTTCGTAGACCTCTTGAAGGAATTAAATTAACTATTTTATGTAAAGCCCTTAGAACAGTACCTAGTAACTAAGAAGTGCTCAATAAATGTTAGTCATTTTCATTCAATGGACAGAGGCTTACCAAGTACCCACCGTAGCTTAGACATTATTTAGGCACTAGAGATTTAGCACAATTGACAAAAATTTCCATCTTCTTGAGTTTCATTTCAGACTCTAGATAAATAAGTATATGTAATATAAAATTGATACTATATGACTTAGGAGCAATGGAAAAGAAATTAAGATGGTAGGAATACAGGCAATTCTGAAGTTGTTATTTTTAATATAATGAAAGGAAGCCTAACCGAGAAGGTGACATTTTAGTGCAGGCCTGATGGAAACAAAAGAGTGAGCCAAAAAGATATCTGGAGGAAAAGTGGTTTGTGCAGAGGAAACAGCAAGTGCAAAAGCCCAGAGGCAGAGCGTGCTTAACGTGTTTAAAAAATAGCACAATAAATATTAGCTACTCAGACCTGCTGAATCTTTAAGGCGTTGCATCTCTGGAATCTGCATTATAACAAATGCTTTAGGCATTATTGGTAAGTACATGCTGATCTGATTGATCCCTTTTTATTCTACACAGATCTGTGAGTCTTCATCATTCCATCGCTGACTTGCAGCTGCCCTATAGACAGATGAACTTGGAATCTGCTTTGGAGAGAGATGCAGTGGTTGATAAAAGCCAGAAAGCACGCTGGCATACATTTACATTGGATGAAATACCAATTCCATTTAGCTACAGTATGAGATGCTTCTTTTATTTGCATGGGAGATCAACCATATAAGGCATAATAACTTCTTTCAGAAGTTCATTGCTAGTCCCATACTAGCTTATCCCAGCAGGAATGGCTGGCAGCTCTTCATGCAGTAAGTGGAAAGCTATAGTCTGTCAAAGCATCAAGCGCTAATGAAATAAACAAAAACTTTTCTTACCTGAGGCAGGTGCCAAAGCCTGCTACTCTAAGTGCCCCCACTGGACACAATTTAGACTTGCTTTCAAATGTTAAAAACAAATAGGTTCTCCTAAGTGCAATTAAAACTAAGCCACACATCGAATCTATTGATACTGATGGAGCTATTTTGATTCCAAGGCTCTTAAGAGTGGTTCCTGAGACTATCACATAATTTGGCAATTATTGTTTTATGCTAATATATGACAAGGAATTTCAAAAACAGTCATGAGCTTCCTAGACTTTTATAATAACCTTGAATCAACAGTGAGTATTTCTCCAAAGAACAAAGTAGTTACCATGCCATTATAGCACAATATGATTTAATTTAAATGATTAAATATACTGGTTTAATAAGATGTATTTCCATATTAAAAATACTTTATATCCCCTCCTGTTTCATAGTTCCTTTTCCCACCTCAGAGTAAAAGTATAATTCCCACCCACGCCAATTATTTCACTATTTCTTTTGACTTAAGGGTTGTATTGGAGAGGTTTCTTCCTATCTAGTTTTTTAAGCCAATCTAAAAAGGCTCCTCACGAGTATCTGCAGTTCTTACCACCAACAATTTACACTGTGGGCAAAAGAAACTTCTATGGCAAGATGAAAGAGGGTACTGAGTCATCCTGACTATATCTATAATCATCCTATCTACAGGCATCCTAAAGAAATAACCATAAATGTTTGTAGATTTAGGAATACCCTTAACAACAGTGTTCATCATATCTAAAAAATGCCAATTATTATGCATCCCAGCCCCACGTGGATACCTCTATTTAACTTAGATTATTAGTACCTAACAGAATGAAAGGCCAGCAATGTTTGGCCAGGAGAGAAGAGTTAAGAATATGAGATAGGATACTTTCTAGCAGGGCAACATGGTGGAAGAAAATTGGCAACGGAAGAGCATAAAATCATTAGGCTCCTAAACCTAATGGATAGTGTTTAGGAAGATGCTGAGAGACGATGGCCCATAAAGAAGAGAGAAGAAGATATTTAAGACAGGTTTTACCTACTGCCTTCTCCCCAACCATGGAAGAATTCAGGGTGCTTTGCACAACATTCAAGGCCTTTAGGTTTTTTCTCTAGTCCTTCACCTAACCCAATTTTCTCTCTTCACCCAGTCTTTGTATTTCTTCTTAAGTTCCCAAACCCTAAGCAAGTGCTGAAAATGTATCCTTCAAGCCCAGATACGGCAAATACTCCCAGTCCCAAGCTAGACCACTAAACAGACCGCACTTCCTAATCATTCTCAACACATACTCCAATCAGCCACTAATGATTTATCATTATTGACTGGTAAGAGAAAGCTATTTATTTGTAATTTTAACCCTGGCCCAACTAGTAGTCATGACAACCTCTGTTGTTCATGCTGCCCAGTGATAGAGACTAAAAATGATATCATGTTATGAGAATGGATCATAATTTAGTTAACAAATTCTCTGTTGAACATACAGTTGCTTCCATTTTTCATAACATGATCAAAAAACTTTTGCAATGAACATATTTCTAAAATATAGAAGAATATAAGCTGCATAAGATAAGTTAGTTGGGTCTGTTTTGCTCATCTAACACAAGGCCTAGCACTTAATAGATGCTTACTAAGGATTTCATGACTGACAACTGATAGAGGGAAAGAAAGACCTTTGAGAAACACTGCAATCCAACAACTCATTAATATGTAGGAGCACAGATGAAAGAGAAGTTAATTTTACTTATGAAGAATTAGAAGATGATACAGAGAAGAACGTTTGAGCTGGATATTAAAGGATAAATAGAAATTAAATAGAACAGGAAAATGTGGAGGCAAGCATTCCAGATAGAGCAGCAAGAAATAAAAATAAAGATGTAGAAGTACATTAGCTTTTGAAAAATTCTGAATCAGTGTTATGTATGTTTTGGAGCAATGATATAAATCCAGAAGACTAATAGCCTAAGACTAGATTTTGAAAGATCTTGTATACATGCTAAGAAATTTGGACTTAATCTTATAAAAAAGGGAGATGAGCAGAGATGGGTTCTTTAGACACAGGTATCATACTTTCTTTTTTTTTTTTTTGAGACGGAGTCTCGCTCTGTGGCCCAGGCTGGAGTGCAGTGGCCGGATCTCAGCTCACTGCAAGCTCCGCCTCCCGGGTTTACGCCATTCTCCTGCCTCAGCCTCCCGAGTAGCTGGGACTACAGGCGCCCGCCACCTCGCCCGGCTAGTTTTTTTTTTTTTTGTATTTTTAGTAGAGACGGGGTTTCACCATGTTAGCCAGGATGGTCTCGATCTCCTGACCTTGTGATCCGCCCGTCTCGGCCTCCCAAAGTGCTGGGATTACAGGCTTGAGCCACCGCGCCCGGCCTAGGTATCATACTTTCAAGCATTTCTCCTTAAGATTAAACAGTTAAGTGTGTAAATATATTTATTAGAAATGTTTAAACAAAATTTATTATAATATTTAAAACTAAATGTAAATGACCATTAAAGGGGTAAAGTTAAATGAATGATGGTCCATATATAAAATTTAACCACTAAAAACAATGATGATCTTTAGTTATCGTTATGGAAAGCATGTCCACACTATATCGAGGGAGAAAAGAAGGTTACAAAATATGCGAGCATGATCTCTGTTTTTTTCTGTTTTAAGTGACATATGTATAGAAAAGACTCTGGAAGGATAGACACCAAAATATTAGCAATGGCTATTTCTGGATAGCATGATTGGGGGAAATTTTTATTCTATGTACTATTTTTTACATTTTACTGCCTATTTTTTACATTGTAGATGTATTATTTTTTAAAATCAGAAAAACAGTGACTTTTTAGAAAGAAGTCAATTTTATAGGTAAGTTTACTTACCAAATAAGATTTACTTCATCTTTCTCTTTGTTTCTGTGTCTCTGATTCTCTCTTTCTCTGTTAGGTCATACATGTCTAGATCTATCTTCATAGTCATCTTCACCCTAGTTAGGAACACTTGGGCTCAATATACTTCATTGTTCCTAAATGTCTGAATGGTACTGCAAGAAGCTTGGCAGGAAAATAGTATTCAACATGCTGAATAATAATTGTGATTATGGAACTACAGGTCCAGTTGAAACCTGGTAAGAGTATTAAATGTGAAAAAGCAGTCGTTACAGGCCACAAGGCATTGCAAAGACACGTGAAGGAAAGTAAAAGGCAGTCTAAATAAGGACCTAACTTAGCAGAGCAGTTGTGGTGGGAAAGAGACTTTCACAGCCCAAAAACTGGTTGTATAAAACTGCAACAGCTGTAGACCACAGTCAGAAAATGAAGAGATCAGATGTGTCAACTCTTCAGGGGCCAATTAAAGTCTTCACAAAGATAAAAGTAAATTCTAGCCATAAACTGGGTCTATCCTGACTCTCTTACAGCTTACAGGTAAGAGAAGGAACCCAAGTAGTTCTGATGACACAGCTGAAATGCAAATTGTGGCAAGAGAGAACATATAAATATATACTTCTCCATTTTTTTTTTTTTTTTTTTTTTTTTTTTGAGATGGAGTCTCACTCTGTTGCCCAGGCTGGAGTACAGTGGCACGATCTCAGCTCACTGCAACCTCTGCCTCCAGGGTTCAGGCAATTCTCGTGCCTCAGCCTCCCAAGTAACCTGGATTACAGGCGCCCACCACACACCCAGTTAATTTTTGTATGTTTTAGTAGAGATGGGATATTGCCATGTTGGCCAGGCTGTTCATGAGCTCCCGACCTCAGGTGATCCACCCACTTCGGCATCCCAAAGTGCTGGGATTACAGGCGTGCGCCACTGTTCCTGGCCTATTTCTCCAATTTAAAATATGTGATTTATAGGCTAGGAAAATGAATGTAGATAATTCTCACCCAGAAAGAAACAGAAAAGAAAGCAAAATATTTAGAGAATACTTTCATTTTATTTTAAAATGTACATGTAATAAGTATGTATGACACTTGTTTTATTATTGCTAATAATATTTATACAATGAAAAGGCATTTATAGTTCACTACTATATCCTCAGTGACTAGAATAGTGTTGGGAACACAGTAGGTGCTCAATAAATATTTATATTATTAATTTTCTACTAACGAATTTTAGAAGGAAGTTATACAATTGGTTTAGACAATAAATCAGAGAATTCAGGAATAATAATTCTGGTGAAATATATTAAATTCTTAATAAAGACATGAGGTATGATAATTAATAAGTCATTTATATTTGGTGCTCAAAAGTAATGCTCTCAAAGGGCCCTCCTGCTTTAAGCATTCTATGATATTAGGCAGAATGAAATTGGAAAGCTTGAGCTTGGAAATCAAACATTAGAATCCTGGGTCATCATTTAATGTTGTGACTTTGAGTAAATTACTTGTTCTATTACCAAGATCCTTACTTATCTCATCTTTAAAATGAGGACAGTAATAAAATCTGCCCAACTCATCACATATATTTATTTTATAATGTGTTAAAATTCTAAATAAGGGTTATTTTGTGGTAGAAGAATATTTTTTTTTTGGACAACTAATTTACGTTTTTATTTATATTTGACACAATAAGGTCTTGATAATTGAGTGACTGCATTCTATTAAGCACATTGCAAACATTACCTCTTTACTTCAAAGTGTAGGCAATATCTTAATTTTATGGAAAAGGAACTGATGTTCAGAGAGGTGCAGTAACTTGCCCAAGGTCACACGACCAAGAACTGGTGAAGTCGTTCAGTTAGTACTGAACCACATCATAAGCTTACCTTAACTAACTACGTTTTCAACAACCCTGTTTCCAAATAAGTTTACATCCTGAGGTACTGAAAGTTGGACTTCAACATATCCTTTTAGGGGAATACAACTCAACCCGTAAAAAATGGTTATCCTCAACAATTCAGGTTATTGAACATGAATCAAATGAAACACGTTATAAAATGGACAAGTTTTAAAACAGAGTCACAGGGAAAGAATATCTATAGAAGTCTAAACTCCTATCAGTATCCATCGTTCAGCAAAAGTAAATATTTAAAATCCTACAGGAGCAAGGTTAAGAAGGAAATTTAAAATGAATTAGCACCCAGAAAAGCTCATAATTGTATTCACTCTATGTAAAAAGCATCTTAAAAAAAAAAAAAGAAAGAAAGAAACTGTAAAAGTTACTAGACCTGTTTGTATTCAAACGAGCAGTTTAATTACCAGAGGAGACAGAGATCTAACCCCATATATATCTACCCATACAAATCATTCTCAATATTACTTTCCAGAGAATTGAAATCTGGAGGAGAGAAACTCCCTCATTCTGTCATCAATGTCTGCTGATTTCGGTGAAGCATAAAGGCGCCCAGGCACAGGAAGGTAAGTGGTAGGAGTAGAAGCCTTGTCATTACCCAGCAGTATGGATCGTGTTATTGTGTCTGACCCTGAGTTCTGCATGGTCACCCACCTCTGCATTGAGTACCCAGGGGATAATTCATCATAAATGAAAATGTTCTTGGTAAAGGTGGGGGGAGGAGTCACTGGTCATGGCTAGAGCTGGGATTTATGGCATTATAATAAGTTAATTAACTGCTGCACTCATTGCATTTTAAAGAATGAGAATAGCATCTAAACGCACATGCTTATTAGAAAAGATATCTTAAGGCATACCAAATGCTTGTTAAGGAAGGTGTCTCAAGATGAATTAAAATATAGTTTTATGAGGTCTAGCCCTACACATTAATCATAAGAACTAGAGAATTACAGACTAATAGTGCCATAAAGATTTGATTGGGTTACATTTGTGGGCATATGCTGAAATTGCCAGTTCTGAAAAATACAGGAAATACTAATAGGAATAAGTTGATTTTATTCCAAAATAACCAATGCTCCTGGATATTTGGGGAGATTCTAAAACTAGTGAATAGGATGTTAATAAATGGGGAGAAAAATCTTGATTTATTGTTTTGAGGTGTTTCAATATAGTCACAGAAAATCATTCCAAAAATAAATTTATCCAAAAACAATTTTATAAAAACCATGATACAGAAAAAAAAGAAGGGCAAAAAGGTCAGAGAACACAAACAACTAAAAATCTAATGAAGAGAAAAAGGTAAAATGTTACAATTTTTTAAAGTGAGAAATGAAACGCAACAAATAGAGAAGACTTCAGAGT
Source organism: Macaca mulatta (assembly GCF_049350105.2). Lineage (NCBI taxonomy): Eukaryota > Metazoa > Chordata > Mammalia > Primates > Cercopithecidae > Macaca > Macaca mulatta. The sequence goes on along the minus strand of NC_133406.1, from coordinate 152,292,875 downwards.
TCAACATGGTTGTATGTTAATAAATTTCAAAACACCAACACATTTAATGCTTTATGTAAACTAAAATATATCAAAATTAGCACAACATGTTAAAAATTAAAATAAATTGAGAAAGTTATCCAAAGGTTACATCCATGTCCCTAGAAAAGGAACTTAGTGACATCATAGATTTACTAGTAAACGCCTTCAAATTCCTTCAGACTTTCAAGGAACAGATCTTTCCCACATTATATGTTCTGTGAGAAAACAGGAAATGATTAAAGGTAATCCAGGTCATTCTAAGAAACATACCCTAATTTTCACATACTTAACAGAAATACAAGGAAAAAACATAGAACTGAAATGTCAATAAAGGAATTAGAAACTTAAATAAAATGCCAGCAAATAACTCAATAATATAGTAAAAGTTAATCTTTTACTTCTAATCAAATTATGTTTATTATAGGAATCCAGGAATAGCCCCAAATTAGAAAACCTACTAATATAGAATATCAGCAGACTTAAATTCAAATCAATTACAAAAAGTAATCATCTCAAACGTGGATATATCTTCTAAACTTCTTAAAGTAAGATACATGATTCAAACCATCAGCCAACATTTTACTTAACGGTGACAAAATAAATAATTCTCATTAAAATATGATTAAAATACAGATACATAAAATTACTGTCATTTAATATTGATATCATTAATAACAATCTGACATTCATTAAGTTCTTATAATATGCCAGGCCCTGGCTAATGAATATACATGTTATTTATTTTATATCATTTCAAAAAGTTGAGACATAAAACATGAAATTAGAAACATAAAAGAAATAAAATATGATTATAGGTGACTTGGTTTTAGAACATAAAAACCAAAAGAAATCAAGTGAAAAGCTGTTTGAATTCATTAGCAGTTGCTATAACAGACAAAACATTTTCTTACACACCAAACAAGGCAATAGAACAAAGTAAACTAAAAAGAGATCTCATTTATAATCACAAAGTAAAATTTAAATTATCACAAGAAATGATGTGTTATGTGATAAGTGCAATACTTTACTGAGAGACATAAAAAATGAATAAAAGAGGCATATTAGTTTATTTTCATACTGCTATAAAGAACTACTGACACAGGGTAATTTATAAAGGAAAGAGGTTTAATTGACTCACAGTTCAGCATGGCTGGACAAGTCCTCAGGAAACTTACAATCATGGTGGAAGGCAAAGGGAAAGCAAGACACCTTCTTCACAAGGCCGCAGGAAGAAAAAGTGCCGAGCGAAGGGGGAAGAGCCCCTTATAAAACCATCAAATCTCGTGAGATCTTACTATCATGAGACCCGCATGGGGGAAACTGCCCCCATGATTCAATTACCTCCACCTGGTCTCTCGCTTGACACGTGGGGATGATGGGGATAACAATTCAAGATGCGATTGGGTGGAGACACAAAGCCTAACCATATCAAGAAGAGACCTGACATTCCTAAATGCGAAGACTAATTTTTATAAAATGTGAGGTTTTGCTCTCAAAATGTTTAGTGTATTTGTTAAAATTCTAATTCAAATTCTAATGAAATTTTTTCCTAAAATTGACCAAATAATTTTAAAGTTGATTTGAAAGTATAAACAGGAGAATAATAATTGTTTTAAAGAAGAACTAATTTTAACAGAATATTAAAACACATAAAGCTAAAATAATCAGGCCTTGTTTGCAAGCATAAGAAAAATCAGATCACTAGAGAAGAATAGCCCACTAAAACGTAACCCATTGTACATACACAGTCAGTATTTGAGTAGGCCTGTGTGACATATTTAACAAAAAATAATCCTAGCTTACTTACATGAGGAACATAACATTTAATCTCATTTAAGCCTCTTAAGAGAGAAGGACTTTCTAAAGCAAAAGTCAACAGGAAGAGAGAAAGGGGCAGTAAATAGAGGAAAAGCACTGGAAATTTTTATAAACTGAAAGAATTATTTAAAAGAAAGAAAAAAAGAAGGAAGGGAGGGTAAAGGGAAGAGGAGGGAAAGGGGGAAGAAAGAGGAGGAGAAAGGAAGGAAGGAAGTGGAGGGTAGGAAAGTGAAGAAACTAAAACCATAGCAAAGTAAAAGAATACATTTAACTATACAAAAAGCAAAAACTGTACTAGAAAACTAAAAGGCAAATTAAAAGATAACACATCTCAGTGAAAAAATAGTAGAAAACACATTAATTTAAAGGGATGTCTTTACTTTCTGTAGAGTTCATATAGATTGATACACATCCCTAGGATAAATAGGAGCTTAGAGGCCACCCCCAAGAGATTCAACTCAAATACTCCAAGTGCCCAGGTGAGCCAAGTAAAGAGGCAAGCAGGTAGGCAAAGAGCCCAAGCACACGTGTGACAGATAGGAGCTGGCGAGCCAGGTGGGGTGGTGGCAGGATCCTAGCAGAGTGTTCTCCTGCTGAAATGTGGGCGCGGTATTATCAGATCTTCTGCTCTTTTCAGGAGAAACCAAAACTTCAGATTTTTAGAAGACTGACCAATTTGTTCAGCAACGTGCTGACAAAACAATGCAAGCACAGTGAGCTACATGTCATATAATCTACCAGTTTACAACCCCTAACTCACACAATTAATGGGGAAATAATAGTAAAAATACTTTGAAAGTGAGTTGAAGATCAACTATTCATCTTGTTTGTTAGCTAGTCATATTGCTCTCATTTGTATCGGGAATCTTCAGGATGTAAGGAATTTCAAAACCAGGCAAGAAGTAGTAAAGACAGCCTCTGCTTGCTGTCCCATTTTAATATCCACTGGCTCAACCTCTCACCACTAGGCCCTACCATGACCATCCCTAGGCTGTAGCTACCCTCAGGTACCTGCAGGTAGCCAAACACTCACATTCTTTTGTCCCTGTGGTTGTTTCTTCCTAGAATTTTCTTTACTCTTGATAAAGAAAATCTTATTTACTCTTTAAAGCTTAGTTCAAATGTTACTCCACTGTAAAACCCCAGGCAGAATTAACCATCAAATCAACACATCTGTTGAGTATCTGCTCTTAATCAGGCAGTGGGGACTACAGCAGCAAACAAGACAATCATCTCTGCCTTCGTGGAGCTTGCACTCTACTTTCCCATAGCCGTTAGTTTCTGAGTTACAGTCCTTGGCATGTTCCTGTTTATAATTGTTCACTGCCACCCCCTACTCCCCCAGGTCTGTGAGCTTTTTCAGAGGAAGAATGTGTGCTCCTGTAGTCCATACTCTGTATTCCCAATTTCAGGGTTTATAAACTGTTTGTGTACACAGTACACATTCAATATATGCTTGTTAAATGTAGGAGGGGAACTATCCTGTTATGAAAAAAACCACCACCATGATTATGAAATCCTAAACTTTTTATGAAAAAACAAAAAACTCAAACTAGGGTAAAATGTTTAAAGGTAATTTAGAAGTCAGTACTATTCATTACAATTTCCTCGTACTCAGTGCTACACTGCTACATTCTGCTTTCCCTAAAGAAATGACAAAAACACTGAAACATTAATCAATCCAGATATCTGCTAATCACTCTTACAGTTAGTTTGAGCAACAGAAAAGGAGTCAGTATACTTAAATTAACCCTGCAGAGATGTATTAGCATAGAAATCCAACACAAATCTGTTTTGACATCTGGAGTTCGGTGCAGTAACTGTACCCAAAACGGACTCATATTGGGCATGTCCTCTGAAAGCATCTGCAAAATCGTTTCTTCTGGTGTCAAGCCACAAAAGATTCCTACCACAGAAATTGTCCTGAGTCCATGGATAAGGTCTACAGTTTGGGCTAAAACAAACAAACAGAAAAAGTTAATGATCAAGACAGGAAGTGAGAGTGCTGAATTTATAACTACATTCAATGCTGTTCTGGCTGTGAGCTTTACATAACAGAGTTGGGCTTGTTAAAATAAGAAACCATATAAGATGCATGTAAAGACAGGCATTTGTGCTCTGTAGGCATTATTATGTACTTACCAAGCTCTCCCTATGTCTACATGTCTGTCTCTCTCAGTGGACTGAAAATTCTCTGAAGGTGAGAAGACACAGAACATCATACACCTTATAGTGCCTTGACCAATGACTTGCATTTACTAGGTGTGCAGTGAAAAGTATTTTCACTATTAGAATATGTATTATATTTTATTATATAACATGGAATATAAACACTGTATGTTTGAAAATATACCATGCAACATTACAATATTTTCCATGTTTGACATTTAAATAATATGTATCTATCGTAAATCCCAATATAAAATATAGAGGATGAAAAGAAGACAGAAGTCAGAGGGCTCAAACAGAGGAAAAAAAAACAGTAAATGAGTTCCCCACTTAGGCTAGAATCTTTTTCTCCATAGATCGCCCTTAAAGGACGAACTAAACCTGGTGTGCTGTGAGATATCTCATGCTGAACACTAAAATCATTAGGAGCCACAGCAAAACTGAGTTACGTATTCTGACTGAATGCAATAAAATTGCTCTTAAATATAATCGTTCAAAGATAAGAACTGGCTCATTGTTGGGAGCAATAATCATTCATAATACACATTATTCAATCGTTCATTTGTCAAATATTTTTGAGTGCTGGTATTGTAGGACAGTAAAGAGCCATCATTAGGGTTATAAGCATAAGTAAGACATTGTTCCTGTCCCCAGGAAGATTTATAGGCTGAAGGAGGAGACAGAATGGACATAGCTGGAGTATCAATTCCTTTTGTTAGCCAGTTGTGTAGAAAGTTGTTGACTCCGTGGCATTTACCAGGTACTATCCACATTTGTTTCTATACTTCTCTGTGTGAGAAGGTCAAATCAGAGAAATGGCTAACATCTCAAGACTATATGAAGTACTACATGAAGTAGTCATGAAGAGTTTGAAGAATCCATAGACATAATTTAGTTTCTCTCTTACATGTTAAAAAAGAAATTCCATAAATGTTAAGTGCCTTCTTCAAAATTATATGCAACTTAGCAACAAATCTGAGAGAAGAACATAAGTTTCCAGCCCTTCTTCTAACACAATACTATGCATACCTTTTATAGCAAGGTATTACATTTATACAGAAAATCCAAATGGTTTCTTATTTTAACAAGCCCAGCTCTGTTATGTTCTTGCCTTTCAATTGACTTTTAGCAATTCTAGCTCAGCGATAGTCTCATGACCCCCAACAACAAAATGCACACCTCTTTATACATATTTTATAATTTGTTTGAAGTTGCACTTTACAAGGTGTCGAAGTTTTTCTCTGGTATCCTGATTTTAGTTAATAGCAGTAAAACAACAACAAGAGCAAAAATAAAATAAAATAACAGTGCTTGATCTAGACCTGTTTAGTGTACCAAGGAAAAAAATGCACCAAGGCTGGAGGCACATGAAAACATGTCAATCAGATGTAATTGCTCTCCAAGAGAAACACTTTTTAGGCAAGTAAAAAAGAACTCATCCTCAACAGAAGGCTTTGTAGCAGCAACTAATCTACTAATGACAAGCTCCGTGTGTTATTCTCATGCTTGTTTTTCAAGATTCAACATCTGAAACATGACAGAAAAGGACAATCTGACCAAGTCATGGCTCTTAAACAATTATAAAAAGTATATGGGAGGCACTTTTGGATACTATCTACACACATATACACATATAATAATGACATTTCATTATATCATTAACAATTGCTGAAAATCCAAACAGCTTTTAAGTATTTCATAGTTTCTCATATAGTGCAGACAAATATCAGAACTCTGGCACATTTAAAAAAGCCTCTACATTTTTGCACAATAACTCTTAAAGATACTCAATAGGCCAGATTTGGCCTGAAGACAGTGAAGCCTCCATCCCAGGGAGTAGTATTTGAAGGCTATATTTGGCTGGATGCATATAAAGACAGCTTTAAAGTTCTATGTTTTTTTTCACTATTGCAGAGTCTACGTCAATGGACACTTAACAACCCCTGTAACAAAGAGCAAAGGGCAACTGCTAACTCCAAAAAGAAAGGCACAGAGTCTATTATCAACCCTTACATTCATTACCCAAACACTGAGGTGTCCTATTTTTAACAGCACCAGAATTGGAGTATTCGCTAGCTAGAAGGTATGAGTTAAAGATAAAATAAAACAAAACAACAATAAAAATAACAAATCCTATAGTAAGTCTTAGCCAAACACTCCATTGTAATCTGCACTTAAATTTGTTAAAGTTGGATGCTACCTATTAAGACACTGACATTTTCTGAGATGCCATATTGGGGAAAGCCCATAAACTATCTCTACCTAAAACTCATTCTAAGTTTTAAAATAATTGATTTTCAGTTTTAATATAACTATGCACATGGGAAAAAGCACATATAGTCAGAATCTGATGGAGATTGGGTGGGCAAATTTATTAGATAATTGTTTATAATTTGGGGTACAGAATGGCCATATTTCACTAGTGATCATGTTATGGTGACTTAAGATAGAGCCAGACTCTACCCTCTCTTTTCTCTTCCTACACTATCCTCTGAGTCTGATTTCCAGGTTGTAGGTACAGTGTCTAAGAGACAGAGCAGCCAGCTTTGCCCATGTGGACTGTTTATAAGAATGTTAGGTTGGTGTGATGGACACTATGATGTACTGCCCAGATTCCCCTTCAAGGAAGGACTTGTTATACTAACTGCTGAGATCCCTGGTAGCCAATAGCCTTTGATGTCAGCTCCTTTGCGGACTGCCTTAGGTATAAAGAGGCATCCACAGTCCCACCTTCCCAAGGCAGGCCACACCTAATAATTGATTGATACAGGGATATAAAAGCCTGGTGGTCTCAGTTTACCCCAGGAAAACCCTGAAGATCCATTCTATCTCCAGAACCCCCCATGGAGTCAGCCCATGTTGTCATGGGCCTGCACCCTAGCCCAACTTCTTCCTCTGTCCGTCTTGCTTCTTTATTTTTCCTTACACAGCTGTGGATCCCATGGGCACTCATTAATAAACATTCTTCACACAAAATTTGACTCAGAGGCTGCTTCCTGGGGCACCTGACCTGAGACAATAGAGTTCTGTTCTCCATTCTTAACATTCTAGGTTCTGTAGAATGAGAATCTCTGCTTAGGACTCTAGATCTGACTCCTGCTGCAGCTTCATTTACCAGGGAAGATTTGCACTTGGATGTAATGAGGAGACTCTAGCTATTAATAAAAATTATATCTCACGTCCCTTTTGGATATTGCTATTATGCCATGGACCACATGTCACTGGAGCAGATTAGGAGTGGGTGATAGAATTCAAACATCAAAATCCCACCCCATAGCTCTAATAAGGCCTATTCCTGGAGTCAACTGGAAAGTAAGAGTACGAGTCTCCAGAAATGTCAAGCCTTCTTCAAATCATTTAAATTTGCCCTCTTGAGATTCCTCATTTCCATGACAACTAACTATAAGGGGAAGGGTTAGTGAACAGTTTGCAAAATGCAGAAAAGTTTTGGAGACTGAGGGATTTAGGAATTAAATTAAATTAGCTTAATTAAGGTGAGTTTTTTATTGTTTAATAAATGGAAACAACGTGAATCTGGAAGAGTGTTTTTTTCTACTCATTCTCACCAAAAGGAGCAATAGATACCCAGTTTTCAAAAGACCAGTCTTCAGGGAAATCTTAATTTAACTTTTAGAACATTATGAGAACATTCACATTTTAGTGCATACTAATGGTCTGGGATTTGTAGGCAGAGGGAAATGACACAAAATTAATTCACACTCCAAGTGAATGGTACCATGATCTAATATTTAAGTAAACTACTATCTTTGTGCTGCCAAAGAAAGTTTAACACTTAAATTTCTGAATTCTACCTACATGAAACTATAAAATTATACTCCTTTTTCTAATGTTATCATATTATGAATCTGCAAAAACTCTATGCACAAAAAATGAAAGGGCAATTATCTTGTAAACCCACAAGAATAGCAATCAGAATCCCTTATATTTTGATCTAGACACCTGATGTAGTCATCTGAACATTTTCCCCCATCACTATACAAATGTAATGTTTTTGTGAGGCAATTCAGTAATTTTATCCACATTTACAGAAGAGAAAACCAAAATTGAATTTAAATTACTTGTCCAATAAAATGACCAACCGGAAGGCTACCATGAAGACTTAGAATCACAAACTCCCATCAGCTTATAGGGCAACCTGGCTTCTCCCCCTTTTTGGAGTTATATTTGAGAAATTAATATCTTTGGCATCAAAGATACTGGCCCTGCTCAAAATCCAACAAACATTGTTTAATACAACCTGACAGCTGACATTTCTGTTCCTTAAAAAAGAATTGATGTTTCGGGAAAATACTAAGAGAGGCATTTTAATTATTCCTAGCATCTCCAGGTTGGCCTGTGTCCACCACCAACTCATTTGGGCCATCAAAGCAGGTATGGCTAACTTTCCAGCCTCAGTTCTTACCTATAACAATGTTCACCCTTGCTAAATTTGCCTGAAATGACCTGTGCTTTACTTTTACTATGTATTTGCTCACTCTATCACCCTTTTTTATAAAATAATACAAGTTTACATTTCAGCAGCAATTTACACAGCAGCTTTACAAATACTATATTTTACAAATGCCATATAGAGTCTCTCCTCACTGATCTGGTCTTAAACAACAAGGAAGCGTGTATACATTTCTTATGTGTGCTATGAACATTTATTAAAAAGTAAATCCTTATTATTACATAATATATTCATAAGTAAAGCAGTAAGCACCTAGAGAGTCAGAAGGCCATATGCTTCATTTTATACCCTGAGTTCAGAACAGTGTCTTATAAAAACTAACATCTCAAAATGCATCTTCTGTTTTGATCTTGTTGATATTTGATCTTGTTTTGATCTTGTGAAATTCTAATTTCACATCAATTTCTTTTCTGAAAAATAAATTTAAATGCTTATTTAAATAAAAATGAAGTTAGCATTCTTATTAAAACCATAAACTGAAAGTGTTTTGCTGAACAAACTTAAATGCAAAGGGATTATCTTGTTATGAACATAAATTATTTTAAGCCCTTAGATCATTTAAACCCTTACATTTTCTTTTAGTTTTTAATCAGCTGCTAATAAGTACACAGTTGTTGAATTTGGGTTAAGGTAACAGACTAGGCTATTGAATTTGCTTTCTGCCCCTTCCAAGATTCCACTGAATTAAAGCATTTAAAAAATCCAGAAGAGAAATAGATATATAACAGAAATGAGACTTAGGAGTGAAGGGGACCCATGACTGAGATACTTTAATTTCTGGAGTAGGGAAGCAGGCAGTTGGACGAAGCAAAGCAAGTCTCAGCCTTCACAGTTATAAAAGAAAACTTCTGTGAAGGTGGAAGCCAATCTCCACCTGAACATCACGGAGGCCCTGGACTCAAGGTTAGCAGAGTAAGGTGTGGGGAGGGGGTTGAAGTCATGTACTAGTTGAATATTTACACATGGGACATCTGTAACTTATCACAATACGCCTCCTTCGTCTCTAACAACAAAGCTCCGGGCAAAACTCCCGAGGACTTAAAAAATCAGAGGCTAAAAATAGACTCTGAGAAAGTAGACCACAAAAAAAAAAAAAAAGCATAGTAGATAAAAGGAAAAAGGCATAGAAAATGAATTTATGATTAACGCATCCAGCTAATGTAGTCTCAGGAAAAGACAATGAAGTAAAATGGAGAAAATATAATTATAAGAAGAGAATTTCCTAACACTGAGGAAAACAAAATGTCTTCAGATTGAAAAGATCCCCTGAATGGGTACAAGAAGACAAATTTTGAGGGAAAATCTTTTCATCTCTGAATTAAATACTCCCCTATAATCAAATTTGAAAGAATAATAGACATTTTCCAAGATATAAGGATTCAGAAATTTTATCTATCATACATATTCTTTTTCAAGAAATTCACTTAGGATCTACCTCCCAAAAAGGAAGAAATATATAACAGGCAAAGCAGAAAAGCACAGGTCCAACCAAGGAGATCATTCAGAAGTCTTAGGATTGTGACTGCACATTAACCCACCCAGCCTGACACAGCACAGAAGACTCTACAAAGTGTCTTAGGGAAAAAAGGATCTTGATAGAAGAGAATGTGTAATTTAAGCAGGAGAATTTAAGCAGGAGAAAAAAAAAAATTTATTTTATTCAAATAAATCAGAATAAAAAGAAACACAATTTAAAAATTCAGGTGCCTACCAGTAACTTTCCAAGTATGATGCAAACTAAAGTAAGTTAAAAACTGAAGCAGTTGATAGCACTCTAGAAAAAAGACTCTATTTGTATTTAAAACAGGAAGAATGTTCTTGTGTCTAGAGTAACCCGCTTGGTACTGCAGAGAAGGAAATGTCATGCCCTAGTGGCACCAGCATTAAACAATAGCATCATAATGCGAATGCTGTTCATTGCTTTTCAACTGTTTTATATTTAGCCCACAAACAATCAAATACTTGGTTGTGACTATAGGACAGAATATATTGTTGGTAGTCTTGACAATGTAAAAATAAAAATAAAGCTGACAGCAAATGGTATTTGAAAGAGGAGAAGAGGAGATGGAAAGAGTAGAAATAAAAATATTTTCTTCCAACTTTGAGAGTCAACAGATAATAGAGGAAATTGATGCATCAAAAAAATAAGTGTTTAAGGATATCATTTAAAATTACTGAGATAACCAATGTAAGAAGTAAAAATTATATAAATGTAAATAATTAGAAGATAAGTGGTCTAAATGAGTCAGGTGCTCATCTTTCATATATGAGAGCTAACAGATATTGTTAAAAGCTTATAAATCATAAAACAGAAGCACAAATACATGATCCAGTCTTCTAAAAGTAAGTACCAAAAGAAGACACACAGTTAAAAGCAATTGACTTGAGATTGGGATTTAGGGAAAGGAGAGCATTGATGGGAGACTGGAATACTTGTACGATTTATTGCCACATGCATATATTTGATGCAAATGATAAAAAACAATGAATTGAAGGCAAGTGTTAAGTTCCAAAGAAGAAGTAAATGACTTTGGGGGCAGCAGTCTTACTCTCTTGCAGGTAGGCCATCTCTGTTTCCTCCTTTTCCTCAGCCACTGTGCACATGTTCTGCATTCTCTTGCCATCTAGCACCTCAGCCCTTCAGTGTCTGCTCTGAGTTCTCTTTCTGCTTTGACTCAGAATCACTTCTAATTGGGAAACTTACAATATCCCTGTGACACCCCTGCCTTTCTCTAACATCCTACACTTCTTCCCTTCACATTCAATGGAATGTGACTTCGAATATGATATGATGACACAGAACATCTGAATAGGCAAAATGTCTTGGTGCTGTAAGTGATGATGGGAGAATATTCTCTCATGAACATATATGAATCTGGACTCTTGATTGCAAGTAACAGAAATCAAATTCAAACTAGTTAACAAGATAAAGGAGACATGATTGACTCTAGCACTCCAAGGAAGAGTTATGATCAAATTGCAGGAAGGCGTACAGGTAGGCCTCAAAGAAAGAATGGTACCAGGGCTTCAAGCACTGCACTGCTACGATTCCCTTTCTCCACCATCACCTGATTTTTCTCTGCATACCAACTTTATCACCCTTACTGAAGACCAGAGTCCTCTACATGGTGGCAAACACAGGGCATGTGTGGCAGCTCTCAATCCTCATAACAGCCAGCATTTCCATCCTCAGGCCTAGTTTACAAAATCTCAGAGAACAACATTAATGGGCCCACTTTAGGTCAGGTGCTCAACTCAGGACCGATTAACTATGATCAATGAATACTACAACTGAACACATTGGGTCATGCACCACATTCCCTCACCTCCACTGACCAATCAACTGTGGTCAGGGACACAGTGTTATGCAAGAACAAGACACATCCTGCTGGAAATATATGGTTAGGCTAGAGAAAAAAAGAAGTATTAAAAGAAGAGAGACACTATTCCAGGAAGTGGTATTGGGAGACAGAGGTACTAAACAGATAAAACAATACATGTTCACATATAGGAGATAAAATTGCTTCAAATAAATTATCTGGTGCATGGTAACTATGAAAAAAACTGTCAACTTTCTTAGCATTAAAACTGTTTCAAAGAAATTATCTGGCTCATGGTAACTGTGCAAAAAATATTAACTTTCTCAGCATTGAGGCTTTATTATTGAGAAACAAGAGTTAAGGCATTAATTAGAACTTACCTATCAAAAAAGCTAACAAATGGGAGAAAGGATGATTATTTATAGTTTCAACAATTATGTAACTTTTGCCCACCACTCCATTAAAACAGCTGCATTTGAATATCCTCAAATCTGACAAAATTTTGTCCTTTGGGCAAACATGTATTTTCCAAACAGTTACAACTTAATTGGATATATGTGTGATAATAAATAAGAAAGGTGATAAAGCTAAATGCTTTGATTTAAAAGCAATGTTTAGGGATTAAAAAATAAAATAAATAATTATAAATAATAAAACAAGTTTTCCTCTGTGACTCTAAAAGTAATTCCAAAGAAGGGAATGCAAAAAATCATTTTTGGAGCAAGAGAAGTATTTTTTGTTTTTTTTTTTTACATTTACTTATTTATGCATTTATTTTATTTCAATGGTTTCGTGGGTACAGGTGATTTTTGGTTATACAGATAAGTTCTTTAGTGGTGAATTCTGAGATTTTGGAGCACCCATCTCCCATGCAGTGTACACTGCACCCAATATGTAGTCTTTTCTCATTCACCCACCTCCCATGCTTACCCCAAGTCCCCAAAGTCCATTATATCATTCTTACGCCTTTGCATCCTCATAGCTCAGCTGCCACTTATAAGTGAGAACACATACTCTTTGGTTTTCAATTCCTGAGTTACTTCACTTAGAATAATGGTCTCCAACTCCAAGCAGGCTGCTGCAAATACCATTATTTCATTTCATTTTATGGCTGAGTAGTATTCCATGGTGCATATATACATTTTCTTTATCCACTCGTTCATTGATGAGCATTTAGGTTGGTTTCATATCTTTGCAATTTTGCAGCAATAAACATGGGTGCAAGTGTCTTTTTGACATAGTGACTTCTTTTCCTTTGGGTAGATACCCGGTAGTGAGATTGCTCTATCAAATGGTATATCTACTTTTGGTTCCTTAAGGAATCTCCATACTGTTTTCCATAGCGGTTGTACTAGTTTACATTTCCACCAGCAGTGGAAAAGTGTTCCCTTTTCACCACATCCAGGCCAACATCTATTATTTTTTTATTTTTAAATTCTGGCCATTCTTGCGGGAGTAAGGTGGTAGTGGTAGGTATCTCATTATGGTTTTCATTTGCGTTTCTCTAATAATTAGTACTGTTGAGTATTTTGTATATGTTTGTTGGCTGTTTGTATATCTTCTTTTGGGAATTGTCTATTCATGGCATTTGCCCATTTTTTAATGGGATTATTTTTTTTTTCTGGCTGATTTGTTTAAGTTCCTTGTAGATTCTGGATTAGTCCTTTGTCAAATGCATAGCTTACAAATATTTTCTCCCACTGTGTGAGGTGTCTGTTTTCTCTGCTGATTATTTATTTTGCTGTGCAGAATCTTTTCAGTTTAATTAGGTTCCATTTATTTATTTTTGTTTTTGTTGCATTGATTTTGGGTTTCTTAGTCATGAATTCTTTGCCTAAGCCAATGTCTAGAAGAGATTTTCTGATGTTATCTTCCAGAATTTTTATGGTTTCAAGTATTAGATTTAAGTCTTTGCTCCATCTTGAGTAGATTTTTGTATAAGGTGAGACATGAAGATCCAGTTTCATTCTCCTGCATGTAGCTTGCCAATTTACCTAGCACTATTTATTGAATAGGGTGTCCTTTCCCCACATTATATTTCATATGCTTTGTAAAAGATCAGTTGGCTATAAGGATTTGGCTTTATTACTGGGTTCTCCATTCTATTCCATTGGTCTATGTGCCTATTTTTATACCAGTACCATGCTGTTTTGTTAGCTATAGCCTTGTAGTATAATTTGAAATCAGGTAATGTGATGCCTCCAGCTTTGTTCTTTTTGCTTAGTATTGGATTTAGGGAAAGGAGAGCATTGATAGAAGACTGATATATTTGTATTATTTATTGTAGTCTTTTCTCTTTTACTCATCTCCCATGCTTACCCTCAAGTCCTCAAAGTCCATTATATCATTCTGATATATGTAGCCACCTGTAATGAGTTACTTGAAATAAATAGATCACTAAAAGACATGTGTTTATTAGACTTACCCTGTCAGGGTTTGAGAAGCTCTTTCTATACTATTTTCTATACAGATAAATAGTTTAGGTTTAGCAAGCTGTACTGTCTCTATCAGGGCTATTCAACTCTGCCATTGTTACTTGAAAACAGCCATACACAATTAGGAAATTAATGGGTACGGCTGCTGTGTTCCAATAAAACTTTATTTACAAAACCAGCATATTCCTCAGGGTTCTCTAGAAAAAGGAATCAATGGCATAGATAAATATTAGGTTCGTGCAAAAGTAATTGCAGCTTTTGCCATTATTTTCAATGGCAAAAAAACGCAATTACTTTTGCACCAACTTTTAATAGAGAGAGTGATAGAAGAAATGTATTATATGCATGGGCTTATGTGGTTATGAAGGCTGAGAAGTCCCACGATATGCCATCTGCAAGATGAAGGCCCAGGAAAGCCGGTGGTACAATTCAAGTCCAAAGACCTAAGAACCAGGAAAGCTGATGTAACTCTCGGTCTGAGACCAAAGACCTGAGAACCAGAGGGGCCACTGGTAGGATTCCCCAGAGTTCAAAGGCTTGAGAACTAGATTTCCACAATCTGCCATCTACAAACTGGAGAAGCAAGATAGTTGGTATGTAATTCAGTCTAAGTCTGAAGGCCTGAGAGGATGGTGATGATATAAGTCCTGGTCTGAGTCTGATAGCCTAAGAACCAGGAGCACCAGTGTTTGAGGGCAGAAGGTAGATGTCCCAGCTCAAGCAAAGAGAGAAACTTCCCCTTTTTTCTGTACTTCTGTTCTATTTAGGCCCTCCATGTGTTGAATGGTACTGCACACTTTGGTGAGGGCTGATTTTCTTTACTCAATCTACTTATTCAACGCTAATCTCTTCTGGAAACACCTCACAGGCACACCGAGAAATAATGCTTCACCAGCTCTCTGGGCATCCCTTAGCCCTGTGAAATGCATATGTAAAATTCGTCATCAGGCTGTTGGATTTGGTCAGCTATTGTTCTGTGCTCTATACTAAGCAAATATTCATCACCTCCATTCTTTCACTGTCTTCCTTCATATACCTTACCTATTATATTCATCCTCTTTTAAAGCATAAATGGGATGCTTGAAAACAGTCTCACAAATTTTCACTGATAAATTCTAGTTCTGATCATGACAGAACAGACTGTATCAGATCAACTCTTCTGCAAGAATACCTATAACACTAGATATACTATAGAACACAGCTGTTTGAAGTTAATACACAGGAACCAAAGTAGCCAGGACTGGAAGGGTTCATATAGTAGAGAAAAGGGAAGCACATGGAGGAAAGCTGCACCTGTTCCTTCAATTTCTCACTTCAGTGAATTTTTCCCTTCACAGCCTAGCACATAGAGGCCAAGCTGAAGAAAGTAGCACAGAGCTTTTGGGATTTTTAGAGGCAAGGCGAAGATTCTTGAGTCAGTCAAGGCTTAGAGAACAAAATCCCAGAGAAAATGGAACTTTCTGCAAAACAGTCTGTATAGTTTTTGCTCTTGAATTGTTTGCTGAATCCCATGTGGCAAAGGACCGAGAAGCTCAGAAACCAACTTCCGGCTTGAAAACAGCACCTTATAAGGCAAATATTTAGCCAAGAACTAAAAGACAAGGCCTTTAACTTCAACATACCATCTCATTGAAAAGTACCTAGCATCGGCACATGAAATGGCATTGAAACAACAACCCAAAAGAAATTAATGCAGAAATGAAACACAGGCACGGATGAAACAACAACATCTTCAGGGCTCTTTAGCCCGTGATTCAACAGCATCATACTTTTAAGCCTCTGTGATTTCTGTTCCATCAAATTCTCTTTATCATTTCCTAGATGGGTCCCATTAATTTTAATAAATCCTTGTCCTACAGAAAGTTCAACTTCTTTGCCTATCTCCAAAAAAAAAAAAAATGCTTTAAGACTAGTCTCATCTTGAAATTCTTCAAAAGTATAACAGTCATTGACAAACTGAGGTATACTAATATACTATTCACATTTGTGTTTGCAATCTCACACAAGAAAGCATCAAGATGCTTTTTGGCTTTGTAGATATCATAGTCCTTTTAAAACTTTCCATTATTTGCATTTGTTAACTTGATTTAAGCATCTTCTCATACATTGTGTAGAAACAAAACAAACTCATTACATAATATTTTAAACAATATGGAAAATGTTGAAAAATTTTTTAAACTCATTTAGTATCCACCACTCAGTAATAATTATCCTTAATATCTGAAAAAATTAAGATAGATGGATTGATGGATAGTGTGGTAGGTAGAATAATGACCCCCTAAAGACGTCCACACCCCAATTCCTGTTGATATATTACCTTATATGTCAGAAGGGACTTTGGAGAGATGATTAAGATTATGAACATTGAGACGGCAAGATTATTCTGAATTAATCACCTGAGTCCTTAAAAGCAGAGAATAGTTCCAGATTTTTATCAAAGTGATGCAACATTGGAAGAAGAATTAGACAGATATAATGTGAGGACTTGCCCTGCCTTCTCTGGCTCTGAAGATGAAGAAAGGAGGCCATAAGCCAAGGAAAGCAGGTGGCTTCTAGAAGCTGGGAATGGCCGTTAGTTTATATACAGCAAGAAAACAAGGCCTTCAGTCCTACAAATGAAAGAAACTGGATTCTATCAACAACTCCAAAGACAGGAAAATGATTCACCCCTCCAGCCTCCAGAAAAGAACACATTTCTGCTAACACCTTGATTTTATCCCAGTGAGATCCATATTAGGCTTCTGACCTATAGAATTATAGTTTTGGTAATTTGTTATGGCAGCAGTAGAAAACTAATATATATAGAAAAATATATAGATGCAGGGCTTTCAGAAAAAGACTCATTGTAAATTGAATAATATCACTTATTTATTATATCACATTTTAGAAAAACTAGTTTATTAAATATTATATGAATTTACTAGAAACTAAAAATTAAAATTGAACAATTCCTTTATAAGAGATTTGCTTCTTTAAAAATCACCTATTTTTAAAGATTATGAAAAAAATCTTGAAGTGTTGGAGTCACTTTAAAAAAAAAAAACTTTCTGCTCTATTGTCCTTAACATATGAGGAAATCAGCATACTCTCACTTCCTCCCATTCTCTTCCTCATCTCTAAATTGTATTTACTGTATTATTTAATTTAC
Organism: Macaca mulatta; assembly: GCF_049350105.2. NCBI lineage: Eukaryota > Metazoa > Chordata > Mammalia > Primates > Cercopithecidae > Macaca > Macaca mulatta. The sequence continues at coordinate 152,275,493 of NC_133406.1, read as the reverse complement.
TACATCAGAGTTTATAACATTTATATTTTTTCTCCAAGAGTTTTTGAGTTGTTATTTCTATGATTCAGTGCTCAACACCAATCCTTTTTACGATAGCTTCTTTATTCATGGGTTTTACGATTTTGATTCATTTTTGGTTGTATGGAAAAAATAGCTATCTAACACTTTTTTACTGAAGGCTCTTGAGTGGTGTGTTCCCTGAGTTCTCACAGACAATGAATGCTTTAAACTTTGAGCTTGAAGGATAAGATGGTTTGGTATAAAATTCCTTGATTATATTTTATTTCCTTGAGAAGATTGGCAGATACTGCACTGCTTCCCTATGACACTAGATGTTGCTATGAAGAGATTGCGGCTAACCAAGTATTACCTTCGTCTATAATTTTATTGTTCAATGTTTCCTCTCCTGATAGAAAAGCATTCTTCCTTTACCTCTGAAGTTCTCTGGAATATATCTTTGTGTGGATAGTTTTACATGAATCATTTTGTAAGATAGGGTGAACACTGTTTATCTGTACATCCGGTCTTATTTCAAAAGATTTATCGGCTATTATATCTTTTTGTATTTTTTCTGTGCCCCTTTTCTAGTTTTTTCTTCATTAACTAGAGTTGTGTTTCGGTCATATTGACTAATTTTTTCTTTCTTAAACAGCTTTCATCTCTATAATATTTTTATTTTTCTCTTTCATTTCTTTCCTGATAACTGCAACCTCTCTTCTCAGCTTCTGCTGTTTTAGGTTGTTTTTTCCCCTTGAAAACTAGCATTTTTTTTGAGACTTTTTTTGAATAGAGATCAAGCGGCCTACATTTTCTTAAAACTGAAATTTTTGCCTTTCACTATTTAATTACTGCTGCCCTATATTTTTTCATTTGCCCTCTTATTATTTTTTTTCTATTTTGTCATGTAGTTTATGTTTGTAGGCCCCATGCTAGTTCCTCTGTGATTATTACCCATCTTAAAATGTAGCTAGCTATTTATGGAAGAAGAGCTTCCAATAGCCGTGAGGAAATGAAAAGCGTTAAGTCAAGACAGTCAGTAACTTCTATGGGATGTGTGTCTTAAACACTATCCTAACAAGTCTGTTATTGCCTCAAAAAAATAGCAAAGAGATAAGCAAAAGGACTTGCTGCCCTTGAGCACATTAAAAAAAAATAGTACCTTTCAATGACATTTTTAAAAATAGGTTGAAATGAAGCCTAAAATGAAAAGACTTTGGGGTTGGTCTTCTTATTGTACAATTGAAATGTCAATGTTCAAGCTGTGCTGGCTCATCAAACTGTACCAGATCCCCTTTACAGTTCTTTGCACCACCCCTCCTTTACCTGACAGCATCACTTCTTTACTATAGAGGGTTAAAAAATGAAGAATAAGAGGGTTTGTTGACCTGTGCCTCTCAGTACCATCTCCCCACTTCTTTCTTGGCCCACTCATACTCCTAAATCTCATCTGTGATGCAAAGATCCTTATAAAAGATCATTTCAGTAAAAAGACACTTACTATTAGGGAAACAATAGGTTCTGCTTGGGGTTCACAGTGGCATTCATGGGCTCTCAGCCTCTTCCTCAACTCTCTTTCAGACTACACATTAGAGCGGTATGCTTATGTATGCAAGTTTTCAGTTATAGCTGATATTTTGCTTTTTTATATGGAGTGTCTTTTTCTAGTTTAAATTCTTATAGTTTTTATTGGTGGGTTTTGAGGGAAAGAAATAGAAAAAAATGCTTTTACTTAGTCATTTTGAACCATCACTCTCAGATAATATTTCTTAAACCAAAAATAAATGAAACCCTTGGCTATAGAATTGGGGTAGAATCTGGACATATGTAAATAGCCTAGATATTAGAATGATAATCATTAAATGACAAAATGGAAAGAAGTCAAATGCCCATGGGAATTATCAGAACAAAGAAGTTTTTAAAATGCAGCATATTCAGGTTACAGCATTTTTTTCATCTGAGGAATGATGTGGTGGGAAAAACAATCTTCAAAAACAGTAAGTATAATTTACACTCTTGATTTAGCTTTTTAAACAGCAGATAGATCTCCAGTAATACTCTGAAGGGGCCTTAGACTTGCTGCACAAAAAGCATGAGGGGTTTCAGCTGCAGTTTCAGATCATTTCCATCAAATAGGAGTGTGAGTTGGCCCATCACAGCTTTAAACCTTGTTTATATCATATTTTTCAGGCATCTTATTCTAAAATAGATCAATTTCATCTATGTTGAAGATCCATTGAAGCAAATAAACCTTTTCGTGATAATCACGGCAAGGGTAATAGGGAACTTCTCAGCAGTAACATTTCTACCTTCAGCGTGCTGACCACTCACTTTGATGTTGTGCAGATTGGAGAAAGTTCCATCTGGGGCTTGATGAAAGTTTCATCAGTGTTCCACTATGCTTAGCTTTTAGGTTCTCAAATTCTTAACCTTCCATTGAATTTACATTAAGATAATGTGCACTCAGAATTTACTTTGATCCTCTAGTCACACACTCAAAAGGTTTTCCACCAATCACATTTTTTTCATCTCTTGTTAATTATAGTTGAATATATATGTGCTGTACATTTTTGCATTATGACTGATTCACTCTGTATTTCCGAATTTTCTCACTGTCAAATGATTAATTCACAACGCATTACAATTCTTATCATTGCCTCACCCCTTTCCACTTTTTAATTATCTGAACTCTGTTTGCATCATAACCTATACCTCTCCTTACTAGAATTTTCAACATTGCAATTATTGTTATGTTGTGATTAATAATATTCCCCAAACTCCTCAAAACTAAAGATCACTGTAAACATGTAGGCCTACACAAATGACAATGACAGGATAACATGCTTTTTGTTGTCAATACCACACCTGCTGGTTTAGGATTGTGTGCACTAGTACACAGGTGTCTTGGTCAAGGGTTTGTGAAAATATACCTTTTTGAGCCTTGAAAGACACATTTGGTAATTCTGCTAAGTTACTAGCTGATTTAATAATGCTGCTTTTCTGGGTCAGTGATCTCAATTAGAAATATGAGCAACTGGTGTGGGGGTGCGGTGGCTCACGCCTATAATCCCAGCACGTTGGGAGGCCCAAGCAGGTGGATTCACTTGAGGTCAGGAGTTCAAGACCAGCCTGGCCAACGTGGTGAAACCCCATCTCTACTAAAAATGCAAAAATTAGCCAGTCGTGATGGTGCATGCCTATAATCCTAGCTACTGGGGAAGCTGAAGCAGGAGAATCTCTTGGATCCAGGAGGCAGAGGCTGCAGTAAGCTGAGATCGTACCACTGCACTCCAGCCAGGGTGACAAAGCAAGACTCCATCTCAAAAAAAAAAAAAAAAAAAAAGAAAGAAAGAAAAGAAAAGAAAAGAAAAAGAAAAGAAAAGAAAACATGAGCAACTATTGCTATGTTCCTGAAAGAATTAGAATATTTGGCTAAAAATGGAGTCTACTGGCATTACAATAGTTTTATTTGTACCTCAGCTTTCACATAAGGAAAATCTTGACCTCTTACTCTAAGGAGATAGATCTTATTTTAATGATTACCTAACTCTCTTCCACATGGCAGCATCCTCTCCTTTAAAAGTTTGGAGATGTGCTGCTTAATACTCTTCAAGTTAGGCAGCAGATTGTTACATTTTTATTTCCATCTGCATAAATGTGAAGGTTACCTGTGGAGAAGCCCTCGGTATCACTGACATTTAGAGAGAAAGCCTACACTATTCATTCACTTCCCATTCACTAAACGATTAAGCTAGAGGATTCAAAACATATACTTCCCCATTTCCCTCTTCTTATCCCGGCACCTTACACAAGGCAAAAAAAAAAAGACATAGTCAAATATTTTTATGGAAAGAAAGAGGGCATTATTTGGTATTTGTAGCTATCATGCAATATAATGACATTAAAATCTTCTAATTCTCTGCTTGGGCTCCAAAATGTTGGCCTCGGAATTAATAAGAATCTATTTATTACCAGCATTTATCCACAAGGTCCTTGGAAATCCCACAGTATTCGCTTCTGATAGGTCTATTACAGCTGTGAAAAATGAAAATACATGTATCATGACTTCATTTATTCCTTCTCAAATACACATTTTCCAGATGGAATTCTATGGTTTGGTTTTCTTAGAGGAAAAGAAATGTGACCTATAGTATGATTGCTGTTATTCAGAATATCATTGAAATACATTTAACTAGGCATCTACTGTTTGGGGAATTTGCAGTGATTGAGTTTCAGTTCATTACTTTCGGGGCTACGGTGCTATTGTCAAGGCCTCAAAATCAGTGAGATGGCCTAAACCCAGGTCAGAGAGGCTACAATAGCACAAAGGCAATTATGCTGCAAGAAAAATGTTGTCCACTAATCAGCTGGCAATCAATTACTAAGAAGAGAAGATAAGCCTCTCCCCACTCCAGCTCTTCAGTATTAATAGTGCCATCGTGTAATGACTTTAGACTTGCGCAGGTGCACGAAAGGACAGACTCTATAGCACACTGCATCGAAGATTAATGAGTTCTGTCAATTTGCCCAGCAGACATCTGATTCTCCAGCTTTCTGTAGCTACTAGTTTTACACTTGCCTCAGGGTTTTTCCCCCTGAAAAAAATTAGCTAGTAATTTAAATACATTCAATAAGCGTACATCTTTATGGCAGGAAAAAACAGCCTAATTTTGCAATGAAGTACAAACCAAAAAGACTCTTCATCTGAATATTAACACAGCAAGTGGTTTATAATGGCAGTATTCTTTTAGTCATACTTTATTTTTAGTTGTCGCAATTAGTGATGTACAGGATTCGGAGGCTATATAAACCCCTCAAAGTGGAATCATGTAAATCCAACATCCCTGATATTCTCCATTCCCCTGCTGAAAAGGAAACTACTGTGAGAGCTTCAGTAAGTTATGGAACTGTTTTAAAGCCTCCTGCAATACAAATGGTTTGACTAAGGAGGAGACTTTGAGCCCACTGATTTTCTGGGTAAAAGCCATTGAAACCTTCCCCACACCCCCACCTCGAAGGAAAATGCAGCACTGGCCCAGAGAGCTTGGTCACCCAGGCCTATACATTTATGTCAGAACAGGAATTGCCTATAAACTGAAATGAATATCAGGAAATTTGCTGTTGCTCTAAATTGATATTTTATAACCCAACTACTGTAAAATCTCATAATCTTTAAATACACGAGGTCAATGTTCTAAATGGCTATTTTATGATGCTCCCTAAAGCCTGTGATTTGTTTCTCGTGAGGACCTAAGTCTTCCTAGTTCATGGCTCTCCCTCAATTGCTCTTTCAATGAGTGTATGAATAAAAGGAGAAAAGCCTTTGACTCAGAAACATTATTTGTTCTTTTACCTTCCTACCTACATTCAATGTCACAATCACCCATCCATGAAATATTTTTGCAGAGTACATTGATTGGATATTAGATTTTGCTAATTAATTCTTTGTATGAATGTCTTCTGATGCAATGTTATCAACCGTTTCCAGTAAAAATAAATAAATAAACAAACAAAGACATTTTTTAAAAAGGAAAAAAAACCAGCCCACTATAACTTGATTTTCATATAAATGGACTTAAGCCTCCCCAAATGTTATAGTTACATTGATCATTGATCCATGTTTGATAGCTGATGCTGTTTAAATTATTATTTTTTAGAGTAAGAAACAATGGAGTAGGAAATATTTTGATCTGGAGAAACTATTCCTAGGAAGATACCATTACCTGTGCTTCCTTGAAAAAATAAAAAGTCTCACGTTCTCAAGCCACTAATCTTCAAAGTTAGAAACATTTTGAAACCCACATCAGTCACAGATTTTTCATCCAAAAGAAATGAGAGACACATAATTGAAGCCATGACCTCGTATGAGTCAACAAGGACTAATGTCACCTCACCTCCACTATAAAAAGATCTTAGCTGCTTGAATTTTGCTCTGCATAGTTTTATCTGCGTCAATATCTGTTTATCCATCCAGGATATGAAAATGAGATTATTTTTCCCAAATATCTACTACCTTTGAATGAAGCCTTTGGCAGGCCTTTCATATGGCTCACCTATAGGAGGGCTCTGCCCAGAGCTGAGAGCTGTTCTGCCTGGAGACATAATTCTGGGAGCCTAACCCTGATGCATGGGAACGAGGCTGCTATTTGGAGTGCTCCTACAGGTATCAAAGACAGAGCTAATCTCAGTCACATTTAATCACACATTGAAGTATATGCTTATGTATGTATATGTTACCAAGTTCTTAAATAGCATCTGACTACTAATTTTGGGTCAAAATTAATGGGATACTTTAGAAACCAATACCTAAGATCTATTTGGATGTTCTGGCTAAAAAATAGAACCGTGTGAATTGAATGGATATGCAAGGAAATTTAACAATGCTATGCACAATACTAGCACTCTGGTCCAAAAAACCATCTAGGTTCATTAGTCTCTTAATATCACTGTTTCAGGATTGGATATTATTGTCTGATCCTCAGGTGTGTACTAATCATTATTATTAGATTTTTTAAAAAGACAACTCTTATAGAGATAAAAAAAAAAAAAAAAAAAAACTCTGGACCCCTGCAAACTCAGACTATGGAGGGCAGAAGAAAAACTGAATTTTATTTCAAAATATCTTTAAGGAGCAGGGGTCAGAAACTTAAATAAATATAAGCAGAAGAAAAGGTCATAGAAGAACAGGGTGATTTCCTATCTCTGCCCCACACCAGTCCTGGGCTGTGTTTTATCCAGATGGTTTTCAGTCATCAGGCAGAGCACTTCTCAGGTAGGGGCTGCCTTTAACTGGAAAGGGCCTACTATGACAGTCAATGCCAGCCTGTCCCTTTGATGCACATCCTGCAGGTGGCTGCATGATTACGCTTAGAGGTAAGCCTGGTGTCCACTTAAACATAAGGATATTTCCTGTAGACACGGATCTCAGTTTATTTCAGCCAAGAAAGCGATTTAATTAGCCTGCCATGAAATAAAATGGCTGATAGAAACAAACACCTTGTCTCTGTTTCCCACTCTGTGAAACCAATCACCTCTTCGAAAGCATCTATTCAGAACTTACCTAGTATACATGCTAGGATAAATTCCCAAAGCAGGGCACATTTGAAATGTAGGCCTCAGAACGATTTTCCAGCCCATCATCAGATACTCTGAAACATCAGAAATATCAGAAACACCCTCATTAAATACTCCAACTATGAAACCATTTAACTTTATAAAATAAAATTTTATATTTAAATTCAAAGAAAAGCCTAAAAGCTTTTTCAACTTTTAAAATAATGATAACTAACAGTGCTCATTAAAGTCAGACACTGTTCCAAGTGCTTTACATGTGCTAACGCTTTTAGTCCTCCTGACAACTTTATAACATAGGTACTATTATCGTCCCCTTTTTACAGATGAGGAAACTAAACTGGAGAAAGTTTTAGTCATTTGCACAAGGTCAAACAGTTGATACATAGCAAATCCAGGGAATTTCTCTTCGGTCTATGCCTTTTTTTTTTTTTTTTTTTTTAACCACTACATTATGTGTAGAAATTTGAAATGATCATCCTACAATGAAAGACAAAAACCATAGAAATATTTTTTAAATTGTATGAAATAATAGACAATAATGAGCATAGCACATAATTGGGCAATAGGGTGATAGAGCTATTTAATCAACCTAACATATCAAAACTCCCCATTTGTAAGTCCAAGCCTGAGTCAATTAAATTTCCTGAATTCACTCGAGTTTCTTTTCAGTGTTCATCTTGGACGTCCATTTTTCATGCAATGAATTTTTGTGGTGAACTGGTGCTGTGCCTCCTGGGATTTCAGCCACATGACATACAGATATTGGACTTTTTCTGGAAGAGCATATATGAGAATCAGCTTGGATGGAAGATCATCTCTTTCTTAGAGGACCTACTAAGGACTGCAGAAAGTCCTCAACACCTTCCAGTACTCCCACATTGCCTACATGTTCTCCCTCTAATGCCCCAGGCTTGGTAGGCTTTGGATGGAGTATCAAGATACACTGGCAACAATTCAAGTAACTGCCTTGATATATCATTTTGGTAATAGGCTCAGCTACACATAACAGAAATTGAATTTATGGTGGGTAAACCAAACAAAAGTTGTCTTTTTTTTTCATACAATAAGAGATCACAAAGTTGACGGTCCAGGGCTGGCGTGGCAGTAGCATGACATCATTGGTGCAACAGCTTTCTTCTCTCTTCACTACATGTTAGGGATGTGGACCCACTCTGCACAACCTTAGACACTATGATTTGGATACAGACAGGATGAAGGGAGAAGAGCGAGGTGAAAAGAATGTGCCAGCTGAGCCTGGCTGTTATCTAAGGAACTTCCCTGAGACTCCTGCTCTAAGATTTCTGTTTATATCTCATTGTCCAAAACTGCATCACATTGTCGTCCTCAGTCGACAAAGAAGTCTGGGAAATGTGTTTTTAGTTGGGCATTTTGCCACCAGGAAAAATAATTTCGATTATGACAGCAATAAAGAAGAAAAGAATAGAATTAGGTAGTCAACTCTCAGTCTGCCACACTCACATTAGTCATGGATGGAAGAATCCTCACATTGCTGCATCTCGCCCCTACTTAACCAATTCCGCAATTTAGAATCTGTCATCTGCAGCTCAGATATGTAAGAATACTTTTGGTTACAAGTAAAAAAAATAATTCAAAGTAGCTTACATGTAAAAGGAAATGTAATAAATTTATATAACTTAAAAGTATAGAGTATATTGGCATCAGCTACAGCTAAATCCAGGAGCTTAAACAGTCTCGCAGAGCCCTTCGCCTCTACTTCCTCTTTCTCCTCTTCTTCCTCTTAGATAAGCTTTCTCTATGTAGTACAGGAAATGGCTTCTGGTCATCTTCTCCTATAAACTTAGCTTTCCCAGTGGAAAGATGATTGTGTATTGTGTATAGTACTGAGGTTCCAAAGATAAATAAAATAGTATCCTACATTTAAGAAGTTCATAAGTCAACGGAAAAGCTTTAATTTTCTTGATTGAATCAACTTATGTGAAATAACGTATTATACCCTACTTACTTTAAGTATTTTTTAAAATTTATCTGTCATCCCTAGTCTGTACTAGTATCCATCGCTGTCAGATAAATATCCCTTCAACTCTAAAGTCCTAAGACTGGATATCATGTCCCAAAGTGTATTCTAAAAGCAGAAGTTCCAGCATGCTACGTAGAAAAATACCTAAACAAGTGTCAGAAATCACGCATGCTACATCTTATTCTTACCAACTGTAAATGTTCACTAGCATGTTAAAGATTCCAGAAGGTCCTAAACTAAGAATGTCTGTATAATTTATATAATCTAGCATTTTCCAAATTGTAGCACACAATAGTGTTGTTGTTGTTGTTGTACTTGAATAGAAGAAACTCAGCCCTACAAAACTAGTCTTTGGATTTGAAAGAAATTTTAAAAGTCCCAAAATAAATGAGAATTATAATGTACATTTTATAATATGTCACACAGTATGCCACAGTAAAGACATAATTCCACGTTCATGTCATAATATGCATCATAACTACACCAAAGGTAAACAGTGACCAAAGGAGTGAAAATAGGAGAGAAAAGTTCACTTTTGTATGTACTGGGAGAATGAGTTATTTCTTTTGGAAGCAATTCTGTCTTCCAACAGGAATCTAAGTGCATTTTGACAGGAGAATGCTGAATGGTTCATGTTGTTTACTTAATTATACACTGAAATACCTGGGAATGAAATACGTCTTTTTATGTGCAACATACCTAATGCAGCAGTGTCTAGGTTGAAACTACATTGTGCTCTTTGTGTCTGGCATGTTGCTCAGTGGCTTGCACATTAATAGGTTCCCTGTGTACTTCAAACTGACAATAACCATAAGCCTCAGCAACATCTAAACTCGTCTAGCTTCCCTCCATTGCTACACTTTCTACTTCCCTACATTCATGCCACCGTGTAAGCCATTTCTGCTATGTCAATGCCCTATTCTGAGGCTGATGCAGTGACCCCCAACTCAAATCCTACTTCCTCTGTGAAGTCATCCCTGACCATAATATTGGTTAATATTTACTGGGCACTTACCATGTGCCATGCTATAAGTGCTTTGTACACATAATTCATTTCATCCTCACACATCTTGAAGTCCAATGAGGTCAATTTGATCATTTTCTCCATTTTATGTGAGTCCTAGCCATCACATCCTGGTCACTTCCTTTTCTAATTGAAAATTAAAGCACTATTTTAGAAAACTTCCATTGACGTGTGTGTCTATAGATAGGACAGGAACTGTTCACATCCCTTGACCATTTGACACAGCACTAGTTGCAGGTGTTTTGTGGCAGATTGTAAATATAAAAGGTTATATAGAGTGTATTGAACTAAGGCTGCCTCTGCCTCTGTTGAGGGATATGTTAGGTTGTTAAAATCAAGTAAATAGAAGCTTACTGGGACACATGGACATTGAACATCATCATAATCTAACCACACTCTAAGCTGTCCAAAGTCTGAATCAGATGTTTTATATATATATAAAGTCTGTTATATAAAAAGAAAGAGGCAGGAATCCATTCACTGAAACCGATATTGTGCCTTTAAAAAGTATTTGATTTGAGCATTTAAAATGCTGTGCTCCACTGCTGGTTTAATTTTTATAAATGTTCTCTCCCTTATAGATCTTCTCAATAGCCACATCAGAGGAGTGTGAAGCAAGAATAAGCTCCTCATTCAGGCACTCAGTACACTCCTGCTTGATTGGAATGGATATTGTACATAATATGTCCCTACAGATGTTTCCTCCAGTGGGGCACATTGAATTTCATTTAAATGCCAAGGCACAAAATCTAAAACAATGTGACTTTAACAAAAAATCTGATGAGGAATTTGATGAGAAAATGGCAAGAATTCCTGTGGCATTTGGGTAACAATTTCAAGCCTTCATTTTAATAGAATAAACAGGATCATATTTCATTCAAATCTGGCAATGAGATGAGCTTTGGGTATTACATTGATATAAACCAATAAAGAATTTGCAAATTTGAAGCACTAATTAACAGACACAATATTAAATGAAAAAAGTTTGCTCCAGGGGCAAATATATTTTGAAGACTTTAAACTTTTATTAAAAGACATTTTTGAATCACTTCTTTGGTAGTTTATGCTTTTGCTGGTTTTTACAAAATACAGGAGTACTGTGACATTTTCAAACTGATACCTTTAATATGGCATCTGACATTCCTTTCTTTTTTACCTTTTTGAGGCAATACATCAATGTCACAATGTTTTGAAATGTAGAGAAAAATAAGCCAAAACATGAACCCAATATCACAGAATAGTCAAAATAAGTTTCATTTAAGATATTCTGTCAGTGTTTAGAGTTCAATAAACTACAGATGTTCAAATTGACCATAGTAGGTACATCCCAGAACAATTATCAAAGCTACTTCCAGGGTATAACAAATCAGGCCAACTACCTCAAGAGTAGGGTGAGTGCTCAGAATGATGGTCAGAAGGGCAGAAGCACAGGGTTCTACTACCTTGTCCTGGAAGAGACCTCAAGATTTTACTCATGTAGTCAGGTGATAATTTCACCACCACCACCAGTGTGCCAATGGCATCCACCCACACATCACATGAATGCCTTTGTGCCTTGCTGTATCCTAGATGTCTCTGGGATGCTAACATGAGCCTAATTTCACCGGGGCAAATATGTGAAGGGACGTAAAGGGATGGGTGTAAGGAGATACGGTGGATTTAACTCGAGTCTTGCAAGCAGGTAATACTTCTTAAATGAATCATCTATTAATTTTTAATTCTACATGAATAAAGTTATTTCATGTTAGTTCTAGAGGAAGAACTCTCTGAAGGCTTTGCTTACTGGTCACAAGTGCACTACAGAAAGAGAATTTTCTCTACCTAATTGCAATTCTGCACAGTTGCTTTCTTGAGACTACAATATCTAAGACATATGTATCTAAAGACTCATACTTCAGAAAATAGGAATGTCAGCCAGAATGTTAAAGTATCAAATATACGAGATCAACCTTCACCTAAGGTGATGTGGTCTGGCTGTGTGTGTGCATGTGTGTGTGTCTTTTGCTGTGTGTGTGTGTACATATATACATACACACACACACACACACATATATATATATATTTTGAAACGGAGCCTCGCTCTGTTGCCCAAGCTCCACCTCCGAGGTTCACGCCATTCTCCTGCCTCAGCCTCCCGAATAGCTGGGACTACAAGCACCCACCACCACGCCTGGCTAATTTTTTGTATTTTTAGTAGAGACGGGGTTTCACCATGTTGGCCAGGATGGTCTCGATCTCCTGACCTCGTGATCCTCCCGCCTCGGCCTCCCAAAGTGCTGGGATTACAGGCATAAGCCACTGCACCCGGCCTGCTGTGTATATTTTTAAGTAGTTATTTTATCCTAAACATGTATTCAGCAGAAGTCAGCTGGTGTTAATATTACCTGTACCAACAATTCTGCAATTTGTGCCTCACTTACAGGTTTTCACAGAGAATTAATTTGTTTGCATTATGTCTAAATATATTTTCCTTCTAAGGAAGGAAAAGGAAGGGGGATTGAGATAGTACAAGGAGCTTTGTATACACTTGATTGTCACAACCACCCCACAAGCAAGATACTACCGCATCTACATCACAGATGAGGAATGTAAGACCCAGAAAGGTTAAGCAACTGGCCCAAGATCACACAACCAACAAATGAAGGAGCCAGCATTTCAAATCAACCCAAGCTTTTTCCCGCTATACCTGAGCACTGGTAAAATTGGTTGAAAAGTGAAAGATTTAATCCAATTAGTTAAACCATCAAAAAACTAATTTTACTTAACTCATTTTCACTCAGAAGAAATTTAAGAATGTCTGTGTTTCACAGAAATTGTGAGCCAGCTTTTCAGCAGAAAGCTTAGGAACAAATTTGTACTCGCCCACCCACCCTCTTTGATGCATCATGTTATCAATTAGAACCTTATTCCTAGCTCCATTTCACCTGACCTTTTTTACTATTTTGCCAATTTGTCGTATTTTACACACTGTTAGCCATAAGAAATGCTTTCTGGAATAAACATGCTATAAATAAATAAGCAACTAAATACCTTTTCTTGTAATGCATTAATCGGTCATTGGGTGGAACTTAAATGGTCGGCCAGTGTTTTGAGTACCATGTTCCCTCCTCCCCCTCAGTTTTTAATTTAAGGGATATTTCATTGGCCTGTCTACATTGTTCTTAACATAAACTAATGAGATTATCCTTTTAAAGGCTGGAATGGAATTCTGCCAGTTGCTGAGTATGTCTATTCTATTATGAATTCCAGAACTGGGGAAATAATCACAGGATGAGTTCGTGAACACACTGCACCCACTGTGAGACAGACCTGAGCTAAAATTCCATCAATCACCTGACCTACATAAGCTTCTACTCTAACTGGTAAACTGCAGTGATGTTTGGGGTCTCCTGAAATTAGTGTTGTTTCACAGCCAAAGCCCAGCAGTCACCCAAAACCATGATAATTTTCTTTTTCTCAATTTGCAGTAACCCTGGTAAAAGGAGATAGATCCCCTTGGGGAAGGCTAAAAGAAAGGCCAACAGTCTAAATTTTGGGCAGTGTATCCAGGTTCTTCCTCACAGGAATGTGGCCTCCCCCTCATTTAAAGGATTCTGTTTCTGTAAACTGGTTCAAGACTGGGAACTGATTGAGGGACTGTGACTCTATGTTTTGATTATTTTCATTTGATTTCTGTTCACTTGACCTTGAACTCTCCCACTTATACAAGTCAAGTAAGAATTCGGTAGACTGCCACCTATGTCACTGCTAGGGACACCATGAGCAACTGGCCAACGCCACATACAATTTTCTGCAAGTCAGACTCTTCTGATAACTGCTTTGACTCCAGTGTCCATTATGGTAACCACACCCATTTTGCCTTTGGTGATTAAGTGCCACCACATGGCCCCTGCCGCTCTGGGACCCAATGATCCCCACTGCATTTATGTTTTCAATTCAGGGGCAGCAGCTCCCACTATAATTTCTGATTTAAAGGTAAGAATGACCACAGACTCTTCAAGGATGCTGGGGCTCCCTTCACTAATTTGTTTCTCACAATGGTATGAAAGATATGTCTTCCGGACCTTCCCAGGATGGGTAAGCAGAACTAATGTGATAAATCCCCCTCTAACATGCCAGAGTGGTACAAGGAAATGTGCGAGTATACAGACCAGAGAGCATGGGACAGAGGATGGCATTTTAAAATTAAAACAAACAGAACTCACAGGTAAAGTTTTTAACAATAAAGCGCTTTCATCCTCACTGTACTAATTCTATCAAACCACAGTCACAAACCACAAAACATAAGAACTCAGCTTTTCCTTTTGATTGAATATAGTCTTTCCAAGTTTGGGACATCTCAGTGCCCTTCACACTGATTCTCCCTGTCTTCCACAGAGAGTGACACAAGTCCTCTCCCACTACCATTTTGTAGCAAGAGTTCAGCACGTACAAATATAAATGAGCTACAACTCCCAGATGAAGGGCTTGATTGTCTTCTTAGACACTGGCATGAATCAAAGCAAAAAGGAGAGGAAAGTGTTAAAGTCCAGCATTGATACTATCAACAAATTTTGAAGAAAATGCAATTCTATGTTTAAAATGTCATGAACTATGAAATTAATTGAACCAGAATACAAAAATACAAAAAAATTATAAAATTTTTACCCAAATACCCATTCTAATAGTTTAGCCTAGCCACTTCAGTATACAGAGTAATGCAGAGCTATTTTTTAAAAAATTAAACTTGTAAACCTTCACATAAAAAAATCATCTGGGAAAATGATTTGCATATTCTACAATTTAAGTGCTAAGACTGCAATGGCTTTGCCTCCTAGGCTAGTGCATTTGAAATATAAACATATTTCAACTTAACTTAGTGAATACTGTTTACATCTGCATTCTGATAACATATAAGGCTATTTTCCTTGGAATTTTTTGGAAACATTTGGTTTTACATAATGAAAAAAGGAAACCAAAGGGTTTTTTTCCTTCACTTATAGATAGACATAGGTTTATGAATATTAGTTTCTATGAGTCACTCTATATCGTTTGACAAAGGTCAAATTTTGAATATTAAACATTATTTTTTAAATTCCAATTAATATCTACCAATGAATATACCAGATTTATTTTAATTATGTATTTATGTTATGTAATTATGCATTGATGACCCACTAGACCTGTGGTCCCCAGACTTTTTGGCACCAGGGACCTGTTTGGTGGAAGACAATTTTCCCATGGACTTGGGCTGGGGGTGAGCAGTCATTAGATTCTCTTATGGAGTGCGCAACATAGATCCCCCACATGCACAATAGGGTTTGCACTCCTATGAGAATCTGATCTGACAGGAGGCGGACCTCAGGCAGTAATGCGAGCAATGGGGAGCAGCTGTAAATACAGATGACGCTTCATTGGCTTGCCCACTGCTCACCTCCTGCTGTGCGTCCTGGTTCCTAACAAGCCAGGGACCAGCAGCAGGCCATGGCCCAGGGGTTGAGGACCCCTGCATTCGACTGCAAGTTTTTTGAAGACAGAGATTCTGTCTTCTCAGTTTCTCACATCCCAATGACTAGCACCATCCCTAGTATGAATCTCTACAGTCGGAGTGTTTTCCAGCTCAGGACCTCCATGTGAACATTTTTCTTCAGTTCTTACAGTGGGATGGAAAGCAATTCAGTGAATTAGAATTTACATTAAAAAACTGGCCACAGTGCAGTCTAGCTAGCAAGCTGGCTGATCCCTTCTCTGAAACTGCAACCACTGTTAGTATGATGAAAATAATACTTTATAGTAATCAAATCCTAGAAAATCTCCATTTCCATTTAATATAGAGACCAGTGCAGTAGTCTGGGAGCAGTTCTGGAAATACTGCTACTGCCTCTGTGATCTAATCAGTCAATGCCATCCCCAACTTCATACCTTTTTTAAAAAACCCCTAGTGCACAAAATTTAGTTATACGCTTTAGTTTATGACTCACTGTTATCATCTATCTGTACAAAAAGCCTCTCGTTTTATTTCCTTTTCACCCACTATATATATATATGTATATAACCCATATTAGACATATATGTCCCTAGACACACAAATTTCCTTGAAAAGTAGTGTTGCATAGTGTAAATAAATTTAAAACGGTTTTATTATACATTAACATCAAGTTATTAATTGTACTGATAATCACATGTTCTTTCTTATATGTTCACTAAATATTTTTTTTTAGTTCTATTCAGTTTGCCGGGTATAAATATAATGTATGATTTCTGGCTTCTGCATTCCATCATATGTATACACCACAATTTTCTTATCCACATTTTTAATATATCCTAATCTTTACTACTTCAAATAATCCTGAAATGAACATATATTTCCACTTGTAGGTTTTTTTGTACATGCCTCGTTTCACGGAATACTTCCAGATTTCCCTTCAAGATGGCTGCACTGGTTTATATTTCCATCAGCAGTTCATAAAAGTTCTCATTTCTCCATGTCCTTGCCAACACTTGATATTATAAACTTTTTAATCCTTGCCAATTTGATAGATATAAAATGATATATCACAGTTATAGGCTCAACATCATTTCATATAATTAATTGGCTTTTTAAAAATTTCTCCTTTTTGGAAGTGCTGATTATATATTTTTTCCTTTTGGATCCTGTATTTGTGATAGTTATTTGTAGTAGTTTATTACATAATCTAGATTTCTCTTTCAGTTTTAGATATTATAATAACTTTTCTCAATCTGTAATATGTCTTTAATTTAGCTATGGTATTCTTAATTAACAAAAACATCTTTAATTTTGATTTTGTCAAACCCATAAGATTTTCCCCTTTGATTTGTCACAGCTTACCACAAAACCATAGACAAAAATGGAACCAAGAGATCAATGGAAAATATGTACTTGTCTCTCTCTGCACTGGTTCCATTTTTGGCAAATGGTTCCATGGTTTTGCGATATGCTTTCCAATCTGATAGGGTATACTCCCTGAATTAGTAAGAGTTCGACAGAGAAACAGAGCCAATAAGATGTATAGAGATATACATAAAGGGAGATTTACCCTACGAATTGGCCCATGCAGTTATATAGGCCAAGGAGTCCTACAACATGCCAACTGCAAGATGGAGACACAGGAAAACTGTTGGTTTAATTAAGCTTGAGCCCAAAGGCCTAAGAACCAGGAAAGCGAATGATGTAACTCTTAACTGAAAATGAAGGACCTGAGAATCAAAGGGGGCACTGGTGTGAGTCTCCAGAGTCTTAAGGCCAAGAGATTTTTTGTGCAAGAGCAGAAGAAGATAAATGTCCCACCTCAAGGAGAGGGTCAGTTTGCCCTTCTACTCTTGTTCTATTCAGGCCTTCAATGGATTGGGTAATGCCTGCCCACATTGGTGAGGGTGGACCTTCTTTACTCATTCTACCAATTCAAATGGTAGTGTCTTCCAGAAACACCCTCATAGACACACCCCAAAATAACGTTTCACCAGCTATCTGGGCATCCCTTAGCTTACTGAAGTTGACACACAAAATTAACCATCATACCCTCCCCAACTTTTCTCTTAGTTTTTAAAATTGTTTAGTTAACTTATTTTTTTCCCCATATAAATTGTGACTTGTGTCTTATTTTCTAGTTAGAGGTTGCTACACTGAAGGGATGCTGCTGATTTTTGTTGCAATGATTGCAGGCATTCTAGTCTTGCTCCCATTCTCAAAAGGAAACTGTTTAATATTTTTCCAAGGAACATGATACTTGCTGTATTTTTTCAGTGGATAGACTTTATTAATTTAACACATTTTCTTCTATTCTTATTTTTTGATAGATTTATTCAATAAGTATTGAGAACTTACTGTGTAATAGTCACTCTTCTAGGACCGGCAGATACAACAGTGAACAAAACAGACATAAATCCTTGCACTCAAAGATCTTATGGTAAGAGAAAGAAACAAACAAACCAAGATAATTAAGTCACATAGTAAAATATACTAGATGCTAAAGTAGCACAGTTTCTGGGCCCTTCCCACAAATCCAATCCCACTTAAAAAGAAATCACAATATTGAAAAAACCACTAGGGCATTGCTGGGAAAGGGAATATTATGTTGAACTTGTTCATGTGGAATATCAGCATTAGCCTGAGGCAGGAGGCCAATGGGTAGGACTATAGAATAAGAAGATAAAAGAGAGAGGACTCTCCTGGGGTTCTGTTCTTGCTTTTCCTCCCATTTTGCTTCTGCCTATCCTCATTGCTCCCATATCTGCAGGACTCAGACTTCTTGTCCAGGTATTCTCAGAGGTTAAGTCAGAGCAAGATAAAAGTCTTGTGCTTGTGAGCCACTGTAAGAAACAGGTGAGAACCTCAAACAAGTGGCTTCTCACTCTTACCCCTCTAAACCCTCAGAGCTGGTAAATTATAATCTATGCATATCTCTTACTGAAGCTGCTTCTTCCTGGAGTGCAAGGTGTGAAGATCTGATCTAACTAAGGAATTGCTTAGTAGGCTATAGTTTTCTGGTGTCTGGTCTCTTCACCCCACATCTCTCACACACACACACACACACAAAGACACACACTCACACACACATACACACTGACATCTTTGGGGCTGATCTTAACAAGAGCCTGGCCTTTCTCTATTGGTATTATGTAACAGCATAGCTGGTACTTCCAGATGAAAAGAACCGGCAGGCCCAGATAACAAGACAATTAAGGAGCACAGCTATTTCAATTACTGCAATACAGATACAAAGAGAAGGAGAAATATTAGAATAGACAAACCAAGATTTTGATATTGAAAAACATGTTAAAATACATAAAGGAAGATATTAGTAGTACAGAGCAAAAATATTTAAAAAGTGGCAAGAAGGGAGGCGCTGACAGTTTCAAATAGGGTGTCCAGGAATGGATTCACTAGAAAGGTAACATTTCTCCTTCAAAAGACTCCTAGATTGAGGACTCCTAGATTCAAGTTACAAAATCAAGATACACAAATCAATAGCACTGCTATACACCAACAACGACCAAGCTGATAATCAAATCAAGAACTCAATCCCTTTTACAATAGCTGCAAATAAAATCAAATACCTAGAAATGTATCTAACCAAGGAAGTGAAAAATCTTTACAAGGAGAACTACATAACACTGCTGAAAGAAATCATAGATGACAAAAGTGGAAATGCATCCCATGCTCATGGATTGGCAGAATCAATATTGTGAAAATGACCATACTGCCCAAAGCAATCTATAATTCAATACAATTCCTATCAAAATACCAATATCATTTTTCACAGAATTAGAAAATACAAACCTAAAATTAATATAGACCCAAAACACAACCCAAATAACCAAAGCGATCCTAAGCAAAAAGATCAAATCTGGAGGCATCACTTTACCTGACTTCAAAATTATACTACAAGGCTATAGTAACCTAAACAGCATGGTACTGGTATAGTAACCTAAACAGCATGGTATCGGTACAGACCAATGGAACAGAATAGAAAACCCAGAAATAAGGCCAAATACAACCAACTGATCTTCAATAAAGCATACAAAAACCTAAAATTGGAGAAAGAACACTTTATTCAATAAATGGTTCTGGGAAAACTGGTTAGCCACATGTAGAAGAATGAAACTGGACCCCTATTTCTCACCATATACAAAAATCAACTCAAGATAGATTGAAGACTTAAATATAAGACCTGAAACATAAAAATTCCAGAAGAAAACGTAGGAAAAACTCTCCTGGACATTGGCCTAGGCAAAGAGTTTATAACAAGGACCCCAAAAGCAAATGCAACAACAACAACAAAAATAAATAAATGGGACCTAGTTAAACTAAAAAGCTCTGCACAGCAAAAGAAATAATGATCAGAGTAAACAGACAACCCACAGAATGGGAGAAAATATTTACACACTATGCATCTGATGAAGGATTAATGTCCTGAATCTATAAGGAACTCAGACAGATCAGCACGAAATAAAACAAATAATCCCATTAAAAAGTGGGCAAATGACATGAGTACACATTTCTCAAAAAAAGATATACAAATGGCCAACGAACATGAAAAAAATGTTGAATATCACCATGGAATCATCAGGGAAATGCAAATTAAAACTTCAATGAGATATCACTTTACCCCAACCAGAGTCATCATTATTAAAAAGGCAAAAAACAGTAATGTTGGTGTGGATGTGTTGATAAAAGAACATTTACTTATATACTGTCTGTAGGAACCTAAATTAGTACAACCTCTATGGAAAACAGTACAGAGATTTCTTAAAGAACTAAAAGTAGATCTACCATTTGATCCAGCAATCCCACTACTCAAAGGAAAATAAGTCATTATGTCAAAAAGACACCTGCACACATGTTTACTGCAGCAAAATTCACAACTGCAAAGATATGGAACCAACTTAAGTGCCCATCAACTGATGATTGCATAAAGAAAATGTGGTATACATATACCATGGAATACTACTCAGCCATAAAAAAGAACAATATAATGTTTTGCAGCAACTTGGCTAGAACTGGAAGCCATTATTCTAAGTGAAGTAACTCAGGAATGAAAAACCAGATATCATATGTTCTCACTTATAGGTTGGAGCTAAGTGGGTACACCAAGGCATACAGAGCATCCCATGCTCATGGATTGGCAGAATCAATTGGCAGTATAATGGACATTGGAGATTCAGAAGGGGGCAGGGTGGAAGGGGGGTGAGAGATTAAAAACTACATATTGGGTACAATGTATACTACTTGGGTGATGGATGCACTAAAATCTCAGACTTCACCACTATACAATTCATTTAAGTAACCAAAAACCCACTTGTACCCACAAAGCTATTGAAATAAAAATTTTTAAAAGACCAGAATAAATGGAGGAAGTTTGTTGTGTGGATATCTGGTAGGAGAGTAACGCAATCCATGCTGGTGAAAGTCAAGTGTTGAGTGGGAGGAAGACAGGGGAGAAAGTGGTAGAACATGAGGCCCATAAAGTAAGAAGGCAGACCACAGGGGTCTTAGAGGCCATCGTCCAAACTTCGTTTTATGTTTCTTTAATTTTTTAAATTTTCACTTTTTTGAAAACATAGTAGGTATGTATATTTATGGGGTATGTAAGATATCTTGATGCTGGCAAACATTGTATAATAATCCCATCCAGCTAAATTGAGTACCCATCTCCACAGCAAGTATTCATCATGTCTTTGTGTTACAAACATTCCAATTGTACTTGCTTTTATTCTGAGGAGTAAAGAAAGCTGTTGGCGTGTTTTGAGCCAAGGAGTAGCATGATCTAACTTACGTTTTAACAGGATGATTCTGTTAAAAATAGAAGGTAGAGGAGATTGATAACAGAAAGTTGATAACAGAAAGACTGTCTAACAGACTACTCCAGGTGAAACAAGGGCAACGTGGGCTGCAGTGGTCACAGCAGAGGTGTCCAGAAATGGTCAGATTCTGGATGGAATCGATGAAAAGACTGGACATTTACTGAGTAAGGGAACACTAAGAAAGAATCAGGTTTTGGACAAAATACCAGTAACTCATTTCTGGATATGTTAATTCTGAGAATGCTTATAAAACATCCAAATGTAGATGTCAATTACACAGATGGATATAGAAATTTTGTAGTTCAGATGGAACATCTGAATTAGATATAAAAGTTTTGGAAGTAATATGATATTAAAGAACTTAAAGATTCCTTAATGTGATGAATTAAATGGATAGATTATCTGAGTTTAAACAATCATTTTATTCCTGGGATTAAAAACTACTTGGTCATGACATATTAGTTTTAATATAATATAATATTCAGTTAGCTAATATTTTATATGGGATATTTGCATCTATGTCCATGAATGATCTTGGCTTATTAGTCTCTTTCCTTGATCTCTCTTTATCAAGTGTTGGTAACTAGGTTTTAGTTACTGAATAAAAGGAATCTGGAAGCTTTTCCTCTTTTGCTATATTCTAGAACAACTTGTATAAGATAGAGTCCAGGCTGTATGGGCCAAAAAAAGAACTTGGGTTTTATTCTAAATATGACTTGAAGGCATTGAAGGGTTTTGATTAAAAAAATGACAAAATTAAATTTGACTAATGAGATTAATTTGACTATGAGGTGGAGAATAAATTAGAGGGAGCTATTGCAATAATCCAGGTGAGAGATGATGATGCCTTAGACCAGAATGATAGTAGAGAAGATGGAAGTAAGTAGATAGATTTACAATATAATTCAGAGAATATGATTGGTGACTGTGTATGTACACTTGAGTTTTAAAAGAAGAAGTGGGGTTGGGCGCGGTGGCTCACACCTGTAATCCCAGCACTTTGGGAGGCTGAGGCGGGTGGATCACAAGGTCAGGAGCTCGAGTCCAGCCTGACCAACATGGTGAAACCCCATCTCTACTAAAAATACAAAAATTAGCTGGGCGTGGAGGCGTGTGCCTGTAATCCCAGCTACTCAGGAGGCTGAGGCAGGAGAATTGCTCGAACCTGGGAGGCAGAGGTTGCAGTGAGCTGAGATCGCACCATTGCACTCCAGCCTGGGCGACAGGGTGAGACTCCCTCTCAAGGAAAAAAAAAAAAAAAAAAAAAAGTGGCAACTATTGGACTTCTTAAAATCCAAGATAATCATGTGAGAGCAAAACAATGATGTCTAGCTGCAGCAGACACATGACATCTTTATCTACCCCTCCTCCAACTATAAATTATATGTAATGATATTAAAATTGGCATTAACCTGACTAGGATTGATCACAAATCTCCCAATAATATAGTGAGAAGATATGTTTAAGTCCACTTTACATTATCACCAAGTGCACATAACAAT
Source organism: Macaca mulatta (assembly GCF_049350105.2). Lineage (NCBI taxonomy): Eukaryota > Metazoa > Chordata > Mammalia > Primates > Cercopithecidae > Macaca > Macaca mulatta. The sequence goes on along the minus strand of NC_133406.1, from coordinate 152,252,593 downwards.
TTCAAAAAATTCTTGACTGAAATTTTTAAATTAAAAAAATTCTGTTTACTTTTTTCAAGCAGGAAGATCCAGCTATCAATCCCGGATAAGGATTCCCAAACTTTTGAGGATGGCAAAGAGTGTAACAATGCCAACCACCAGAAATAGGAGCCCACAGACCTCAGCCTACTGCATCACCCATGGGCACAGAGTTACCAAGAAGAACACACAGGCACTGGTTAAAACAAAGCTTTGCTCATGCAAAGAAGAAAAAACACAGCAAGATCAGCATCTGTGGGGTGCACTAGTCTCCCATGACAAACAGACACCTCCCAAGGTACTGGGATGTACTGCACGCCACCCATCTCATCATGCTGGTGAAGACCTCGTTTTTTTTTTTTTTTTTTTTTTTTTCCTGGGGCAGAAAGAGCAGTAAGGCAGATATAGGTGCCATATGACACACACACTTATGCACTGCAGATAAGTTCGCTGTGTAACCAGAACATGGAAAGATTTTCTCATAGTAAGGAAGAGTCTGGAACCAAGCAGCAGCACCACCCCAGCCTCTACATAAGAGGGTATGTCCAGGCCCAGAGCACTGATTGGGCAATCCTGGGGTGGGGCAACGGATGGCACAATGGCTGATTTCTCAACAATTTTTATAACAAGCCCCTATTTATTCTAACTTTTCCATTCTCAAGTACTTTTTTACATGCGCATTACAAGGACTGCTGATAGGAAATCACAAAACGCCATTGAGAAAATGCTATCCTAGTGTGTTGTGTGCTGACTTCAGATTTTCTAATCCATCCTTCTTCTCCAACACATGTCATATTGATTAAGAAAAAATACTGATTTTGCAAATAGTATAAAATAATTGCTATACCGCTTTGTAAAGCATCACAAATAAACCTATCACAGATAATCAAAGGTAGAAAATGTTCAGAAAACCTCATTGAAAACAAATATATTTATAAAAAAAAGTTTTCAACCTTTCAAAAGCAGTAGGTGGGTTATGGAATTCCACCATCTCAAGTAATTTCAGACTCTGTTTGGAGATGACATTGCTTAAATTTTTACCACTATTGCACATACCCGTAACACATATTTGAACCAGAGCAGACTTTATATCTGCTAAAATCTTCTCTCAAACTTAAGAGCTTATTGTCACTCATCCTCAGAGGACTAGTCACTTTTATGAGTTTACATATACATATCATATCTTATTTAATAAGCTCTATCAATTTAAGACAATCAACAAAACTTATATCAAAATACAGACAGGCCAAAAATCTAATATATTACCAGAGACATCATCCATGAAAATGGATTGAAAAGGTCAAAAGGAATTTACTGCAGGCTTTCTTTAAGCACTATATTTGTTGAGAAAAGCAGTCTATGTATTTGTGAGAAAGAATAAGAGGTCTAATTCCCAAGTACATAAAACTAACATAATTCAACTACATGGTTTCTGAAAACATACTGAGAAAAATAGGACCTAGACTTATAAAAAGCAAGATACACTGCTCCTAAAAACATGCTATCAGAATATGTAACCCAATTAGGCACCGTAATCTCCTGTTTACTGGTATAATTTGGGGGGGAAACAAAGTTACTAAGATGACATTTATTTTTCAATTACACTCTTCCCACATTTGAGGCTACGTACGTTTCTCTCACTTTAATGTGGTTGTTTAGGGCAGAGAATCTGATATACTAGAAATAAGATGAATCCGAAAGTTGCAAGACTTGAGTTGGATCCCCAAATCTGGGACTTGTTACATTCCAAAATTTAGGCAAGTCACTGAATCTGTTTTCTTCTCTGTTAATGGGGTAGCCATTATACCTGCTTTCCAAGATTTTAAATGAGAAGAGATCCGAGAAATGAATGTGTAAACTTTAGAGTGCTCTATAAATACTGATTATTATTATTGCATATTCTTGAATCCCCCAGCGTGAAACACGCTACTCTGAATATTAATAGTATTCAACACTTGCTTATTGAGTGCAACACACTCAATTGAAATGGTGAATTAATCTTATACGGTCAGAATTAGGAAGCTTACTCTTCATGAGACACATTTCAAAAGCAGAGAAAACTCGAATTGTGAAGCAAGCCTAGTTTTCCTTAAAATATACAGTATGTTTAATGACCTCAAACTGTCCCTCTGGCATCCAAAAGCTTATTACTTCCCTGATTTAACCCAAACCTCTCTTTTATCCTTATTATCTACTTCTCAATAATCTTTTTCCCTAAAACGTGAACTGTCGGCTAGCCAACTGGGTACACTAAGCTTTGCCAATAGGGAAGAAAGGAGTCATGGATCAATGACACCTCCCTTCCTGCAATTTTCTCAACATTTCCCTTTGTGTGTTCATCAATTAATTTCTCATAAATCCTGAGGCCTACCCTAATTGACATTAAAAGCCTGCCTTATGAACAACATTTAAAATACATATTCAGTTATTATATTTAATGAATATTGCGGTAGCCTTCTAAGTTTCCATAATTGTTATGAAAATTCAAGGTTCTACCTGGCCAAATTTGGCCAATACACTAGTAGCACACTGACAACCAGTTGACTACCTAACTTTTATGCTCTGTTTCTTTTTGTTTGTTTGTTTTGTTTTTGTTTTTCGAGACAGAGTTTCGCTCTTGTTGCCCAGGCTGGAGTGCAATGGCGCGATCTCGGCCCACTGCAACCTCCACCTCCCAGGTTCAAGCGATTCTCCTGCCTCAGCCTCCTGAATAGCTGGGATTACAGGCATCTGCCACCACGCCTGGCTAATTTTGTATTTTTAGTAGAGACAGGGTTTCTCTATGTTGGTCAGGCTGGTCTCGAACTCCTGACCTCAGGTGATCTGCCCGCCTTGGCTTCCCAAAGTGCTGGGATGATAGGCGTGAGCCACCGTGCCCAGCCGCTGTGTTTCTTTTTTCATTATAAATTCTGATTTTAAGGCATTCCTTTACTGTTATAGCTGAGCATAAGCTGTTAAAAGTAACCATGCCAGTTCTTGAGTGCTTTGCCACTTAGAAACTTCTTCTGCCAGATATTTTTAAGTCATAACTCTATGTTTGGCCTTCCATAAAGCCCCAGGGTATGAACACAGGTCTGCCAAGCTCTTTGCTACTTTATAGTGAGGGTGAGCTTTGTTCCAGTGTACAAATAAATACTCCTCATTTCCATCTGAAGCCTCATCAGAATGGCCTTTATTGTCCATACTTCTATCTGCATTTTGGTCATGACAACCAAACTTTCCCTTGTCCTTTTGTCTTCTTCCGAGCCTTCACCAGAATCTCCCTTAATGCTTCATTCACTGTCACTGCAGTAGTCTTTTTCTAGCCTCCTCCTCCAAACTCTTCCAACCTCTGTCCACTCCCAGTTTCAAGGCCTCTTCACATTTTCAGATGTCTGTATAGCAAGAGCCCCATTGCTCAGTATCAACTTTTTGTCTTAGTCCATTTAGTGTTGCTATTCATATAACAGAATACCTAAGGCTGGGTAATTTATAAAGAAAAGAGGATTAATTAGCTCATAGTTCTTCAGGCTGGGAAATTTAAGGGCATGGCTGAGCTTCCAGCCAGGGCTTTCATGCTGAATCATAAGATGGCGGAGATCAAAGGGCAAGCAGACACGTGCAAAGAGGCAAAATTCGAGGGGCATCCTGGTTTTGTAACAACTCATTCTCATCAGATCTAATCCATTCCCTTGAGAACTAATTCAGTCTCACCAGAGTGAGAACTCACTGACTACCGTGAGAACAGCACCAAGCCATTCATGAGGGATTCCATTAGGTCTCACCTCCCAGCAGCACCACATTGGGGATAAAATTTTAACACAGGTGTTGGTGGAGACAAACTTAAACCATAGATACCCACACACGCACACACAACCACATTTATAACCACCAATGTGAATAATACTCTTTACAATTTATGCAGTGCACAACCTGCAAAGCCACATATGGTAATAACCTCTTCCTCATAAGTAAGACTTACCTTGCCTTTTAAGGCTTTCAATACATATCTATGATCATTATTATTAACACTATCTATAGTAATGCCCAACCTATATGTCCTTGATACAAAAAGCCTATAACTGATATTGCCATTCCCAGACAATAATATAACATCACTACAATAAAGTTCTACTGTACCATTATTTTGCACTTTGTAAATAAGCAAAGTGAACAATAGGAGCACAAATGGTTTTCTAAGTACTTTTCAATATTTTGGAGTCTGGTAAAATTTCTAGTCAGTTAAAAATGTTTGCACTGGCCAATATGTATCTACCAATGCCACCCAAAATTTTTCTTTATTTTTTTGAGACAGAGTTTCCCTCTGTCACCCAGACTGAAGTGCAGTGGTGTGATCTCAGCTCACTGCAACCTCTGCCTCCCAGGTTCAAGTGATTCTCCTTCTTCAGCTTCCCGAGTAGCTGGAATTATAGGCACCTGCCAACCACACCCAGCTGATTTTTGTATTTTTAGTAGAGATGGGGTTTCACCATGTTGGCCAGGCTGGTCTTGAACCCCTGATCTCAAGTTATCCTCCCTCCTCAGCCACCCAAAGTGCTGGGATTACAACATGAGCCACTGCACTCAGCCTCATATTTCTTACCTTAATGAAAAACCAGCATATGGCTACAGCAAAGTCTACTTGTGGTTCAAATCTGGACTTAGATTTCCAGGAAAAGCAAGTACAAAAGAAATATTGAGGGGTAAGAAAATATATTTAAACTACATTAGGTTCTTTTGTTGAACTGAAATTAAAACTTCCTAAAACTGCTGAAAGAAATCATAGATGACACAAACAAATGGAAACACATACCATGCTCATGGATGGATAGAATCAATATTGTAAAAATGACCATACTGCCAAAAGCAATCTACAAATTAAACACAATCCCCATTAAAATACCACCATCATTCTTCACAGAATTAGAAAAAGCAAATTCATATGGAACCAAAAAAGAACCCACATAGCCAAAGCAAGACTAAGGAGAAAGAACAAATCTGGAGGCATCAAACTACCTGATTTCAAACTATACTATAAGGCCATAGTCACCAAAACAGCATGGTATTGACATAAAAATAGGCACATAGACCAATGGAACAGAATAGAGAACCCAGAAATAAACCCAAATACAGCCAACTGATCTTTGACAAAGCAAACAAAAACATAAAGTGGGGAAAGGACACCCTTTTTAACAAATGGTGCTGGGATAATTGGCTAGCCAAATGTAGGAGAATGAAACTGGATCCTCATCTCTCACCTTATACAAAAATAAACTCAAGATGATTAAAGACTTAAACCTAAGATCTGAAACTATAAAAATTCTAGAAGATAACATCAAAAAACCCTTCTAGACATTGGCTTAGGCAAGGATTTTATGACCAAGAACCCAAAAGCAAACGCAATAAAAACAAAACAAATACAATAAAAAAAAAATTAGCTGGGACCTAATTAAAGAGCTTTTGTATGGCAAAAGGAACAGTCAGCAGAGTAAACAGACAACCCACAGATTGGGAGAAAATCTTCACAATCTATACATCCAACAAAGGACTAATATCCAGAATCTACAACAAACTCAAACAAATCACTAAGAAAAAAACAATCGTATCAAAAAGTAGGCTAAGGACATGAATAGACAATTCTCAAAAGAAGATATACAAATGGCCAATAATCATATGAAAAAATGCTCAACATCACTAATGACCAGGGAAATGCAAATCAAAACCACAGTGTGATACCACCTTACTCCTGCAAGAATGGCCATAATCAAAAAATCAAAAAACAGTAGATGTAGGCATGGATGTGGTGATCAGGAAACACTCCCTCTACACTGCTGGTGGGAATGTAAACTAGTACAGCCACTATGGAAAACAGTGTGGAGATTCCTTAAAGAACTAAAAGTAGAACTATCATTTGATCAGCAATTCCACTACTGGGTGTCTACCCAGAGGAAAAGAAACCATTATCTGAAAAAGACACTTGCACACGTATTTTATAGCAGCACAATTCACAATTGCAAAATCATGGAACCAACTCAAATGCCCAACAATCAACCAGTGGATAAAGAAACTGTGGTGTGTGTGTGTTTGTGTGTGTGTGTGTGTGTGTGTGTGTAGACAGACAGACAGACACATGTATATGATGGAATACTACACAGCCAGAAAAAAGAATGAATTAACAGCATTTGCAGTGACCTGGATGAGTTTGGAGCCTATTATTCTAAGTGAAGTAACTCAGGAATGGAAAACCAAACATCGTATGTTCTCACTGATATGTGGGAGCTAAGCTTTGAGGACACAAAGGCATAAGAATGATACAGTGGACTTCAGGGATTTATGAGGAAGACTGGGAGGGAGGCGAGGGATAAAAGACTACAAATATGGGGCAGTGTATACTGCTTGGGTGATGGGTGCACCAAAATCTCACAAATCACCACTAAAGAACTTACTCATGTAACCAAATACCACCTGTACCCCAATAACTTACAGAAAAAAAAACTTTTGATGTTTTAAATAAAACTTCCTTAGAAAGTTAAAATTTGCCTATTTGGTTTGGTTTTGTTGATTTGATTTGCTTGTGAGGTAGAGGAGGGTTGTTATGGATTTGGAACAGGTGACAAGAACCTTTAGTTTTTAAACAGAATGGGTTTATATATTATTATTAATTTGTATATAGAAGGGCTAAAGAAACCTTAGCTTAGCTGTTGAGCTCCAGTCACATGGTCATACGCTAGTCTAAAAGTATTTTCATTCAGATTAAATGTAGGGGAAAATAACATATTTATAAATGGAAAAAAGAAATAGTTTATAATTAAGCAGAACTGAATGTTCTGACAGACAATATGCAAGGAATAAAAATGAAAAACATCTCGGTCCTTCTTTTGCTCTCTTGATCTAATACATCTCTCCTTGATGAGCTGGTCTGACCACAGCTGGGCTTTATATTTCTGTAATTAGCACAGCAGAAGCCCAACTAGGGCACGGCTTTTCTTCTTCTATTGTTTGCACACTGGGGGGCAGAATTTTAAATGTCAGGATTCTAAATGCTTCTCGTTATAAAGTGGCCCACTAGCTCCTCAAAACCAGTTTGAAAACCATTCAAGAATCATTGCATTGGGCCCCATATCACACATTAGATAGGTATTCTACCAGCAGGGACCTCCAAAGGGCTTGGCAGTTTTCTTAGGCTGGAAAAATCTAAGAATGAAAACAAATGAACTTTTTAGATTGCTTTGTGGAAAGCTCTGATGTAAATTTAGGTGTACGGGCCCAACCCTTTGATTTCCTTTTTATGTCATTTCATTGAAGGAGAGATGCTTTCTTTTAAATCCGCAAAGAAAGCTGGTGTGTGGGGAAGGCGGAAGGCAGTCGGGTGGGGGGGGAGAGGTAATTGTGACCTTTTATTGAAAGTTTCATAATGCCTTGACACCAATTTTCATACCTACTGACTGACAACTAGATTTCCTAAGTCAGTAAATAAGCTAAGAAGAAAGAGTTTGGGCTCTTGTTTTCCTGACAGTCATATAATATGTAGAACCAGTAAAACACCAGGCATTGGTTTTATATCATTAGAAAATTACTGGCTATCCTGACACCTGAAAGTTTTATATAGTCCTAATTACTGGAGTGTAGTGTGGCAGGAAACTAAATCAACCCTTCCATTTTTCTCTCCCTGGGAGGTTCCAACACCTGGACATAAAACTGAGGATTAACTTAAAGGGAAAGAAACCCAATGTTGCTTAGATTATTTGAAAGTCTACACAACTTGGGCTGGGCACAGTGGCTCATGCCTGTAATCCCAGCACTTTGGGAGGCTGAGATGGGTGGATCACAAGGTCAGCAGATTGAGACCATCCTGGCTAACACGGTGAAACCCCATCTCTACTAAAAAAAAATACAAAAAAAAATAACTGGGCCTGGGGGCAGGCACCTGTAGTCCCAGCTACTCGGGAGGTTGAGGCAGGAGAATGGCGTGAACCTGGGAGGTGGAGATTGCAGTGAGACCAGATAGTGCCACTGCACTCCAGCCTGGGCAACAGAGCAAGACTCCGTCTCGGGGAAAAAAAAAAAAAAAGGAAACCACACACTTGAACACCACACACTTTCGTCTACTTCCTTATTTTTTTAAGTTAGATCAAACTCTAGAAACCATGATGAAAACACAAGAGTTATTATTGTTCTGGGAGCTGTGCAGACCAGCCTTGTCCAAGACTCTGTGACTCATTAGCATGTAACATGGTATAAACCTCAGTACAAACCAAACAATAAGACCACAGGTTCATAACATAAAGGGCAAGAGTTGGAGTGATGGGGAGAAGGAGGGTGGAGAGTAACAGTACCATGTAGGACTCAGTTTTTCATCCCTAATAGGTAACGCTCCCATCCCCAAATTAAGAACCATCACACTAGATAAAATTTCCCAGACACTCCTCTACTTTTCTTCTACCTAGAAAGGGAAGAACTTGGTGTCACCACCACTAGGACAGTCTTGATAGAAAGGAATAATCATATCTAGCAGGAACCATTCTACTGATGAATAGTATTTTCATCCTCACATTTCAGTTGTCTAGTTAAGTAACTAAGTGCTTACCTATGCAGCAGTTTTTTCATTTTTAGAGAATGAAATGGAGTAGACAGTTTAAGGAGAGAGAAGAGAAATTAAAGAGTAGTGTCTTGTACTCACTTGGTTCTACTCCATTCTTAACAGTAATGCCCATCACCCCTTCATGAATTTCCATAATTTTGCTTTAAATCAACATATTATTTGGTCTACAATAGAAAGGACACTGTGGATAGTCACAACACAATTTATGTATTTGGATTCATTACCTTTCCTTCCTAGCTGTAAAATACGTATATGTTTATCTATTAATATATGTATGTTTGTTCATGTGTGTGTATGCAAAGTGTTCAAAGTATACATCGGTACCTGTATAAGCATAATATTCAACAGTATAGCTCAGTGCTGTCCATTAGAATTTTCTATGATTATGAAGATGTTCTGTGTCTCTACTGTCCAATATGGTAGCCCCTAGCCATGTGTGGCTATTGAACACTTGAAGTGTGGCTAATATGACTGAAAAATTACATTTTTACTTAATTTAAGTAAAAATAGTCACACATGACTAGTGGCTACCATATTGGACAGAGGAGATAAAGATGATCAATATCTTTACTAGATATGATACTAACATGTATGTGTGTATGTGTGTGTTCTGATTGTTCACACATCAGTCTCCTATACATAGAACAGTAATCCTGGCATATACTAATTGTCTTAGTCTGTTTGGGCTGCTATAATAAAATACCATAAGCTGGGTGGCTTATGTTTTGGAAGCTGGGACATTCATTCAGTGTGCCAACAGTTTCAGTGCCTGATGTGGGACCTTAACCTGATTTTGGCGAAGACTTCTCACTTTGTCTTCACATAGTAGAAGAAGCAAAAGAGCTTCCTTGGGCCCATTTTGTGAAGACATTAATCCCATTCATGAGGATTCTACCCTCATAACCCAGCTACTTCCCAAAAGCCCCCACCTCCTAATACCATCACCTTGGGGGTTAGGATTTCCACATGAATTTTGACAAGACACAAGAATTCAGACCATTGCATTCCACCTCTGGCCTCTGAAACTCATGTCCTTCTCACACACAAAGTAAACTAATTTCATCCCAACAGCCCCCAAAGTCTTAACTCATTCCAGTATCAACACAAAATTTTAATGTCCAGAGTCTCATCTAAATATCATCAAAATCAGATATGGATGGAACTCGAATTACTAATCATTCTGAAGCAAGTTGCTCTCTAGTTGTGAACCTGTGAGATCTAACATGTTATGTGCCTCTAAAATATAATGGTGGGAAAAGTATAGGATAGACATTCTCATACCAAAAGGGGGAAATAGAGAAGACAGTGTTAACCGTTCCCTAGTAAGATCAAGACCTTAACGTTTAACAGTAATCTTCTTTGACTTGAAGCTTTGCCTTCCATGCCCACTGGAGTAGAGGTTCTACTTCTGCAGTATTACTGGGCAGAGAATAGGCCCCCAAGACCCAAGAAAGCCCTGCATCCATGGCTTTGGGCAGCCCTGTCCTCTCTACAGCTCTCACAGGTTGAAGTCTCCTGCCTGTAGCACTCTTGAACTGGAATTACATGCCAATGGCTCTATCACTCTTGGGTTACAGGGGTAGCCTTGCTCCCAAAGTTCTATTGAGCATTGCCCTAGTGGAAACTCTCTGTTGTGGCCTCACCCCTTAAGCAGTCCTCTGCCTAAGGCTCATGCCTGAGGCTCCAGGTGACTCAAGCCTTGGAAATCTAGGTGGTGGTAGCCACACACACCCCATGGCTTCCGCACTCTGAGAGCAGCAGAGGTAGACCTGAACTGACACTGCCATGCTTTATCATCTGTGCCCTCTGGAGAGGCAACAACCAAGGCCAGTGCTGCACCTAAGTCTACTGGGGCCAAACCTGGAAGAAATGAAGAGCTCCAGCGTGGCACAAGAATTTGGAGAGTAGAGCCATGTGGCAGCCTGAGGCAGCTTGCTCTGAAGTCCCCCCAAATGCCTTCAATCTTTCCTTTGAAATCATTCTGCCCTCAAGGCCTTGGCACTATAGGAGCATTATGGTGTTAATGTTTGTTCCCTCCCAAACTCCTGTTAAAATTTAATGGCTATTATAACAGTATTAAGAAGTGAGATCGGCCGGGCGCGGTGGCTCAAGCCTGTAATCCCAGCACTTTGGGAGGCCGAGACGGGCGGATCACGAGGTCGGGAGATCGAGACCATCCTGGCTAACACGGTGAAACCCCGTCTCTACTAAAAAAATACAAAAAACTAGCCGGGCGAGGTGGCGGGCGCCTGTAGTCCCAGCTACTCGGGAGGCTGAGGCAGCAGAATGGCGTGAACCGGAGAGGCGGAGCTTGCAGTGAGCTGAGATCCGGCCACTGCACTCCAGCCTGGGCGACAGAGCGAGACTCCGTCTCAAAAAAAAAAAAAAAAAAAAAAAGAAGTGAGATCTTTAAGAGGTGATTAGGCCATGAGGGCTCTGCCTTCATGAATGGATTAATGCCATTATCATAAGAGTGGGTTCATTATCACTGGAGTGAGTTCCTTACAAAGAAATTAATTCAGCCCCTTTCTCTCTTTCTTGCTCTCTGCCCTTCCACCTCCCACTATGGGATGCGTCAATAAGAAGACCCTCACTAGATGCTGGCACCTTGGTCTGGGAGTTCCCAGCCTCTAGAACTGTGAGAAAATACATTTCTATTCTTTATAAATTACCCAGTCTGAGATCTTCTGTTACAGCAACACAAAGTGAACTAAGACAGGGCCTGTTATGACAGCAGCACCAGTGATCCCTGAAATGTCTTTAGGGCATTATTCCATTGTCTTGATGAATACTACCAGACCCATCCATATTAATCTCCTTATCAAATGGTCTCCTGGTCAAACCCTTGTGTTCTTTCCCAAACATACTTTCTCATATTTTACAATATGGACAGACTGAGAATTGTCAATATCTTATAGTTCTGCTTCCCTTTTGATTAAAATTCTATCTTTAAATCATTTATCTTTTCATATTTCACTATAAGCATTCAAGAGAAACTATTCTACACCTTCAACACATTGCTTAGAAATTTCTTCAGCCAAGCATCCTATTTCATGACTCACAAGTTCTACCTCCCACAAAACACTAAGGCATGAATACAATTTAGGCAAAGTTCTTGCCACTTTATAATATAAAGATCTCCTTTCCTCTGGTTTCTAATAATATGTTCCTCACTTCTGTCTAAGACTTCATCACAATGGCCTTTACCATCCATATTTCTATCAACATTCTGTTCATGACCACTTAGATAGTCTTTAAGAAGATTGAGGGTTTTTTCTAGAGCTCTTCACTTCTTCTGAGCCCTTATAAGAATTACCCTTTCTGGTCCATTCGTGACAATGCAGGCTTTTTCTAACATGCACCTAAAAACTTTTTCAGCCTCTCCCCATTATCCAGTTCTACAACCACTTCCACATTATAGATACTCATCACAGCAGCACCTCACTCTCAGTACTCTTTCTGTTTTAGTCAGTTCAAGCTACTGTAAAAAAAAAAAAAAACATAGACTAGGTGGCTTATTAACAAAAGAATTTTTTTCTCACAGTTCTGGATGCTGAGATGTCCAAATCGAGTCACAAGCAGATCTGGTCTGGTATGGCCTGCTTTCTCATAGATGGTGCCTTTTCACTGTGTCCTCACATGATAGAAAGGGCAAGGCAGCTCTCTGGGTTTTTTTTTTTTTACAAGGATATAAATCTCATTCATGAGGGCTCTGCCCTCATGATCAAATCACCCCTCAAAGGCCCTACCTTCCAATACCATCACTTTGGGAGTTAGAATTTCAACATATGAATTTATAGAAAACACTAATATTCAGATGATAGCAGTAATATGTGATATTATAAAATAATATCATATCATATGAATGGATGAGTCTTAACTAGCTCATTGTAAGCAACAAGATATGAATTCATTTAGGAAGCCAGTATTCCAGTGACCTCCAAGGTTATCCTAGAGGATTGCCATTCCATTTAACTATAATTAAAAAGCATAGGGGAGGTTGTATCCAGGGCTTTTATGGGTCAGGCCTGGAAATAGGACACTTCCACTTATGTTCTATTGACTAGATTCAGTCACATGTGCATCTATCATCAAAGAAGGCCAGAAATATAACAGTACATTCAAAAAAAGGGAAAATAGATGTTGGTCACCAGCTAATAGTATATTCTACCACAACTGATTGTATTTTTCTTTCTATACTTCTATATTTTGCAAATCTTCAATAAAAGCATGTATCTCCCCGAAACCAGAGAAATACAAAGTATGTTTTATCTTTGAAAGGAATACTGAATATCTTTCCATAAGAAGATCACGCTAATCATTATTTAAAATTGAAATACACATTATAGGTCCTTCAAAATGATTACTCTGGGACCACAGGCTTTACTTACAGAAGATATAAGAAATTAAGTCTGAAAAAAACATTAGACATTACCTTCTCTTTGTCTATTTATATAGTGAGTGTGCATACATTCACACTCACTATATAAATAGATATACAGTATATCTGTGTTATTTTCACAAATGTGCTATATATCTATTTTTAACACCTTTGGGTGCAATATCACCATGAGATAAGAAATATGAGTCCAGAAAAGTTAAATTCATTCACAAAAGTCACAAAACCAATTAATTCATCAATCAGAAAGGATACCCAGTTGTCCTGAGTACCAATCCAGTGATATTTTACTATACTATATGCATGTTAGTATTCCAATTATCCACAATGTATAAAGGAAAAGGAAAAAAAAAAGCAGTGTCTTATAATGATATAGACGCTGGTTGGAGGTATTTCGTTTGCTTGCTTTTTGGCTTGTTTATTTTATTTTTCTTTTAGATTTTTTTTTCCTGTGTCATAAATAACACAGGCAGAGCTATATCTAGATTTTCAATAACCATCGTTTGTAAAATGCTATGAAAGAAGAAATGAAAATCAAACCAAAGTGAAACTCACACCCAGTCATCTATCTAATGATCTGATGACTAATTCAGTTCACAAAATGTTTCCTCTCTCTACACTTCTTTCAGTGATAAAGAATGGTGAGGACCAGAAAGGGTGGTCTAGCTATGCCTTCTCAATACAAATTCAAGACTTGTTTCTTTTTAAAAGTGTCTCAATGTTGCCAGTACCAATGGGATCAAGATGGCTTACTTTTCTAAGGAAATTGCATTCCTTAGAAAACCTCTCCAACCAAGCACTAGCCAATGGAAAAAAGTAAAATACAACCTCACCTCACAAGCACCTACCTGAAACATGCTCTGTGTTGAGACAAAAGACAAGAGGCAAATGTGTGCTACACTCAAAATGCTTTCCAATTCTATGAAAGTAATTTTTAGAGTGACTTTAAAATACTGTATACAGGAAAGATGATAGTACTGCTATATACATTAGAATAATTTAACTAGAACAAAGTTAATGGTCCTAATGTTTCATCTGGTTGATAATAATGACATTTTTATCAGATTTTATTGTAGAATATTATAATTGTATTTGGGAAAGAGAAGAAACTGCCAAATATCAGAATTATTTAAAGTCTTTCAAAGTACCTCCAGAAATAACCATAATTCAATGTTTTCTTTTTGTAACGCTCATTCTTAAATGGTAAGAAAAGTTATGTTCTTTCCTTTTAGTAGGACAGGTAAAATTGTCACTTAGAACATGAAGTCACTAAATTTGTTTTTTAAAAGGATCGTCTCTTAGATTCTATAACTAGTATTCTAGATAATTTTTTTCTACCTTTTCAATTAAAAAAAAAAATCTGGCTAAAATTACTCTCTCTGACCTTTACATTAATATTCCTGCCTAATAAAGAGTTTGGGGAATCCTAAAGACTCATCTGGAAATGATAGAATTTCTGTTTTTGTCTTTCTTCCCTGGACACTAATGGCTTTTTGTCAGTCCTCTTCACTCAGTGTATGACACGTGAAGCCATTCCATTTTAGTTGTCCATTAACTTCAAGCATAGTGACAAGAACAAAGCAACCCCCTAAAGAAACTGAGCTCAAACCCTCATATTAAATTTCCCCAATTCCTTAGCTTATAAGGTGCTGTTTTCAATTGTCAATAATGTTCATAAGAGTAAGCGATATCCATTACTAATTAAAACAAGCTGTTTAAACAAACACAAAAGGTCACCAAGCCTGTAGATCAACATATCCATTCTATTGTTTGGTTTCTTGGTGCATTACTATCTGATGATTTATTTCTATCTTCTGTTCACCTATTTTTCTAAGTAACAAATATAGAGAATAAACACGCAGAAAGCAACCTTCCACAATAGGTGCCATGAGGCCCAGGGCTCCAATGTGGCACTGGATATTGTTTCCTTAAGATCAGTAATGTGCATCATATCACTGCAAATGAAAGCAAAGAAATTTTCATTTATTTTTTCTGAGTTTGTAGGGATCAAAGGCATAAACTACAGGGAAAATGCAGTTTTTATTAGGAAAAGTGACACCTGCGGTTTTCTGCAAGATTTTTAAACAACCTTTTATCTATATGGATGTGCTATTAAGGCACAAATAAAATGTAATACCTTGTCTGCCATCCTGAACAATGGCTTATTTTTAAAGTTTTCTTTATTTTTATGCCACTAAGTCCTCTACAAAATATTTTGAAAGTATTTGCTCAATCTTTGCTTGAACTCTGACATTGGAAACTGACTTTTCTTTTAAAATTGTATTCCATGACAGTATATTAATTACATAGAGGGTATAATCTCTGAATTAATATCAAACCAATTGCTTAAGCCAGTATAAAAGTCAGATAGACTTTTTAAGCTACTTACTATTAAGTTGTGTAATTCAGTTATTATAATCATTTCCAAATTATCAACAGAAGTGGAAGGTAAGAATAATTTAAATGAACAAAACCCAGCACTAATTCCCAGACCTCACTTTAGTCAACATTATCAACATTGTCCTCCAAAGCTTTTATCCAAAATGCTAATGCACAATTGTGTTGTTAATTTACAGATTTTTAACTCATCTTATTTAATTCTTTTTGGACACAAACTCTAGCAGATGAATTAATTTTTAAGAAAGGAAGAGTGAAAAATAATATTTGATGCTCATCTACTACATCTCTGAATGATAAACTCTTTACATACATCATCTCATTTAACTCTTACGCCAGTTCTATGAGTCTGGTAATACTGTCCACAATTTACAAATTAGGTACTAAAGCTCAAAGAGTTTATATAACTTACTTAAGGTCATCCAGCCAGTAAGGAACAGAGTCCATGCCGAGACTACATTCATATAATCAAGCCCAGCAGCCCTAGGAAGGCTAAATTCAATGTGATACTTTTATTTTAGCAAAATATAAGACATTCTGAGTTTGAAAGTTTTAAATAGTGTTTAGTTGTAATACATAATGGAGTTGCCCTATTCCATTCTGACTCTATGATTACACATATTGTGACTTTGCTTCCAACTTTGCAGCATGGTAGTTCTTTGGTGCATGGAAGTACTTCATTAGTTTCCATATGGTAAAAACAGTACAGCTGTTTAGTAATGTTGACTTGGTTGTTCAACGCAATTTTTTCAGATGTTTGTATCTTGAGTGTTCAAACATTTAGACCTTTGAAAATGTTTTTCTTTGTCATATTCTGAGATTCTGCAAACTTATACCCATCACTTAAACTGTATTCAACCATATTCTTATTTTCACAGCCTGCACAATTAAAAAGCAGGCACACTTTTTGGTACATACAACACTGTGAAAAATAAGCAGCCTCAAAGGTAGAGCCTGCAGGACGGTGCACTGAAAATTAAATTTGATACTTTTCCTGCTCATCTAAGTATTTGCCAGTTAAAAAGCTATCGTATCAAGTATAAACTGTGCCAAAATGAACAAGTTTTCCCAACTTCTGAACCTGCTTTATACATCACCATTTTGTTTTGACAAATTAAGTTTAAAACATTTTGAGTGATTAGAAGAATGAGAAACTGTACTAAATATTTCCATACTTTCAAAACATTTAAGCTTCATAGATATTCAAAATAACTTAAAAATAGAATGTATGATTTAAGTATAAAGAAATCAAATTACTGAATTAAATGTCCTTAAATAACCTTAGTTTCTGAAGCACAATGCAAAATATATTTTCAACTTTTTTACATTTTCTGGAACACAAAACATTATAAAAGGAACTGGAAGTACTTTTAATAACAACAAAACAGTTTATCTAGGTTACTATTGTCATGCAATTTCTCCATTGTCATGAATTTTTCTTTTCCTTCCCACTTAACTGGATATTAACATCTTCACCAAAGCCTTAAGAAAATTCCAAGGAAATGAAATTCAAATCCATTGATTCACGCTGTATCTTTGCTATTCTTGTAAAAGATTTGATGGGGAAAAAGGCTTAAACTGCAGAGTAGAGCATCATTTGATGATTTGTAAGACTGAATTTCTTCAGGTAATTAAGAGCTAGCTATAGACCACTTTACCCCAGATACTATTAGAAAGAAAGAAACTCCAGTGTGACATGCTTTGTGAACATTTTTGAGAACATGCTTTGTGACATGTATAATTGTTCATTAAACCCTAAGAAAATAAAAGGACTTCATTACACAACCACCTCTGAATGTCAGTCTTCCTAAAGAACTTCCCAAAGAACATAAGAGGCCTAGTTTAATATCCCGGCTCTCCTACCTTTTATATGACCTTAGACCATAGAATAATCATTTAACATTTCCAGAACTCAATTTCTTCACACATAAAGTTGAGATAATAATACAGTAATGTATTTCAAGAATTAAATAACACACTTAAAGCATCCAGCTCAGTACCTGGCAATCAAAAGGTATTTAATAAATGCCAAGGATAATTCTAATAATGCAATTATTCTAATAAAATGTGTGAGTCAGTGAACATGATCCAAAGACTTTATTCTTATCCACCTTAATTCCCATAAAAATGATCTAAGTAAGAAATTCTACCAGATTGCACTGCACAGGAGGACAACCCAGAGGGAAAAAATAGGATTCAGACATACTACATTGACAATTTTTTATTTTTACCACAAGCTTGTATGTACACATTCATGGATTTGTGGTCAAGTCAAGGACAGAACAGGGTAAGTATATTTTGACTGACCCCGTTTTTAATGAAAAATCAAATGGCCATTTTATTATGCAGAATATCTTCAGTGGCAAGGTTTACAAACTTGGTGGTCAGTTATTAATTTAACAGCACATAATAGCCACATATGTGGCTCTGTGGAGATCACCAAGTCATAAAAAATGTTACATATTAGCACATATTATGAGAAAAGTGATAAAAGTGAGTGATTCCTGTGTTTTGCAGAATGGATTGAAAAATATAGGATTAACTAAATATTAGATATAGGTAATTTTAGTGGGATTAATGAGAAAAAATTCAACTATATAATATAATAATATAATAATGGACATTTTATTTCATAGCAGGGAAGGCTGAAGTGAGAAACAGAAAGAAAACAAAATGAAAAATTTTATGACTGGTGATTTCAAGAGAATAAAAATTTATATGTGTTCGCAATGCCATTTTCTGTAGCCATATGTAATACTTGACTTTAATAAGACGTTGCATTTGATATCAACAAAAATGTATAGCTAATTACTATATACTTAAAAATAAGCAGGTATGATTAATGCAGAATTTCACAGTACAAATATTATAAACATAATATGCCATATATACTTACAAAGAGCCCTTCATGATGCTTGCAATCAAATTTCCTCACCCTGTTTCTTATTCACAGTAGTTAGACTCCAAAGGCCATTTTATTTTGAACTTTCCCTGTCCCTTTTAGTTTAAGTTGTCAATGGTTCTATAAATACAATTCTCTGGTCGGGCATGATGACTCACACCTGTAATCCTAGCACTTTGGGAGGCCAAGGGGTTCAAGACCAGCTTGGCCAACATGGTGAAATCCCATCTATACTAAATATATATATATATAAATTAGCTGGGCATAGTGGCACATGCCTGTAATCCCAGGTACTCAGGAGGCTGAGGCAGGAGAATCGCTTGAACCTGGGAGGTGGAGGTTGCAGTGAGCTGAGATCTCACCACTGCCCTCCAGCCTGGGCAAGAGAGTGATACTGCGTCTAAAAAATTTAAAAATAAATAAATAAATACAATTATCTTAAAAACTTTGTAGGTGCTCTACAAATCTTATTAAGGTTCACTCTATGAGACAAAAGCCATACCCACAAATCTTGTTGAAATAAGTCCTTCTGTGCCTTAGGCTTACTGTAATGCTGCTACAGAAAAGTACCCTAAAAATTCTTAGGGCCTCTGTTGTGTAATAAAACAGTTTTACAAATAATGCTTTTAAAGTCTTTATGGGAACTTTTTTCTGTTAAAGGCACTACCTTAAATCTTTTGGAGGCGTTTACAATGATTTTATAGGCACCTACTTGGGTTCATCTTTAGACTATGGTTTTCCCGACAATACCTGGATATAATATTTTCTCAGAAGCCTTTTCTTATTTTTAGCATTATTTACCATTTGGAGAGCATAAGAATAAGAAATAATGTTACTTTTTGAATGCAGCCCCTTACTATTTAACTGAGCTTCTTGGAATTTATATTGCTTTTCTTGCATTTTACTATAAGTGCAAGAAATGATCAGGTGGCACTTCAACACTCTGCCTGTAAATCTCCTTAGTTCGACTGTCCAGTTTATTAAGCACATTTTCCATTTTTAATGTTGCCACAGTGATACCATTGATGAACTTTCTATCACCATGTAGCAAGAATTCCTTTTACTCCAGCTTACAACCACATTTTTCTTACTTGCTTTAAGCCCTCACCAATAGCCTCCTCAAAGGCTTCCCCTAACAATTCCTTCAAGGCCCTTCAACTTCCACTCGCCATTGCTCAGTCCCAAGCAACTGACACATTTTTAGTTTTTCCATTCAGCAAAACCCCACTTCTGGTACCAGAATTTGTATCGATTACTACAGTTGTGCAACAGGTTTCCCTAAAACACACTGACTTACTACCACGATAATAATTTATTCTGTCTTACGATTTCTGTAGATTATGAATTCAGAAAGATCTCAGGTGGAAAGTAATCATTTGCAGTCTCTCATGGGACTTCAGTCAGGTGTTCCCTGGGGATTCAGTCATCAAATTTTTTATTGAAAAGGAAGGACAACTCAGGAGGTAGAACCAAGGGCCCAGAGGCCAAAGTGAATTATTCCCAGGCAGTAGGACTGAGCATTAATCAAGGGACTGGCAACATGTGCCTAACTAGGTTTCAGAATGCTTTGGAACAGTGATTTTTATGTGCCTCTCTTTTTCCTAATTTGTACAGGAGACTCTACAGTGGTTACCCTTGTGTGGAACACCATTGTAAGGTGGTTAGATGGGGAATCAGATAAAATATTGCTCTTATTTCATGTCTTCAAAAAAGTACCACACTTGAGGAGAATTCGTTGTGGAGCCTTATTCACCAGTGGATCTGATTTAGATGACAAGATCCTGGACCTAGAGCTTGAGCTGATGCTGTAAGACAGTAGTCCCCAAACTATTTGGCACCAGGGACCAGTTTCATGGAAGATAATTTTTACACAGACCAGGGAGGGGATGGTTTCAGGATGGTTCAAGTGCATTACATTTATTGTGTCCTTTATTTCTATTAATATTCCATTCTAATATATAACAAAGTAATTATACAGCTCACCATAATGTATAATCAGTGGGAGCCCTGAGCTTGTTTTCCCACAACTAGAGAGTCCCATCTGGGTGATGGGAGACAGTGACAATCATCAGGCATTAGATTCTCATAAGGAGCATGCAACCTATATGCCCACATGTGCAGTTCACAATAGGGTTCACACTGCTATGAGAATCTAATGCCACTGCTGATCTGACAGGAGGTGAAGCTCAGGGAGTAATTCAAGTGATGGGGAGTGGCTGTAAATACAGATGAAGCTTTACTTGCTCACCTGACACTCACCACCTGCTATGTGGCCCGGTTCATAACAAGCCACTGACCAGTACCAGTGTGTGGCCCCAGGGTTGGAGACCCCTGCTGTGAGAGATTAGATATTTTTGGAGCCTTGAAAGGGAGGCCGTATATTGCATCTGGGTGAGATGTGAATTATCAGGGGCCTGAGAGAAGACTATCATTGCTAACCCCAAAGATCCTTTACTTCTAGTGTACATGTCCTCATGTATTACCCTCCCACACTGAATTAGGGCTGGCCTATAGGACCAATGGAAAGGACAGAACTGATTATGTGTAACTTCCAAAGCTAGATCATAAAATATAATTCAGCTTCTGCCTTACCCTCTTGGATCTCTCACTCTAGAGCAGTGGTGTCCAATGTTTTGGCTTCCCTCAACCACACTGGAAAAAAAAGAATTATCTTGGGCCATACATAAAATACACTAACGATAACTGATGGACCAAAAAAAAAAAAAAAAACTTACAAAAAAAATCCTAATGTTTTAAGAAAGTTTTATGAATTTGTGTTGGGCTGCATTCAAAAGTTGTCCTGGGCCACATGTGTCTCATGAGCCATGGGTTGGACAGGCTTGCTCTAGAGGAAGCCAGTCACCATCTCATGAGGGCATCCAAGCAGCCCTGTGGGGAGGGAGGTCCACATGCATAGAAACTAAGGCTCATGGCCAAATGTCAGCTCCGGTGATTAAGCCACCTTGAAATTGGACCCCCTGGTTAAATTAAGCCCTCAGAGCACCTCAATCCTAGCCAACATCTGACTGCAGTTGCTTGAGAGATCCCAAATGACAGCTACCCACCTGAGCCCTTCCCACATTTCCAACTCACAGAAAACACGACAGATAATAAATGACTGTGGTTGTTTTGAGTAACTAAGTTTCAGGACAATTCGTTACACAGTGATAGGAACCTATACAGAAATATAAGATAAATCAAATATTGAAAATAGATAATTACTCAAAAGTAAAATTATAATAAAGAAAACATTATATTTTATAGCAGGTAAGCTACATTGAGCAAAACGGAAAATATAACATGAGGAAAGACATTGTGAATGAAGAGAGGAAAATGTATGTGTACTTTGCAATGTACTTTGAGTAATAAGATATAATTTGGGACATTAATAAAACTGTATATAAGTTAACTCGAAAAATACATGCGATAATTGCATACTAGATGTTAGCAAGTATAGTTAACCTAGAATTTCATAGTACAAACATTGTAAATATGTTAAAGTCATACATAATAACAAAGTGAACAGAATTCATTTTTTAAATGTGTCTAGAAATGCATAATTCACAAATAGAGACCTTATGTAATTTCAGAATGCAAGCTAAGTTAATCTTATTTATCATTTTATTTGGGGGATAGGAAGTTATTTTTTATTATTATTTAGGAATCCATTTCTACAACTGTCATGAAGGCCAGACTGAGTTAACAGTGACGAGCTCTAGAGGTAACTACATCCCACTATGAATTTTCTGGTTACAATCTCTGTCTTCTCTAATGATCTCAACTGAAAACTCAGACTCAGGAGGCCTCAATCTCTTCCCTTCTATTGTTGGCAAATGACAAAGCCCAATATGTAGGAGGCCTTTTTTGGAGAAGACAAACCCTACACTTTGCTTTATGAGGCAGATAGCAGACCCAAACCACGGACAGGTGGGGACTGTGCAGGCTTCAATTAACCTTATTTATTATTTTAACAAAATTTAAAATACAACAGAATTTCTTTTAAACAAACTGGTATTTACACAACATCAAAAGTATGTTTACTTTTATTTTGCCTGCAACAGGCAATATGTATTAACCTATCCAACTTTACATATAAACTAATTGTAATTATTACAATCCATATAATTTAGAAGATTTTAAAAAAGGTTACACCCAAGCAACACCTTTCCATATGGCCAATTAGTACAGTCATAAAATGCAGCAAATATATGATGCTGTATTGAACATCTGTGTTGGTTATCCTATGGGAATTTTTAATAAAGGACCAAGCAGCATATTGATGTTAATTCTACATTACCGGGACTTTAAATAAAAAACTAAAATAAATAGCATCCATTAAACTGATCATACTGTTGTAACTCAAATTGTGTTTATTATGCTAATGGAACATGAAATTAAGAAAAAGACCTTTATGCCAGTGGAATTAATTAATGAGCTTTATGAAGGCATTGGGATGTAATTTATTTCTAGATAAGTAAGTCTAATTTGCAGTTCCATGGGTCTCTGCAATGCTGATTGTAATAGTTATTCCTGCAGATGTGCTGCTCACAGCATGTCTTTCCATTAGAACTGAACACCTCATTATATAAACTGTACCTAATTAAACATAATACAGTGGTGACTTGTTAAACTGGCCTTTTTAAGTCAGCAGCTGCCTAAGCTAATAATACTGTACACAAGATTTATATCATCTTCCCTAGAATACTGATATTAAAATATACTGCCCAAGGGATTGATAACTAATTTACCAGTATGTAGCAGGTACATTTCTGATTCTGTGATAAGAGATTAAAGACCAGCAGTCCATAAAAATAAAATGAATTCAAATCCATTTGGAACTTAAGAGTACTTGGGAAACTTTATTAAAACTATATACTTTTAAAAAATCAATAAAATAGTCATGAAAAGAAAGTGGACAATAAAAGTAAAAAATATAAATAAATAAATGTGAAAGATCTGGAAGTCCTTTAGGTATTTTTCCAAGGGCATATAAAATTTTTTCAGACTTGACATGTTGAAATTACATTTGTCACTTATTGTCATATCTGGATTGGAAATATACAATCCCTATCTTTATGACATTTGCTACTAGGGATAAGGTAAATACTTATACTACCAGACTTACCCTACTTAGATTAGGTTTTGAACTAATATTCTTAACAAATACTATACTACTCTTTCTTTTTCTAATTTTTGGCTGGTAAGATGAAAATGCAGTAATATAAAGTAAGACATATACAGCAATATCCATGCTAATTCATGTTCTTCTCCAATTCCACATTGACCTGATTATACCTATTCATCCTTCGACACTCAATTCGGGCCTCAAGTGCTCTGAAAAGTTGTCTGTGACTCATCCAGTCTGTTTTAGGTGTCTCTTGTTTTATCTCTTAACTACCCAGTGCTTTTTCCTGATTATTGCAGAGATAATGCTACAGTGTAGAAGTCCAGAATGTATGTCTGTCTCCTCACGCCTACCTATCAACAACTTATGGGACAAGGGCTATCTATAATTTATCACTGCAACCCAAGTCCAACTGGAACATTGTGGTGCCTAATAAATACTAGTTGACTGAATGATTCAAACAATCCTCAACTTGTGACTTTGCTGTTAATAACTTCTACATCCAACTCCAACAACTTTCTAGGAAGTTAGTGGGTTGCTTGGTAAATATTTGTGAATTTAATCCATTAATGGACATTATTAAAGCCAAAGTCTACTTAACTTATGAGTCAAATACTAATTCAACATCAAATTTAGAGATTCCACACTTCCTTCAACTTGGTAATTCTAGATTGTATCTTTCTGGTCCCCAACAGCCATCTCCATTTAAAATACATATTATTTGGGTCTTGAGATAATTTCATTTTAGCAGTCTCAAATACCATCTACAAGAAATTTTGAAAAGTGCCCATATGGCCACTTTGAAACATTTAAACATAGGCATAGTAAGTTTGGATAATTATAAATTGATATTTAGTTGCAGTATATAGTAGAAGGCACCATAATCCCTGCTGTTAGCTCCTCCTGAAATATTTGTGAGCTCTGCTACTCTCTTTTCAGGTTATCAAAGGGCATTAAACCAAGGCAAATACACACAGACGCACGCACACACACACACACACACAGGCTAGCTGAAGACCTTTGGCACACATTAACTGACTGAAAAAGATGAACTAGGCAAACCAGATTTCATTTTGGAGAACACTGAAAAAACAAACATGGTTAGTCACTTAGAAATGAAGCTGAAGTGAAAATATTCACAAAACTGTGTAAGTTCCATGGCAGGCCAAAGTTATTTAGAAGCTAAACACATGAAAGAAGAGAAAAGGCAAAGAGGAAAAGAACAGAAAAGGTGAGGAAAACTTGATCAGTCAAGAATACAGTTGCTCAATTGGAAGTAGATATGCTACAAGGAACTACTGAGACTTCCTGCCATTACATCAATTTACACAGGAAAAAGTCTCCTTTTCTTGAGACAACCTAAGTGGACCTCTGTTTTTATACAGCCAAAGAAACAAATTCAAATGCATCGCTAAAGGGGAGGCATATAAATTACATAATACATGTAAATGAAGATAATGCTAGCTATTGTAACAAGCTAAGCTCAAAACTTCAACAGCAGTTCTATTAAGTAGCTGTTCTATTAAAAAGTAGTCTCACAGAAACCATTGCTTCCAAAGCATTTGCAATGATTGGACTAGAAGTGTTTGTTTCAATATGAAATGAAGATATTGACTATACCAAGAAAAAGTGATAATTCTATCAAAGACACAGGGGATAGGGAGGATGGCAGGGAGAAGAGAGATTGATTTTTAAGTTCGATTTGTTTTTAAATAAAATTCCCATCTTACAATGACTTGGGAAGGTAGGTTGTGAAATTTGATGAATGTGAAAACTTGACTGAATGCAACTGACACCAGCAGAAGGTAAGCTTCATATTCCAGATACTGAAGGAATGCAGTTTAATTGTAGACACTCTTGCTACCAGTTCTTTTCTTCACTGTTCTGTTTATCTGCCTTAGAGAAGAGGTAACAGGGCATAATACATGAAGTCAGAGACAAGATTTAATCCAGTCTTAATAATTATGTAACTTTTAGCAAGCTTTTTGAATATGTCTGGGCCTCAGTTTCTACATCTGAAAATGAGATAACATCTACCTTCCAACTATTGTGTAAACTAAGGGGACAATATATATAAAGCTCCTATCACCTGGTAGACTATAGATCTTTATTTTAAAGGGCATGACTAGTTCAGTTTTGAAATGTAACCTGAGTACGGCACTATTATTTTGATAACGTGTTATATCTAGATTCCTAGACGGATCAAAATTGTTCTCCTGCTTTCCAAAATAACTGAGGCCTCAAATTGTGGATATGCCAACTACTCTTAGATTAAAAACACAACTCTTCAAATTGTGAGCTCACCCCTGGGTTATACAGGCACCAAACTAACAGTTTAAATTATTGTCCCAATCTATCTCTATCCATGATCCATTCAGTAGAATATTAACCCCCTATTCTGAATTTAAAAAGACAAACATATGGTAATTATAATCCAAACTTTCCCCAAGCCTCTCCAAACTGCAGCTAACGATGTTATCTGAAAAGCAGCCACCCAAATTTCATGGTCACCTTTGCATAATGCTGGAACTCAGGATCCAGTCAGTCTCAAGACATTTCTAGGAGTACTGGGGTATTGTCTCATATGTTCTCACAAATGACATGTCTTGGATTTACAGTCTGCCTTCTCCATGCCCTCTTCCTCCCAAAAGCACTTCTGAATTTTTAAAGCTCAGGAAATCACTTGAGGACAATTTTGCCTGTATTGCTTCTATTTCCCTCCTTAGAAACAAAGATTCTCTGCCTAGGATGCTGTCTCCAGTGTACTCAAAACTACAAATGCAAAAGTGTTCAAGTAAGACTATGTTTTCTTCAACTCTTACTACACTGAAAACTTGTTAGCTTTCATAGAAATGGAGAGAATACCTTCTCTTCCAGAATTCCATCATCTAGGTCCCACAACAGCACATCTTCTGCTTCACAACTTAGAGTCTAAGAGGAAACTGTGCTTAATATTCCTAAGTTTCTCCACCCTTCTTCTCCCATTTTACTTCCAACAGAAGTACCATGTATATCTCTTTTGTTCATACAGATCAACTCATACAAATAAATATAAATGTAGAGATATTTTAGGTTTGGTTCCAGACCACCTTAATAAAGTGAATATCAAAATAAAATGAGTCCCAAAATTTGTGGAGGTTTTGGCATATAAATCATATTTACACTGTACTGTAGCCTCTTAAGTATGCAATAGCATTATGTCTAAAAATATGTATATACTTTAATTAAAAATACTTTATTATTAATAAGTGTTAACAATCATCTCAGCCCTCAGTGGTCATAATCATTTTGCAAATGAAGGATCTTGCCTCAATATTAATGGTGCTGACTGATCAGGGTGGTGGTTGCTGAAGGTTGGGGTGCCTGTGGCAATTTCTTAAAATAAAACAACAATGAAGTTTGCTGTATCAATTGACTCTTCTTTTCATGAAAGATTTCTCTGTAGCACACAATGTTGTTTGATATAATTTAACCCACAGAAGAACTTCTATCACTTGAGGTCAGGAGTTTGAGAACAGCCTGACCAACATGGTGAAACACCGTCTCTACTAAAAAAAATACAAAATTAGCTGGGTTTTTTTTAGCATGGTGGTGCATGCCTGTAATTCCCGCTACTTGGGAGGCTGAGGCAAGAGAATCACTTGAACCCAGGAGGCAGAGGTTGCAGTGAGTCACAATCATGCCATTGCACCCCCGCCTGGGCAACAAGAGCGAAACTCTATCTCAAAAAACAAAAATTTTTTTTTAATCAATCCTCTCAAATCCTGTCGCTGCTTTATCAACTAAGTTTATGTAATCTTCTAAATCCTTTGTTGTCATCTCGACAATGTTCACAGAATCTTCCCCAGGAGTAGATACCATCTCAAGAAACCACTTCCTTTGCTCATCCATAACAAGCAATTCCTTGTCCATTAAAGTTTGATCACAAGATTGCAGCAATTCAGCCACA
Organism: Macaca mulatta; assembly: GCF_049350105.2. Classification (NCBI taxonomy): domain Eukaryota; kingdom Metazoa; phylum Chordata; class Mammalia; order Primates; family Cercopithecidae; genus Macaca; species Macaca mulatta. The sequence continues at coordinate 152,225,222 of NC_133406.1, read as the reverse complement.
TATTCAGGCTCCACTTCTAATGCTAGTTATCTTGCTATTTCTACCACATCTGCAGTTGCTTCCTTCACTGAACTCTGAAACTGCTCAAAGTCATCTACAAAGATTGGAATCAACTTTTTCAAAATTCCTGTTAATGATAATATTTTGATCTCCTCCCTTGAATCACAAAAATTCTTAATGGCATCTAAGATGGTGAAACTTTCCAGAAGGTTTTCAATTTACTTTGCCTAGATTCATCAAAGTAATTACTATCTATGGTACTTATAGCCTTATGAAATATATTTCTTAAATAATAAGACCTGAAAGTCAAAATTACTCCATGATCCATGGGCTTCAGAATAGATATTGTGTTGACAGGCATGAAAACAACATTAATCTCCTTTTATTATACATCTTCATCAGAGCTCTTGAATGACCGGGTACATTGTCAATGGGCAGTCATATTTTGAGAAAATCTTTCTTTCTGAGCAGTAGGTCTCAACAGTGACCTTAAAATATTCAGTAAACCATGCTATAAACAGATGTGCTGCCATCTACACTTTGTTATTCCATTTTCAGAGTACAGGCAAAGTTGATTTAGCATAATTCTTAAGGGCCCAAGGACTTTTTGAAAGATAGGTTAGCACTGGCTTAACATTAAAGTCACCAGCTGCATCTTGTTAGCTGCACCAGCTAACGAGAAATTCAGCCTGTTCTTTGAAGATTTGAAGCCAGGCATTGGCTTCTCCTTTTTAGCTATGAGAGTTCCAAATGGCATCTTCTTCTAATATAAGGTTGTTTCATCTCCATTAAAAATCCATTATTTAGTATATCCAACTTCATCAATTTTCTTAGGTAGATCTTCTGAATAACTTGTTGCAGCTTCTACATTAGCACTTGTTGTTTCACCTTGCACTTTTATGTTCTAGAGATGGTTTCTTTCCTTAAACCTTATAAACCAACCTCTGCTAGCATCAAACTTTTGTTCTGTAGCTTCCTCACTTCTCTCATCCGTTATAGAATTAAAGAGAGTTAGGGCTTTGTTTTGAATTAGGTCTTGCCTTAAAGGAATGTTGTGGCTAGTTTGATCATCTATCCAGACAACTATAACTTTCTCCATATCAACAATAAGCTTGTTCCACTTTATTTTCATTTGTGTGTTCACTGGAGTAGCATTTTTAATTTCCTTCAAAAACTTGACTCTTGCATTCACAACTTGGCTAACTGTTTGGCACAAGAGGTCCAGCTTTCAGCCTATTTTAGCTTTTGATATGCCTTCCTCACTAAGCTTATTTCTAGCCTTTGATTTAAAGTAAGAGATATGCAATTCTTCCTTTCACTTAAACACTGACAGGCCATTGTAGGGTTATTAATTGGTCTAATTTCAATATTGTTGTATCTCAGAAAATACACAGGACTGACAAGAGGGACATATATGGGAAAATGGTTTGTCAATAGAGCAGTTAGAACACATACAACATTTATAAATTCGTTCACCATCTTGTATGAGCACAGTTCATGGTGCCCCAAAACAATTACAATAGTAGCAATAAAGATCATTGATCACAGCTCACCATCACAGGTTTACCAATAATGAAAAAGTTTGAGATAAAAATTATGAGAATTACTATCATGGAATAAAGAGATGCAAAGTGAGCTCATGCTGTTGAAGAAATGAGGCAGATAGATTTGCTCGATTCAGGATTGCCACAAACCTTCAATTTGTAAAAAGTAAAGCAAAGCACAGTAAAATGAGATATGCCTGTACAAAGAAAGAACCTTAAAAGCACCAAGAGAAGTGATTCATCATATACAAGTGATCCTCAATAAGATTATCATCAGAGTTCTCATCAGACACTTGAGTGGCCATAAGGTAGTGGGCCAATATATTCAAAGTGCTAAAGGAAAAAAAACTGTCAACAAAAATCCCATATTCAGAAAAATTGTTCTTTAAAAGTAAGAGAGAAATTAAGAAACTCCCAGATAAATAAAACCAGAAAAGAGTTTATTAAGACTAAATCTGCCCTGCAAGAAAAGTCCTACAGGGTGAGATGAAAAAACACCAGACAATAACTCAAAACTGTATGAAGGAATAAAGATCTTAATAAAGGTAAATGCGTATGAAATTATAAAAGCTAGTTATATTCTAAAAATGGTTTGCAACTCCATTTCTTATTTTCTACATGATTTAAGACATTGTATCTTAAATCTTTAATTTAGAACTTTTTAATTTAAAAAGTTTTACTCTAAAACTTTTTGAAAGTTATTCATCTAGGCCAGACACAGAAGCTCACCCCTATAATCTCAGCAATCTGGGAGGCCAAGGTTGGAGCATTGCTTGAGCCCAGGAGCTCCAGATCAGCCTAGGCAACATAGTGAGACCTCGTCTCTACAAAAAAATTTTTAAATTAGCCAGATATAGTGGCATGTGCCTGTAGTCCCTGCTACTCAGGAGGCTGAAATGGGGGAATCATTTGAGTCTGACAGGTCAAACCTGTAGTGAGCAGACATTAGGCCATTGTACTCCAGCCTTGGTAACAGAGCAAGACCCTGTCTCAAAAAAAAATTTTCTTCATCTAAAAACTAGTATTATTTTATAACTTTGGTTTATAACTCCACCCATTGTTTTCTACATAATTCAAGAAAATCACACATTTAAAATAATTAATGGCTTATTTGGGGGGCACACAATGTACAAAGATGTAATTTTGTTACATCAAAAACTGAAAGAGGTGTGACAGAGCTATAAAGAAGCAGAGTTTTTGTGTGTTAGTAAAGTTAATCTGGTAGAAATTCAAATTAGAGTATTATAAATTTAGGGAGTTAATTGTAATCCCCATGGTAACTACAAAGAACATAAAGCTATAGATTATACACAAAAGGAAATAGGAAAAGAATTTAAACATTTCACTATATAAGAAAACTAAACACAAAGTCATGCAGGAAATTGGAGATAAAAAACTATAAATCATATAGAAAACAAATAACAAAATAACAGAAGTAAGTCTCCTCTTATCAGTAATTACTTTAAATATAAATGGATTAAATCTTCAATCAAAAGACAAAGATGGGCAGAGTGAATTTAAAAAAAGTTGATAGAACTGTCTACAATAAATTCATTTTAGATCCAAAACCACAAAGTAATTGACAGTGAAAGAATGAAAGCATATTTTATGTAAATAGTAACCAAAAAAAAAGCATGATGGCTATATTAAGGTTAGACAAAATAGACATTTAATCAAAATAGGTGACAAGAGACAAAGAAGAATATTATATATTAATACAAAATTCAATATCACAAAAAACCATAAGCATTTACACACCAAATGACACACCATTAAAAAGAATAAAGTAAAAACTGACAGGATTGAAGGGAGAAATAAACAGTTCTGCAATAATAGTTGGAGATTTTAATGTCCTACTTTCAATAATAGATATAACAACCAGACAGATAATAAGTAAGGAAAAAGAAGTCTTAACACAATAAACCAACTAGATCTAACAAATAATATAGAACACTCTACCCAATGACAACAGCATACACATTCTTTTCAAGTGCATATGGCAAATTTTTCAGGATAGACCATATATTATACCACAAATTAAATCTCAATAGATTTTAAAGTGTAGATACCATAGAACGTACCTCCTTTGAGCACATTGGGGTGAAATTTGCCATCAGTAACAGAGAACAGCAGAAATTCAACAAATTTGTGGAAATTTAATATTCCACTGTTAAACAAACAATGGATCAAATAAGTAATCACAAATGAAATTAGAAAATACTTGGAAATAAATGAAAATGAAAGCACAACATACAAAAACTTATGGGATATAATGAAATTAGTGCAAAGAAATAAATATGCAGCTATAAATTCTAACATTAAAAAATAAGAAAGTTTAGGAGATGGGTATACTAAAAGTCCAGATTCCAAAACTCTGCAAAAGAGTTGCAGAGTTGAAATGCATGTAAGAAATCTGCATTTGTACTTCCTAAATCTATAAAAATTTAAAAAATTAAAACAAAATAAAAATAAAAAACAAGAAGAATCTAAAACCAACAGCCTAACTTTACAAGTTAAAGAACTATATAAAGAAGATCAAGCTAAACTCAAAGGTAGTAGAATGAAGGAAAATAGATATTAGAGTACAGATAAATGAAATAGAAAAAGAGTAAAGAAAATCAATGAAACCAAAAGTCAATTCTTGGAAAAGATCAACAAAATTGACAAATGTTTAACTAGAAGCACTAAGAATAAAAAAGAGAAGACTCCATTTAATGAAATCAGAAATGAAAGTTGAGACATTACTACTGATTCTACAGAAGTTAAAAGAATAAGAGAGTGCTATGAAAATTGTACACTAATAAATTAGACAATCTACATAAAATGAAAAATTCGTAGAAAGACAAAACCTACGAAGTGAAATAAAAAAGAAATGGAAAACCTGAATAGACCTATAACGGGTAAGAAGATTGAATTAGAATAAAAAATATTTCAACCCAAACAAACAAAGCAACAACAAAAAACCCCTGGACATGATGGCTTCACTGATGAATTCTACCAAACGTTTAAAGAAGAATGCCAGTACTTGTTAAACTTTTCCTCCAATAAATTGAAGAAGAAAAAACATTTTCTAGTTCATTCTATAAGATCAAAATTCTGTGAGAATATTTTATGAGATCTCTGATGCTGATGCCAAAGACACAACAAGAAAAGAAAACTATTGACTGATATCCCTTATGAACATTGAGTCAAAAATTCTCAATAAAATACTAGCAAATTGAATTCAGCAACATATTTGAAGGATTACAATCTATGAACAAGTGGTATTTATTCCTGGTGTGCAAGAATGATTCAACTTAATAAATCAATCAGTGTAATACACCATGATAACAGAATGAAGGGAAAAAAATATGATCATCTCAATTAATGCAGAAAAAGCATTTGGCAAAATTCAACAATCTTTCATGATAAAAACCCTCAATAAGCTAGGAATAGAAACTACTTCAACATAATAGAAGTTATATATGTAAAAGCCCAGAGTAAACATCATACTCAACAGAGAAAGTCTGAAAGCTCATAATAGTGAAAGACTGAAAGCTTTTCCTCTAATATCAGGAACATGACAAGGATGCCCGTTTTCACCTATTCTATCTTATTTTTTTCTTGCCTTATTTTCCAGATGAATGAAGCAAATGTGACACATATGCACAATGGAGTAATATTCAGCCACGAGCAAGAATGACAGTCATTTGCAACAACATGGATGAAACTGAAGATCACTATGTTAACTGAAATATGCCAGACACAGAAAAACAAATATCACATGTTCTAACTTATTTGTGGAATCAAAAAATCAAAACAATTAGACTCATGGACATAGAGAGTTGAAAGATGGTTACCAGAGGCTGGAAAGGGTAGTGGGAAGCTGGTAGTGGGAGGTGGGGGTGATTAATGGGTACAAAAAAATAGTTAGAAAGAATGAAAAAGACCTACTATTTGATAGCACAACAGGGTAACTATAATCAATAATAACTTAGTTGTACATTATAAAATAACTTGAAGATTGTAACTGGGTTGTTTATAACTCAAAGGATAAATGCTTGAGAAGATGGATATCCCACTGTCTATGATGTGTTTATTTCATATTGCATGCCTGAATGAAAACACCGCATGTACCCCATAATTATATACACCTACCGTGTAGCCACAGAAATTAAAAATATAAACATTTAAAAATAAAAAATAAAAAAGATCCACATTGGATAGAAAAAAGTAAAATTACCTCTGTTTGCACATGATATGATCTTATATGTAGAAAACGCTAAAGATTCCTCACCAAGAAACTGTTAAAACTAATAAGTGAACTTATCAAATTAGCAAGATGTAAAGTCAATGCACAGTAATCAGTAGCATTCCTATACATTAATAATTAACAACCTAAAATAATTAGGAAAATTCCATTTATGATAACATCAAAAATAATAAAATACTTAGAAATTAATTTAATCGAGGAGAAAGACTTGCCTGATAAAAACTATAAAACACTGCTAAAATAAATTTTAAAATAGATAGCTGAAAATGCATCTCATGTTCAAGGGTTGGAAGAATTAATATTGCTAAGATGTCAGTACTACTGATGGATGCAGGAAGCAGATAAAGGAGGGTCCCCAGAGAATCTTCAACCTGCCCCAATATCAGGAGCCTACACCCTCTATCAGTGTGTCCTGGATGTGAGACATGGAGTCAAAGGTTATTATTTTGGAGCTTTGAGATTTAGTGACTGCCCTGCTGGGTTTTGGACTTGTATGGCTCCTGTAGTGCCTTTATTTTGGCCAATTTCTCCCCTTTGAAACAGGAATGTTTACTCAATGCTTGTACCCCCATGGTATCTTGGAGGTAACTAACTTGATTTTCATTTTACAGGTTGATAAGTGGAAGGAACTTCCTTGTCTAAGTCTACTTTGGACTCTGGACTTTTGAGTTAACACTGGAATGGGTTAAGATTTTGTGGAATTATTGGGAAAGTATGATTGCATTTTGAAATTTGAGAAGGACATGAGATTTTGGAGAGGCCAGGAACAAAATGATATAGTTTGGATGTATATCCCTGCCCATATCTCATGTTGAAACATAATCCCCAGTGTTAGAGTTGAAGCTTTGTATTAGTCCGATTTCACATCACCATAAAGGTACTACCTTAGACTGGGTGATTTATAAACAAAAGAGGATTAATTGACTCACAGTTCTGCATAGGTGGAGAGGCCTCAGGAAACTTTCAATCATGGCAGAAGGCAAAGGGGAAGCAAGACATGTCTTACATGATGGCAGGAGGAGCAAGAGCATAGAAGTGCCACACTTTAAAACAGTCAGCTCTTATGAGAACTCACTAATTATCACAAGAACAGAATTGGGGGAAACTGCTTCCATGATCCAATCACCTCCCACCAGAACCCTCCCTTGACATGTGGGGATTACAATTCCAGATGAGATTGCAGTGGGAATACAGAGCCAAACCATATCAGGCTTGGTGGAAGGTGATTGGATAATGGGGACGGTTTTCTAATAAACGGTTTAGCATCGTTTTTTTGGTGCTGTCCTCATGATAGTGAGTGAATTCTCATGAGATCCAGTCCTTTAAAGATGTGTGGCACCTTTCTCTATTCTCTCTTGCTCCTGCTCTGGCCACATGGTGTGTCTGCTCCCCCTTCATCTTCCAGTATGATTGCAAGTTTCCTGAGGCCTTCCCAGAAGCTGAGCAGATGCCAGCATCATGCTTTCTGTACAGCCTACAGAACTGTGAGCCAGTTAAATGTCTTTTCTTTGTAAATTACCCAGCCTCAGTAATTTTTAAAAGGCAAGAACAGCCTAAAATACTAACCAAAGTAATCTACAGATTCAATGCAATACCCATCAAAATCTCAATGATGTTTAGCACAAATATCAAAAATCCAAAATTTATTTGGAATCTCAAGGGATGCAGATTAGCAAAAACGATCTTGAAAAAGAAGAATAAAGCTGGAGAACTCATACTTCACGATTTAAAACTTACTACAATACTACAGTAATCAAAAGAGTGTAATGTCTCCATAAAGAAAGATTTATAGACCAATGGAATAGAAGGGAGAACAAAAAAATAAAACCTTACATATATAGTCAGTCATTTTTGACAATAATGTCAAAATCACTCAATGTGGAAAGACCAGTCTTTTCAGCAAATGGTACTAAGAAAACTCAATATTCACTGCAAATAATAAAATTAGACCTTTACCCAATACCATATGCAAAAATTAACTCAAAATGTATTAAAGACCTAAGTGTAAAATCTAAAACTGTAAAACTTTTAGAAGAAAAGATAGGACAAAAGTTTTATGCCATTGGATTTAGCAATGACTTTGAATATGAAAGGCATAGACAACAAAAACAAAAATTGATAAATTGAACTCCATGAAGTGTAAAATGTTTTGAGTGTCAAAAAATACTATCAACAGTGTAAAAACGCAACCCACAGAATGGGAGAAAATATTTGAAAATCATATGTCTGATAAGGAATTAACACCCAAAATATAGAGAGAACTTCTAAAACTCAGTAATAACAAAAACAAACATCTAGATTCAAAAATGGGCAAAGGGCTTCAATAGGCATCTCTCCAAAGAACATACACAAATGGCTAAAAATGACACGAGAAGATATGACTAATCATTAACAGTAAAGCAAATCAAAACTATGAGACACCACATCACATGCATTCAGGTTTTATATTTGCTACTCACAAAAATAAAATAAACTAACAAGTGTTGGAGAAAATGTGGAGTAATTGGAACCCTTACACACTGTTGATGGGAATGTAAAATGATTCAGCCACTATAAAAAAAAAAAAAGATAGCGGTTTCTTAAAAAACTAAAAATAGGGGAGAAGCTTCAAATGGCTGAAAACAAGCATCTCTTACTCACCTCCTCTACTAAAAACTAAAATAGTGAGTAATTACAGTTCAAATAGATCAGCCAAGAGAGAACACTGGAGTTGAATAGAAAGGTGCCAGGAAACACCCAAAGCAAGGAAGAAAGGAAAATGAGGCAGCCTGCTTGGCCAGGATCAGCTAAGAGCCCAGAGAGACTCTGCAGTATTGGGAAACGGTGAGAGACCCCTAGTGATCTACACTCCAACCATAGACCTCTGCAATCCTAGCCACAGGAGAGCACTTAGACCCTTGTGGGCCCTGAAACAGACAAGACACAGAGAGCTGTCTGGAGACTACATGACAGCACTGCCTCAGGGAAGGAGCTTGCACTGGGTCCCACACTTTTCTGAGTCCTAAGCAGCAGCCCCGTGTGCTATTTTGAGAGCCCAGCCCACAACAGAATATGCACTGTTCTGGGGCCCAGTGGCACCACAGCTGAGGCATGAGCAAAGTGCAGGCTGCTGCAAGGGCTGAAACACAAGCAAAGCATGGACTGCCACCACTGGTACTGAGGCATGAGCAAGGCAGAGGCTGCTCTATCCAAGGCTGAGGCACAAAAGGGGTGTATGTTTCCCACTCAGCAGCACAGGCTGCCACCACTGAGGGTAGTCTGCCCTCCCTAGTGGCAAGGCCAGAGCACAGTCTCTGCTGCCCCAAGCCCAAATATTCTGCTGGGGGTCTGGGAACTGCCTCACTGCTACCTACAATGACAGGTGCTTGCATACACCACAAAGAGGCTTGAATACAAGCCTGCTCAGCCTAGCTCACCCTCACCTGTGCCAGATCAGGTAGTCCAGAGACCTGGAGATTGTCCAGCCCAGTCCAAAACTGTTGGCACCTGAGCATTCTTTCCAGGTACCTGAGGTTGGGCCTATCCACCCTGCCACTACCACCATAGCTGGCACCTACCTGCACACACCACCTATGGGCCTGGAGACTGGCCTGCCCAACTCATCAAAACCACTGCCAAAACCAATGTACACCATTCAGAACCAGAGAGTAACCCCACCTCTACTATTGCTATCGTCCATGCCACATGCCTTTCTGGAGGCCTAAAAACCCTCCCACCTACCCAGCCTGCCACTGCCACTGACAGCATCTGAACAAGCCACCTAGAAGCCCAAGAATGGGCCTGCCTATAGCCACTGATACCAATGCCAGTATATGCTGCCTGGGAGCAAAGAACAGGAACAATCCGTCCACCATTCCTAGCAATGCGGTGTGAAGACAGGCCCACCTGGCACTCCACTTCCCATCAAAATTTTACCACAACCTTGACTAATAAGCATAGCCTAAATCACCAAGGAAATTATAGACATCACTAATGCTATTCACAGTTGAAGAAATAATGCAGAGAAAATGCTACTGCACAACTCAGAGCCAAAACCAATGTACTCTACCCTACTAACACCATAGACAAATCATTAGGAAAAGTCTTCCCCTATGAAACCAAATTTTTTTTAAAAATGGGAGAAGTGATTGTTACACCAAATTCACAGACATCAATGTAAGGACATGAAAAAACAAAACAGCAAAAAAATTACACCTCCAAAGGAACACAATAATTATTCAGCAACAGATCTCCATCGAAAAGAAATTTTTGAAATCCCAGAAAAAATTCAAAATATTGGTTCTAAAGCTCAGTGAGATAAAACAGAATTCTAAAAGACAATACAAACAAATTAGAAAAATAATTCAGGATACGAATTTCTAATTTAACAAAAAGACAGGTATTTTTAAAGAATCAAACAGAAATTCTGGAACTAAAGAATTTATTGAAAGAAATACAAAATTCATGTAAAAGCTTCAACGATAGATTAGATCAAGTAGAAGAAAGAATAAATCTTTTGAAATAGTTCAGTGATATAAAAAATAGATTTAAAATGAATAGAAAACAATAAGCAAAGCATTTATGACATATGGTATATTATAAAGTAACCCAATATACAAATTTTTGGTGTCCCAGAATGCAAAGAGAAAATGAAAAAGTTAGAAAACATATTTAATAAAATAATAGATTAAAACTTCCCAAGTTTAGCAAGAGATATAGACATCAAGATACAGGAGGCTCAAAGACTCCCAAATAGATACAATGCAAAAAGATCTTCTCCACAGCATCTATACCTGTCAAAATTATTCTTCATAAATGGAGGATAAATACAGTCCTTCTCAGACAGGCAAAAGCTGGGGGACTTCATCATCACTAGAACAGCCCTATCATAAATCTGTAATGGACAAAATGGGTAGAGTAAGATAGTAGAATAGATAGCCCCACTGATTGTCCTCCCAGCCCTGCACCACCACCCCCACACCCCGCCAATGATAGGAATATCAAATTCAAAAACCACCATCATAAGCACCATCGTAAGAGATAAAAATCAGGTAAGCACTCGTAGTACCTGGTTTTAACTTCGTATCACTGAAAGAAGTGATGAAAAGGGCAGAAAATACAGTCTTGAAATGCCATTGCCACCCCTCTCCCATCCCCCTACAACAGACACATGGCACAAAGAGATCTGTGTGTTGGGAGCGGGAGAGCTCAGTGACTACAAGACTGCATTGAATTCAGTGCTGCTCTGTCACAGTGGAAAGCAAAACATGCTGAAATCAGCTGACACCTGCCCATGCCGAAAGCATTCAGATCAGCCCTAGCCAGAGGGTAATTACCCATTGCAGTAGTTGAAACTTGAGTTCTGGGAAAACTGAGGGCTGAAGTGTTATGGGGTCCTAAATCAACTTGAAAGCCAGTCTAGACCACAAGGACTGCAACTCTCCTACTGGGTCCAGAGACAGTGGACTTAATGGGGCTTGTGACTTATTGAGACACCAGCTGGGGAAGTTAAGTGAGTGGTTGTGCCACCACTCCCACAATCCCAGGCAACACATCTCATGGCTGCAAAAGAGATTATTTCCTTCAGCTCAAGGAGAGGGAAGAGTAAAGAAGCCTTTTGTCTTGCATATTGGATACCAGCTCAGCCATAGTAGGATATGGCTCTGGCCAGAGTTGTGAGGCCCCCATTCCAGGCCCTAGCTCCTGGACAGCATTTCTAGATACACCCTGGGCCAGAAGAAAATTCACTACCTAGAAGAGAAGGACCCAGTGCTGACAGGATCCATCACCTTCTGACTAAAGAGCCCTTGAGCCCTAAACACCAGTAGTGATATTCAGGTAGTATGTCGTGGGTCTTGGGTGAAACTGCAAGACACGCTGGCTTCAGGTGTGACCCAGCATATTCTTAACTGTGGTGGCTACAATGAGGGATACCTTCTGCTTGATACAAGCAAAGAGAAAAGTAAAGGAGGCTTTGTCTTCCACCTTAGGTACCAACTTGGCCACAATGGGGCAGAGAATTAAGTGGGCTTTTGGGATCCCTGATTTCAGTACTTGGCTCTTACATGGTATTTCTGGAGCTTCCGTGGGCCAAACGGGAGTCAACTGCCATGAAGAATGAGTCCCAGACCTAGCGGCATTCACCACAAGCTGACTGAAAAGCCTGTGGGCATCAAGTGAACATTGGTGATAGCCTGGCAGTACTCCCAATGGGACGTTAGTGATGCTGGCTATGGAGTGAGGCTCCTCTGCCTGTGGAAAGGGGTGGAAAGAGTGGGAAGAATTACATCTTATGGTTTAAGAACCAGCTCAAGCACAGTAGAATAGAACATCAAGTAGATTTCTAAGATTTTTAACTCCAGTCCCTACCTCCTAGAAGCATCCCTGGGCCCAAGTGGGGCCTGGGGGAACATGCTGCCTTGAAGAGAAGGATACAAATCTGGCTGGCTTCACCACTTGCTGATTGCAGAGGCCTAGGCCTTGAAGGAACATGGGTGGTAGACAGGTAGTGGTTACAGCGGGCTTTGAGTGAAATCCATTGCTGTGCTGGTGTCAGGTTTGACCCAGTGCAGTCCCAGTAGTAGTGGCCAAAGGGTGCTTGTGTCACATTGTGTCCAGAATTGGTGGGTTCTTGGTCTCACTGACTTCAAGAATGAAGCCACGGACCCTCACAGTGAGTGTTACAGTTCTTAAAAATGGTGTGTTGGAGTTTGTTCCTTCAGATGTTCAGATGTGACTGGAGTTTCTTCCTTCTGGTGGGTGTGTGGTCTCGCTGACTTCAGGAGTGAAGCTGCAGACCTTCACAGTGAGTGTTACAGCTCTTAAAGGCCGCACGTCTGGAGTTGTTCGTTCCTTACAGTGGGTTCGTGGTCTTGCTGGCCTCAGGAGTGAAGCTGCAGATCTTCACGGTGTGTTACAGTTCATAAAGGTGGCGCATCCAGAGTTGTTCGTTCCTCCCATCTGGAGTTGTTCGTCCCTCCCAGTGGGTTCATGGTCTCACTGACTTCAGGAGTGAAGCTGCAGACCTTCACGGTGAGTGTTACAGCTCATAAAGGCAGTGCGGACCCAAAGAGTGACCAGTAGCAGATTTATTGAGAAGAGTGAAAGAGCAAAGATTCCACAGTGTGGAAGGGGACCTGAACAGGTTGCTGCTACTGGCTTGACTGGCCTGCTTTTATTCCCTTATTGGGCCCTGCCCACATCCTGCTGATTGGTCCATTTTATAGAGTCCTGATTGATCCGTTTTGACAGAGGGCTCATCGGTGCATTTACAAACCTTTAGTTAGACACAGAGTGCTGATTGGTGTGTTTACACTCCTTTAGCTAGACACAAAAGTTCTCCAAGTCCCCACTTGATTAACTAGACACAGAGCGCTGATTGATGGGTTTACAAACCTTTAACTAGACACAGAGTGCAGATTGGTGCATTTACAATCCTTTAGCTAGACAGAAAAGTTCTCCAAGTCCCCACCCGACCCAGAAGACCAGCCAGCTTCACCCCTCAATCCACCCTCTAAACAGGACACCCCAACTGCTGTTGGGAATTTGGCCAATGACCACTCTAGCTACTTCCTGCTGGATGGGGCGAAGAAGGGGCCCTGCAGTTGTAGTGTCCTCCAGTGTAGGCCAGTGGAAGGGCCAGCAGGTCAGTCCAGGGGTCCTCGGTAGAAGTTGTTAGTTGAACTCATTTGGGGTTCTGTTTGTAAGACCATCTGTAGCTTGATGGCCTTGATTCTAGAGGAAACGAATTTGACAAGAAGGTTAAAAATACAGGGCCCCAAAGGCGAGTAACAGCAAGATAGCTGCCATGGGACCTATAAAGGGGAGAAACCATGTTTCCCAACTCCAGAGGTTGGTATAAGATTTCGAAAGGCGTTGTCTGATTTCAGAAGGTTTTTCCTGTAAACACCGGGCGGCATCTTGTACTATCCCTGACTGGCTAGTGTAAAAACAACACTCTTCCCCTAAGAAGGTGCAGCGTCCTCCTGTCTCAGCAGTGAGGAGGTCTAGGCCTCGGGGGTTTTGGAGAGGCACTGCTGCCAAAGAGTCTATTTGAGATTGTAGAGTAAGGATAGATTTTGTTATTTCTTATAAACTGTCTGAGAAATCCTTTGACTGTGTGTGGTAATAGGCTAATGCATGTTACACTGTTAACTTTCAGCAAACTTTACTTTTGTTGAAAACCTTATAAGTTTGGGATTTTAATTTTTCTTTGCTATTAATAAAACCTTGTTCAGTCCATATTAACTTAGAATTGGTATAGATGACTCCTTCCTGATTCTGTAAGTACTTTAAGATTTGGCTGAGTGCAAACAACTCCCATGTTTGAGCAAACCAATTATAAGGCAATTTTCCTAACTGCTTTTATAAGAGTTCCCCTATCACTTACTGAAGACCCATTGTGTCTTCTTCCTTAATCACCCAGGCCCACCTGGGAGGACCTATCTGTCTCCTGTCCTGAAGGGACTTCCTCCTTTGTCTGGTCGGACCTTCAGATTTAGATCCCCTGTTAGGAAACCTGATGAGTTAAGGATTTTTGATAGGAAGGCTACGTGTTGTCAGTGGCCTTAGTGCTTTTGGGCTATGCCCTTGTTTACACTGACAACAAGGTGGTATTGGAGTGTTATAGGGTTATGGAGAAGACCTTCAATTATCAATTATACGTTTTAAATTTACCCTGGCTTTTAAACGAATAGGGTACACTGTTTTTTCTTTACTACTTTCATCTCTCTTTCTCTTTGACTTCTTCTTTGTCTCTCTCTTTCTCTCTTTCTGACTCCCTCTTTGTCTCTTCCTCTCCTTCCTTCTTTGACTTTCTGTATCTTCTTCTGTCTGCCTTTGTCTGTTTCTTCCTCTCTCTCTCTGACTTCCTGTCTCTTTCTCTTTCCTTGACTTTCTGTGTCTCTCTTTCTCTCTCTCTGACTCCCTCTTTGTCTCTGTCTTTCTTTCTCTCTTTGACTTTCTGTCTCTTCCTCTCTCTGTCTCTCTCTTTGACTTTCTGTCTCTCTGTCTCTTCTTCTCTCCTTCTCTTTGACTTCCTCTCTCTCTCTTTCTCTCTCTCTCTGTCTCCTCCTCTCTCTCTCTCTCGCTCTCTCTCTCTGACTTTCTCTTTCTCTCTTTCCTTCTGTCTTTGACTTTGTCTCTCTCTTTCTCTCTGCTGGTCTTTCCCTGTCTCTGCCAGCTGCTTATGCTGCTGTTCTCCCCTCTCCTTCCCCTTTTTGATGGCTTTGGCAATGTAAGACTGCCACCCCCTTGGGTTTTTGCACTGAGTGCAGTAACTCCATGATTTCCTTGTGATATTTAATGGGGGTTCCCCCAGAGGTTAGGAACTCCCTTTCTTTCCATATTGCAGCATGGGCATGTAGGATTAGATAAGCATACTTGCTATCTGTATACACATTTATTATTCTTCCCTTTCCCAGTTCTAAAGCTCAGGTAAGTGCCACTAGTTCTGCTAACTGGGAGCTGGTCCCTGGGGGAAGAGGCTTACTTTCAAGTATGGTTACATCACTAACTATGGCATAACCTGCCCTTCATATCCCATTCTCCACAAATGAACTTCCATCAGTACATAAGTTAAGGTCAGGATTAGCTAAGGGGACTTCTAAGAGATCATCTCGGGTGGCACAAGCCTGAACTATAATTTGTTGGCAGTTACGCTCGATTGGTTCCCCATCCTCTGGGAGAAGAGTGGCAGGGTTGCTGGCCATGCATGTACATATTTGAAGCACAGTCCCTCAAGGAGTAGCGCCTGGTATCTAAGTAGGCAGTTGTCTGATATCCATAAACTTCCTTTGCCACCTAGTATGCCATTTACATCATGAGTAGTCCAGACAGTGATATCCTTTCCTTCTATTATTTTGATAGCCTCTGACACTAAGACAGCCACCGCCGCAACTATCCTTAAACAGTGAGGCCAGCCTGTTACTACTACATCAATTTCCTTACTTAGGTATGCCACTGGTTGTGGGGTTGTCCCACGAGTCTGAGTAAGGACTCCAAGAGCTATCCCTGCTCTCTGTGATGTATAAAGAGAAGTTTTGTCCTGTGGGAAGGCTTAAAGCTGGAGCTTGTACTAGGGCCTTCTTTAAGATTTTGAAGGCTGTTTCTGCTCCTGATTCCCATTCTACTAGATGAGTATTAGCCCTCTGGGTCTCCTTGATAGAGTATAGAGGGGCCTTGCTATCTCGCTGTATCTGGGGATCCATAGTTGGCAAAAGCCAGTGATTCCAAGAAACCCCCACAACTGTTTTAATGTCTTAGGGCGAGGATAAGCCAGTATAGACTGTATTCATTCCTTGCTGAGGTCCCTGGTCCCTCTGGCTAAGATTAGGCCTAGATATTTGACCTGCTATAGGCAAAGCTGGGCCTTCGACCTACATGCATTGTACCCTTGATTAGCTAGAAAGTTCAAGAGATCTAGCATAGACTGCTGGCATAAGGCTTCTGAACTGGTAGCCAAAAGGAAATCATCCACATTTTGAAGGACCAGAGTGCCTGGACTTGAGAAGTGGCCTAGATCTTGAGCCAGTGCCTGACCAGAGAGATGAGGGCTATCCCTAAACCCTTGGGGCAAGACCATCCACGTAAGTTGGGATGTGTGGTCTGAGCGATTCTCAAAGGCAAAGAGAAACTGGGAGTCAGAGTGCAGGGGAATACAGAAGGAGGCACCCTTGAGGTCCAGAACAGTGAACCATTCTGCTTCCTCTGGTATTTGACAGAGCAGGGTATAGGGGTTGGGTAGAAATAGATATACAGAAATTACTGCCTCTTGATGAGTCTAAGATCTTGCACTAGTGTCCACTGACCATTTGGTTTTTGTACTCCTAGAATTGGGGTGTCACAGGGACTGTTGCATTTCCTTACTAAGCCTTGAGCTTTTAAATGTTTAACAGTATCCTGTAATCCTTTATGAGCTTCAGGCCTTAAGGTATATTGCCTTTGATAAGGAAAAGTGGTGGGGTCTTTTAGCCTGATTTGGACCGGGCAGGCATTTTTTGCCCTTCCAAATTGTCCTTCCAATGCCCAGACTTCAGGGTTGATTCCCTCCTCAAGTAGGGGACAACAAATGGGTAACTTGTTCCCCATATTCATGTAGATAATAGCTCCAGCTTTGACAAATATATACCTCCCTAATAAGGGTGTGGGACTTTCAGGCATAACAAGAAAGGCATGTGAAAAGAGCAAGGTCTCCCAATTACAACTGAGGAGGAGGGAGAAATACCTGGTTACAGGCTGTACCAGAATTCCACAGATGGTAATGGACCTTGAGGACAGTCGTCCAGGACAGGAGATTAATACTGAGAAGGCCACACCAGTGTCCAGGAGAAAGTCAATTTCCTGGCCCACAGTGGTTCAATGTACCTGGAGCTCAGTGAGGGTGATGACATGAGCTGGTGCTTGCTCAGGGCACCCTCAGTCCAGTTGTTGGATCATCTGGTTGAGGGTTTCTGACCCAGAGAACCTTTGTCCTCTGGGGCAGTGCACCTTCCAGTGATTGCCTTGGCATAGCAGACATGGATGAGAGGGCGGCTTGTTTTTCACTGGACAACCTTTTTTTAAAGTGTCCTTGTAAACCACACTGATAACAAGCCCTACAGGGTGATTGGCCTGCTCCATTTTCTGTCTTCTCTGAACCACCAAGGTTTGTTAGTCTGGAGGGCATGACTAAGGCTGCGGCCTTTCTCTGATCTCACTTTTCCTTTTGGGCCTGTTCCTCTTGGTCCCTATTATAGAACACTGAGGTTTCCAGGTTTAATAATGCCTCCAGATTTTGTTCAGGGCCCAGGGCTTGCTTTTGGAGCTTTCTCCTAATATCTGTGGCTGATTGGGTAATAAATATATCTTTTAGAATCAAATGACCCTCGAGTGATTCAGGTGACAGGGGAGTCTATTTCCTTAAGGCCTCCTGTGATCGCTCAAGGAAGGCAGAAGGATTTTCTTCCTTTCCTTGAGTTATGGTGGACATCTTTGAATAATTCATGGGCTTCTTCCTAATTCTCCTTAGTCCTTCTAAAACACTGGTCAACAGATGTTTACGAATCCAGTCCCCATGATCTGAGTCAAGGATCCCCAGTGGGGATCCATACTGGGGTTGACTTGCTGACTGGGAGGGAATTTGTCCCTTTCTTCGGCTGTCATTCTATCATTCACTTGACTAAGATACCAGGTATCTCCAAACTCTCGGGCTGCAGTCAAAGCCGCATTCTTTTCATTAAAGGCCAGGGTTTGATCTAACAATAGCATGACATCTCTCCAAGCGAGGTTGAAGGTTTGCCCTAGACCCTGTAGGATATCTATGTACCTATCAGGATCATCTGAAAAATTCCCCAGGTCTGCTTTGATCTGCTTTAAATCAGAGAGGGAGAAGGGGACATGTACCCGGGTTGGGCCAAATTCCCCTCTCCCTACAGCTTTAAGGGGACATAACCGATAGCCCGGGGATTTTTGTGGTCCTTTGGAGATATTTCGCTTATTTCTTTCTGGGTGGGGGAGATTAGAGGAGGTTTATCATTAATAGGAAGGGGAATTAGAGGGAGGCTGGGATATGGGGGTAAACTGAGAGGTCCTCCTATGGGATGTAAATCGAAAGCTTTGCATAGTTGTGTATTCTCCTTCAATGAAAAGAAAGCTTGGACATAAGGTATTTCACTCCATTTGCCTTCCCTCTTACAGAAAACGTCAAGCTTCAGGATAGTATTGTAATTTGTACTTCCCTCAGGTAGCCATTTTTCCTGATCAGAGAGAGAATATTGGAGCCAGGCCATACTGCAGAAAAAAAATGAGCCACCTCTTTTTCAGGGTTTGCAGGTCAAATTGGTCCCAATGGCTTAGGATGCGTTTCAAAGGTGAGTCTGTTGATGCCTGAGTGTTTCTCATCTGGAAGACAAAACCGCCCATGGTTTTGGTTTGTTTTTTTTCTCCCCCTGCCCAAGAACCCACAACAGTCCCTGGACCCTGCTGATCGGAATAGTTGCGCTCACTGACGCAGCAGCAGAAACACTAGTTTTCCTCCCAGACCACAAGGAGGACTGAGGAAGGTCAGATTTAGTGGCCCTTACTAACACATTCTTGAAAACCTGCACCCTTGCCTGTCCTCCTAGACCACAAAGAAGACAGAGAAAAATTGGATTTAGTGGCCCTTACTGACACACTCTCAAAAACCTGTTAGAGTCCTAAGCATTCTCCTGTTAGTATTGGGACTTTACCTGTGTCCTATAAAGATATTATGCCCCAAAAATGAAGTGGAGGGCTATACCCTGAGGGAGGAAAGGGATCTCTAGCATTGGAAGAGTGACACCTTTTGTCCTCGTTTATATGAATAGGAAGGATACAATTTCTGAGGCTCCCCATATCCTAGCTTCAGGAATAGCTTTTGTTAGGCCTGCTTGTCTGAGGAGGGATCCTAAAATTCCAGATAGTCCCCCTACGATGGGGCTTTGGGCAAAAATTATGTTTTTCTGGTTGGTGAGCTAAAGAAGGGTGCCTAAAGAAGGTAACAGAGTCCTGGAGTTTATACTAGAAATCATTCTTATAGGAGAAACTAGAAAAGCACCAGAGACAGGGAGTGCTTTTTAGAAGAGGGACTAGCCTCAGAGAAGAGAGGCGAGAGGAAGTCTGTCTGACAGGCATTAGGACCCAGGAGGCAAGGGTCAGGATAGATAGAATAGATGGGTGAGTCTCGCTTGGGCGACATGACTTTCAGAGTTCTGCTCATGGCTGCAGGGCCAACCAACTTGTTGGGACTCTAGAACTGAATGGCTTTCCTCTCTGTTGACCCTTGGCTCAACCCAGAAGTACAAGAAAAGCAGAAGCTGGTTCTGGGCAAATCAACGCTCCCAACTCCGAAGAGTCGGGGATTGTTAGAGAGCCCTTTCTCAGAAAGTCTGACACTCCTCATGTCTTTAGTGTGGCGGCCATGTTAGTCTCTTTTAACCAGCTAACAGGTGCCCAGTATTTAGCTCCCAAATTCTAAGGAAAAATAGGACAAATAGCAAGCGAAAGGGGTCCAATGGTACTCACCGCTTGGCGATAGGTGATAGTCTCACCACTTGGCGATAGGTGATGGTCCCATCTGGGTCACCAAAATGTGCCCAGAATTGGTGGGTTCTTGGTCTCACTGACTTTAAGAATGAAGCCTCGGACCCTCGCAGTGAGTGTTACAGTTCTTAAAGATGGTGTGTCGGAGTTTGTTCCTTCAGATGTTCAGATGTGTCTGGAGTTTCTTCCTTCTGGTGGGTTCATGATCTCGCTGACTTCAGGACTGAAGCTGCAGACCTTCATGGTGAGTGTTACAGCTCTTAAAGGCGGTTCATCTAGAGTTGTTCATTCCTTCTGGTGGGTTTGTGGTCTCACTGGCCTCAGGAGTGAAGCTGCAGACCTTTGTGGTGAGTGTTAATAGTTCACAAAGGTGGTGCATCCGGTGTTGTTCGTTCCTCCCGTCTGGAGTTGTTCATCCCTCCTGGTGGGTTTGTGGTCTTGCTAGCTTCAGGAGTGAAGCTACAGACCTTCACAGTGAGTGTTACAGCTCATAAAGGCAGTGTGAACCCAAAGAGTAAGCAGCAGCAAGATTTATTGCGAAGAGCGAAAGAACAAAGCTTCCACAGCCTGGAAGGGGACCCAAGCGGATTGCCACTGCTGGCTCGGGTGGCCTGCTTTTATTCCCTTATTTGGTCCCACCCACATCCTGCTGATTGGTCCATTTTACAGAGAGCTGATTGGTCCATTTAACAGAATGCTGCTTCATTCATTTTATAGAGTGTTGATTGGTCCATTTTACAGAGTGCTGATTGGTTCGTTTTGACAGAGAGCTGATTGGTGCATTTACAAACCTTTAGCTAGACACAGAGTGTTGATTGGTGTGTTTACAGTCCTTTAGTTAGACAGAAAAGTTCTCCGAGTCCCCACCCGACCCAGAAGCCCAACTGGCTTCACCTTTCAACATCACCACAAGCCACAAGTGGCTCAGCATGAACAAGGAGACACCATTTGTTCGGGGGAAAGTAAGGAAAGAAAACAAGAGTCACTGCCTCTTCATGAAAATCCAGATAATTATTCCAGACTTTATCCAAGACCACCAAGGTGGTACTTCTACAAGTCTGCAAGAACCACCATGTTACTGGGATTTGGTGCCCCCTAATGCAGACACAGCTTAGATCACAACACCCAAATCCTTTCAAATATCTGGAAAGCCTTCCCATAAAGGAAGGGTACAAACAAGTGCAGACTGCAAAGACTAAAATAAATACCTGTCTCTTCAATGCCAAGACACTGGTGAACATCAGCAAGCATAAACAACATCCAGGAATACAAGACCTCACCAAACAAACTAAATAAAGAAGCAGAGATCAATCCTGGAGAAACAAAGATCCTGACCTTTCAGACAGATAATTCAAAATATATGTTGAGGAAACTCAAAGAAAGTCAAGACAACACAAAGGAGTAATTCAGAAATCTCTCAGATAAATTTAATTAAGGAAACTGAAATAATTAAAAAGAAGCAGAAATTATGGAGCTGAAAAATGCAACTGACACACTGAAGAATGCATAAGATTATCTTAATAGCAGAAATGATCAAGCAGAAGAAAAAATTAGTGAGCTTGAAGACAGGCTATTTGAAAATACAGTTAGAGCAGACAAAAGGATAAAGAATAAAAAAGAATGAAGCACACCTAAAACACCTAGAAAATAACCTTAAAAGGGCAAACCTAAAATGTATTGGCCTTAAAGAGGAGATAGAGAAAGACATTGAGGTAGAAGGTTTATTCACAGGGATAATAACAAAGAACATCCCAAACCTACAGAAGAATATCAGTATTCAAGCAGATGAAGGTTATAGAACACTAAGTAGATTTAACCCAAAGAAGACTACCTCAAGACATTTAATAATCAAACCAGCAAAAACCAAGGATTCTAATAGCAGCAAGATAAAAGAACAAATAATATACAAAGGAGTTCTAATACATCAGGCAGCAGACTTTTCAGTGGAAACCTTACAGGCCAGGAAAGAGTGCTGATGATATAACCTTATATCTAGAAAAACCTAAAGACATCCTCCCCCCAAGAAAAAACTTATATTTGATAAATGAACTCAGTAAAGTTTCCAGATACAAAGTCAACATACCAAAATCAGTATGATTTCTATACACCAACAATTAAGTAACCAAGAAAGAAATCAAGAAGACAATCCCATATAAAAGAGTTACCAAAAAATGTACCTCGGAATAAGTTTAACTAAGGATGTAAAAGACCTCTACAAGGAAACGTACAACACACTGATGAAAAAAAATTGAAGACAACACAAACAAATAGAAAGACATTTCATGCTTATGGATTGGAATAATTAATATTAAAATAACTATATTGCCCAAAGCAATCTATAGATTCAATGTAATCCCTATGAAAATACTAACCTCATTGTTTACAGAAATAGAAAAACATATCCCAAAATGTTTACTGAACCAAAAAAGAGCCAAAATAGCCAAAGTAGTCCTGAGCAAAAAGAACAAAGCTAGAGGCATCACAATTATTTACCCTATATACAAACCTATAGTAACTAAAACAGCATAGTATTGGTATAAAAACAGACACATGGACCAATGGAACAGAATAGAGAATCCAGAAATAAGTCCGCATATTTACTGTCAACTGGTTTTCTAAAAAAAATGCCAAGAACATACACTGGGAAAAAGACAACTTTTTCAATAAATAGAGATGGGAAAAATTAGATATCCATATCCAAAAGAATGAAACTGAACCCTTATCTTTCATCATACACAAAAAATCAACTCAAGATGGATTAAAAACTTAAACACAAAACCCAAAACGATTAAAATACTAGAAGAAAACTAGGGAAAACACTTCAGGAGATTGGTTTAGGCTAAGACTTCAAAAGCACAGACAGCGAAAACAAAAACAGACAAACAGGACTATATATATCAAACTAAAAAGTTTCTGCATAGCAAAGGAAACAATCAACATAGAGAAGAGACAGTCTGTTGAATGGAAGAAAATATTTGTAAACTATTTCTCTGACAAGGAGCTAATATTCAAAATATACAAGGAACTAAAAGAATTCCACAGTAAATAATAATGATTCCTGTTTTTAAAAAAGTGGGTAAAAGCTGGGCATGGTAGCTTATGCCTGTAATCCTAGCTACTTGGAAGGATGAGGCAGGAGGACTGTGAGGCTGGGAGTTAAAGACCAGCATGTGCAACAGAGCAAGAAACTGTCAGTAAAGAAAAACAAATTAAATTATCTAGGCATGGTGGTGTGCACCTGTAGTCCCAGCTACTCAGGAGGCTGAAGTAGGAAGATCACTTGAACCCAGGAGTTTGAGGCTGCAGTGAGCTATGATTGTGCCATTGCACTCCACCCTGGGCAACACAGCAATATCCTGTCTCAAAAAAAGTGGAGAAAAGACAAAAATAGACATTTCTCAAAAGAAAACACACAAATGGCCAACAGATATATGAAAAATTGTTCAACATCACTAATCATCAGAGAAATGCAAATCTAAACCACAATGAGATATCATGTTATCCCAATTACAATGGTTACTATCGAAAAAAAAAAAAAAATGGGCCAGGCACAGTGGCTCACTCCTGTAATCCCAGCACTTTGGGAGGCCGAGGACGGTGGATCGCTCAAGGTCAGGAGTTCAAGACCAGCTTGGTCAACATGGCGAAACCCCATCTCTACTAAAAATACAAAAATTAGCCAGGCGTGGTGGCATGCGCGTCTAATCCCAGCTACTTGAGAGGCTGAGGTAGAATTGTTTGAACCCAGGAGGCGGGAGTTGCAATGAGCCTAGCTCGCACTGTTGCACTCCAGCCTAGGCAACAAGAGTGAAACTCCATCTCAGAAACAACAATAACAACAAAAGAATAAAATACCAGGTGCTGGTGAGGATGTGGCGAAAAGGGAACTCTTATATACTGTTGGTAGGAATGTAAATTAGTACAGCAAAGGGGTATGTTGTATGTTTATTGGTCTATTCATAATAGCAAATATATAGAATCAACCTAAGTGTTTATCAATGGGTGAATGGATAAAGAAAATGTGGTATATATACATAATGGGATATGATTTGGCCATAACAAAGAATGAAGTCATGTCATTTGCAGCAACATGGATACAACTAAAGGTCATTGTGTTAAATGAAATAAGCTAAACACAAAAAGATAAATTTTGCATGTTCTCACTCATATATGGGAGCTAAAACAGTTTACCTTATGGAAGCAGAAAATGGAATAACTAGTACCAATAGTCATTCCACTATAGTTAGCAACAATGTATCATATATTTCAAAGTAGCTTGAAGAGAGAACTTGAAATATTCCCAACACAAATAAATGACAAATACTCAAGGTGATGGATACCCTAAATGCCCTGACTTGATCATTATACCTTCTATGCATGCAGCAAAATATCATATGCATCCCATCCATATGTAAAATATCATGTATCAATTTTTAATTACTATGCACTCCAGTGATTTCACTTCTGGATACATACTCAAAAGAATTGAAAGCAAGGTCTCAAAGAGATATCTGTACACCTGTGTTCATAGCAGCATGTTTTACAATAGCTAACAACATGGAAGCAATCCAGGTTTCCATCAACAGCTAAATGGATAAGCAAAATATAGTGTATACCTATAGAGTGGAATAATATTTAGCCTTAAAAAGGAAGAAAAATCTAATATATGCTACAACACCAATGAACCTGAGGACATTATGCTAAGTGAAATAAGCCAGTCACAAAAAGATAAATACTGTGTAATTCCACCTACCTGAGACAATTAGTGTAGTCAAATTTTTAGAGACAGAAAGTAGAATGATGATTGCCAAGGGCTGAGGGAGAAGGACAAAGGAGAGATGTTGTTTAATGGGTATAGAGTTTCAGTTTTACAAGATGTAAAGAGTTCTGGAGATTGATGATGGTGATGGCTGCTTAACATTATGGATATAATTAATTCCATTGAACTGTACATGTGAAATGGTTAAGATCATAAATTTTGTTATGTGTATTTAACACAATTTTTTAAGATTGAAAATAATAAATAAAATCACAACTGAAGGTAATAAGTTCTTATTTCAGTGCTTGAAAGTGGATTACTACTATCCTGAATCTATCCATTTCTCTCCAATTCCAGTTCCATTGCCACCATTTTTGCCTAAGCCAGCCTTATTTCCCATCTGGACTACTGTAATAGCCTCCAACTTGGTGACCTGCAACCTTCTCTGTATTTCTATTTTCTTTTCACCTAGCCAACTCCCATGTATTTTTTGAGCTTCAATGGAAATGTCAATATCTCAAAACCTTTCCTGACCACTCTTGTTGTAGATAAATTATGACCCATGTGGCAGGTAGAATAATGACCTCCCCTACCCAAAATGCTCTAATCTGTGGAAAGTGGATCATGTTCCATTACATGGAAAAGAAGGAAACAAAATTGCAAATGAAAGCAAGATTGCCAACCAACTGACCTTAAAATAGATTATCCCGGACTATCCAGGTGGGTACAATGTAATCACTCAGCTGCGGAAAAGGCAGCAGAAGAGGATCAGAGTAAATATGAAAATAACTCTGCCCACCGTTAACTTTGAAGATGAATGAACAGGGTCACAAGCCAAGCAATGCACATGACCTCTAAAAGGCGGAATGAACAAAAAAACAGTTTTTCCCCCAGATCCTCCAGACACTGTGATTTTAGCCCAGTGAGCCCCACTTTGGGTTTCTAATGTCCAGAACTTTAAGATAATAAATGTATATTCTTTTAAGCCATAAAGTTTGTGGCAGTTTGTTACAGCAGCACTTGAAAACTATCACATCCCTTTAGTATAAATTATCATAGGACAACTTTGAGTGAACTTGTTCAAATTGTAAATTACACTACTTATTTGGTCAATATCTCTATGCTTACAAAGTGTATTTCCACTCTGTCCTGCTCATAACTGGCTTAGGACATTGCCTGGTACATAGTAGGCTCTCTACAAATATTCGTAGAGTGAATGAACTGTATTGTAGCAAAATATTCTGACCCCATACAACCAAAACAATTGCACTCCAAGAAATGTACAATCCAGCCCAAAAACTGAAGTTCCTGTGGCTAAATGATGTGTGTGAGTCTGTACGTATTTTTTATTAATCACTTTAAAAACAGAAATACTTCAATTTATAACTATTAAGACAATGCAACAATGAGTGAGAAATATTTAGGAAAGGCAAAGAAGATCCAATATACATATACGTCACCAAAGAATATGATCAAAGCAGAGGAACAGAACAAATACTATAAGCTATAACTAAAAATTTATTTAAAAATATTGAAACTATATCTTGAAAGAATACACTATGACATCTGAAGATGTCAACTTAGAACAACCTTAGGTATTATTAGTAATTATGAAATATTTTAATTCTATCCATCTCTATGTCCTTTAGAAACATCATCCTTAGGGTGGAATAAAAGAAATAAATACAAATATAAGAAAAACTGTGTGTGGAGGTGGAGAAAGATGGTGAAATAGAAAGTTCCACTGATTGTCCCCCTAACAAGGACAGCAATTTAACAACTATCTACACAAAACAACAACAACAAAAAAAACACCTTCATAAGAACTAAAAATCAGGTGAGCCCCTCATAGTGCGTGGTTTTAACTTTACATTGGTAAAAGAGGCACTAAAAACAGTAGAAAAAATAGTCTTGACTCACCAATGACACCCCTCTCACCCCAGCAGTGGTGGCTTGGTGCAGAAAGGGTCTCTGGATGCTGAGGGAGGGAGAACACAGCAATTGTGAGGCATCAAACTCAGTGCTGTCTTGTTAGAGCAGAAAGGAAAACCAGACCAAACACACCTGACACCCATCCAAGGAGGGAGCATTTAAAACAGTCCAAAACAGTGGGAAATCACTGATCCTAGCAATCCAAACTGGAGTTCTCACAAACCTGGCCACTGCAGGCTAAACTGCTCTGGGTCTCTAAGTTAACTTGAAAGGTAGTCTAGGCCATAAGGACTGCAACTCTTACCTGAGTCCTAGTGCTAAACTGGGCTCAGAGACAGTATACTGGTATGTGTGTGTTGGCTGGGGCTAGGGGTCGGTAAGGGGATACAACCTATTAAAACATCAGCTGGAATAGCTAAGGGAGTGCTGGCACCACCCCTCACCTAACCCCACGCTGCACAACTACAGTCTTCAAAAGAGACCCCTTCCTTCCACTTAAGGAGAGGAGAGGGAAGAGTGGGGAGGACTTTATCTTGCATCTTGGATATCAGTTCAGCCACCACAGGACAGGGCACTGATCATACTTGTGAGGCCCTCATTCCAGGGCCTAGCTCCCAGAAAACATTTCCGGACCACATTGGGTCAGAAGGGAACCTGCTGCCTTGAAGGGAGGGACCTAGTTCTGGCAGCATTCATCAACTGCTGAATAAACTGAAGAACCTATGGGCCCTGAATAACCAGGAGTGATATCCAGGTACTATGTCAAGGGCCTTGGGTGACCCTCTGAGACATGCTGGCTTCAGGTGAGACTCAACACATAACCAGTTGTGGTGGCTATGGGATGAAATTCCTTCTGCTTGAGAAAAGTAGAGAGAAAAATAAAGTGGACTTCGTTTTGCACTTTACGTACCAGCATGGCCATAGGTGGGTAGAGAACCAAGTGAGCCCTTGAGGCTCCCAATTCCAGGACCTGCACCTTGGATGGCATCTCTGGACCTGCCCTGAGCCAGAGAGGAGCCCACTGCCCTGAAGGGTGAGGCCAGCCAGGCAACATTCACCACAAGCTGACTTAAGAGCCCTTAAAGAGAACATCAGCAGTAGTCTGGCAGTATTCCCCAGGGCCTATGGTAGCAGTGGCTACAAGATGAGGCTTCTCTGTCTTTGGAAAGGGAAGGGAAGAGTGGGAAGAGCTGTGCTTCATGGTTTGAGTGCCAATTCAGCCACAGTACAATAAAACACCAGGTAGACTAGGGTTTTTTTTCTCTAGTCCCTAACTCCTATAGCACCCCTGGACCTGCTTGGGACCTGGAGGAACACACCACCATGAAGGGAGGGGCACAGCGTGGCTGGCTTTCTCAGGGCCTTCAGTAAACATAGGCAGTAGCTAGGGAGTAGTTACAGCAGGTCTTGGGGAAGATCCATGCTGTGCTGGCTTCAGGTCTCACCCAGCACAGTTATAGTGGTGGTAGCCACAGGGGTGCTTGTGTCACTCAGCCCCCAGCTGTAGGTGACTCAGCACAGATAGAGAGAGAGACTCTATGTTTGGGACAAAGCAAAGGAAGAGAACAAGGGTCTCTCCCTGGTAATCCAGAGAATTCTCCCAGATCTTGTCAAAGACCATCAAGGTGTTACCTCTATGAATCTGAAAGAACCATAGTGTTACTGGGTTTGAGGTGCCCCCTAAAGTAGATATAGCTAGATTACAATACCCAAGACTTCAAATATCTAGAAATCTTTCCCAAAAAGGACAGATACAAAAAAGCCCAGACAGTGAAGACTACATAAATACCTAACTCTTCAATGCCCAGACACCAACAAACATCTACTAACATCAACACCATCCAGGACAACATGACTTCACCAAATAAATTAAATGAGCCACCAGGGACCAATCCTGGAGAAACAGACATATCTGTACTTTCAGAGAGAATTCAAAATAGCTTTATTTAGGAAACTCAAAGAAATTGAAGAAAACACAGAGAAGAAATTCAGATTTACATCAGATAAATTTAACAAAGACAATGAAATAATTAAAAAGAAAAAAGCAGAAATTCTGGAGCTGGAAAATGTAATTAATATACTAAAGAGAACATCAGAGTCTCATAAAAGCAGAATTGATCAAGCAGAAGAAAGATGCAGTGAGCTTGAAGACAGGGTATCTGAAAATACACAGAGTAAACAAAAGAGAAAACCATTAAAAACAACGAAGCACACCTACAGGATCTAGAAAATAGCCTCAAAAAGGCAAATCTAAGAGTTTTTGGCCTTAAAGTGGAAGTAGAGAAAGAAATAGAGGTAGAAAATTTTTTCAAAGGGATAACAGAGGACTTTCCAAACCTAGAGAAACAAATCAATATCCAAGTAGAAGAATGTTACAGAACACTAAGCAGATTTAACCCAAAGAAGACTACCTCAAAGCATTTAATGATCAAACTATCAAAAAACACGGATGAAGAAGGAATCCTAAAAGCAGCAAGAGAAAGAAAACAAATAATATACAATGGAGCTCCAATACGTCTGGCAGCAGACTCTTCAGTGGAAATCTTGCAGGCCAGGAGAGAGCGGCATGACATATTTAAGGTGCTGAAGGAAAGAACTTTTACCCTAAAGTAGCATATTTGGTGAAAATATCCTTCACACATGAAAGAGAAATAAAAACTTTCCCAGAAAAACTAAAGCTGAGGGATTTCATCAACCCCAGACCTGTTCTACAAGAAATGCTAAAGGGAGTGCATCAATCAGCAAGAAAGAATGTTAATGAGTTGTAGGCAATCACCTGAAGGTACAGAGCTCATGGATAACAGTAGTACACAGAAAAACACAGAATACGATAACACTGTGCCTGTGGTGTATAAACTATTCTTATCCTAAGTAGAAAGACTAAATGATGAATGAATCAAAGATAATAACTACAACAACTTTTCAAGACATAAACAGTACAATAAGATATAAACAGAGACAACAAAATGTTAAAAAGCATAGGACAAAGTTAAGGCATAGAGTTTTATTAGTTTTCTTTCTGCTTGTTTGTTTATGCAAACAGTGTTGAGTTGTTATCAAGTTAAAATAATGGGTTATAAATATTTGCAAGCTTCAAGATAACCTCAAATCAAATAACACCCAATGGATACACAAAAAATAAAAAGCAAGAAACTAAATCATATCACCAGAGAAAATTACTTTCATTAAAGGAAGAAAGGAAAAAAGAAAGAAGGAAGAGAAGACTACAAAACAACAAGAAAACAAATAACAAAATGGCAGGAGTAAGTCCTTACTTATCAATAATAACATTGAATGTAAATGTACTAAAATCTCCAATCAAAACAATAAACATACTTCACTTATAAAATCACATATAGACTGAAAATAAAGAGATGGAAAAAGATAGCCCATGTCAAGGGAAACCAAAAGAGCAAGAGTCACTATACTTATATCTGACAAAATAGATTTCAAGACAAAAACTATAAAAAGAGACAAAAAAAGGTCATTATATCCAGTCAATCCAGCAATAGAATATGACAAGTTTAAATATATATATGCACCCAACACTGGAGCACCCAAATATATAAAACAAGTATTATTAGAGCTAAGAAAGAGACAAGCCCCAATACAATAATAGCTGGAGATTTTAACACCCCACTTTCAGTATTGGATAGCTCCTCCAGACAAAAACTAACAAAGAAACATTGGACTTAAATCTGTACTATAGAGCGAATGGATCTAATAGATATTTACAAAACATTTCATCCAACAACTGCAGAATCCACATTCTTTCCCTCAGCACATGGATTATTATAAAGGATGGATTATATGTTAGATCACAAAACAAGTCTTAAAACATTCAGAAAATTGAAATAATATCAAGCATCTTCTCTGACCACAATGAAATAAAACTAGAAATTAATAACACGCAGAATTTTGGAAACTATACAAATACATGGAAATTAACAATATGCTCCTGAATGGCAATGGGTCAATGAAGAAATTAAGAATAAAATTGAAAATTTTATTTAAGCAAATGATAATGGAAACACAATGTACCAAAACCTATTGGATACAGTGAAAACATACCAAGAGGGAAGCTTGTAGCCATAAGTGCCTCCGAAGTTCAAATAAACAATCTAATGATACCTCTTAAAGAACCAGGAAAGCACGGGAAAGCAACCACAAAATTAGTAGAATAAAGGAAATAATAAAGATCTGAGCAGAAATAAATGAAATTGGAATGAAGAAATCAACACAAAAGATCAATGAAAATAAAAAAACAGGTTTTTTGAAAAGTTAAACAAAATTGATATATCTTCAGCCATACTTAGAAGAAAAGATTGAAGATACAAATAAAATCAGAAATGAAAAAGGAAACATTACCACTGATACTGCAGAAACTCAAAGCATTATTAGTGGCTACCATAAGCAACTATGTGCCAATAAATTGGAAAATCTAGAAGAAATGAACAAATTCCTAGACATATACAACCTACAAATACTGAACAATGAAGAAACCCAAAACCTGAATAGATCAACATCAAATAATGAGATTGATGCCATAATAAAAATATCTCTCAGTAAAGAAAAGTCCAAGACTTGATGGCTTCACTGCTGAATTCTACCCAAACATTTACAGAAGAACTAATACCAATCCTATTCAAACTATTCCAAAAAATAGAGGAGGTGAGAATAGTTTTAAACTCATTCCATAAGGCCAGTATTACCTTGATACCAAAACCAGACAAAGACACATAAAAAAATGAAAACTACAGCCCAATATATCTGAAGAATATTGATGCAAACATCCTCCACAAAATACTAGCAAACCTAACTTAATACATTAGAAAGATCATCATCATGACGAAGTGGGATCCATTCCTGGAATGGTTCAACATATACAAATCAATCAATGTGATACATCATATCAACAAAATGAAGGATAAAAACCATATGATCATTTCAATTGATGCTGAAAAATCATTTGATAAGACTCAACATCCCTTTATGATAAGAACGCTCAAAAAATGGGTATGGAAGGAACATACCTCAACATAATAAAAGCCATATACAACAGGCCCATGGGTAGTATCATAAGGAATGGGGAAAAATTGAAAGCCTTTTTTCTAAGATCTGAAACACGACAAGTATGCACACTTTCACCAATGTTATTCAACATAATACTGGAAGTCCTAGGTAGAGCAATCAGACAAGAGAAAGATATAAAGGGCATCCAAACTGAAATGGAAGAAGTAAAATTATCCTTGTTTACAGACGATAGAATCCTACATTTGGAAAAACAAGATTCCAGAGAAAAACTATTAGAACATATAAACAAATTTGGTAAAATTGCAGGATAAAAAATCAACATACAAAAATCAGTAGCATTGCAATTTGCCAACAGTGAAAAATCTTAAAAAGAAATAAAAAAGTAATCCCAAATACAATAGCCACAAATAAAATTAAATACCTAGGTATTAACCAAAGAAGTGAAAGATATCTACAATCAAAAGTACAAAACAATGATGAAAGAAATTGAAGAGGACCACCAAAAATGAAAAATATTCCATTTTCATAAATTAGAATAATTTGTATTTTTAAAATGTCCATACTACAGAAAGCAATCTACGGATTCTGTGTAATCCCTATCAAAATACCAATGACATTCTTCAAAGTAATAGAAAAAAAAATCCTAAAATTTATATGGAACCGCAAAAGATCCAGAATAGTCAAAGCTATCCTTAAGCAAAAAGAACAAAACTGGAAGAATCACTTTACCTGATTTCAAATTATACTACAGAGCTATAGTAACCAAAACAGCATGGCACTGGCCAAAAACAGACATGTTGACCAACTGAATGGACTAGAGAACTCAGAAACAAAACCTTACACCTATGGTGAACTCATTTTCAGCACAGGTGTTAAGAACATAAATTGCAGAAAAGACAGTCTTTTCAATAAATGGTGCTGGGAAAACTAGATATCCATATGCAGAAGAATGAAACTAGATCCCTATCTCTTGTCATATACAAAAATAATATCAAAGTGGATTAAAGACTTAAACCTAAGACCTCTAACTATGAAACTACTACAAGAAAATATTGGGGAACCACTTTAGGACATTGGTTTGGGCAAAAATTCCTTGAGCAATACCCCACAAGCACAGGCAACCAAAGCAAAATTGGACAAATGGAATCACATCAGGTTAAAAAGCTTCTGCACAGCAAAGGAAACAACAAAATTACAAGACAATCCACAGGATGGAGAAAATATTCACAAACTACCCATTTGACAAGAGATTAATAACCAGAATATATAAGGAGTTCAAATAACACTACAGGAAAAAAATCTAATAATCCAATCAAGGATCAAAATATTTGAATAGGCATTTCTCAAAGGAAGACATACAAATGGCAAATAGGCACATGAAAAGGCATTGAACATCATTTATCATCACAGAAATGCAAACCAAAACTACAAAGAAGTATCATCTCAACCCAGTTAAAATGGCTTTTATTCAAAAGTCAGACAATTACAAATGCTAACGAGGATGTATAGCAAAGGGAAGCTTCATACACTGTTGGTAGGAATTTAACTTAGTACAACCACTATGGAAAAGAGTTGGGAGGTTCCTCAAAAAAACTAAAAATTGAGCTACCATATGATTCAGCAATCTCACTGCTGGGTATATACTGAAAAGAAAGGAAATCAGTGTATTGAAAAGATATCTACATTCCCATGTTTGCTACAGCACAGTTCACAATAGCTAAGATTTGAAAGCAACCTAAGTGTCCATCAGCAAATGAATAGAAAAGAAAATGTAACACATATACACAATGCAGTACTATTCAGCCTCAAAAAAAAAATTAGATCCTATCATTTACAACAACATGGATGGAACTGGAAATCATTATGTTAAGAGAAATAAACCAGACACAGAAAAACAAACATTGCATGTTCTCACTTATTTGCGGGATCTAAAAATCAAAACAATTGAACTCATGGACATAGAGCATAGAAGGATGGTTACCAGAGGCTGGGAAGGGTAGTGGAAGGCAGGGGGAAGGGGGGAAGTGGAGATGGTAAATAGATACAAAAAATAAAAATGAATAAGACCTACTATTTGATAGTACAACAGGGTAAATGTAGTCAATAATAACTTAATTATACATTCTTAAATAACCAAAAGAGTGTAATTGGATTGTTTGTAACACAAAGTATAAATGTTTGAGGGGATGGATACCCCCGTGGTCTATGATGTGCTTATTTCACATTGCATGCCTGTATCAAAACATCTTATGTACCCCATAAATATACATACCTACTATGTACTAGCAAAAAAGTAAAAATAAAAATAAAAGAAAAACAGAGTAAGAAAAAGCCTTTTAGTTCTGAATTTGAATTGAAATTATCAGTATAAACTCATGAGGCATTTAAATGCTAAAGGTAGATATACATGCATACATTTCCTAGATCAGTCCACTAAAATGTCTAGAAACTATGGCCAATCCAGAATCAATGAGCACCCCTGGGGCCCAGACTGGTGTCACCATATAATTTCCCTTTAAAATAAACCATAACCTTTTAAAGAAATGGCTAATTTCAGGCCAGGGACAATAAATGTACAAGACTGACCTGGAATATCTTTACATACCAGATAGCAAGAAAATTGTCAAAGACTATCAGGGTGTTATCAAAAACAAAATAAAACTCAGGAGACAACTTAAAAATGGAATCCAACAGTTCCAAGATAGAAAATTTTGAGCTTTAATAATGCTAATATTGCAATGGATTGAAATCCATAAATTATGCTTAAATTCATCCATGAGTTAACAATAATATTTATGAACAAAAACACACATTTTATCACCATCTGGGAATGACAAGTAATTGATTCATTGTCTTGAAAACTGAACAAACAAAGGGAAAAGACCAAGAATTTATCCTGTTTTCTCTATGTGAACTGTACCAATGGGTAATCAAACAGTATATAAGGGGAAGTATATTTTTATAAAATTATTACAGCTAATAAGTATAAGCAACTTGAAAAAATTAGAATACAACCCTGTATAATGAATTAAGAGATCCAGGTATAAGCATCAACAGCTGTTAATAACAATAGCCAAAAAAGAGCAAAAACCAGATATCATGTCTCCTGATAAAAGAATATAATAGCACCTATAATACAGACAAAAGATTAAACCTCAATATCAATCAGTCTCTTGATCCAAATTCCAATTTGCAGGAAATGTAAAGGATAGGGTGTCACATAGACCTGTTTCATAAGTATGTAATCAAGAAACTCTGCCCGTGGGAAATTCTCCAAGCCCAGTTCTTTGAAAGATGGGAGAGAGATAGGGATGGGGAGAGACAGAGGGAGAGAGATAGAGAGAGAGGAGAGGGTGAAAGAAAGAGGGAGAGAGGGAGAGAGGGGGGAGAAAAGAAGAAGAAGAAGAAGAAGAGGAGGAGGAGGAGGAGGAGAAGGAGGAGGAAGTAGAAGAAGGAGGAAAGAAGAAGAAGGAGGAGGAGGAGCAGCAGGAGGAGGAAGAGGAGGAAAGAAGAAAGAAGAAGAGGAGGAGAAGAAGGGGAAGGAGGGGAGGAGGGAGCGGAGGGGGAGGAGGAGGAGAAGAAGAGGGAGGAGGGGAAGAAGGGGGAGACGATGAAGGAGGAGGAGGGGGAGGAGGAGGAGGGGAGGGAGGAGAAGGAGGAAGAAAGAGAAGGAAAAAGAAAAGGAGGGAAGAAGGAAAAAGAAGAGGAAGAAGAAGAAGAAAGAGAAAAGGAGGAGGAGGAAGAAGAGGAAGAGAAGGAAAAGAAGAAGGAGAAGGAAGAGACAAATTACAAAATTTTAATTGCAGAATAAAAGTGACATAAAAGGCATATCTTTTTTTTAATGGGCAAGACTAAACTGTAGTGTTTAAGGAAGCGCAGTTGTGTAATAAACCATAAAGACTTCAAAAAAAGTGATGACTGCAGAAGCCAGGAAAATAACTACTTTTGGAAGGAGGATGAGACTGTGATGAGGAGAAAGTATTGGGGTTTCTGTAAATGTTCCAATTTCTTTGTCCCAGATGGTGGTTACAATAATGTTCACCTTATGATAATT
The DNA here is from genome assembly GCF_049350105.2 of Macaca mulatta. Classification (NCBI taxonomy): domain Eukaryota; kingdom Metazoa; phylum Chordata; class Mammalia; order Primates; family Cercopithecidae; genus Macaca; species Macaca mulatta. The sequence goes on along the minus strand of NC_133406.1, from coordinate 152,189,628 downwards.
TGCTAATTATGTATTTTAGTGTGGTTTCTTATACCTGCATTTTATTTTACAATAAAAAGATTTAAAAATACTCATGCTCTTTTTAAGAACACAGACAACAAAGAAATAGAGAAGCAACTTTTTAATCCCTGAATGGGTTAGGCAGGTATCTTGCAAGACATCAATTATGACCAAAAGCTAGTAAGAAAACTACCTAAAGAAAAATTCTGCCTAGCCCCATGACGTTATTCTGGAATAAATACCTCAGACTTTGGGAAACACATTGTTGCATCCATTTATGTCTAATATCTTGCACTGATGGGTAGATACATGGGAAGAATAACCTAGCAGGTAGAATGTGACATTTTTCCAAATGATCGTGGTCATTTTGCCTGGTAGGTGAAGAAAAAAAAAGATAAAATAAACCTAACCTAAGGCAAGCAGAAGGAAACAAATAATAATGATAAGAGCAGAAATTAGTTAAGCCAATGGAAAAATATGGAAAATCAATGAAACAAAGAGCTGGGTCTTAGAAAAGATCCAAAAAATTGACACACTTTTTCAAGACTGATAAAAATTACCAGTACCAATGATTAAACAGGGGATATGACTTACAGACTTTGCAGACATCAAAAGGACAGTAAGAAAATACTATGAACAACCCCACTCACATTGATGCAATAATTTACAAAAAGGGACTAATTCCTCAAAAACACAAGCAACAAAATTGACCCAATATAAAATAGACAATTTGAATAGCCCTATAACTATTAAGACAATCGCATTCATCACTGGAGAATTTCACCAAATATTTCAAGAAAACTAATGTCAATTCTATGCAATACCTTTCATAATATATGAGACGAGGGTACACTTCTACATTCATTTGATAAAGCAAGTGCTACCCTGATACAAAAAACAAACTAAAACAGCAGAAGAGCAAACAAAGAAATTACACACCAATATCCTCAAAAATACAGATACAGAAATTCTTTTTTCTTTTATTATACTTTAAGTTCCAGGGTACATATGTACAATGCACAGGTTTGTTATATATGTATACATGTGCCATGTTGGTGTGCTGCACCCATTAACTCATCATTTACATTAGGTATATCTCCTAATGCTATCCCTCCCCCCTCCTCCCTCCCCACAATAGGACCCTGTGTGTGATGCTCCCCTTCCTCTGTCCAAGTGATCTCATTATTCAATTCCCACCTATGAGTGAGAACATGCAGTATTTGGTTTTCTGTTCTTGCGATAGTTTGCTGAGAATGATGGTTTCCAGCTGCATCCATGTCCCTACAAAGGACACAAACTCATCCTTTTTTATGGCTACATAGTATTCCATGGTGTATACGTGCCACATTTTCTTAATCCAGTCTGTCACTGATGGACATTTGGGTTGATTCCAAGTCTTTGCTATTGTGAATAGTGCCGCAATAAACATACGTGTGCAAGTGTCTTTATAGCAGTATGACTTATAATCATTTGGGTATATTCCTAGTAATGGGATGGCTGGGTCAAATGGTATTCCTCGTTTTAGATCCTTGAGGAATCACCACACTGTCTTCCACAATGGTTGAACTAGTTTACAGTCCCACCAACAGTGTAAAAGTGTTCCTATTTCCCCACATCCTCTCCAGCACCTGTTGTTTCCTGATTTTTTAATGATTGCCATTCTAACTGGTGTGAAATGGTATCTCATTGTGGTTTTGATTTGCATTTCTCTGATGGCCAGTGATGACGAGCATTTTTTCATGTGTCTGTTGGCTGTATGAATGTCTTCTTTTGAGAAATGTCTGTTCATATTCTTTGCCCACTTTTTGATGGGGTTGTTTGGTTTTTTCTTGTAAATTTGATTGAGTTCTTTATAGGTTCTGGATATTAGCCCTTTGTCAGATGAGTAGATTGCAAAAATTTTCTCCCATTCTGTAGGTTGCCTTTTCACTCTGATGGTAGTTTCTTTTGCTGTGCAGAAGCTCTTTAGTTTAATTAGATCCCATTGGTAAATTTTGGCTTTTGTTGCCGTTGCTTTTGGTGTTTTAGACATGAAGTCCTTGCCCATGCCTATATCCTGAATGGTATTACCTAGGTTTTCTTCCAGGGTTTTTATGATATTAGCTGTAACATTTAAGTCTCTAATCCATCTTGAATTAATTTTTGTATAAGGAGTAAGGAAAGGATCCAGTTTCAGCTTTCTACTTATGGCTAGCCAATTTTCCCAGCACCATTTATTAAATAGGTAATCCTTTCCCCATTTCTTGTTTTTGTCAGGTTTGTCAAAGATCAGACGGCTGTAGATGTGTGTTATTATTTCTGAGGGCTCTGTTCTGTTCCATTGCAAGAGAAAGAAATAAAGGGTATTCAGTTAGGAAAAGAAGAAGTCAAATCGTCCCTGTTTGCAGATGACACGATTGTATATTTAGAAAACCCCATTGTCTCAGCCCAAAATCTCCTTAAGCTGATAAGCAACTTCAGCAAAGTCTCAGGATACAAAATTAATGCGCAAAAATCACAAGCATTCTTATACACCAGTAACAGACAAACAGAGAGCCAAATCATGAATGAACTCCCATTCACAATTGCTTCAAAGAGAATAAAATACCTAGGAATCCAACTTACAAGGGATGTAAAGGACCTCTTCAAGGAGAACTACAAACCACTGCTCAGCGAAATAAAAGAGGACACAAACAAATGGAAGAACATACCATGCTCATGGATAGGAAGAATCAATATTGTGAAAATGGCCATACTGCCCAAGGTAATTTATAGATTCAATGCCATCCCCATTAAACTACCAATGACTTTCCTCACAGAATTGGAAAAAACTGCTTTAAAGTTCACGTGGAACCAAAAAAGACGCCACATTGCCAAGACAATCCTAAGCCAAAAGAACAAAGCTGGAGGCATCACGCTACCTGACTTCAAACTATACTACAAGGCTACAGTAATGAAAACAGCATGGTACTGGTACTGATACAGAAATTCTTAACAAAATATTACCAAATAGAATTTAACAATATGTAAAAACAATTATACATTATAACAAAGTGGGGTTTATTTCGGGGATGCAAGGCTGGTTCAATATTCAACAAATCAATCAGAGTATTCTACCACATTAACAAGTTAAAGAAAAATTGCACATTATTATATCAATCAATGCAGAAAAGGCATTTGACAAAATTCATTTATGACAAAACCTGTAAGAAAAATAGGAATAGAGGAGAACTTCCTCAACTTTATCCACAAAGAGCATCTACTAAAAAGCATATAGTCTATATTACATTTGACAGTGAGAGACTGAATGCTTTCCCTCTAAAATCAGGAGCAAGGCAAGGATGTTCATTCTCACCACTCTTATTCAACATAGTACTGAAAGCTCTAGACAGTGCAATAAGGCAAGAAAACAAAATAAAAGGCATACATATTGGAAAGGAAGAAATAAAATTAGCCCTATTTGCACATGACATGATTGTCTACAAAGAAAATCTCAAGAAATTTACAAAACCTCCCAGAACTAACATGTGAGCTCAGAAAGCTCACAGGATACAAGATAAACATACAAAAAAATCAATTGTATGTCTATAATAAATAGTAATGAACATGTCAACACTATAATTGAAGTACAATACCACTTAATTGATCAAAAAATGAAATATTTAGGAATAAATCTAAGAAAATATGTATAGGACTATATGTTGAAAACTTCAAAACCCTGATAAAACAAACCAAAGAAAATCTTAAAAAAATGGAGCAATATACCATGTTTATGTACAGGAAAACTCGACAAATTAATATATAGGTTGAACACAGTTCTTATCAGACCCCTAGCAAGATTTTTTGTACATATAGAAAAGAGCTTTCTAAAATTTACATGGAAAGGCAAAGAAATAGAACAGCTAAAACAATTTTCTAAAAAAAAAAAAAAAAAAAAGAGCAAAGTGGGAAGAATCAATATAACCAATTTCAAGACTTTTATTATATAGCTATAGTAATCAAATTGAATGAACCTGCCTCACTGTTACTCTGATCTTTCCTATTTCAAGAAATGGCAACCATTTCTGATTAAAGTGACTTCTCCTTATTACATGTATTTCTAATAGACATTAATAGCACATTACACATATTAGATCCATTAAGTGAAACACACATCAGCAAATTTGTGTGCTGCATGACTCGAATGGAGCAGACACGATAGCACACTTGATTAAAATACTGGGTAAAAGTGCTTGTATCCAAGAAATCTCTAGTACAGCTTTCATTTAGTTTATGTATATATAAATTATATTAACTGCTTTGGTTTCTAAGTGTTTACGTGTGATGCTACAGTGATTTTCAGCAGCATGTACCTCTACTACATTTTTCATGCCACTACAGACTAGATATGTCTTCAAAACATAAATTTAACAGCAGAATTTTATCTAATCTTCTGGCTGCTATCTATAAACCAAACACTTCAATAATGTTTTCTACATTCAAACAAAACTACTACAGTTTTTGCATTGGAAATCTTAAAGACAAAACTAGGCTTTAATTGCATTCTTGCTGATCCTGATTATTTGAAAAGCATACCAAAGTTTACTTATAGTAAATGCTTAAATTTTATTTTATTTGCATTTGTTTTAAGGCCAGAGATTTATTGAAACAATATCAAAAAAAACATTTTTAAACTTTAGTAAATACAGTATCTCATTTTATAAAGCAAAATACTCAAAATTTGTGCCAGTTTTCCTGTGGTTTGTAAAATCTGGTGTACAGTATGTTTGGTGAGTAAAGCCAAATCATTGGGACAGAAAATACAGTCCCAAGCTAATACATCACTTTACCATCTAGCATTTATCAAACACATAGGAGGAAGCAGGAAAACAGTGCTAGGCATGTTTTACATTTTAAGGTAGCAAATAGATTGAAACATTCTCTTAAAGTTAGCTATCTTTCTCTGAAATAAACAAATTCTCATTTAAAAAAAACAAAAATAGGAAATTTCTTGAAAATGACATGAAAGCAATTGCAAGAGAGGTCTATCTGTGATGATTTTCTGTTTCCTGAATAGGGAAAAGTGGAACATATTCCTACTGTCACAATCCCTTTTAGCTATGTGACTTCAGTCACACATATATTTAAAAAACAGAATTTCAAACACTTAGTTAAGCCTTACAACACGAGCCTAAGCCCATGGCATTCTTACTCCCTGATTTTTTTCATGCCAGGACATTATTTGAAATACATTGTTTGACCTAGTTACAGACATTCTGATGGGCAGCACTAGGAGGTTGTCAAGTTTATTATTTCTCCCTTTTTTCCTAAGACATTTTATGTTTATTTCCTTCTGATTTCCAAAAGTCACCTTTTTGCAAGAGACTACAATTTCCTCTGTTAATCGTATGTGTGTGTATGTTTGTTTGTTTGTTTGTTTGTTTATTTTTGAGGCAGAGTGTCACTCTGTCACCATGCTGTAGTGCAGTGGCACAATCTCAGCTCACTGCAACCTCTGCCTCCCGCGTTCAAGCGATTTTCCTGCCTCAGCCTCCCCAGTAGCTGGGACTACAAACATGTGCCACCATGCCCAGCTAATTTTTTATTTTTAGTAGAGATGACATTTCACCCTTAGCCAGGATGGTCTCAATCTCTTGACCTCAAGATCCACCTGCCTCGGCCTCCCAAAGTGCTGGGATTACAGGCGTGAGCCACCGCACCAGATCAATTCTGTATATTTTTAACTAAACTCACAAACTTACTGTTCCAAGTAACTTGTAACACTGATCAGCATGTTATGAAGTCATTAGATGTATATTGAAACCTGTTTCTAACTTGAGTTGTCATCTTGTAATAATCAGATAACTAAACTCAATACATAATCTAATGATCACACTCATTTTATAAATTCATCTAGCCTAAACGTTGGCTATGAGTCACTCTCTACTTGTCAAGACACACTGATTAAAGTAAGAAGGATATCATATGTGACAAGGAATGTGTCTAAATATAAAATATTCACTGTTTTATATTATCAGGTATGATTCTTCACCAAAATCAGCAAAGCCTGCCTGAATTTAATTCCCCTGAGGGCAAGATCTTTATCTCATTCACCACTCTATCCCCAGCACCTAAAACAGAGTCTGGCACATATCAAGGGTTCATTACATATGCACTAGTTAAATGACTTACTAGCGAATTAATAAATGAAATCCATGTATAACTGTATCGATAATGTCTCATGTAAATACTTAAAACTTTAACGCATAGAGAGACAGCATAGAATGGCTGTGAGTTTTAAAAATTTTGTAAATACCCAGAGTGAGTGAAAATGTAGAAAAATAAAACAGGAGCTATCATCTGCTGCTGGTGAAAATGTAAATTGATAAATTTGTGGAGGATAATTTATAATATATGCCGTATATTTACATCCAAAAACTATGCTTACAAATATATCTTAAGAAAATGATCAGATAAAGATTTATTGACAAAGATAGGATAATTTTTATAATAATAATAAAAGTAAAATGTTCTATATATCCAAAATAATGGAGTGGTTAGTTAAATTATGGCATACCCAAAGAATGGAATATTATGCAGCTAGTAAAAATTGTCATTCAATGAAATTAAAAAGATGTTCCAGAGATACCACCAATTTTTTGAATTCTATATGCATATTCATAAAAAAGAGTGGAAAACACATCAAAATACTAAGTAATTTGTTGTTTCTTGATGGAATTACAGATGATATGTATTTTCAGTATTTTTGTAATTGCTCTTTTCAATATTTTCTAAATTTTCTACAATGAAAAAATATTTACTTTTAGGATAAGATTATTTTAATAAAAATAATTTAAAATCAAAATACAAAGGAAAAAAACTAGTATTAAAACCAGAAAGACCTAGGTTTGAAATTAGGCTTGGGCACAACTTCCTCAACCTCCTCATCCTGTTGCTTCGTGCATATAATGCTGGCTACATGGCAGGGCTTAGCATGGTGCTGTGCACATAGTAGATAATCAATAAATGATGCCCCAGAATAACTACATTCAGTTAATAATAGACATAAGGATTTATAAATGAAGACTATGAAATATATTTTTGCAAAAATTTCCCTTTTAATACCTTTATCCTTACCAAAAACTTATTTCATTGCCTGTTGCAAGGGTCAGTTCAAAAAACAATTAATTACATACGGAAGGATTATATGAAGTTACGATCACAGCAATTACTAATGTAGTTCACCAATATATTTTTGAGCATATTGCTCGAATGCTTAAAATGTGACTTTTTAAAAAAAAATCTATCTAAAACATTTTATAACTGGCTAGCTTTTATGACAATTTAAATTTTTCCATATGGCCAACAGCTGACAGTATTATGCCAGCTTTAATGTTCCTCTCTTTTTTTATATAAATATGCACTTTCAAAAGCAGATTTAAATTATTGAGAACCATGAATTTTTATAGAGTTCGTGTTGACATAGGACTTTGTAATACTTAAACTAAACCTTTATGGTATATCGTTTACGTCATTTTTCTCCATTGCACACACGAAGCTTTAACTCTATGCGATTGTTAAAGAAGTGGGTTTAAATTCTCTTTAACATGATTGATTCTTCTATAACAAATGTGCTAACAGCCTACATCAATATGGGCTTTTGACCTTTGAAGATCCAGACTTAGAGTTTGAATATCTACATTTGGGTCTTAACCTCATCACTTCTAACTTAGTTTTAGCATGAGGATCAAATAAGCTCAAACACAAGCGAGCACTCTGTCAATGGTAAAAGCATATCTATGGTCTCTTGGCCCCAGCTCTGCATGAAATTGTGGTTCTGTACTCATGCGAGCTTGGGTAACTATTTCCATGTTGGAGAAACACAGGTACATTAGCTCAAATAACCTGTCATTCTCAAGGTTAGAGAAGTGTTTGATGCACAGTGGCAGAAATATCTCAGAATTGCCTGGAGAATGTTATCAGAATAAACATGCAGTCTCATTCCCCTCCACCTCCCACAACTAGCCATCAGATCTGAACTCACCCTTGAGGTGAAAATATATTGTTGAAGTGAGGAAATGAAACCTGTTTTTCAAAAGCATCTTAAGGGTTTCTGATAATATGGTTATGCCATGAGTACTAAGGATGATAATTTCTACATTAACATATGGTCTTGACTTTATAATTCCATTATTTTACATACTGTTTTGAGTAATATCTATTAATCCCCCACAAAATTTGGAATTGTGATTCTTTCTCAATTCTGTTTTTTCTACCCACTTCTTTCTTCTTCACTTCATTGAGGCTTCTAGGACAAAATATAACCAGTATTCACTTTCTGATGTAGTGAGACGTATTTTCACCAAAATGACAGATGGGATGTTCAGATGAGAGTAATTGCAATGTCTTGAACGTAGTATGAAATAGATAATAATTTAATACGATTTACTTGATATTTTAAAACAACAACTTTACTGAGATATAATTCACACACTATTTCACCCATTTAAATTATACCGTTCAGGGACTTTTGGTATATTCAGAGTTTTGTGATCACCACAATCAATTTTAGCACATTTCAGCATCTCCAAATAAAACCCTGTATCCATTAGTTATCACTTTCCATTTCCCCTCAACCTCCACATCTGTGTACACGTTTCTGTTTGCACATATATTTTAAATCCCTGCGGGCAATTGCCTCAGAATAGGATGCTGGGTCACATGGTAACTCTATATTTAACCTTTTGAGGAACTGTCAGATTGTTTTGACAGCCATTGTGACTACTAATTCCTACTAATATAATTGTTGCAGGAAAATCTATATAAAAATGATAACTGGAATGTAAGTCTCTGAAAATAAAATCCCCACTAAAGCTGCATGATTTTACATTCCCTCTAGCAAAGTATGAGGATTTCACGTTCTCCACATTCTCATCAACACTTGTTATTGTATGTCCTTTTTATTATAGTCATCGGAGTGAGTATAAAGTGGTCTCTCATTGTGGTTTTGATTTGCATTTCCCTAATGGCTAAGAATGCTGAGTATCTTTTGGGGTTTTTATTGGCCATCTCTATACCATTTTTGGAGAAGTGTCTATTCAGAATCTTTGCCCCATCTTCAGTTGGATTATGTCCTTTTATTATTGAGTTGTAAGAGTACTTCATATATTCCAGATACAAGTCTCCTATCAGATATTTGCTTTTTAGCTCCCATCTGTGTGTCGTCTTTTCACTTTCTTGATGGTATCCTTTAAGCACAAAAGTTTTAAATTTTTAATGACGTCCAATTTATCTATTTTCTCTTTTGTTGCTTGTGCTTTTGGTGTCATAATTAAGATGTCTTTGCCTAACCCAAGGTCACAAGATTTACTTCTCTGTCTTCTTCTAACAGTTTATAGTTTTGCTCTTATACTGAGGTCTATGATGCATTCTGAGTTATTGTTTTTCAAAAGTAGGTCCTTTTACTTATAAAGTCATTAAAATACATTGATTTGTGTAAATGTGATCAACAGAGATTATGTCCCATTTCACAGGATTAACAACCGGGAAGAGGAAAAAAAATGCAATCCAAAAACATGCTATGAAAGAGCATTTCCAATTTATGAAGTCCCTGAAGGATATTCTGTATCCTCAATGTCATGAACATTAACTCAATCCACTCATTGAGGCTGATTCTTAATATGTGTTTTGGCAGGGACTTCTTTGGGTTTTCCTATTTGCGGTCAGCTCAGCCTCTTGAATTTGATTGTCTTTTGTAGGTTTTTGTAGGTTTGTAGGTTTTGTGGGTTTTGTGGGTTTGTCTTCTGTCAAACTTTCGAAGTGTTCAGCTCTTATTACATATCTTCAAATACTTTTTCAACCCCATGGTTTTTCTCCTCTCCTTCTAGGACTTGGTTGATATGATTATTAGATCATTTTTTACAGTTACACAGGTCCCTGAGGCTCTGTTCACTATTTCTAATCTATCTTTTCTCTGTTATTTAGATAGGATGATTTCTATTGTTCTATTTTCAAGTTTGCTAATTTTTCTCTTTGTCTTTTCCATTCTACTGTTGAGCCGATCCAATGAGTTTTTAATTTTATTTACTGTATTTTTCAGTTCTAACATTTACTTTTGGTTCTTCTTTATATCTCCTATTTTTCTGCTGATACTTTCCATTTTTTTCATTTGTTTCAAGTGTGTTTATAGTTGCTCACTGAAGCATTTTTATGATGGCTGCTATAAAATCCCTGTCAGATCATCCCAACATCTATGCCATGTTGGTGTTGTCTTCTGCTCATAATCTTTTATCACTCAAATTTAGGTTTTCCTGGCTCTTAGTATGACAAGTGATTTTTACTGTATTCTGGACATCATGTTTATTATCTTATTAGACTTTGTATCTTATTTAAATCTTATGTTTTAACAAGTTTCCTCTAACACAACAATACAGGGGAAGAGGATGCTGCCTCATTTCTGCTGAATGGCAGTGGAAGTTCAGATTCCATTCATACCACCATGGAAAGAGACTGGCTCATGACCTCTGGGAAAAGATGCAAATCCTACTTTCTACACCCTGACACACCCCGGTAACCAGTGGAAGAGGTACCCCATTACCTCCAGGTCAGGGTGGAAGTCCAGGCTTCCCACTCAACCTTTGCTGACACGGGTGGAAATAGGACCACCATTTTTTCTGTGATGTATGGATAAAGTAGGGGGGCAAATTTCTAAAATTTTTCTGTTTTGCTAGAATGAGCTTTTCCTAGTTCTTTGGCTAAATAGACAAAACTTTTATTGGAGCTTTTCTTGTTTGTTTGCACTTTTGGCATTTCTATGCTACTGCCTTCTGGGATGTATGTGGCAAAAATAAAACTCAAGGAGTTCACTGAGATGTTGTTCCTCAGGTTCCAAGGTCCCTAATTCATCTGTCTTCTCCCCATTCTTCAGAGTTTGCTTGTGTTTATTTTATGCATAATGTTCATAATTTGTAATAGCACTTAGCAGAAGGAATAGAGAAGTGTGTGTATCTTATCTTTTTCAGAACCAGAATTTAATATATTTGATGTGAATGTTCTCTATATGTTTATTATTTCTCCAAAAATTTTTGTGGTCTGATATTATTGTGATTTCACTCATTCAGGGCTCACTTAGAAATGTTTTTCATTATTACTATATCTTTGCATATTTCTCTGAGAATTTTTCATTTTATCATTAAAATTTTCATAATCTCCAAAGCATATCCAATTGCATTTTTGCCACAGACCTATGCTTCTGGGAAGGTATAACATCCACAGCCACAAAACCCAATTTTAACGAAAGTACAAAGGTAGTATATGATCATTCCACATGGGTGAAGGATAAGATGCTACTCATCATATCTTGCATAGACTTTTTCCAAATGCACACGACCAGAGCTTGATTATTCTCTTAATTTAAGCCTCACCTGAACAGATGTTCCTAGTTGATTTTCTTCTACTTGTGCACTGATAGTCTCATTTATTCTGATTATCGTTTTGTGTTTTTATTGAGCATGATCTTCTATTTGCTCATTTTCATTCCCCATTTCATTCCTCCATCATCTTTCACACAGTTTGCTTTTCATGTCTGAAAAAGCCAATAATACCCACAAATCTGCTGTGGCTCAGATGCTCACTACAAAAGTCTTTTCCTTTTCAGTCCATCTCCTGAAGATATTTTCCTGGCAGGCAATAAAACAACTTTAGAGAAATAATGTCGCATTTACTTCTCTCCACTTAATTTGCTTTTTTAATTCTTTCTCATCTTGGGAATTTGTATGGAAGAAAAACTTCATTGTTTTGAGCCTGTCTCATGAACTAAACATAACCTTTGACAACATTTCAGTGATACAATGCTCATTTGGAAATTTTACTAAAAATGTAAAACCTGTTTGGTGCGGCATGCTTTGCTAACCATTGTTACTTTCACATCTGCAATATTTTGAGACAAAGGATGATAAAATCCAAGTAATCTTGTCCCTGACTGTTCTTTTGGTTAGCAAAGGGGTTTCATAAAACTTAGTAGGAGGTAATATAAATTCACACAAGTAAACTAACACAAGCTGATTTGAAGTCTCCATACCACCACTCCTTTTATTTTCTCCAATCACCTAGGAAAGGGTAAAACAACTAAAAAACAAACAGAATCATCAAGCCTGCTACATTGTTTTTTCCTGTTCTTGGCATGAATAGAATTGCTACTGAAATCCTCTTGGCTCTTATGATGTCATTATAGAAATGTCCTCTCACAGATCATTCCCATTTGTCTCCTTCCCTGCCTGCTCTGTAGTTGGAATAATTCTTTTCAAAAATAATTTATAAATTATTTTGTATGACACCAGTGACATTTATTACAGGCATCAAGTTCAGCAAAAAATAACAAAGTATTTCTACTTAATTCTTTTATCAAATTCTAAGGGCTATGGTAAGAATTTAGAAGTCATGTCACTTAGTATCTAACAGTGAGGAGAACAGTTTTGTTCCCAGTCAGATGAGTTAACTTGGAAGGCATTGGTCAACAAGAAGTCTGCCAGAAAAAAAGAATTGTGGCATTGAACAGAGAAGTTCGAGACAGAGGCCAAAGAGTAACCACAGTACAGTTAGTTGATTTGATTTGTTGTCATTCTTTCCTTTAATTTTAGAAAGTGGTTATTTTCCATTATTTCTTTAAAATTGTTTTCCTTGGGTTTTTTTTTTTTTTTTTTTTTGCAAATTGTTTTATCACATGGGTAAAAATGATTATTTGATTAAATCTAACTCTTCAACCTTAATTATTATCTAACTGGTATACCATTATATATACACTAGGATTACATTTGAAAGGTAGGTCAAAGCCATGTCCAATTTTCCTAACTGTACTGCACACCATAAAGTTTTAATGTAATGCAAGTATTTCCCCAAGTACTTTTCTCCACTGGAATTACATCAGAAGAATTTATCATAATAGGATGTGTTTGTAGAACTCAGCATCTCTGTAAGACAACGGGATTCCTTTTCCTCCATCTTTGCCTCCACTCATTTGAGAGCATTTTCAAAATCATAGAGATCAGTCTCTGCTTTAGTTTCATTGATTTTACCCAATGTAAGAAAAACACAATTGTTTCATAAAACTGGGATATCACTCTCTTATTAACTTCCACACTTACTATGTTTATATCTGTAGCTGTAAAACTGGCCATACCATGTTTTAGATGTAGTGATGCTCAACCTCAAAGAAGAAAATATTCCAAGATCTGTATTAAATGACATCTTAAATTGAACTATTTTTAATTGAACTATTTTAACTCAGGTATCAACATTAATTATTAATATATTATGGGTGTTGTGGGTTAACTAAAGAAAAAATTATTTGGGCAGAAATGAAGCTCTTCCGTGGTCCTCACAAATGGGAAAGGATTCTGAAACCGATTAGCAGGAATCTTCTACATGCTGGAGTCTTGAGGAATGAATGAGAGAGATATCACTTGGAAAGGTAACAAAGATCACTAATGAGTGAAGGCTCTACTAAAGTCATCTGAAGCACCCTGTTCAAAGGGATCTCTAGCCTAACTGAAGAGATAACATTGTACCATCATGTAAACTGGCCTTTGACAATTACTAAGAATTCTCCATTGTACCAACCCCACACTGGCACCTGCTCTTGAGGTCCTTCTCTTCTTGCAAAGTGGGAAACGAGGAATTATTCATTCCTCATGCTTAATGCATTCATATTAATTCTTCATATGCTATTCGAACACTTTCATGTGGATAGTACCTTGAGGTTTTTGATGTTTATGTTTGGGCATTTTCATGTCTCCTGGCCCACATATTCCCTTTTCTTTGTCCATCTGCCTTTATTTCTCCCACCGTATCTATCTATATCTTGCAAAGAAAAGGGACTTTTAACATTTTCGCTTGCAGTACTCTTTCCCTAGAATCGGTGCCAACAAATTACAACCATTGACGGGCCCTGGTGTGCTCATACGCTTCTGTACATCACCACTAGAAACAGTAAGAGACGACAAGCAACTGCAGATTGAGCATCTAGTGTGGATATATAGAGCTAACATCCACCACTTGGCAAGCTGTGTTCAGGGAGGCTTACTTAGCTCTCATTCCGGGATTATTATAAAAATAAATCTTTTAACATTTGTTTGGGATTAAAAGTGAGGGAATCTAGACTCACATTTTAAAATGCACATCCTGATGAATAATAAATACACTTAGTAAATATACATTAAGGGAGAATTATATTTTCTGCAGCTTGTTGTGTTTCACTGAAGGCATTCTCCACATAACAATGAATTAACAGAACCCAAATATCACACCAAGATTGGAGTAGGACGTGTCTAACTTGTACCATACCTTAGAAATTAAAAAAAAAAAATGCCTAAAACAAGAGCAGACCAAAATGAAGGGGATGCGAGGTATTTATGAGAGGGAAGAGGAGAGGCCTACAAGGCATTCCAGGGCAACAGACAGGAGGCTGTCTGGGCTGTGCTGGAAAGAGCACCAAGATCAGAGCAAACAACATGAGTTCCAGTCTTACCTTGGCCACCAATCCTTTGCCTTGGAGTCCTCTGCTGCAAAAGGGAATTAGAATGCCTGTGAGGATCATAAGACCTCATGGATACAGAATGACATGCAAACTATGTGACTGACACATGTATTTGACAACCATAAAAGAAGGATAGAGATCCTACAATTTCAGGATCAAGAGAACATCTAAGAAAAAGAATCTGTCAAGTTAGCCATAAACAAATCCGTAAAATTAACTTTTGACCCCTTTAGCTTCTCCTGTTTTCCTATATTCATCTCCACTAGTCCTTCCCTTTCAACCCCTCCGTGATGGTCTGCTCATGCTGCCCATTAGTCTTCCCCTCGTCCACACTCCCCTACCCAGCCTTGTCTGTTGAACAACCCTATCTCCAACTGACCATATGCGAGTTTAATTGTCCTGTAGTACTCTCTTTTCTCTGGACCCCATTCTCTGTTAATGCAAATCTGATGAACACATGGGCTCAGGAGTTAGCGAATCTAGGTTCAAACCACAACTCTTCTTCGTGTCAACAATAAAACTTGGCAAAATAAAATAAATAAAATAAAATAAAATAACGTCCTATGTGCCTTTGTCTCCCCATCTGTAACCTAACAATAATAATAGTACTGGCCTCATCGCACTCATCTGAGGTTAAATGAGATAATAAAGGTAAAGCCTCTAGCGCAGTAACTGGCACATAAATCGTCAGTGAGTGTTAGGTATTATTGGGGCTCATTGTTACTGACCGATATCAGTTTAATGTCCCCCCCTCCAAAGCAACTCTTGATTTTATCAGTAGCCTTAATATTAAAGGACAGCATAATTGTGTGATTTTTAAATGCCATGACAAGGTGCGGATTCTTGATGGCAGGGGACACAGTGCCCTTGGACCAGGCTACCAAGGATCCTGCATTGCAGTGCAGGATATTCCATCACACTAGACCAGCCCTGCTCGCTGTGGCCGCTACCCTGTAGTGTCTCCTTCATTTGCACAACAACAGAAAATGCAGGAACCCGCACCAGAAGACAGACGGGAATATTGGGATATCGTTTACTCGGAGGCCTTGTCAAATGATCTGCTCTTTATCCAGAACTGGGTAAATAGAAATAATTTTGCAGAAACAAGTAAACACTGTACTGTGCAGTGATTTCACAAACAACTATTTAATAGTCCATTACCAGCTTTTCCAGGCAAACAATCACCAAACCTCCTTTTTCCTGGAAAGGGCCGTCATCGGCCTTGTTTACGGCTTGGTAGGGAGAAGGTGTTGGGAAAGCAGGGGGTACAAAAGAGGTGACACTAAAATTACTTGTCCCTCTTTGAAGCTTTTCAGGTAAGCTGTGTCCAGACTCAAGGACACTGTGTTAAGGCTAACTCCTGTGTCGCCCCTGAAAAGCCCTGGGAATTTTAATTGAAATTACTTTTCAGCACTGGCACTCTGCCTTATTTGCAATTTGTATTATGAAGGACAATGCTAAAGAAGGGTGACTTTTTTTGAAATACGGACTCCAAAACTGTATGTTGGCAACCCTCTCCTCCTCACCTAAGAAATAAACACAAGATTCCTTTTTTCCTTTTCTCACTAAAGGACAGTAAACATCTTTGGTGATCGATATTCAAAAGCCAACTAAAACTGCATGGCAAGCTGGAGTGGGAGAAGGTCCCCTAAGTAGAAAGCTATTCATGGAAATGGAAACAAGCAGAAGAACAAACAGAAAAATCTCCATGTTTTCATCCTACATTTCAAAGCTGCATTGAAACTGCAGTTCTTCCCGTCACAAGGCATTTCCTAAAAATTCATGAAACTCTTTAAAACAGGAAGTTCACACTTTTATTTTTTCAGTATGATTCTTCCTCCTCAGTTCTACTTTAGCTCATTTACTCACTTAACAGAATAATTTTTAAACTAAAAACTGATACTTACCATAAATATCTTTCCTGCAAAGCACCCCCAACCTCACCCCAGAGCAGCCCTCTCCCTTGTGAGGTTTTCCAAACTGGTGTCCTGCTGCTTTCCTGCGACTTAGGACTGGTATTCCCTAGAAGGTAATACCAGATGAACAAGATGTAGCATTTCAAAAATGCAACCAAGTGAGAGAATATGTAATGCTTAGCTAATTATGAAATATGATGGCATCTTAGGGGAAAAAATATCAAATCCTGCTATTGAATAGAAGCAATCTCAATAAACCTCCAACTTCTTAATGTAGGAACATGGAAACCCTTTGCTCAGGGCCCAGATACGTGCCAGAGATAATACGCCAAGAGAATAATTATTTCCCCGTGATGGGCTTCTCTGATTATCTATCCCATTATGAATCAAGCCCTTGAAAATCCAAAGGTAAGCAGCAGTTAAACAGCTATAAACAGTGGTTAATGAGAATTTTGAGGAAATATGATGAGGTGACAACACTGTGAAACCCACTGCAGAAATGAGTTCCTAAGTCTGAAAAATATATGGTTTCCTGAACTTCAGACCCTGTATGCCCTCTTTCCTTTTCCTTCTTTCTCCCATTCTGCATCCATCCTTCCAGTTTATTTTTCTTTCTCCCTGCTTCCCCTGTCTCTTTTTCTCTTCCCATCTTTGTCTCCTCACTTTCCCTCTATCTCCACATCTTACCACTTCACTCTCCCAAAGACTTGTCACGATATTCACATGGGCATTTACCATAAGCATAGTTGATTCCTTGTTGGTATTTTTTAAATCAAAGTTAACTCTTTCATACCACCCTCTTTCTGTGTCCAAAATAAAACCAAGTTAAGATGCTTAATATTTTCATATGATATCCCTGTTTATTTGAAAGTCATTAGCCACTGATGGGGTGGGGGTAGGGGAGGCAGAATAAAATTAATGACTCTAACTCTCAAAAAATACTAAAGCTCTAAGAACCTCTTTGAATTAGGTTCATTTTGGTCCATCTGCCTGTTTCTCAACTTTTTTTTAATTTGCTCATCATAAATTTATTGAGTACTTAATGTTTGCCAGGAAGTTTAAGCATACAAACAATAGGTTGGTGGAAAGATTATAAGGGGGAAGATTTTCATATGTTTTTACTTTTTCTTCCAAAATGTATTCCTTATCTTTTCTTTGCAAGAAAACCAGTACAGAAAAAAATCGAAGGGCAAGAACACACACACACACCCCACGTACAAATCATACATACCAAACACATCACACACCCAATACACACCACACACACCACACGCATCACACACCAAAAACACACCACATGCATCACACACCAAAAACACACCACACACACCACACACATCGCACACCAAAAACACACCACACACATCACACACCAAAAACACACCACACACACCACACACATCACACATCAAAAACACACCACACACATCACACACCAAAAACACACCACACACACCACACACCAAAAACACACCACACACATCACACACCAAAAACACACCACACACACCACACACATCACACATCAAAAACACACCACACACATCACACACCAAAAACACACCACACACATCACACACCAAAAACACACCACACACATCACACACCAAAAACACACCACACACACCACACACCAAAAACACACCACACACATCACACACCAAAAACACACCACACACACCACAACAAATCATACATACCAAACACATCACACACCAAAAACACACCACGCACACCACACGCATCACACACCAAAAACACACCACACACACCACACGCAGCACACACCAAAAACACACCACACACACCACACACCAAAAACACACCACACACATCACATGCATCACACACCAAAAACACACCACACACACCACATGCGTCACACACCAAAAACACACCACACACATCACACACCAAAAACACACCACACACATCACATGCATCACACACCAAAAACACACCACACACACCACATGCATCACACACCAAAAACACACCACGCACACCACACACATCACACACCAAAAACACACACACCATATACACACACTGTACACCACACACACATCACACACCACACACCATACACCCCATACAGACCCTACACACCATGCACATACCACATACCACACACACCTTACACACCACACACCATACACCACACACACACCATACCCCCACTGCACACCACATACCTCACACACACACACACCACATCCCAAACATACCACATACAGCACACACATACCATACTCACCACACACCCCACACACACCACACACCAAACACACACTATACACCACACACCACACACACCATACACACACCCCATGCACACACCAGACACCACACATACCACATGCCCCATGCACACACCACACACCACATACACCACACACACCACACCACACATCACACCACACACACACAGAAGTCAAGCATGTATGAACTTCTACTTTCCTCTGCTCCCCAGTTCCTGCCTCTATGTAGACTTCACCCTGAAATATGACTCCCTCTAGGCACACTGAAGGGGAAAAATATAGGGCAGAGATAGTACCCAGAGGCCAAATTCACTTTGAGCAGGAAATGCAGATGGTGGTACTCTAAGAGACATGGAATATATGACCACATGCTCTGCAGGGGAGATGCCATTCTCTCAGCTGAGTTTCCAAGGTGAAACACTTGGCTCAGCAGGGATGCAGCAGGTCCTGACCCAGCTCTCTGACTGGGATAGCCGTGCCCTTTCCATTCTTCTCCAGCGCTGCCATCTAGGGCTTGACAAACTCTAGCTGATTCTTTAACACTCAGGTTACATTTCTTTCCTACTTGAGTGATCCTACCCTTTCTTTCCTCAGAGCCCTGTCTCCATTATAACACTTATTATTATATTGATGATAAATATTTCCTTCTCTGTCACCTTAACCACTCATACATGAACTGCTTGAGGCCACAGTAGCCCTCCTGGCCATGTTTGTAGCTCTCAAGATCCTTCAGATGGTGCCTTACAAAAACTGATTGGATAAATGTTGGTTTCATCTAATTAAATTAACCATGGAAGTACAATACATAATGCTGGGTTTAGAAAAGCTGTCTTATTCTATAAGAATAAGTGGCAAAGCAGTTAGATTATCACAGAAAGAAAAGAGACACAAAGTCCAAATATCACTTACACTGCCTCAAACTGAGAGCGCAGGTCAACAGAAATGATCTTTCAAGAGGAACCTGTAAGAGATGCAAACACAAAGACAAGAGAACCCAGTGGGTGGATTTGGGGTTGCAAAGCTGATAAATAAGGCAGAAAATGTGTATTGTTCAAGACTGACAAGACGACTGCTAAAGTCCTCAGAAGAAAAGTAGTGAAGAGATGTTCTCTCATCAGTGGTCCCCAGCTAATGTCCATCAGTGGGGTTCTAACATTACACCTGACTCACTGGCCATCTAAAAGCCCCATAATTTCAGATTCAAGTTGCCCTTACACACATTGAGAATTTTTTCGAGCAGTTGTTTTCATTCAGCTTACGGTGACAGGTGCGGAAGAAAATCCTTACTCTTTTACCCTTAACTGAAGCTTGAGCAGATCTTTAAATCAGTGTCTCTGAATTGCATCAACCATAAATAATAAACATAACCTTCACTCTCAAGTGATATCACATCTCTTAAGACTTTTGTTTAATTTTCTACCACTTCCTTTAACATATTCTTTACACCAATTTTTTAACATGTTGAACTCTTATCATTGAAATTATGTAATTGTGTCTGAAATTTTTTATCTTAATTGGAAGAAAATGTCATTGGTCTTGTCTGTAATGCTTTTATGTATGCTACTTTAATATTTACCTTAGTTTTCTTACACAGAGGATTGAAAACTCAATTTTATAGGTCTGAAAGGAAGAAAATAGACTTAGTAAGCTAACTTATTTAGAATGGTGGGGAAATGTGGTATTCTGATTAACTCAATGTTCTAATTAACCGAGCAACTCTGCTCACCAAAAAATTGAAGGCTGATTTTTTAAAACTTGGATATGATACTCCAAGACATAATATACGACTTTATCTGTTTTGATTTCATTGGGGTATTGAGCTCTTACAGTCGTTCATTACAAACTTTACAAATTCTTACTATATAGTGTTTCCGAGGTAGAAGTTGTAAAATTCTAGCCATTATCTGTGAACAGAAGGGGCAGAGGTGATTTTAACAAACCAAGGGTTCAAATTATAGGCAAAGCTCGGGATAGACAGTTTATTTCAGGAACCTCCTTCCCACCTTCATCAGTGTCTTCATTCCTCATTCTCTTTTCGTTCTCCCATTCCATCCTCCAAATTCCTCTAACCTCCTTTACATTCCAGCTAATAACTGCTGAAGTACTAAGCAATACTAAGATACTAGTTAATAAGGGATGAAAATGAGATAATTATGATTCAAGGAATATCTGTACTCAGTGAAGCTACTTAAACAGGCCCTCCAAACTGAAAGGTTAAATGACTTATCCTCGATACAAAAAAGACTTAGGGGTCTCCTGACCCTCGGCCTCATAATTCAACCGCCCAACATTTCCTGGGACAAAACTTCAGCCCCATCCACAGGATTTTCCTCCTACCTGGTGAAGCCTTCCTTGCATCCACCCTACCCCATCCTACCACCGCCTTCTTCACTTTGGTAAGCTGCCTTTGGAGGTAGGGCTCAAGGAATCACTGCACGGAGAAGTTTTCCTAGTCTCCTGGTCCGCCTTAGACACCCCCTCAGTGTGGCCCCCCAGTGCTCTGTGCGCACATTAGAACATTTGCTATTTCATACAATAATAAGTATTTTCCCCCGCTAGCTGCACTGTAACCTCCTTACCAGACTTATCAGTCTTCATATTTTCAACATCCAGCAAATTGTCTGGTGCCCTCAGCCCATTAAGGTTGAACAAATGAAAGATGGCAATGAAATGAAAGGGGTTTGGGACACCCACATCTCAGTAGAGGTGGGATTAAAAAAAAATGAAAATAGTAATTTTAAATGTTGCCAACCCCCACCATTAAAGATAGAACTTCATATGCACAGAGCGTATAGCACTATAGTGTTTCTTGCTTTTTTTTTATTTAAAAACTCTCTGATACTAGCCTATTAACTTTTCATTTGTTCCTCTCTCACTAAAGCAGAGCACAAAACAATCCCATTTATTTAGGCTTCCCAATTGTCTGAGATGCAGATAAATAGGCTTACCGCGTTTGTGTGTGCTTTTATGCACTTTAATCAATATATTTCCGAGTTTGAACAAGACAATAAATTAATTCCTGTCTTTTTTAAACTAGTTTCTACTTACTCAAAGATGTCACTACATAACTTGGAGTGAAAAACTTGAATAGTGAAAGAGAATTTCTTGGTCCAGAAGTTAGTATACCTGCAAGTTTTAGACCTGTCTCTGTCTCTGGCTGACTCTGTGGCCTTGGAAAAATTACATAACATTCATGGACCTCAGTTTCCTCATCTATAAAACCATCTCTAAAACACAGGAGTTGAACCAGGTTATTTTTTAGAGCACTGTCCATTTTTAAATTATATTATTATATAAGTCTTTAATTCTAACATAGAGCAGGTAGACTCTGAAAAGTACCGGAAATAATGACACTGTACTGTCACACAAGGAAGATAATCTCCATCACATGCATTTCAATTTAAAATTCACAGCAAAGTCGAATTTGCACGCACTATGTCTGAGTGGCCAAGAGTATAGAACAAGTATGTGAAAGGAGCAGGAAGCAGGCAGAGGGGACCCATGCACTCTGCGAAACAGTACACAGCCTAAATGTATTTTCTCTCACTGATGTATTTTAAATTTGCGACTATGAATATACCACAGTGAACAGCTTGAAGTTCTTTGGAACAAACATCTTCTAAGGTCACTCCTGAAGGAACTGCAATAATAACATTTGGCATATGCAGATAGAGTGCTTTGCAGACTGGAGCATGGAGAATTATGCTCGGCATGTTCCAGAAAAGATGATCTATGATTCAGGTGAAAAAAATGTCAGGTACATTTTTGACAGTGGCAGCAAACCCAAACAGTGTAACCAAACAATCAATATGAACGCCCTCATTAAAATCCCCCAGTAGCTGCGAGTTTGATTTTCAGCAGGGTCTGGACAGGAATAATAGATTTGGTGGCCTGGAGGAACATTAGAGGTTTTAATAAAAGGAACTTAAAATTACCATTGTTGGTCCTGGTTCCAAGGAAGCCCTGGCTGGGTGTCTGTAACAACACAGGATGAACCTAATTCCTTGCCTCTCGTATTCTTGCTATTCAGCTTAAAATGCCATTTTATGTACAGCCTGATAATTTCTCCTCAAAAATAAATTCATAAAAATTGCTTTAAAATTCCTGATCAATGTTTTCAGTTCACATAGATATTAAACCGAATTTCCTAAAGCCTGAAAAGCTAATTATGCATTCAATTAGAGTTTCTTAATAAAGATTAAAACTCTGAAGTCTATTACAAGCCCATATTTAATTCAACTGCCATTTCATCCACGCCATGGAAGTGTAAGTGGTAACAATGAATATAAATTATAATACACGCCATAGAAAGAATGCTATTTGTCCAAGTACGTTACTATAAAGAATTAAATTTTGCTATCAGTTCCATGATCTAGTTAAAATTGGTATTCTTTATTTGGTCTTTCAATGTAGTCCAATTTCCTACTTTGAAAAACAAATTCTGGGGAATAAAGAAAAGAGATTAATTTATCATTAAGACTCTGCTTAATTGAAGTCAATTCCGAACAAACTTGAATTCAATTTCTGCTCATTAAATTGAATGTGCTCTGCGTTCCTCTCTGCATTGCTTTGAGCAAGCAGCTGAGAACAAGGGACTAACATCAAAATTATTAAATTGAGGAGATTTTATTTGGTCTTCACATGCCAGAGCCGCTTTGATGAGGAGCTGTTTTGGCACTGAAAGGAAAGAAGAGCAGCTGGAGGAAAAATCAAATGAAACTAAGCCTTGGAAAATTGAAGAAAACGCAAGCTTAATAATATTTAATAATTAAATTTCCACAAACAATAGCGGCAAATGAAGTAATCTGCAAAGTCTGTGAACTCATTTGCATAATTGATGCCGGTCCCCTGTAAATGAATAATGAAGATAATAAAAGATGTTGCTAAAAATGGGCACAATAACAGCAAATTTCATCAAGCCGCGCTCTCTGATTAATCTGCTCTTGCAAATCAGCAGCGAGAGGGGAGCGCGTGATTAACCGCGCCGAGGACTGCAGCAGGCGGCGGCGCTGCCCTTTCTCTGCGTGTCTCTGGGCGCGTCCTGCCCGCTCCCTATGCCGCCCGCGCTCCTCTCGCCGCAGCTGCCGCTGGGGCTGCCGCGGGCGCCGCTCAGCCGGAGCGCGCCTCCGCCCGGCCCGCCCGCGCCCCGCAGTAGCGCGCTCGCTCCTTAACCACTTCGCCGCTGCCTTTCGTCGGGGCCGCGTGCAGGGCGACGGCCGCCCAGCGCCCCTGGCGCTCGCAGATCTCCAGCCGGGGCTCCCGGCCCGCGCCTCCGTGGCGGGAGGCCCAGGATTGCGCCACCAGCCCGGGCTCACTTCTTTGACGCCGAATAAACTGACAAAACAATTAGCTGGCCGGCTGGGGAAGGTGGTGGGTGACCCAAATGCCAGTCGGCTGCGTGTCCCCGCGCTTAAATGAGTTTGGGATTCTGGGCAGTTGGGAGTTTCTTTTCAGGAAGAGAGGTGAGAGGTGCCGGGGAGGCCCACGCGGGCAGCCACTCTTGGAGAAATGGGGAATGGCGCTGTAAAAGCCCAGGCCCTCCTCCTCCTCCTTTCTCCCTATCACACAAAAAGAATGGGCCTTGAAAGGGATGAGTTTATTATGCACTTTTAAATGCCTATTCAGAAAAGAACAAGAGGCAAAATAAAAATGCTTCCCATCCCACCAATTCCCTTTCCTCGAAGAAAAAAGGAAAGAGAAAGCAAACCACAAAGGTAAGCTGGGTATTTCAGATTTTGTGTCTTTTTCTTTTTTTTTTTTTTTTTGGAATCAAAATAACATTTTCCAGTTTGCTACTTACATTTTCGAGTGTATTTTTCTCAGGGCTAACTCTAGGGGTAATAAAATCTCTGGAAGCTATTATGCCCAAATACGTTTTAAGCAGGAGTTTGTGAAAGCAACTTTGCTGCGTGCAAACCTGAGACGATGAAACTGAAAATACTTCGAAAAACACAAGATCCTCTTCCAATCGAGGCGCCGCACTTTGCCAGCTCTCTAGGATAAAGTCTCAGGAAAATGAAATTGTTGATAAACCATAGTTCCAGACTGTTACTTACTTCACGGCCCTCAGGCTGCAATCAATCATAGCTCGGGCCTAACAGGACTGACTCGGGCTTTTCATTTGTTTATAGTGTGTGCAATGTTTTATGCTTCAAATGCATCATGTCAACTATGCAAAATGATGCATAATTTTTGTTTGCATCCTGGATCCACCTCCACAATGGTTTTTGTTTAAAATAAAGGTCATGATTATTTCCCATTATTACAGAATGGAAACCGATCCTAGACATCTATGAAACATAACTTAAAAATTCCGCTACTGAGTTGGGAAAAGCAGAGACTTCATGTTTACTTCATTGGCAAAGTCCAATTGAATCTACTTAACTCGACTAGCTTTAATCCAATCTAATAAACCATGAGCTTGCTCCTGTGTCAAAAAAAAAAAAAAAAAAAAAAGCCAATATGCTGCCCTGAGCCTGTGAAAGTTGTCAGAAACAAAATGGAGTCACTTGTGTTAAAAAATTAATTAATTAATTAAAAGAACCCTGACAAATATAGCTGCAGAAGGCTATGAAAAAAAAGGTTCTCATGCATAAATGCCTGATAACAAAAATTATCACAAAAGACCCTGCAAAAACCACAGTCCTTGCTCAAAGACCATTACAGCCTTACACGAAAAATACTTCAGCAAGAACATCCATCCAGCGACTGCCTATCCAACCTTAGACTGGCATCACCCTTGTTATTGTTATGGATCTCTATAGCCAAGGATAATTATCTCAAAACAATGATATAATTAATCTTCATTTTTCCTTTAAAAGCCTTTGTCTTTCTTTACCTCCTTGCATGCCTGTAGTTTACTATGGCATGTGTATTCCCATTCCAATGCTCTGTTCCCAAGTAAATATCATTTCCTTTTAGACAGCCTCTCTCTGTTACTTAGGCCAATAGCCCCAAATTCCATCTTTCTCATTGCCATGTCATCAAATAAACCTGTGATTTTCTTGTTTTTGCTAAGCAAATGGCTTGTGTTGTGGTTAGTGTCCCTAGTGTAACAATCACTTTGTGTTTTCCTGACTCCCCTAAGTACAAAGAAATAGGAACCCCCGCACTTTACGTGGGGAAAAAAACAGAGACTAAGAGAAATTAATTAACTGCCCACTCTCACATGGGCCTACCGCCATCTTCCAGGTCTCTTTCTTTCCAGACCGGTGGTCTCTCCCCACCTCCAGCCACTTATGAACAGCAAAGGAAGGAAACGGGAACAGGACTCAACAGCAACATTCCAGGAAAATGAATAGAAGTGGGAAGGGTTCGAAATGATAAATCCAGGAGATAGAACAAGTTTCAAAGAACAGGAGTCTGATGGTAATAGGGAAGCCAGGGGAAGGGCAGAGGTTGTGCAGAAGAAGAATCTGGCAAAATAAGGACTGTGGAGAGAAAGTAAGTGTTTTTTAAGATGTCTTAAACATGGGATCAAAATTATACCATGAGAAGAAAGAAAAAGTCCCTGTGAGTGTTTGTAGACAGACAAAAGGACAGGACGTGAAGAAGGGCCTGTGAGAGAATTGGTATCTGAAAGATTCTTTATGTGCAACACTTCTGAGGAACAAAGGGTGACAAACTGCCTCATGAGAATGAACTACCGAAAGGACGGAGAGACACAAGGAATGGCTGCAGTCAAGGTGAATTGTAGGCTGTTGTGAGAGTTTCATCCCAGGGGCATGATGAGAATGCCAGGGCCTGATGCACGTCAACGGTGCTTCATCTGCTCAGAGACAGAGTGTCCTAAAACCAGTCAGACCCTAGGTGGAGAAGTATGCCACCCAATGTCACCTAGCAGTTCAATGCCAGGTAGAGAAAATTCAGGCTTTCTGATCCCACGTCTACTGCAAGCCCATGGAATATGCCACTTTCCTGGTTAGGATTTGGAATTGGTCATTGGGAAGAGCTCCGAAGAGAAACTCTGAGAATTGTTGATTTCCATTTCGAATCCCCCTAATGTATAAAATAAGAATGTGTTCCTCAGCTTATTAACTTTTATGAAAGAAAGGAATGATCTTTGTTGTTACTTGAAAATAGCCACATTTGGAAAGGTCTAGGCTACCCAAATGTAATAAAAATAAATTTTAGTGCAATTGGTCAGTCTTGAAAGCTAATTGAACAGTCATGCTTTATTCTAAGTATTCCTGGCTACCACTAAAGTGAAGGAAAAGTAAGTAAGTGTTTATTGCCAACTCCTTGGGTTTTTTTCTATTTTAAATTTGTTTGTTTTGTTTTTAAATAAGACTGACCAGTTTGGGCAAGGGCCTAATGCTCTCTCAGCAGGTAAATTTTCCAACAATGTTTCTGAAACCCTGGGTTCTGGGATGCTGTGTGGGTCTCCATCACTTGCAAACGCTGTCCTTATGGAGACAAATCCAGCTGAATTCTGTATGGGTACAAAATATTATGTTCTGGTTGACCGGATACCATGGTTAACTGATAGCGACAACATACATCATAAACCATTGTCTGATTCTTAAAAAATTCAAAGATTATTCAAGGAGTGTTAGATGCTGGCTCATCTTACACAGAGCACCAGGCAGAACTTGTTGGTAATCTGACAAATGAAAGTACTCCTATCCTATGATGTTCAGTTTGTTTATAGACTGAATTTGCACATAATCGAGAGTTATTTCCTCACAAATAATTTATCTCTAATGAATAATGATGTCTTTGTTGTGAACTTATGGTCCAAATAGCAAGTTTCCCCTAGTCATAATTATCTACAACTATTACGTTTTCCCATTCAATTAAACTTTTCTTACAGAAACAGAAAATTTTATTAAACTACTCAGAAATGATTAAGAAATTAGCATATAAACTAAAGAAGGCAATATTTAAGTAGGATACCCACAAGCCATTTAAAGCATAATTTATAGATATATAGACACTTTAAATGAGTAAAGATTTTCCCCTACTGGTTATTCGTTCTTTTTCGTGATAATTTTGCCATCTATGCTCCTCCCAAGCTAAAGCACAAATTATTTATCTTCCCTGATTTGTTCAGGATTTCCCAGGATTTATTTACCACCCGCTAAAAGCAAGTGTCAAAACCCCTGCATCTGCCCCGTTATTTACCCTTCCCTCTAACTGGAAAACCATAAAGAAAATGAATTAAAAGAAAAGCTTGCAATTCTAAATTCTACTCTTTCTTTTTTCCTATCACACCAGATTTGATTCAATCAATGTGTACTCAGCATCCACCATGTGACAGACACTCAGAAAACAGGTGAATAAATATGGGCCCTGCCCTCCAGGAGTTTCCCCCCACCTGGGTACCTATATGTACACAGATAACGTATATGTAATGTAGTAAATGCAGTATCGGAGCCTCAAAATTCTGGAATGGTGTCATGAGAAGAAAAATGGGAAAATTATGTGGTAGCTTAATTCATGACCTCCTTGTTAACTTTGTGGTGATTTTTTCCAACCACAAATCCTATAATCCCTCACCTTCAACAGGTGTGAAGATGCTCACTTATTAACAGTTCTAGGAGGCTATTGACAATCACAGACTTCATTCTAGATTGTCCCACAGAATGACTTTTTCATCTAGCACACCTTGTTCAGCATTCTCCTATACAATGTTGATTTGTTAAGTTGCTATATACTGTATATTGGAAATATTTAGATATGTATCTATGTATACCTAAATATCTACATGTTTCACTCTGGATATTAAATTACAAGTTTCACCGTGGCTTGAGATGCTATTAAGAAACCAAATATTAAAATTATCAGGCAATTAGTAATTGGTGGAAATTCTTGGACTTTGTGATTGGCATTATAAACATCATTGTAGCCTGAGAGGATTGTCCAACAAACGTATGATCAATAGCTGCCGGAAACTACAGCTGGAGTGTGTTATAACTTTAAGGGATATGAAGAAAATGTAAAAGTGACTGCCAAAGTAGAGTGCCACGAACCTGTATCTGCAGAGACAATGCTCTAACAAACCTGTGTGCCAGACTCTATTGCCTTCACCTGTAAGAGGAACCCTACTAAAATGGCTTAACCAAATAAGGATTTGTTTTTCTTTTAAGGGGAGGCATGCAAGGGCTAGTTTAGCAGCTCCACAATTCCATCAGCGACCTAATTTTCTCTTTCTTGTTCATCATCCTTACCATGTAGCTTTTTTCCTTATAGTCATAAGATGGATGCTTTACCTCCATGCATTTTTCTGCATTCTAAGCAGAAAGAATAAAGAAGGGGAAAAGATGTGTGTGATCTGAGTTTGTTCCTTTTTATAGGAAAATAATAGCTTGCCCAGGGCCTCACCCAGTAAAGTTTTACATACCAATTATTGGGTAAACTAGATCACACAGCCTTAACTGTAAAAGAACCTGGGGAAGTGAGAAATTTTAACTGGGCACGTAGTTGTCCCAGACAAATCCAGGTAAGGAAAAAAGGGGAAACGGATATTGGTAAAGAACCAGTGTTGATTCAATTAGTGTTTCCAGTTCTTATAAGTATCCCCCTGACACAAACTAGTGTGTACAACTATCTTGTATTTAAATTCCATGTACTGCTGTTGTAAAATAAAGATTCTAAATAATTTTCATCATATCTTCACTTATCATCACTTTCACATATCATCACTTTCCTTGGGCAGAAGGTAATGTTTTTGTAAATGTATCAAGTGGCCTGACCATTTTTGAAGGCTTGTCAATACAGCCAATATTAGTATAACTAAATATACACACACACACACACACATATATATGTAAGTTTAAACATATATATTTAAACTTTATTCTGGATCTTGATCTCACACTATGCTACATTTTTTGAAGGAGTTTGTGTCCATCCTACTGCCAGAAGTTTGTTGGCTAATTTAGAATAAATGAATGAATAACATTAAGAAATGGCTTAATACACAAGACAGGTAGGAAAGTAGTTAAGTAACTGCAGGATTGTGATGTGGGTCAGCAAAAGAAGTAGAAGGGTAAGGTGGACGATGTATGCTTATCACTCTATATCTGTCTCATTAAAAAGCATTCAGTACCACATGCACATAGCGCAGTTGTCAAAATAAAAGAGATGTTTTACTTGAGTGAACTCTTGATTTTATTAATTCTGTTGGCTATATATATATATATTTTTTTTGAGATGGAGTTTCACTCTTGTTGCCCAGGCTGGATGCAATGGCGCGATCTCAGCTCAACTGCAACCTCCACCTCCCAGGTTCAAGTGATTCTCCTGCCTCCTTGTCTCAAGTAGCTGGGATTACAGGCGCCTGCCACCATGCCTGGCTAATTTTTTGTACTTTTAGTAGAGATGGAGTCTCACCATGTTGGCCCGGCTGGTCTCAAACTCCTGACCTCAGGTGATTCACCCGCCTCGGCCTCCCAAAGTGCTGGGATTATAGGCATGAGCCACCGCACCCGGTCTGTTAGCTATTTTTTAAACTATTTTTCCACTTAGCAGTACCTCAACCAGAGTGGAGGTGGAGGAAGATAAAGCCCAAACTTGTACAAAAGTTGGGTTGAATAAATGCTTTTTGACGCTAATTATCATTTAACCAGCTCAAACCAGTCAACCTAATTATGTTATCAGCTCCAGTTAAAGGTTTGCTGAGGGAAGAGATTGAAGCTATTTGTTAAATGAGGTTTATGTTTGTCTGTGGATTTCAATTATCCATGCTGTTTCTAGCCCCTCTTTCCAGTGAATTATCAAGAGTTGGATGAATCGCAAAGTATTGTTTTGGAGCATGACTTGGTTACTATCTGTCAGAAATGATAATTAGTATCAAAAAGCATTTATTCAACCCAACTTTTGTACAAGGCACTGTATTAGCTCGTAGCAGTGGGGGCATTTGGAAAAAGCAATGAATGGTATAGCAGCCTCTTCCCAGATGCACATTTTCTTAGAAAAGGCAAGTAATGAGTATATAAGTCTATAACCTTCAACATGATGGGAGGAATGAGTACAAGTATTTTTTCCTCAATAATTAGATTCACATTCTTAAGAGTCTGGCTGAAGGCATCAGCAGACATATATCATCTCATCCAGTTATCCTAAAAGGGAAGTTTGAATGTTCAGTTTACACAAATGTGTTGACTTAGGTTTTGCAAATGAGGGACTTTTTTAAACATCTCATGCTATCCTCCACATTAGGCTCTGCTCTCCAACTTCCTTTAATTGTAGTGCAAAGACACTTAGCTCTGCTAATTACTATGATTTTAGGCAAGTCACTCAGTCTTTCCGAACTTCCTTCCCTTCCTTCGTCTTTAAAATGGGGACAACAAAATCTATGCCATGGGGTTGTTAAGGGGAAGAATAAAGTCACTTTAGATATAAAATCATTTGGTAAAATGTAATGTGTTATACTAATATAAGGTATTATTGTTTTGTTAATCTGAAAATAATATTGAGGAACCTTTGTCTAGTGTTGACATCATTGAGCATTTGAATGACTTTGAGCTTTGAATAATTTTGTTGAAGTAACACATGGTCTGCTCTCAAAGACCGGTCAGTGATGGCCAGCTCACTGGAAAATCTCTGGTTTTTGAAGTAAAGCCAAGGGAGTATATAATACACTTCTACTTCAGAAATCCTGCCAATGGTAATCCTCCTTTGGAAGTAGTCACAAACCATTTTTCAAGATTGCTGAAATAAATGGTTCTTGGGATTCAGAAAGAACTGATAGGCAAGCAGACATGGTCATCCTCTATGTAGCATAGAGTGCTATTAATATCTATGA
Source organism: Macaca mulatta (assembly GCF_049350105.2). Lineage (NCBI taxonomy): Eukaryota > Metazoa > Chordata > Mammalia > Primates > Cercopithecidae > Macaca > Macaca mulatta. The sequence goes on along the minus strand of NC_133406.1, from coordinate 152,158,212 downwards.
AATCTGTTAAAAGAAACATTTGCTTTTTACATGCATTTGCCCTTTTAAGGAATATAACAAAATTAAGAATTGGTGTGTTTGTTAGTCTTCACAAATTTCTACCACCCCAAAAGCTGGTTATTGTTTTCTCCTTTATAACCTAAGTTTCAGTTTTGCCCAACTCAAGGGCTCTCCAATGATGAATATCCCAAGTAATTATTACCTAATATTTTGTATTAAATCGTCCATTTTCTTTCAACTCTTTAGTTGTTACCACAATAAATCCTCTCAAGTGCCCAATTTTTGTATCAAGTATATACAATTTTACGAACATAATTAGATTAAAGGCATTTTTAATTCTTTCTAAACTTCTGCTCAATTCTGGTGATTTGTAATGGTAGGTTCATGCTGAATAACATCAGATATTGTGCTAAACTGTTTTTTCATACATGCTTCCAAATATTTGTGGGTAGTTTCTAAAATGGGTTCTAAGCAGGGTCTTAGAGAAGAAAAGGTGTCCTTAGCATCTCTCCTCAGCTAATGTAGCCAAGTACATTCCACAACTCTCCCAATCAGTATATTAAGCAGATGTGGTCTTTGTCCACCTAGTAAGTTGCATTAGACCTTTCAACACACTGCAGTCTTTTTATCACTCAGCTGCCAAGTTCCCTAGGGTAATCATAGACAGCTTGTCAATTTAATTGCAAAGAAACAGGCTTTCTCGTGACCATTCCAATTTTAGCTGCTACTTTAAATTGTACATGATAGTTCTTCCATGCTGTCTGCCCTTTAAAGAGTGTGGACCTCTGCAAGCCTCTTAATGGCGATGGGAAGAAGAGGCAAGGCTGAAATTTTGGCTTATTGATAAAGCCTATAACATGCCTTTTATTAAGTTGCTGCTTTAGGAGAAGAAGCTTTTTCTCGAGCTCTGTATGTTGTCGCTACATAGCCAAAGCTAAATTATTTTTTCTTTTAAATGTTCCACTTTCATGCACATTTTCCTCCTTTCTGGGTGATAGAGGATTCTTAGGCCATCTGGATTCTGAAACATCTGGACACTGAATTTCTGCAGAGAATTGGAAGGAAGAGACAATCAGTGGTACAGGGTGTCTCCAGAGAGATTTAAATCAATGATGATATTTTGGTTGTATCCCTTTTGGAAAGTTAACACAAAAAGTGAAAGGAAAAAACAACACATTACATGAACTCAGTGTTCTAGGAATACCAAGAGTACACTGCATAAGAAGTTTGGACTTTTAGATATGAATATAAGTCAGTAACTAAATACATCTTTATATTATATATCACTCCTAGAATCTCCCCCTATTTTTTCAATTGTTATGGAATTTGGATTTAATTTATTTAGACATATTTTTAATAGTTCTAGATTTAGATGGTGCATCATTTGAACATTACTTATTTTACCTTAAACTGAGTATAATTCAATTCACTTTTATTAAGCATCTATGACTTGAAACTCATAAAACTATCATATTAAAAATATTATATTCGACTAGATAGAAAGATTAGACATAGACACCACTTGGGTAAACCAAGAAGAGTTACTTTCAAAGATGTACAGAAGAAAATAAGTGCAAAAGGAATAAACAATATTTCCCAGGACAGCTGGAGTTGTGAGCTTCTGGACCCAAAACTCAAAGATCCAAGAGGATAACATATGAGTGAGAGTGAGACCCAGTGTGTCTTACTGGGACTTTATCGACTGACCCCCCACAAGCTCAGCTTTGTGTGTGTGTGTGTGTGTGTGTGTGTGTTCACACACATGCATAAGGACCTACAAAGAGGCTGCTCTGGCAATGTGCAGGGGACCACCTCTTCTAGGCCATCAATCTCAGTAGCATACCACGTATAATATGACTACACAGTTCAGTACAGTCTGGTCAGGCATGAGCACAGTGCTTATGTATCACCCTCAGCCTTTCCCTGCTAATACAGCCCGGTCTAGTCCTCCCTGAAATTAGAGCTGCAGAGCCAGAACAAGGGTCGATTGCCCAGATTGCCCAGTGAGCACAGGCCCTTAGTCCAGTCTTAAAGCTGCTCCTTTAAGTCCACAAAGGTACTAGACTTACCGTGCGGACAACTGGGAGGAAATGTTTAGATCATGTGATTTTATTTTCTCATGTTATTGAAAAAAATTCTTCTTTCCTTTCACTGTATTTTCTCTGGTAAATATTTGAGCTCTTAATAGATTTTCTTTCCTGAAAAAAATTAAAATTGTTACAGAGTACACTTAAAGAGATGTGAGTTTGAAGCAACTAACCGGTACTTTTCATGCAGTTTTCCGGAAGTATGTGAGGTTCTTCTACATATTAAAAATAAAAAAAAACTTCAGTGAAAGGTGACTTCTATGAAACCAGAACAGTTCAAAAGATTAAAAAATCCAACAGCGTAATTTTATGTGACAACTATTTTTTTTTAAATCAAATGTACCCACATTTAAATAAAGTAACTCTTTGAAATAAGTGACTATAGACTTATTCTCTGGTTTCTGCCAATTCATTGTGTCCTTAATTTCCTCTAACTGCATCTTCACTGAGCGCCACAATGAAGTACAATATTAGATGTTCACTTGTATGATACCACTCTTGTATGAAGAGAATGAATAAAAAATGAAGTTCTTAGCTGTGATCTATTTCAGATTAGCCATTTTCATTTATAAAATTGTTTATTTTACTTTGTCAGCTTGAAGGTCAATCTAACTTTAAATTGCATATTGCAGAATTTCAACAAAGATCTGAGATCCATCTCTGCTTTCTTTAAGACTAAAGGTGAAAAGCTGATTCTTAACCGGAATATTAGGCAGAGCTTTATGAAATGGACCAGATCATATTGATATAAGACTTGCAAAGGCACTTCACTTTGAAACCAAAACATCAGGGCCTAGCCAGGACTACAGATGGCATCAGAATTAGCAAATATTAGCTATGGACATTAACCCAGGGCAAACTATAAGAGCAAGTTCAAGGGAATACTTGCTGCATGCTAAGGAAAGAATAAACAATAACAATCATAATACATACCATTTTTTCAATACTTACTATGTATTAGGCACTATTCTAAGCATTTTAATAGAGTTTCTCACTATATCTCCACAACAGCTCTTTGAGGTAGGTATATTGCATCATATGTTACAGATGAAGAAGCTGAAGGATCAGGAGGTTAAGAATCTTGGCCAAGATCACACAGCAAGTACATGATGGAGCAAGGATTTAAAGCCAGGCAGAAAGACTCCAAAGTCCATATTCTGAATGATGAGGCTATGTGCATATGCAGTGAGATGGATACTAGGAAAGTCATAACTCAGTATGCTCCAGTATTGACATACATTAAAAAAGGAACAGCTCCTCCTAAGTAGCAAACTTGCATCATCACACCTTACTATAATTATGTAGTTCAAACCTGCCCCACTTAATTGTAAGCTTCACATAGGTGGAGACCGTGTCTGTTTTGTTCAGGACAGTAATGCAAGTGCATGGCACATTACCTGTCACACTGTAGCTTTTTGATTAATATTTATTGAAAGTGAGGGGCTGCCTATTCCTTACAGTGGCTTTAAATAAGGCCACAAATTCTAGTAAAAAAGACATGGGATTTGGACACAAATAACTTAGGCTCTAGTCTTAATACTGATACTGCAGCATTCTAGTTCTGTGGTCTTAGCCAAGCCACTAAACCTCTGGAGTCTCTATTGTATCATCTGATCAGTAAACACAATGAAGACCAACATATTTCTTTAAAAAGTTTTGGGTGCCACACAAATTAACATTGTTATAGGTTCTTCTATTTGATGATAAAATACCTAAAAAGATAAATACACATGAGGAGGCCAAATCTTTTTTTGTAGATTCTGAGGACAGGAACACAGAATAGGAAGTCACAAAATGCTAAATGCTCATTTCACTGAAAAGGCCCTATGTCCTCAAGCTTAGCCTATATAGGCCTGGTTGGTTTTCTTGTTACATGTCTTTCTTGTGCTGAAAGAAACTACAGGCTGAGTATGCCTCTGGGATTAAAGTATTTCTTAACTGATTCAGGTCATCAAGCCTTCTGCCCCTTAACACAGTCTGGCTATTTAAAAATTTTAAAACGTACCCCAAATTCTTTGCCTAGAGCTTAACTCCCTAAAGGCATCTTATAATTTTACTGAAGTAGGTCTCAACATTCCAACCATGCTTCCTGAAGATACAGTCTCCTTTATTTGGGAAGCAGTCTTTTGTCTCTAGTAAGGAAATAGTTTTGCTTTTTGGTTACACATTTTCTTTTTCTGAAAGGACCAAGCTCAGAAACTACTGAGAGATAAAATCATAGATGCCCTATTTCATATGAAGTGAACCCAGATTTATTTTTTCCTTGATGGGAATTTTAGTAATACCCACAGAATACATAGCTTTCCTAAATCAGTCAGTTATGAAAAAGAAGTATGACTGTATTCGGCAGGTAAAATGTTGTTATAATCCCTTCATAAGTAGAGTTACTTAGTAAAATAGTTTTATCGTTTTAACCCTACCTTACACAATTAGTAGTCCATTCAGCTCTAGTTGAAACCCACAACTTTTAAAATATATTTTTTAACTACTCTGTAACAAAAATAATGAGGCCAGGCATGGTGGCTTACGCCTGTAATCCCAGCACTTTGGGAGGCCGAGGCAGGTAGATGACCTGAGGTTAGGAGTTCGAGACCAGCCTGGCCAACATGGTGAAACCCCGTGTCTACTAAAAATGCAGAAATTAGCTGGGTGTGGGAGCGGGTGCCTGTAATCCCAGCTACTCAAAAAACTTAGGTAGTAGAATCATTTGAACCCAGGAGGTGGAGATTGCAGTGAGCCAAGATCGTGCCATTGCACTCCAAGAGTGAAACTCCATCTCAAAAATAATAATAATAATAATAATGAATAATGAACAATTATTTGTTCTTAAGTATAATAATAACTGACATTTTTATGATCATAGTATTGTTAAATTCTTAAAACAGATTTTTTTAGTTGAAAACACATCTTCAAAGGTAACCTGTCCAGGGATTTTTAACTTGGGGTTCATGTATAACATTTTTAAAGTCTTCAAATTTGGATAAAAACAAATTTTTATCATTTTAGTAACTTCTAACTAAAATTTTGCATTTTCTTCCATTATGAATGTTAAGAATCAATCACAATAGTATTAGCAATACCTGTAATTTGTCACCAATAAAAATCACAGAAATTTTCTAATTCTATTACAGTTACTACAAATATCTCAAAATATCAGTTTTATCCATCATTATATCAAAATTATGGTGGTTATTAGAGCAACCACTAGAGCATGTTATTTAATGTATTAATAATAAAGAAACTCATCTGTTTCTGTATCACAGTGTTTTAACAGTTTGCCAACTGCTTTTACATATAATTAGTTTTCTTTATAATCCTATGTAATGTATATGTTTGTAAACTTTGTTCTGAGAGGGACTCCACAGGTTTTACCAAACTGCCAAAGGGTCTTTGGCACCAAAAAACATCATGAACTCCTGTTTTAAAACTTACAGTATGGTGTGAACTGAATTATCTCCCCTCAAAAAGCAATGTATATGTTGAAGCCCTAACCCCCAATGTGATTGTTTTGGAGATAGGGCCTTTAAAGAAGAAATTAAGGTTAAATGAGATCATAAGCCTATGAAGCCCTGAATCAATAGAATTAGTGTCCTTACAAGAAGAGAAGCCTGAGACCTCACTCCCTCTCTCTGCCATCTCAGAACACAGGGCCAGGGCCCATTGTCTGCAAACCAGGCAGAGATCCCTCACCAGAACCTAACCATGCTGGCACCCTGATCTTGGACTTCCAGCCTCCAAAACTGAGAAATAACTCTCTGTTGTTTAAGCCACCCAGTGTATGGTACTCTCTTATGGCAGCCTAAGCTGATGGATAACAAAATAATACTAGCTTTTTTCTTTCTTTTTTTTGTTTTTGTTTTTGTCTTTGACATTTTTTTTAAGACAGGGTTCTGACTATGTTGCCCAGGCTGGAGTGCAATGGCTATTCACAGATGCAATCCCACAGGAGTTTTCCCACTCAGCACAGGAGTTTTCACCTGTACCATTTCTGACCTGGGCTGGTTCACCCCTCCTTGGGCAACCTGGTGGTCCCCTACTCTCAGGTGGTTGCCATATTGATGTCAAACTTAGTGCAGACACGCAATTGGAATAGCACACTACATCCCAGAATTCCTGGACTCAAGCAGTCCTCCCACCTCAGTCACCTGAATTGCTGGGGCTACACTTGCCGGCTACCTTTTTCCTTTTTGAAGGCTCTCTAGCTTCTCCCTTTAGTTGAAAATGTGGGTGCTATTGGAGAATTTTCTCTACTTCAGTATTTAAGACCTGGAACCACTTTGAAGCCCAAAGTCTTGTGAGTTGTTATGTAAATAAATATCATAAAAAGGAACTAACCTATTAGACAAGAATACAGAACATTTTAAATACAGTTGCCCTTTGTCTGAGACTTAAGTGACAATTGCTACAACTGCTTTCAGATTCTGCTTCTGTCAGCAATATTGTTTTCTTTTACAAGTCCTCTGTGATCCAACTGCTTTATAAGATACTCAACAACTCCAGGTATACACAGTGACTTTGCAGGGGACACCATGATTTGCCCAATTAGGCAACTGAGTATCCTGATTGCAGGTGGCTAATGGTGAAAGGGATTTTTGTGAGGGACCCATATTCCTACATCAACACTTATAACCTACTTCAGGAAGCACACCATACCATTTCTGGTTAACCTTAAAACAATCACATTAAAATAAAGAGGACTGTCAGTAGAGCAATTTTATAAACAGCTAAAATTAAACAGAGCAAGACTGGCAATGCTAATGCATAAGCAAAGAACTGACTTCCTGCATTTCATCGAGAATTCCTGATAGCAAACTGCAGTATGTTTATTATACATTAATTCAACACAGCATTCAAAATGAATTTACGCCCTGGCTTAAGGGTGCTATATTGATACTAAATATTATTTATTATCTTAATATTAGTAACCATACTAAAAAAAATCATGTTAACAATTCAGTGTTTAAAAAGCTAAGGATACCATAGCTCCACTTACCAACCAACTGCTCTTGCCTTAATTTATGCAAGTGTAGCCTATAGCTAAAAGCTTTGTATATTTGTTTCCCCATGGTATTAGTGCTCAAAAATAGGACACTCTTTCAAGGACACCTTATAAACACAGAACTATAATTTATTTGGCAAATTAAAGCTCATATAAAATGTGCACACTGAGGTACAGATTAACATATTTAATTTCAATATTACCTGCAAACCTATTTCTTTCCCATACACTGTTCTAATTAGTCATATAAAATCGAGTCTGTGTATCATAAGCAATTATTTTAGTGTAAGTAGAAACTGGATCTGAAATATACTGTAAAAAGATAACATTTTTATGGAAAATAATATATCCATTTGTATCTAGAAAACTGTTCTAGTTAAATAGCATGAGAATGTTGAGCATTCAAAAACCTGATTGTGGTAAAAGTTGAGATTTTGATTTAATAACAGAATAATATGCAATCATGGTAATATACTAATATTTATATTTTGATGATAGTTCCAGGTTTCCAAATCCCTGCTAACCATTATATTCACTTTGTGTAGTGGCATTTTTCTTATTATGAATATTCACTCCCCCATAGTTGAACATGCAAATTGTGAATACTTTATTTAGCAAATGATCCTTTTCCTATTAAACCTATACTAGGAGTATAGTGGTGTACATAGCAAGCTTCCATAGCATTAGAATAGTTATAAATAGGCATTCATGAAAGATTGTGCCCAAAAGTAAATCAAAGCTATCACTTTAGTGGCAGGATTGTTAGGCTTTCTGAAAGTTGCCGTAAACTGACATAAAGACATCACCACTTAAGGATTTTTGAAAAGGTCAAAATTAAATTGAAACCACTGGACTAGGGATGATCTAACACCTTGGACTATATGGTCCTCGTTCTTAGATCTCAGCTCAAATGTATCCTCACCAGATAAACCTGCACTGATCCCCCAATCCCATGTGGCCTCCCTTCTCCAGCCCAACCCAGGACTTCTACATCCGCTTGTGTGGTACTTTTATAGGACAAATCAAATTTATTTCCTCATTCATCATTTTTCCCCACTAGAGTAAACTCCATGAGGGCAGGGATCAGTCAAGCATTGAGCACTGTTCCTGGCACAAGCAGGAAAAGCTCAATTACCATTTTCGAATGAATGAGTATCTTTGTCTGTTTGGGTGGCTATAACAAAATACCATAAATTGGTTGACTTATAAACAACAGAAGTGTATCTCTCACAGTTCTAGAGGCTGGGAAGTCCAAGATCAAGGTGCTAGCAGGTTCAGTGTCTGTTGAAGACCCACTTTCTTTCATAGATGGTGCCTTATCACTGTCCTTACATAGTGGAAGGGTCAAACAAGCTCCCTTGGGTTTCATAGGGACACTAATCCCATTCATGAAATCTCCACCCTCATGACTAATCACCTCTCAAAGGCCCCACCTCCTAATGCCATCACCTTGAGGGTTAGGATTTCCACATATGAATTTTAGGAGGACACAAAACATTTAGGCTGTAACAATAAGCTAATGTGCATTTTCTTCAAGATGTTTCTGGAGGATTATTTTGTATTTTGTTGTCAAGAAATCTCAGACTTCTTAACAAATTTTCAAATATCCCCTTCAATTCAGAATTAGCTGTCCATTATATTCACAAAAACATGTCCATCCCTGTTTCATGTACCCTCTCAAGAAGGTGAGACTCTGTCTTATATGTTTAAATGCATAGTGTGTGTCAAAGCAGGTACATTGCTTGAGCCCAGGAATTTGAGACCAGTCTGGGCAACATGGTGAAAATCTGTCTCTACAAAAAATACAAAATTTCAGCCAGGCATGGTGGCACACACCTGTAGTCCCAGCTACTTGCAAGGCTGAGGTGGAAGAATCACCAGAGCCCAGGAGGTCAAAGCTGCAGTGAGCATAAATCATGCCACTGCACTCCAGCCTGGAAAATCAGAGTAAGACCCTGTCTCAGTAATAATAACAATAATAATAACAAATGCATAGTGTGTGGGGAAAGCCCATGGATCTTCATGAATGATACACTACTGCTTTTATGGCTATTCCTCATCATCCCAAGTCATTCTTCCTACAAAATATTGCAGACCTCCAGATATCACTTCTCCTACCTCTCATATACACTGCTCTCCCACACTTCTGGAATGGTTTTCTAGTTTGGGGCTGTTATGGGCTGAACCATGTTCCCAAAAAATGTATATGTTGAAGTCCTCTAACCATCAGTACCTCATAAAGCAACTCAAATTGGAAATAGATTCTTTGAAAAGGTAATTAAAACGAGGTCAGAAGTGTGGGCCTTAATACAATATGACTGGCTCCGTATAAGAAGAGATGAGGACATAGACACATAGAAAGAGAAGACCATGTGAAGACTCAGGGAGAAGGCAGTCATCTGCAAGGCAAAGAGAGGAGCCCCAGAAGAAGCCAACCCTGCTGACCCCTTGACCTCAGATTTCTACCTTGCAGGATTGTGAGAAAATTAATTTCCGTTGTTTAAGTCACAGAGTCTGTGGTACTTTGTTATGGCATCCCTAGAAAACCAATACAGGGGCAGTTTTAACTAATAAGTCAACCTCCAAAACACACTAAGATTCAACATAGTTGTTCATCTTACACATCGTCAACCTTTGGTCTGTCCATCCTCCAAAGACCTTCAGAAAAGGTAAGCCCAGAAAAATCCATTCTAACACCTTATAATGTCAAAAAATTCTTCCTCCTACCCCTTCTAAATCCTTAGTAGGAGTCTTTTCCTCTTGGATTCTCGGGGTAGATAGAAAACAGCTTGTCACCACTCATTAACTATGACCTCTTCTAACATTTCGACACAGGACAAACAGGACCAGCCACCTGGTCTTTTCCTTATCACTCATTATTTTACATGCCTGGTTCTATTCTTTTATCCAGTTTTAAAAAGGCTTTCACAACTCTCAATATGAGGGTTACACCATACTTGGTTTCTATTATCCTCTTCAGCCTCTTATGTTTCTTTCATATTTTTAAAAATAAAATTACTGTAATATTAAATATTACTCACAGTTCTACCTTGTTTTGATTGAAATCATTGATACCTCATAAGCCCACTTTGCAACTTTGCCATTCATCCTGCTTTTTCCCACATCTTTAACATAAATTTTTAGCAGAAACTTCCATTACACTGTCCTTGAAACACTTTATTATCAAGTTCTTTCCAGAGAAAGGATTTTAATTCATTGCTTCATAGTCTTTTTCTTCTTAGTATTTTGAAAGGCTTCATAGAGTTCAAAATCTTCACATGGCCATTGCTTGATCTGGCCCTACCTTTCTCTTCAACTTCATGCCACATCACCCTCCTCCTGGCACACAAAGTTCTTGCCACACTTACCCGCACTGTGTTCATCAAACACACCCCATCCTGCCCTAGGTAATTTGCTCATGCTACCTCTCTGCCCTCACTCTCCTTCACTCAACCTCTCTCCTCCCTTTTTCAGACTAACTCCTTCCTATGTATCCTTGAAAGAGCCACATCCTATGAGTGGCTCACCTTGAGCTTCTTTTACCCCCTACCTCCATGAGGTTTTCCTTTATAGCATTTTGTCACAATTGCAATCACATGTTTATTTCTGTATGTGTGTGTTTAACATGTACGGCAGGAAGAGACCTTGGGTCCTTGGTCCTTTTGTTCTGTCCATGCTTAATCCCTTGGCAGTTTCATTGGTCTTTGGACTTTAGATACCATCAACATGCTGACAATTCTCAGATGCACTCCAGACTTCTCTCCCAAACTTCAGGTTCATACATCTAACTGCCTGCTCAACAGTTGACCTCAATATACATATAGAACTATCAAACTTCACATGTCCACCTCTAAACTCCTGTCCTTCCCCCTGCCAAACCTGCTCTGCCTGCAGACTTCCCTCGTTTCAATTGATGATATCTCCATTCTTCCAGGTGCTCGTGAAACCAAAAAACCTCAGAGTCCCCCACATGTCTTTCTCTCATACCTTAAACCAATTTCTCAGGAAGTTCTGTTGGCTCTGCCTTCAAAATAAGTTCAAAATGTGGCCATTTCTCACTATTTCCACTGCCCCTTCCTTGTTCTGAGCCACCATCACCCCTTTCTTGGGTTACTGCCTTGGTCTCCTGACTGGGCTCTCGGCTACCCCTGCCCTTTGCACTCTTATCTTGACACAGCAGCTGGGTGTGACTTTTAAAACCTAAGTCAGGTTTTTAAACACACTTAGGTTGCATCACTTCTCTGCTCAAAATCCTGCAGTGGCTCCCCATTTCCCTTTGAGGAAAGAGCAAAAACCTTACAATGGCACACATTATCTGTCCAACCTTCTCTCTTCTCTCTGCTCCAACTGCACCAGCCACCTTGCATTTCCTTAAACTGCCAGCCATGCTCATTGCTTGAGACTTTGCACTGGCTCTTTCCTCATCTAGAATGCTCTTCACCCAGATATCCCCACGATTAAGCCTTCAACTTCTTCAAAGCTTTGCTCAAAAGTCAGCTTCTCAATGAAGCCAACACCAAATATTCTATTTGTGATATTCTATCTAGCAATGCTCCCCATTCCATATCCCCCTCACTCCATTCTACTTATTTTTCTATACTAATTATCAGCTTCTCATATCCTATATAATTTTTACCTTTTTTACGTTATTATTTATTATCTGTACTTCCCACTAGAGTGTCATCTTTATGAGGTCATTGATATATCTGAAGTAGCTGAAATATAACAGACTCCCATCTATTTGTGAAATGAACATAGAGGAACTTCCTATACAAACTGCAGTTTATAAGAGTTTACAGGGTTCTTTTAAAGATAAATGAAATAGTGTATGTGAAAAGGCTTTGTAAGCTAAAGTCTCCTTTGACAAATACCTAAATCTTTATTCTTTCCACAGAAGTTACCCGTATTACCAGTGGTGTATTTTTTTCACTTAGCTATGTAAATATACTCAGGAAAATATCGTATTATTTTATATGAGCTTTTTAAAATAGTGAATGGCATCATAATATTAAAAACAAAAACACTTTGTGATATGTAAAGTTCTGTCTGTGTGTGAGATTATTATTACTTGGGAGTAGGAATTAAGGGACTCAAAACAGATGACAAATTACACAGTTTTCCAGTAACTGTGTACCCTAACTTCAGAATTACCCTGAATATCCCTCTTTGGAGAATGGAGTGCCTTGTAAAATTAGAAATAAACGCAATTTCCTTAAGTTTGAGGCAAAGATTGGGAAGATAAAATTAACTTTCCTAAGAGATAGTCTATTTCGTTTGCCATTCTCCGTGTGTTCTGAAGGATTCTGGTAAGATTTATATTCAATTTCTGGAAAAAAAATGCTGAGAGTTATACATTCAGAACATCACAAAACAAGATATTTTCTCAGTCTTCTAGACAGTCAATTCTTGTATCTACTTTTAGATTCTGATGTCAAAGTTGATGTAAATTATAATTCATTGCTACTTGTTTCTAAAACATTTGACTATTTCTAAACTACCTCACTGAATATTTTACCTTTATTTTCCATGTATGATAACATATAGCATTAACTTCAACATTTTCTTGCATGAATAACATTAGTTGGCTTTTTTTTAATGCTTTTTGCCTATTGAACGCTGCTTATTACCTTAAAGGTAGATTATGCCACTTTCTCTTTTAAAGACCTTGTCTTATTATTGTTTATATACTTTTGCCAATTTTTATATAATTTTGAGGTCTCCATCAATATTTTTAAATTAATTATGATTTCTAAACAAGTTAAAATAGGCCTATAATCGTTCATTGTAGTTTAACCCAATACATCTAGCAAGTAAAATTGAAGGATTGAGTCAATGAAGCCATACTGGGATATCACTGCCAATTTAGCTATCAAAAGTAATCCATTATGATGTAGTTTATTATAAAGTACATTTTACACATTAATTATTAATCCACAGTGCAAAGCTTTTACCAAAAGCCTGTCCTTGATTGCTTTGTTTTCCCATACTTAAGCAGTTAGATTCCACAGTTTTGTAATCTAAGATTAGTATTCGGCGCCTTGATCAAATTCCCAGAGTTCTGTAATGTCTCCCTTTATTGCCAGTAAATCCAGATGGAAGCTGCTTTTAGTGTGGTTATTAAGTGTGAGTTTATTAATGTTATCTATTAAGCCCACACTACACATTGCTCATATAAGAACTTTCAGAATCACACGTGATAAATGCACCATGCAAGTCTAAAAGGTTTAAGAACAAAATTAAGACTTTAATATATAAATTAGAACACTGTTGGTGCTCAAAAGCACCTTGGACATGGGGTTCTGACTCATTAATTATATATTAGAGTGGAGCCTCTCATCAATAAAGTTTCTTAAACTATAAGCACAAGTTTCCAAAATGGACCTTAACTAAAACTCAAGGAAAAGGAGAGAAATTAAGGAAGTCAGAAAAATATTAGTTCCTCACATGGGATTTAGAATGAGGGATGGATGGGGCCCCTGTGTCAGGTGGCAAATTTATATTTGTCCACTGTCCGGAGGCCACTTATGCCAAGCTGTGGGAATCATCTGGTTTTGTCAAGAATTTCTACACGAGACTAACATAAAATTAATACTAGCACATCCTACATAGTTGCCCAGAAAATAACTGTCACAGAGGGAAGCATGTAGTCGCCAACTGTTGATCCTTTCACTATAGACCTGGAAAAAGTCACCCTGTTTACATCTCAAACACTTAACCGACATACTAAGAAAAAAAATAAATAAAATCAACAGTAGATGGAGTGTTTATTACATTTTAATGTCCCTAGAATTCTTCTGATTTTATTTCTTTGAATTGTTTTACCTTAAAAATCAAGTTCATTTAAATAGCTAGGAAAGACAGTGACCATTATTGTTGCAGAGATCCTGGAATGAAGTCCTGACATGTGCACTCACTGCAAAATCAAACTTGCCTAGAACTCCGTCTCATGGGTGGTGGTACTGGAGATCAGTCCACCCCAACTCTTCTGCATTCCTCCTCAGGAAGACTCTGAGCTCAGTGGAGATCAAGGACCCCTGTGTCCACCCAGGCAGTGTGGGAAAGGGTCAAGGAGGAACAGAGTCAGGCTGACTTCCCTGCCTAGGGACAAGGGCTGGAGGAGAGACTGGTTTTTAGAATAGCGCGATATGGAACAACAAGATGGTCCTCTGCCTGCACCCCACCTCCTTGCTAGAGTCCACAGCCAAAGGCACAGATATGAGACACCCATAATAACCAATGAGTGGAATAAAACCCTGTGTTATTGAAGGCTCTGTAAGAAACAGAGCCCAAGCCAAATGTGTTTTGTGGCCTTGACACAAGTGAGAGGAAGGTGTGCATCCACTTTGACAGGGACTGGGGCTGCATGGGTATGCAGCTATGGCAACACCTAAAGTGATAGTGGTGTCACGGTCCCATCCGTATTTGGGAACAGGAAGAGATAATGTCATAACATTGCCACACAGAAGATTCTTTTCCCTTACCCCTATCCCTACTCAGAGACTTCTTGCAAAAGTCAGAAAGGATTTAGGACATGGGTGAAAGAGATTAAACCAAAATTTACCCTCTGACTCTTACTGGGGCCCTATTACACACCCTTGATTGTTTGCCATAGAACATTCGAATTGCATTTCTCTTTCCTCCTCTGAACATGTAGCATTCATTAGCGGCATCTAAAGTAGCAGAGAATTCAACCTGAAATGTGGAATCCAAACAGAATCCCCATACTTAAACAACAAGCTGCTCTGAGAAACGTTCTATGAATGATTGTGGTGCATGATGCTACAGCAAGTCATTTGCTTAATGTGCAGTCAAAATAAAATGTTGGGATGACTGGCTTTTAAATTTACCTCCATTTTTTGCTTCTTCTTTGTCTAGTCTTTGTCACTTCTTAAAAGTGCTTAGGTAAGGAATCATTAATCTAAAAAGAGTAAAGATTTGTTACTTTCCTTGCTGTTTGTCTGCAGTATTCACCCCCAAATCTACAAGTCAAAATAACTCTGGGCAGCTGTAGGTGACCTCTCGGGCCATCACAAGAGTAAAATGAGGCCCTCTCTTTTTATTGCAATGGAACTCAAGATATGACAGTTGAACCAATGCCTCACCATAAAGTGCAAGGGGAGTGACAGAAAGAGTGACAGACAAATTAAAGAGTAAGTAGTGTTTAGCAATTTGGGGTGGCAGCACTAAAAATTTTTAGTGCCAGGCCGGTTTAGAAATGACAGTATGCAGCTGAGAACAAGGCAGCTTACCCATTATAAAGAGGAATTTGTGTGCGAACTTAGAAACAGCAGTCCTCAAAACTGGAAAAAAAAAAAATCTTTACATGTTATTTAAGTAGCTGCCTATTAAACTTTTATATAGTTTTCATATTGCCTATTGCCACTTTACATCATTAACCCAATGTTTGAATCATGGCTTTCAGACAGATTTTTGGATTTTTGTCTCATTGTTCCTATAGAGATGTCACTAGAAATTGGATTTAGCATCCATTTGTTGTTCTCAGTGTCATTTTTCCAACCAATGGACTGTGCTATTAGAGACACCAGCTTCCTACTAAAAAAAAAAAAAAGGCATTAAGGGACTCTTTAGTAAGGTTCTCTGTGCTTATGGTAACAAATGACACCAAAACTTGTATTAATCTCACTATGGATAATCATTTATTGAGCGCTTACTATGTACTAGAAATCATGCTAAGTACTTTGTACTCATCATCTGTCTCTAACATATATAATGGACACTCAATAAATGTGTGTTGGTGGAAGACAGGAAGGAAGAAGGAGGGAGAAAGGGAAGAAAGGAAGAAAGTTTCATTATCACTTATACTGAGCACTTTCCTATAAGTCATTTTGAGAACTAGTTGAACAGGTAGAAATATTCCTTTCTTCATTGGGATTTATTGAGGCAGGTCCCAAACCAGGCTGAAACACACCCAAATTACCTTTTGATTTTTGCACTTACTGTCTTCCATCATAAATAACTCTGGTGCCAACAACTTAGACTAATAACTCAGAAGTAAATAAGTAAACAAAACTGAGTTTTCCTCACTTCAGAGAAACTCTGAAATGAATCCAGTTACCATAACCTCCTTGGTTCCCCTTTACAATTTTCACCCCAAAGAATTGAAGCCAAGAGGCAACCCCTAAGGTGTAAACAACTAGAGATTACTCATAGATGGTATAAACAGAAGATGAGGGCAAAGTCCAGGCCAGGACCCAGTTGTCATCTAAAGAGACAGATCATTCCCAAAGCCTGCCCAAACATTCATCACAAACAGGTTTGGGAATGTTTTATATGGCTGTGAGCCAGGTTTTTGCCTTGTCCATATTCCAAAAAGTTGATCCATCCCAGTGCCATAAACTTTCAAATAACAATAAAAATGATTTGATTATAAGATGGAAGGGGGAAAATAATGACGAGCCTTCCAATGACTCAAACAGAGCCTGAGTCATCGGGGTCAAGGAGAAACTACACATATTACAGATTGAATTTCAACAGGCTATATGGGATCATTATGACTAAAGATGAAGCTGGAATTATACTGCCTCCAGCACCAAAGTGTTGTACATACTTACCCTTCAGGGTTCTTGTTTGTTTGTCTTTTTTGTTTTTGTTTTTTGTTTTTTCTGTTTGTTTGTTTTTATTTGTCGTTGTTGTTTTTGAGACGGGGTCTCACTAAATTGCCCCAACTGGAATGCAGTGATGTGATCACGTCTCACACTGGAATTCAGTGGCGTGATCACATCTCACCACAGCCTTGACCTCCTGGGCGCCAGTTTTTGTTTTTTGTTTTTTCCTATGCTGGCGTTTCACTTAAAAGCACAGAATAACTGTGCTCTGTATACTACAAAATGAAACATATGCCCTTTTATTTCTATTGTTTTTGAGGTATCTGGTGAGGAATATTAATGTTAACTATTATCGATCATGTTATTATTACTATTAATACCACCTTTAAGCTAGTTCTTACATCCATATATTTTCACCTGCCAAACAATAAAGGCAAACAGCCATTCCTGTGTTTTTTTGTTTGTTTGTTTCTTGCTTTGCCCTCAGCCCAGGCTGTGTTCCAAACAAGTTTCCACTCAACTCCTAACCCATAGCCTGAACTTTCATTTGCTACTCCATTCCTATCCTTTCCGGCTTGATCCTGGAAAACAACATATGAGTATCTCAGCAGACGCAAAAAAAAAAAAAAAAAAAGTATTTAGTACTCATTCAGAATGTAATTTGAAAACTCACTAAAATTATGACTAGAAATAACTTTTCTTAACCTGAGAAATGATAACACCCTAGCCTGTAGCAATCACATTTAATGATAAAATGATAGAATATTTTTCATTTAAATCACAAGCAAAACGAGGTGCTCATTATCTTACTATCACTGCTGCTATTCAACATTATATTGAAAGTCTTACAACAATAACAAGGCTTATCCTACAATAATAAGGTAAGAAATTGAAATAAAATATATAAAATCAGAAAAGACAACATTACCTTTTCTATACAATGTGATTATCTAAACAGTATATTCAAGATAGTCTGCAAACTATTGAAACCAATAGGAGTTCAGCAAAATTGCTAAATAAAAGTCACTTGATTGGATTACACACTGAATTCTTACTGTAGAACAGGCATAGTTTTAAGGATTTTCCATATATTTTTGACTAATAATATTAACTAATCTAATACAACAGTCCTTGAAAATAATACAGTTATTATCAGAGTAATTGATACAATTATGTCAGAGAAAACTTAAGCAAAGGAAGGTTAAGCAACTTGCTGTTATAGGTTGAACTGTGCTCCCCAAAAAGACATTTTGAAGCTAACCTTCAGTGCTTGTGAGTATGCCCTTATCAAATATCAGATCTTTGCAGATATAATCAAGTTAAGGTGAGGTCATTTTAGGGTATGCCCTAATATAATATGACTGATGTCCTTGTAAGAGGAGGGAAATTTAGGCACAGACACACACCGGAGAACATCATGTGACAACAAAGGCAGAAATTGGAGTTATGCAGCTACAAGCCAAGGGAAACCAAAGATTGCTGGCAACCATTAGATGCTAGGAAGAAAAAAAGGAGGGATTTCCTACAGTTTCTAGATGGAGATGGCCTTGCTGACACCTTAATTTCAGACCTCTAGCATCCGGAACTGTGAGACAATACATTTCTGCTGTTTTAAGTCACCCAGTTTGTGGCACTTTGTCATGACAACTCTAGGAAACTAACAAGCTTGTCATGGGTCACACAGCTAGTAAAATGACAGAGCCAGGACATAGGATCAGCCCACCAACATTAACAGTCTGCACATCAGTTACAACCAAATTAGAAAATAGAGCATCAAACAGATACTATTCACAGTTACATAACTACAAAGTGATATAAACAAATAAATCTAATAAATAACATTCAGGATACGGTCCATTCTCATTATTTGTAGTGATTATGTTCCATAAAGTTGCCACACACAGTGAAGTAGCAAAAACTGAACTATTGCTCCTAGGGGAAATACAGGATTAGGTTCCTGTGAACCTCTGGCTACAACATTTTCGTCAACCAATCAATACATAAGCTTGTTTTATGTGTGTTTCTGTTTAAAGACTCCTTATTTAATAAATATTGTTGGTTCATTAACATTGAAGTCACAGCCAACAGCACTATAGCCCAGGCTTGAACAAAGCTTATTTAACACATGTATTTTTCCTGTAAGGCACAACACAACTGCCTTGCACTGAGAAACACAGACAGCAGATCAGCACAATGCTTGGGGGGCATTTTAAACAGCAAAATCACCAATGAAAAACATAAAAGTGTGAAAAACATGGTACTATTAGACACAAAAAGGATATGCTTTCATTATGACAGCAGAAACAAGAAGGCAGAGCGCCACCTTTTTGGAACTCGGCTGAGAACGTACATGTGTGCCAGACACTCAAATATTTCAGCACTCTACTCATGTCAGTGAATGACCATGAAAGCACAGCAAGTATTGACTTGGAGGTTGCAAATAAGTTTTAGGAAGTAGGCAAATTCACAAATATGGAATCTTTGAATAATGAGGACTAATTGTATTTATGGAGAAAATTACAAAACCTCATGAAAAGACAAAAAAAAAGAGATCTTAATAAATGGAGATGGCATATGGTCATTAATAGGAAGGTTCAACTTTTAAGATGTCAATTCTACCACAAATTAATCCCAGCAAAATCCCTGAGAGTATTTTTGCAGAATTTGACAAGCTGATCCTAAAATTCATGGGGAAAAGTAAAGAGCCAAGAATCAGTAAAATAACTCTGAAAATTGAGGCGCAGAGATTTATTCTACCAAATATGACAACTTAGAATAAAGCTATATTAATTAAAATAGTGTGATTGTAAAAACAAGGCAAGAAAAATAGAATACGGGAACAGAAGAGGGAGACCAGAAACTGACATAAACCTGTATAAAAATGTTGTGTATGTCTGAGATGGTGTTAAAAATCAATGGATAGGCCGGGCACGGTGGCTAAAGCCTGTAATCCCAGCACTTTGGGAGGCCGAGGCTGGTGAATCACCTGAGGTCTGGAGTTCAAGAGCAGCCTGGCCAACATGGTGAAACCCTGTCTCTACCAAAATACAAAAATTAGGCAGGTGTTGGTGGTGGGTGCCTGTAATCCCAGCTAATTGGGAGGCTGAGGCATGAGAATCGCTTGAACCCCAGAAGCGGAAGTTGCAGTGAGCCGAGATCATGCCACTAAACTCCAGCCTGGGTGACAGAGCAAGACTCCGTTTCAAAAAGGAAAAAAAAAAATCAAGGGATAAAAATTATTCAGAAAACATGATCAAGAGAAGTAAATTAACCATATGGAAAAAAAGATAGATCCCTACCTCATGTTATGTCAAAAAATAAATCTAGGGAAAACAGTGAGAGACCCAGATGTAAAAAAAATTTAGAAAAAATAGAGAATATACCTTAATGATTTCTAGGAAGTAATTAATCCACTTAGTAGGACAGAATAAAGCACAAACCATACAGGAAAATATGAATAAATTTGACATTACATTTTCTAAACTTTTGTTCAATAAAAGATATCACACAGTGTTAAAATGCAATCCGTGGCTAAGATAAAATATTCACAATGCACATTAACAAAAAGTTAATATAAAAACTTCATATAGAAATTCTACAAATGAACAAGAAAATGACAAAAATTGATTAGAGAAATAGACAAAGGATACAAACATATAAAAGATACTAAACAACTAAACAACAACAGTTATCGGATAGATGCAAAAAATTATTAAATTTCATTTTATACTCATTTGATTGGCAAAAATTACAAAGTCAGATAATCACATATGTTGGTAAAAATGTGAAAGAACAAGAACTTTCAACACTGCTGGTAGAAATTGAATTGGCAGAGACATATTGAAAAGCAATTTGGTAATACCTACTAAAGTGAAAGCTGTGTATATCCTTACACTCTGCAATTCTTCTTCTTGGTGTAGCCCCTGAGGAGGCTTTTCCACATGTGCACAAGAAGACATGTACAGGAATGTATACGGCAGCATGATTGGTAATAGCAAAACATCTAGAAATTATTTAAATATCTACCAACAGTAGATTTGATTAATTATGGTCATAGCCACACAATAAGATACCATAAAGGAGCTCAAATGGATGGATCCAAATAATGATAATAATAAGAAAAATGTGTAAGAATTCTCTTTACATAAAGTTTAAAATAAAGTAAAATCACATGGTATTTGTGTGTGTGTGTGTGTGTGTGTGTCATAATAGTATAAAACTTTCATGGGAATAATAAACATTATTAGGATAGTAGATTTTTCCAGGAGATGACACAATATTGAAGAGGGCTAGTCAATTAATATACTATTTATTACTATTTTTAAATCTTTAGAAAGTATGGTAAAACATTAAGAGTGGCTACAAGAGAGACTAGGTGGGTGTTTGCTGTAGTCTCTATAACTTTCTGGTGAATAATTGCAATATTCCATTTAAATAAAAAATGTTAAAGTGTGTTAAAGTCAGAAGGAGCTCAT
Source organism: Macaca mulatta (assembly GCF_049350105.2). Classification (NCBI taxonomy): domain Eukaryota; kingdom Metazoa; phylum Chordata; class Mammalia; order Primates; family Cercopithecidae; genus Macaca; species Macaca mulatta. The sequence continues at coordinate 152,137,085 of NC_133406.1, read as the reverse complement.
CAGTTTAAGTCCTAAATTCAGCACTTGCTGTTAAAATTTAGAGCCTTCCATCAAGTTCTATAAATAAGATAATAGAATGTAGGAATTATACTTAATCCTCTAATTACTCTCAGCTTTAATCAAGCCTTTATTAACATAATGTGTCTAGCTTGGGGTCTTAAAACCTGAGAGGGGATTTAGGGAAGAGTAATCAAAACAATGAAAAATAAGTAGGTGATATAAGGAAAGGCAATAGGAACTGGGATAATTCAGACTAGTGAAGGAATGCAAAGGGTAAAATATGTTGAGGTGAATGCACAGTTTGTTTCTTTTATATTCATGTCTATTCCTTAGTTAAGGCCTTACTAAAACTAGCTGTTCTGGCTGTCTATTGCTATGTAACAAATCACTCCAAAATACAGTGGCTTAAAATAATATTAAGCATTGATTTTGCTCATGAATCTTTAATTGGGTCAGGACTTCAGCTGGGGACAGCTCTTTGCTGATCCATATGGCATCAGTTGCAACAGCTCAGCTAAGGCTGGAAGATCCACTTTCACAATGATTCTCACATGCTTGCAAAATGGTACTACTGGCTGAAGCTATGCCAGGACTGTGCCCATGATCCTCAGCTCTACTCTTTGTGGGTCTCTCCACGGGTTTCTTGGACTTCCTCCCAGCATGATGTCTGGGTTCCAAAAAGGAACATCCCACGGGGAAAGTGCATGACATTTTTATATCCCAACCTTAGAAGTCACAGAGCAACACTTTTACCAAACTTATTGGTTAGGGTAGTCACAAATTGCTTCCCACTCAGTTTCAAGGGAAGGGGACATACAAGCCAACTCTTAATGGAGGAGTGACAAAGCTATAGAATAACTTTGGATATGGAGATAGTACTCCATCCATCTTTGTAATAAATACAGTTAGCCACACCAACATCCTTCCTGAAATATTTCTCCAGGTCAATCTGTTTTTCTTACTGCTGCCAAAACAGAGATCTTGTCACACCATTCTCTTGTTCTTAACAACGAGGGAGTCTGTCCTCTGCTCTTTATCCCCACAAAACCAGATTTATTCTGTGGAACTGCAAGTCTTCATGTAGTCAAAAGGTATATAATACTTCATGGAATCAAAAAGGTATATAATAAAACTTTTTACAGTTTTCTTGAAACATTCATTTCTATGACCAAAACTTAGAAAAGGCTCACCAAAAATATTAATGTTTTTGGATGCATTTCTACTTGAATTTTATCTGAAATAATGTGACAGCACATTCATATTTCATGTAACCTGGTGTCAAGACCATGTACAGACATATCAGCAACCTAGGTGAATTTGGAAGAATTCACATAACAATATTTCTGCCATCCTCTAGACAGTCAAGCGAATGTAACTCACAAATCAAATCAGATTTTAAAATCCTTTTTAACCCAGAGAACTGTAAGTGAGGCCTTGGAAAGTTTTCCTTTAAAGTTCTTCCTTTAAGTTACTTAATGTGGAATATTCAGCACAATAGTCAAAAGTGACAGTATTTGTCAATACAAGGATATGAAGATACGCTTTGGATATGAAGATGGTGTTGCATCCATCTTTGTAATAAATACAGTTTGCCACACCAACATCCTTCCTGAAATATTTCTCCAGGTCAATCTGTTATTCTGTTAGTTGGCTACACCATTAGGTTTCCACTTTCTCCCTATTCATCATTAAATAATTGTCTTCTTTTTTCACTAAACATGGAAAATTGACTACCATTTTTCACCAAAACATGCCCTACCCTTTCTGTATTGCTTAATTTGTTAGTTGTTAAGCACACTACCAGAATGGATACCAGCAAAAACTGATCAGTATGTGAGATTACTTTGCCCCAGTACCAATTTGACTAAGATGGTTCTTGAACTCTACCTTCATTAGGTTGAACCAGACTAAATTGCTGATAGTCTACCAGTTTGGACCAAGAAAATATGGAAATTTCAAATGGTTCAATTTATATGTGTTGATCAGATTGAGAAATTTCCTTGCAAACCCCAAGAATTCAGGGAGTTGATTCAAAGTCAGTCTAGGATGAACTCTAACTGAAGAATCAAACTGTTTTTTCTTATGCATAATGTTTGATATAAAAGCCCACAAAAGTGGTACCACTGGCTCAAGTTAGTCAACCAGTTGTTGAGTCCTCTATGTGGACAGACTACCCACAGGATAAAGTAAATCCAAAATCCTTGCTTCTCTGGACTGGGTGGTTTTTTTGTGTGTTTTGTTTGTTTGTTTGTTTGTTTTGTTTTTTCCCCAGTTACTGCGTAAATTAGTCAATACAACTTAAGTATGACAGCATGTAAGAGGAGGTTTAATATTATTGGATAAAGACTTTGGATTTTTAATAGACCAAATTTAACTGGAATGGTTGAAGATTTTTGTTTCCTATACTGTGAAATGAAATGGAGAAACAAATCCGGATTGCCCCCAGAAGTTAGAAGTAATGAAAAGAATCCTTAAGCAATACTTAATAAGTGCTTAATACTATAATCATGATCCATAAAATAGAGATCCACAAAAGATATGACCAAAATTATTGGCAGTTATTAGTAGTATAACATAATAATAAGGCTGTGGTAGAGTTTAGAAGGTAACTGCCAATTTCAACTGCTACAAAAAAACCACATGCTAAGAAAATAAAAATCAAAGAGATGTATAATTTAAAAACACATTAACCTTATTTGATAATCTTTGGGGATAAACAAAGGATTAGGATAAAGCTCTTGTGAGTGTTTTGGGGGAGTACAAAGTTTACCAGAATGGCTACATGTTTCCAATTAAGTTTTGGAATTTTTTTGTCTTAAAAGACATAAAAAGCCCCAGTTCTACTTAGTGTGCTCCAGGTTGAGTGATGTAACAATTAAAGGATAAATATTATGTTGAATCTAATATGCAAAATATATTACTCTGAACTTAAAGTGCAATAAGTAGTTGATAGCATGGCCTTCTGGATCTGGGAGGAGGATAAACTGTTTTGTACACTCAGCCATCCAATTCCATCCCGAAATTCTTTTCTCCAGTCACAACAGTACTTGGCCAGAGACAGAAATATGAGGACAAATTCACACCTCTTATTTTTTCACATGTGGTGACAAGAACCTCATGATCACTAACTCATTACATTTGAATCTGTACTGCTCATATTATATATAGTTTTTCCTATGTTATCTTTAAGTAACACATTTAGCAGCATTTCTGAAAGTGTGCTCCACACAGGTCCAGCTCCACAAGATGTTAATAAGTTTATTATGATATGAAAGAGTTTCATATTGCTGCCAGGTTAAACATATTTACTGCAGTTCTCATCAAAACTTCTTACAGGCTGGGTGCAGCAGCTCACACCTCTAATCCCAGCACTTTGGAAGGCCGAGGGTGGATCACCAGAGGTCAGGTGTTAGAGACCAGCCTGGCCAATATGGTGAAACATTGTCTCTACTAAAAATACAAAAAAAAAAAAAAAAATTAGCTCAGCTTGGTGGCGGGCACCTGTAATCCCAGCTACCTGGGGGGCTGAGGCAGGAGAATCGCTTGAACCCGGGAGACAGAGGTTTCAGTGAGCCGAGATCGCGCCACTGCACTCCATCCTGGGTGACAGAGCAAGACTCCTCTCAAAAAAGAAACACTTTTTATGTATAAGTACACATTATAAATCTCCTAGGGTGTATATAGTATGTATCATTTCCAAAAGTTACTTCAATCACAGAAAACATTTTGCAAAAATATCTCAACAAACTAGAACATACATTGTGAAACTCCAATTTAAGGCATTTCTGATAATATTTTCTTGATATCAATGTAAATTATAAGTTTCTTTTTTATTTTAATTTAAACTCACAGATATCTAACTATAGGTTTCTTAATGATAGCTCTCATATCCAAGCTTTTTAATCTCCCTCAGATTCTAATGACTTCTAAATATTTATTTATGAGTTTATTTATTCAATAAATATTTATTAAATGCTTACTATGTTCCAAGCATTAAGTGTAGACTTTGGAAACATGGAAATGAACAATTTAAAAATGTCCCTTTCCTTATAGAACTTACATTATAGTTAGGGGAGGTGCCAGTTTACACATAAAAAAGTAAGTGCTAATGAACAAAAATAAAAAACAGGATAATGAACTAGACAGTTTCCTGGAGTAATTGTAACATTTTGGAAGGATTATCAACATGGTTTTTCTGATAAAGTAACATTTGAACTTAAGGGGTATTAAATGGATTTTTTCCTTCCCTATTTCTTTCATTCTTTGTTTTATTTTTAATCAAAATAATACATGCATATAGTACAAAATAAAAATATACCAAAAAGTTTATAATAAAAAAATTACTGCCCCAACTCTCTTCATCCTAGCCCCAATTCCTGAAACAGCCTCTTTTAATAGTTTCTGACTTTTATTTTTCTGACCATGACAGAAGACAAAAATAGAAGACATAGTGGCAGTTGGGAGGGCAATAAAATGGGAAGATCCTGGACCCCTCAATGATTTTCAAGCCACCATACCAGCCCTGAAGTTTCTACTTTAATGTGAGAGAGGAATACTTCTTTCTTGGGTCTATGTTTTTTGGAGATATCTGTCACTTGTAGCCAAACTCTAACTGATACAGGATTAGATATCATAACCCCTGGCAATTAAAAGGAAAATATTCCAAGCATCCAAGTCAAATGTATTATTTTTTCTGTATCTACAGTAATTGCTGAAAATCATGCTACACTTTCGTTTGCTTCATATCTGAATCGTAACTTTCCTATACAGTTGTTTCTCCTTTTCTAATTCTCTTTTCTGTTTCCTTATAAAGGAATAAACATGCCTGCTTCACCCTGTTGTTCATGGCAACAGCTTTTTTTTTTTTCCCTAGAAACAGAATCAGGCTTTATTTTTGTTATTTTTAATACAGGTATTGTATTATAGACAGCTGTTAGTCTCGCGATTCAGTATGGCCGATACACAGAAATTAAAGTAGAAACGAAATGAGGGCACACTCGCTCCTGTCCTCTGGTTGGCGCCCTCCAACCCTTGAAAGAACTGTCCTCCCGGTCTTCATATCTTTTCCCTGTTGCAAAAGGCAAAAAACCAAAATGCCACTCCAAAGAAAAATCCCAGATGCTCTCTCCCTAGCAGTCAGTGGGACGAAGCGAGACACTGTTACCTTGGGTGGGATGGAGAAGCCACCAGGTCCATACCACGGAGACCGCGGTGGGATGGAGAAGCCACTAGGTCCGTACCGCAGAGACCACGTGCACCACCACTGGAGCCAAACCCTGTTCATGGCCAGCAAAACTCGCCACCAGGCGAGACCAGAGTGTGTTATCCACCAGCAATCCCCGAGGTCCAACGCCACACAAGTCAGGCAGCCCTGAGACAGCAGAAGGAACCCTGTCCTCTGGGGATGTTGGTTCCAGAGGAGAAGGCCAGAGGACAGTCTCTTCAGAGAGGAGCTCACCAGGGAAAGAGGTTCCTGAGGAGGCGTGCAAAGGTCAAGGGAGCCACCCTTGCCACCTGTCCCAGGGCTTACTGCTGACTCCACTGTCCTTGGAGTGCTGGAGTCTCTACACCACTACTGCTTGGGGGCTGGTCCCAGCACACTTCACCTCTGAGGTCTCAGAGGCTCTCCTCTAAGTCTTTACAAGCAGCGTCTTGAGAGGTAGACAGTTTCCCTTCCTCACTTTTAAAGACCACAGTCTCTGCCTTGGCATATACAGTGAGGCTGAGCATTTCCTTCATTCCTCCATTCATCAGTGTCTCCGTTTCCTTGTCTGTACTTTCTGCATCCTCCTCTCCGTCGGAGCTGGCTTCCATGGCCACACTGCCCGGTGCTTCTGGCTGAGCTGCCAGGGCAACTGCAATGGGCAGCAGCTTTTAATCCATTCTATCTAATCTTTAGAATCGGTTCCTTTCTTCTACTTGAGTCACGCTTCGAGGGGGCTTCTGAAGCTTCTAGCACAACTGCCATGCTACAGTGTCTTTCCCTTGGACTCTTGGTTCCGTGCCACAGTTTCTTTTATGCCCCATTTTTTTTTTCTTTCACGGATCTTACCTTCATCATTCCGGAGTATACCATAAAGTATTTTTCTTTTTTTTTTTTTTTTTTTTTTTTTTTTTGAGACAGAATCTCTCTCTGTCGCCCAGGCTAGAGGGCAGTGGCACAATCTTGGCCCACTGCAATCTCCACCTCCTGGGTTCAAGCAATTCTCTTGCCTCAGCCTCCTGAGTAGGTGGGACTACAGGCGCACGCCACCACGTCTGGCTAATTTTTTATTTTCAGTAGAGATGCGGTTTTGCTATGTTGGCCAGGTTGGTCTCGAACTCCTGACCTCAGGTGATCCGCCCGCCTCAGCCTTCCAAAGTGTTGGGATTACAGGTGTGAGCCACCGTGCCTGGCCACCATAAAGTATTTTTCTAAGTAAAAGTGCCTGCAAGTAAATGTTCCAAGTCCAAGTGCTTGTATATTTGAAAAAGTCTGCTTTTCCTTCATACTTTGGCTGTAATTTTTTCTCAGAACATTGCAGGTTGTGTTGCCTTCAAGATCTCATACATTTGAGATTGCTGAATGTTAGGCTGATCCTTGTTCCTTTTGTTTGTAGCCTGTATTTTCTTTCTGGAAACTTCTCAGACTCAGTATCTGAAGTTCCATGATGCTATCTAGATGTAGGTCTTTTGCACTGCTGAGCTTAATACCTTGGAGTTGGTGGGCGGGGTAGTGGGTGGGGGTTCAAAAACAAAAACTTGTCTCTTTCTATTCAGCTCTGGAAATGTTTCTTCTACTGTTTAATGATTTTCTTCTTGCTGTCCTGTCTTTCCAGTACACCTATTAGTTAAGGTAAAATCTGGATGGATTCACTGTATTTGACAACTCTGAGCAGCTGAAGCTTCTGGCAGATCAGTTCTTTGCATTGTTGTAGTCCCTGCCTGAGTGTCCTGGGCTGACATCATCTTCTCAATTTAAAAAAAAGAAAAAGTCCATCCACAAGCTTATGTTCTCCTTCCATCCTCTAGAAATATGTTGAAATACCTCATCCACAGATGGCATCCCTCTCTTTCTCTTAGTTTATTCCTTTGTATATCCTATATTTTCTTTTCCAACCTTTGTGTTCTGTCTGCCATCTTGCCAGAACATTGAAGTTTACCTTGGGTGACACAGTTGAAATAAAACTGCTGCACCAATTTCTCAGCAGTGCTATTTTTAAATATAAGAATATGTTATACAACTTAAGTAACATCAAAACACACGTTTAAATATCTAAGTATTTTATCATTGTAAAGATAGGATACAAAGAGCAAAATACATTCGTTTTCTTTTCTTAAAAAAAGTAATAGAGTACTATTTTTCTTCTGTTATTTTTCACTTTCCTCCTGAACTCACATAGTTTTAAAAACATTTTTTTTTTCATTTAAGTGCTATCTTAAAAGCTTCTTTGTACAAAAACTTAAATGATTTTCTGTAGAGATTTTCCATGTGTCCTTGGACCAATATCTGATACTTTAAAGACATGTTACCCAACATGATATTAACGTATTATTATTATACAAGTTGTAATAGCAGGACATTGATTTTTTCTGCCAAAGGAGAGGTAGAAGGGTTATGTGTTGATATGGTCTGGCTGCGTCCCCACCCAAATCTCATCTTGAATTGTAGTTCCCGTAATCCCCATCTCTCCAGGAAGGGAACTTGTGGGAGGTGATTAGATCATGGGGGCAGTTCCCCTATGTTGTTCTCATGACAGTGAGTGAGTGCATCTGATGGTTTAACAAGGGGTTCTTCCCTGCTTCACTCTGCACTTATCTCCTGCTGCCATGTGAAGAAGAATGTGTTTGCTTCCCCTTCCACCATGATTGTAAGTTTCCTGAGGCCTCCCCTCAACCATGCAGAACTGTCAGCTAAACCTCTTTCTTTTATAAATTACCCAGTCTTGGGCAGTTCTTTATAGCAGCATGAGAATGGACTAATACATGTGCCTACATACTCTTGGCTATAAATAAAGTTCTATAGTAACATTTCTTCAAATAAGTAGGCTTCTAGTGAACCCAAAAATATGTAAGCAAAACATAAATTTATAAATTTGTGACTCTCCTATCTAGTTGTTTATTGATGACTGAAATATATTTATTCAATAAATATTTGTGCTGAGCACTATATTTCGCCCAAGATACATAGTAAACAATACATCATATGCTTGAAAAACTATTGGGCCTAATAAAGGGATGCAAATTAGGAAACAGCAAATTTTCAAAAATGTGATCAATGATCCTGTGGAGTAAATATACAATGCTACTAAAGCATATCAAAAGGAGAATGAACCTTGTGGAGGAGGAGGGGGCCAGTTTAGGTGAGAGATGGCTTCTCAAGTAGGTGACTCCTGAGCTGAGACTCAAAAGATGGGCATGAATTATCCAGGGAAGGAATTGGGGTCCTGGGAGATAAAAGGAACATTCCATGCAACCAGAATATATGTGTGAAGGCCTGGAGGCAGGACCAGTCATGAACCAAAGTCACAAGCAAAGATGGCGAGAGATGAAGCTAGAGAAAGGAGCAAGAGCTAGATTCAAAAGTTACCAGGATACCCTATCAAGAAATGTGGACTTTCTTCTGAAACATAAAGAACTATGCTCAGCATAAGAGCAATTCCTTCATACTCTCTTCAAGGAAGTTCTGGGTTTTTTAATAAATGAGGTAATAATATTACAAACTTTCATTGTGAATTTATCATGTCCAAGATACTAGATTTAGCAGGTAGGACTTAAAGGCATTTAACTTCAAGAATCAGTGTGAAGATAGGTTAGAATATTTGAGATGCTATGTATTCTGATAAGAGGGGAACATACACAGGAGAGAGCTGAGTGATGCAAAACTGAAAAGTTATGCTACAGCCTAATGCTATAGTAGGAATTTGGACTTTAACTAACAAAGATGCTATCCAAAATTTTGAGTAGGGAAGAGGCATAATTACATGTGTGTTTTACCCAAAATGAGTATTTCCACTCTTTATTTTACTGCATACATCAGGAAGTATATTACTTGGCTTGAAGCAACTTCAGCTTCATTTCTCTTTTAGTTAATTAGGGACCTAGGTTATCTAAATGAGTCACTATGGTTTGTTTTAAATATTGATGTTGGAGACTGCTGCTCAGCATTCTCTTCAGATTCAATCAAACTGAACATTTGTTCAACTTGCCCTCAAGGATCTCATCGTCTAAAGTTAAAACCAAAAGTAGCCCTATAAGCCCCCAATATATTTCTCTGTTATCATTCAGTGATAGTGAAGTTGAACAGGCACCAAATCTTATGATAATCTCATGAGTTTTTCTGCATTTTCTCCATCCCCTTCGTGGGGCTTCTCATTTAGTGATTCAAGTTAATTTGGAGAGAGTGGTTTAAGTCAACCCATAATCTTTCTTCCATGGAAACTATCAAGAAGTCATTTGTGTTCTGGAAACTAAAAAAGGGTTTCTATTGCCCTTTCTATCTTCTCAGGAATAGGGGTAGATCCAAGTCGTGTGGATATGCAGTTTATTCATTGAGAAGGAGAAAAATCCTTTAAGAAAAAAGGAACACAAAATTACACATACAAATACCTAGCTTTTCTTCTTGGAAGAACTTGAAAGGGATACTTATAAATAAAGGGCTAAGCTCTATTAGCTTAATGGCAAATACCCTTCTCATAGGTATCCAATATATAAATATGCAATACACTTTTAAGAGTTACCAATAAAATTTACACCTACACTGGCCATTTTGGATATAAGAAATATGTCAAAAATATGGAGGTCCTTTAAAGATTCCTGCTTTTTGTTATAATCAGCCTACTTTTGCCAAAACCTTGACTGTCACAGGGAGAAACTCTCATCTGAATATGCAATCAACAAGAAAATACTTGTGGATTGCCGACCTCTCTCCCTCTCTTGCTTTGAACTGTTTTACTAGTCCTAAATTCCAGTCCCCAACACTTAAAACTCACAATGAATCCTTGCTTCATATCTGGCCTTTCCACAATGTCCACCCAGAGAGTGAGGCCATTTTCAAATGCTGGCAGCCATATAGCTAATAAGGTAGAAGAGATGTGTTCCATCAGGTAGAAAAAAAAAAAAAAAAAAAAAACAGGAAAAAAAGAATAATAATAAAGCTGTTTGGGTCAGCGTCCTTAAGTTTGTTCCTGAGGCTAATGTTGCCTGCTGCATTTAGCAGCTTAGTTCCGTGGAAATGAGTGGTACGACTCTGCAGATAAAAGGCTGTAGACCTCTGGAATACAAGCAAGTAGCTCCTCATTATACAAATAGAAGCAACTCAACTATGCATGCCCTCAAACTGAGCTCAGTGTTCTGCTGCATTTCAAAAATATCCATCTGTTCCAAGAGAAGAAACAGGAAGTTTTGTTAATTATCTCTCACAACCCACTAGTTAGTTTCCAGAAAAATCACTAAAGCCATCTTTCCTGAATAAATTTAACAAGTAAGTTACAAGATGCAACGCAGTAGATAAACCTTACATTACTCCTTTTAAATGAACTGAATCTATCAGTTGGCCAATTTCACACTCACTGCCTGTATGTCCCTTTTCGTGTCCTCAGGATTCAATAGACATAGTTTCTGTACACAACTTTTTTATGTAACAATATTGATTAATAAAGCAATATCACACTAGTTACATGCAAAATACTAGATATTACACAACTGCTTGAGAGATATTTTCTGATGTATTTGCTTTAAGCACAACTTTGCTTCCAGATTCCATTAAAATCTTACAAATGTTCACAGTATTAGACAAAATAGATTAATAGGAATTTTTTCTTGGTTATTAGCTAATTTAAATAGGTACCTCTAAAACTTCTTCCTCAGTCCAATTATGTTGTCTTAACAAAGATTCCATGCCAGAGTGCTAAGGATATTAAGGATACACATGCCCAGTTGGACTATTGCCATCATTCTATAAATCATTGCCAATTATGCCAATAAAGCATCCTGAGCAATGATTGATTTCTTAGTTATGCAGTCAGCTGTTCTTCAACACTTTGTTTTCCTTGAAATGTCTCAATCATGGCCCAGTTTCCTGAAACCATGATGGTTTACATTCCTCCAAAAGAGACATTTGTACACATCTGTTGGTAAGTAAAAAAGAGTTTAGAAATTCAGTGAAACCTCATTAATTCCATCTAACTGTTGGGAAAGATAATTCAAGTTCATGAAAATTCTGGATTTTGATTTTATAGAAATGCAAGGTAGGCTTTTTTTGTCTACTTTTTATATCTGTTAACAACCCAAATTTGTCTAACAAAGAATCACTTTTTGAAGTGCTCAGAGTGTATGGCAAATTTTTAAAATGTAATAAATATTTAGCATTATCATAACAATCTGTTAACTTGGGTCATTTCTTCACTAGCAAATAGAGACCTATCTTTGAAATCTGAATCAATCAGCCCTTTAATTTTTTACTAGCATTAATTACTTGCCAAAATTCAAATATGCTTTTGATAAAATATCCTGGATCAAGGCTGGATATTTGATATTTATTAAGACATCAATCACGAGACACAACTGGAAAGCAAAGTGATAGAATGGAAAGCCTATAGACCTTTAAGCCAAACAGAACAGGGTTCAAATCTCAGCTGTACCACTCACTTACTCTATAGGATTTATCTGTTAATTCAGCCAATAAATATATAATGTACAGGTACTCAGGGCAGCAGATACAGTGATGGTTTCAACACTAAGGTCCCTACGTCCCAAAGGTTAAATCCTCTCGGTAAGGAGAAGAAAATAATCAAATAAAAAACCAAAAGATTTTCAGATAATGTTAAGGCTGTAAAGAGTTAACAGAGTGAGGGTTACAATGGTATATAGCATGTTAAGGTGGTTAGAGAAAGCTCGAAGAGCCGGTGATGTCCCATTTGAGATGGAAATAACACAGAGGGCCAGTTATGCAAAGGCTGGGAGGGGGCAGGGTGTTCAAAGCAAAGAGAACAGTACAGTGGTCCAAAGTTGGAACAAGTGTGGTGTGTTTAAAGAAAAGAAAGAGGCCATTGCACTTGCTCTCTCTGAGAGACAAAGATCTTCATATGTAAGGTGGGATTAACAATAGCAGGACCATTATTACATATTTTATTTGCAAAGTACCTCAGCAGTGCCTAGCACATTTTAGACACTCAAAGAAAGTATATATTAACATGATAATGAATGTTTGGAGTGCTGGTATCCTGTGACCAATCTAATATCTACAAAACCAAAAAATGCTACCTACTCAGAACATGAATGATTTATTGACCAAACATGTCAGTTTATGCCTTTAATCCCAGCACTTTGGGAGGCCAAGGAGGGCAGATCACTTGAGGTCAGGTGTACGAGACCAGCCTGGCCAACATAGTGAAACCCCGTGTCTACTAAAAATACAAAAATTAGCCAGGCATGGTGGCGGGCACCTGTAATCCCAGCTACTCTGGAGGCTGAGGCTGGAGAATCACTTGAACCTGGGGGCGGAGGTTGTAGTGAGCCGAGATCATGCCACTTCACTCCACCCTGGGTGACAGAGCGAGACTCTGTCTCAAAAAAAAAAAAAAAAAAGAATCATGAATGATTTCCAAATAATGCCAGTGAACTATATTCATCTAAAATGCCAAAGCTGAGTATTGTTTTATCACCTTTTAGAAGTGTACATTCATATTTACTTCTAAACATCTACAAGTATATCATTTTGGTCTGCCATGTTCAAAACGTTTTAATAAAAACCAGCACTGAAAAGTGGCTCACAAACCTTGTGGATGTGTGAAAAAAAATTGATATTGATAAAGTGGCAATGTGTCACCGTGGGTCATTTATAAATATGCATGATCTCTGAATTGTCAATACAAAAATGTTTAAACATATAGACTGTGTCCGAATTGTCATACCACTGCAACTCAAATTAAGTGTTCATAATGTACTTTCTAAAGTACCAGTCTAAACCTGTTAATTATCCTAACCATAATCAAATTCATAAGCAGCCCTTTTAACATTTAACTTTAAATCACCTCTGGGCGATAACTGACTCAGTCATACTACTTCATAATCATTGCCCTAATATTTACTAAGGCCTAAGCTACTTAATTCTTCCAAACAACAAAAATGTCTACACATCAAGAGAGCTACTTTCAAATACAATTCAGATCAAACAGACAAAACCTTGGAATTGTAGAAGAGAAAAAACAAATGCTTTCTAATTCAGTGAGAAATATTAAAAATTAAAAGAAGCCGTCTTCTTTATTTTAAAAACGCTATTTGTCCACAGGTAAAATGAAAACTTGCCAATGTCGATTACCTTCTCTCCCTGGATTCTTTGTGATCCACAAGCCACAGAAAAAAAATAAATCATCTCACTTTTACTTAGACATCTTTATTCTAAAATCAGAAATCGGAAAAAGAAAACAAATTTGAATAAAGTAAATAAAGTAGTATGGGATTGTAATACAAAATATAGAAGAGATATCTGTGAGTCCATACTAATGTGAATAAATGATTGAATACATAAATGGGCAAGAAGAAACAAATCTCCCACACAGAAGAATTCCAGATAATTTACGTAGATACTCTGCCTGCAAGGGAATGAAGCAAAACTCCCCACTCAGGTGTTAGCTAAGGAAGTGGCTTTCTTCTAAACAGCACAGTAAGGAAACAGATAAAAACTAGACCATGGAGAAACCTGACAACCCACCCCCCTCAGCCAGGTGATCAGGTTTGCCATCAACAGTGATAAGGCATGCTGACAATTATGCACCTTGACATGAGATGATGCTCTGAGAAATGATGCTTTCAGAATGGTACTTTACTTCTTCTCAAAAACCCATAATCTCCATCTAATCATGAGAAATACATGGGACAAATTCCAATTGAGGGTCATTCTACAAAATATCTGACCAGTACTCCTCAAAACTGTCAGGAACATTAAAAAACAAAGTCTGAGAAAGAGTTACAGCCAAGAGGGATCTAAGAAGACATAACAACTCATGTAATATATCCTGGATGGGATTTGGGAACACAAAAAGGAAAAGACATTGGGTTAAAACAAGAGATATGAATAACGTATGGACTTAGTTTTAAAAAAAGGAAACAATGTACATTTACAAGTCTCCTGAATCCTTTGAAATGAGCCTAAGTGAACCAGGAGTAAAATAGACTATTTTCATTAATTGCTTTTCTTTTTTTCTAGCATAGGTTATTAGTTAACTCAGAATAAAATATTATCAGTAACCAAAAGGCAGCATCTGAAGAAAGCATCGAAGTTGTCAACACTATGTCCTCAAGGTGTTTTAAAAGTTTACTGACTTAAATAACAATGGTAATCTATTTGGAAGTGCAGGGGGAAAAAAGCTCAGGAATCTCAGCTACCACCTAGGAATTGCTCTGCTTCTGCAGACTTCTTGCTAATATGAGCCCTTATGGAGAAATAACAATATTAAATATTGGCAGACTTTTATTTAGCACTTACTATGTACCAGGAACAATTATAAGCCCTTGTACATGTCAACTCACTTAAATCTCACATTATCATCATTATTATTATTCCCGTTTTACTAATGAGGAAATTGAGGCACTAAGAGGTTAAGTAACCTGCCCAGTAACCCAACTAGTAAGTAACACAGCCAGATTGTGAGCTCAGGCAGTCTGGCTCCAGAGCAGGTACATCAGTTTCCTAAATGGGCTCATCCCATCCCCTCCACTTTCTCTTAAGGATTTCATCTGAGCTGGTGGATGTCTGCCTGCCTCCTTTGTCCCATGCTGAGTGCTCTCCTTGTCAGCCACCATCACCAACTTTGGGGAAACCTAACAGGATTTCTGAGTATGCAGATCAGTTTCTTGTCTGTAGCAAGTTAGTTATCCAAGAAACAGATTCTGACGTGGAGTTTAGCATGTGTGCTGTTTATGAAGGAGTGTGCGAGGGACCAATGCCTGTGGAAGGGAAAGGTGGAAAGCAGGGGCGCAGGGGAGAAGTCAATCAGTTATACAGGCCCAAACAACAATCTCAGCCAACTTCAAAGGGGGCTCTGGGTCTGAAATGGCCTTTGGAGTTACCTCCAGGTGGGACAAGACGGCCGGGCCTTCATAAATAGGATGATGAATTACCTGATCATGCTACCTAAGACCCACCCCAATCAGCATAGAGCAAACGCTTCAGTTCCCTCAGCAGCCATGCCTATTCTAAAACATGTGTCATGGGCTCCTGGTGGATAATTTTGCTGAAGCAAGGCCCATTTGGAGTAAGTTATAATCAGAGTGATTTCTCCCTTTGTACCTAAGTATCAAGCATGGAATTTGAAATTCCACCATTAGCAATTTTTTTTTCTATTTTAAAGTTTTTTTAATCATCAAAACATTTTTTCTAAATTGCAGATATCCCTCCAAAGAGGAAATTTAAACCATTTTCAGCTAATATTAGTGGCCTTTAACGGATCGTAGCTGAGAGCAAAGAAGAGAACACTCTGAAAGAGAAATGGGGCACTAAAAGAAGAAGTAAGAGTGTGCCAAAGATAAATACTATCTTCCTTCACAGCTCTGCTGAGAGTCAGTTCTGCCCCTGGGTTTCCACAAAGAGGCTACTCTCTTCTCGTTTCTGATTTATCATTTTAGCGCCCTCAGGCTTCTAGAAAATAACATAAAGACATTTCATAAAGTGTCATATGATTCATAATTGCATTATGGTGCTTAAGATAAAATCTATTTCTCTGAAACTAATTTCTTCCCAGTTGGACAATGTTTATTCCCACTTGGGTCTCCTGATTTCTGTTGCATAATGCCGGGAGGAAAATGCCTAGAGATATCTTTGAGACAAACTTTAGTCCTAGTCGATCATGGGCTTCCACAAATATAACTGAAGATTTAATATGTACCCTTATATTTACAGATGTCAGTGCAAGTTGAAGAAGATGTGAAAATTACTAGAAACCAATTTACAGCAGCTGGAGCAAATTAGGGCTCATTGCAAACTTTAAAAAAAAAAGGAAGTAATGAAACAACCAGCTCTAGGCAAACCATATGTGCCAGCCCAAATCTTTATTAATGGAAGTATAGCTACATATTAAAGGAAATTTAGTTCCTACAGCAAATCTCAATAGTGATATGCAAAGATTGTAATTCTTTATTCTCAAGGTGTGTTATCGAAAATATGTACAGTGATCTAGAGGCAGTTTTTATAGTGGCCTTATACAGTACTCACATGTTTGAAAGACCTCCACATTCTTCATTACACTGCCCAAAAACTACTATTTTTTTTTTTAATTTGGGAAAAGATTACATTTAATTTGCCTTGGAATTGGAAAACTTAATTACCTACAAAGAACATTCAAAGTAGTTGGCACATATATCTGGACGACAACCAAGATTTATAGCAATTACCAAAAAGGACTAAAGCTTAAAATACTGGTAATAGGTCAAAAACCACATTCTTCTTATGTTAGTAATAACCTGTATGGGGTCACAATTTGCATATATATGACAAGATGTTGGCTAGAGAATGTGGCATCTCTGAACACAAATGAAGATCCAAAGGAATTTTCCTGTTCAGAAGGCACCAAAAAATGACCCTTCAAATGAGCAAATCGTGCACAAGCTCTATCTGTGCACAACAGTGGCACAAAAAGATTATACAGCATGCCATAAAAGTCAGCTTGACCCCATCAAGTTTCAGTGAGTTTCATTGTGACTCATAAGCCTTGCTCAACTCCCAGAACTGATCCACTCGTTTCAGACATTCTCCATCCCCAAATACTCACATTTTGCAGAGTTGGTCCAGTGTTAAAGAAAAAAATCATGAAACTATCACTGTGGATTAGAATTGAGTCAAGGCCTAACACATCTTGTCCTCATTAATGCAATTGCCTTCTGATTCTCAATCCCGTGCACATGCCTAATTTCCTCTGGTTAAACCTTTTAGCTCTCTAGCTGGCTGTTCTATATGCAAAAATAAAGACAAATTGATGAATGTCTCTTAAACTTATCCTGCCATTGATTCTACTTACATTTAAAACATTTTTTTATCTATAGTTTACTGTTATCATATATAAAAATACCATTAATATAATATTGAAAAAGATACATATTATACAATTATCTCTGCTGTTATGAGCTACTATTCTGAGTAAAAATTACATTGTAATTCTTATAATAATACCTTATATATTAGTAATAATAGTTCTATGCTTTTTTAAATCTACCATAGTTGAAGTATACCTGTTGATATTCCTTATTATTACCTATGATTTAGGGTGAAACATAATCAGAGTTTGCTCTATGATTTGCTTTTTAAAGAGGAATCAGCTGGTCTTTGATTCCCCTGACTGCTGGTGATCAAGGTTGCTCTTAAACACTTGAAGATACTGGCACAAAATCCACCAATCACTAATCATCCATATACATGTCTCTCTGGAACACTCCATTACCGAGGCAGTAAAAAATGATGGTGCTTTTGAGTACAGCATCAGTATTTATATACTGTAGATAGTTTTACAGTTGAACATGTTATTATGTTTATGCTTAGCAGTTATAGCAATGTTCCCTGTTTAGTGATGACATACTATGGGAGAGTACTCTTATGGTAAACTGACTAGAAATAATTCACACACTATCATCATCATGAGATGGACAGCCTGACACTAAAAATCCTATTAGCTACAACATTAAATTATCCTTTGTATATTTCTTACTTCAAGATTAAGATACTCCAAGGTCAACTAATTCAAAGATAGACTGCCTCACAATTATGCTACTATTTTTTCCTATTTAAAACGTTGAATCTCCATGTGTGGTTTTAATTATTTTGCATTATTAAATGCTCAACATGTACTGTATGTAAATTCTGACTGCTGCAGAAGTTTCTACTAGGAAATTATATGATCAGGTGATTATGTGGTCAGTATACTGATCTCATGGTATACTGACCACATAATCACCTGGTCATATAATTTCGTTAGTAGGTCCCTTGCAAAGTTCTCTCAATTTCTGCATTTCTCTCAATGTGTGTGGTACAGAATTCTTTCAACACATGGTATGCACCTATCAGAAGTTTCACTACTCTGTTTTATTAAAAGCATGGAGGGTGTGATTTCCAATCCTTTATAATTTCCGGATTTACTAATTAAATTGCTTCAATCGTGTCAAAGGCACTTTTTATCACGTAGAATATTAAAATCAGCCCTTTTTGGAGAACAAAGTCAATCAGAAAAACTCTAAAAGCATGAAAAAGTGTTTCCTGTGTTCAGATGACTTAAAAGGAGCTCAAAGGAAATTCACCAAATTTAAATAAAAATTCATTATCCTAAAGAAAATAAGCCTGCAAATTAAAGCCAAAGCAGCCAGCACCCTGAAAAGAAGCCTATGGTAAAAGACAGCCCTCCCTACAAGGAACACACTCTTCTACTCTTCTTATTCTCTGTATGCATGCCCCTACATTTATATATGCAGAGTAAGTTATTTATCTGATGTGATCAGCAAGTGAGATGCCTTGATTGATGTGTTTGACCAGGAAGACAGGAATTAAACATTTTTAAGCACTTGTATGTGGCAAGCATGGTCCACTGTATTTCATATCATTCAGTCCTCACAATATCCTGCAAGGTAGGTATTGTTATACCCATTTCTCAGATGCAAAAACTGAGTGGAGAGACGTTACCTAACTTTTCTGAAGTTACTTGGCTAGCCAATAAAAAGCTGTGATTTAAATCAAATTAATTCCAAAGCTCCTACTCTTATAAATTCACCATGCTGAATATATATATCACAATATATACAAATTAATAGTTTCTGGAGAATTCGAATATGATACAAATACATTTGGAACATGAGAAACATAATTTATTCTCTTTGAAGATCCAGAAAACATTTTTTGCCATGCCCTAGGGTCATCATTATACACATTAATTATCCTTTCATTATCAATATATCAGAAGTGTCTATTATCAGAGACTTATGATTAATGATTAATGTAATAACAAAGAATATATCTGTACATGTACATTATATCTATGGGAACATGACAAATTTCAGACTTCCATGACATCTAAGCAACCATTTCATGATTGAACATTAAAGCGTGATTTTTTATTAAGCATAATTTTACAGGGCTGTTTGCACATTGCCCTCACATGAACCTTTTAGAACAGAACTTATTCAGTGCATAAGAGTGTGACATGCTCATCTTCATACTTACCCTTTAAACTCCAGGGCACACAGGGTCCAAGCCTAACATTCAAATCCCCAAAGAGCTACTACTTTTAATTACTAATTAGGCATGAACTGGAGTAACCCCTGTCACCTGCCAAAGGAAAAGATGCTTTCATTTGTTTTTCCAAATCCTCAAACTAAAGATAACCCTAAACAAAGTCACTTACATCACATGACCACTATAGGGCCAAACACTGTTTAGCTCCTCTAGGCAGAATTTGGATTTTTAAAGAAATTTTTAATGACGGAATATTTTCCTGGCTCAAAACGTAGATTATCTAATGGTAACTTTTCTATCCTGGACTACGAATTAAGGAGAGATATGGAAGACGTGAGGTGCCTCCTTAGCAATTCATTACCTTCCTAGCTGCTTACCCTACTAGGCTGACCATGATTTTCCCCACCCTAAAGGTGAATCTCAGTGGACACTCTCATCCTATGCCAAATACAAAATTGTAATCATTTTTCTGTTTCAGTCTTTGTATTTCTGCATTGCTATGGAGTGTTAGACTGGGCAAGCTGAAGAAAGGTAAAAATAAATGTGTGTGTGTGTGTGTTTATCCATGCATATCCAAAGTTTAAATGAACCTAGATCTATTGATGTTTTCTGCACAAGTTCCATTTTAAATGATACAGATACATGCCATAGATAGAAAATCTTCTTCAGATGACTTAGCTAAGAATATGATGAATAAACCCTTTCTGATTTATAGGAACTTCCTGAAAGTTCTCCTATTTGATATGTTGCAAAAACTAGGAAATATGCAGCTGTTAATATCAGAGAAGGAGATAGTCTGGGAAAAATCCCGTGGTCAGATTTATTAGTGGTCTAGGAGGTGCAGAGAAAGCAAACAAACTTTACGTTTTGCATATAACATGAAGCTTAGGATATATTTCAAACTTTCAAGGGCTAGTGATATTTGGGAAAGAAGTGTACGAATTTAGAAAAACAAAAATGGTATATAAGTTTGCTAGAGTTGCCATAACACAGTACCACAGACTGGGTGGATTAAACAACAGAAATTTATTTGCTTATAATTCTGGAGGCTAAACATCTGAGATCAAGGTGTCAGTAGAGTTGGTTTCTTCTGGGGTTCTTCTCCTTGGCTTGTAGATGACTGCCTTCTCCCTGAGTCTTCACATGGTCTTCCCTCTGTACATGTCTGTGTCTAAATTTCTTCTTCTTCAAAGGACACCAGTCATATTGGATTAGAGCCGATCCGAATACCTCATTTTAACTCAGTTACCTCTTCCTATCGCCATATAGTCACATTCTGAGATACTGAGGGTTAGGATTTCAACAAAGAAGTTTTAAAATAAACTCAGTCCATAACAGAAGGAGGTAGCAAATATAATCTCATTCCAAGACTGTCTGTGCCCTCAGATGATTTCTGTTATGAATGATGCAGCTTGAAGACCCACTGCAGAAGGTGAAATCAAGGCATGAGGTATAGATACCAAAGATGTTGCCATAGTTGCATGGACAAAGACAATATTAAAAGTAACCTGAGTAGATGGGGCAATCATTTCATAACAAAAGCTTTTAGTAATAATTATAAGCTTTGATATCAATTTTATACATATTAAGAGAAAAGAAAGCACATACAATCTATTCAAAATTTGATTCTTATGTTCCCGTATAATTGCGGATACTTTCATCCATCCATTTTATTCAATGTTTATTATTAATAGTAAAGCCTACTACATGCCATGCTGTTAGCAAAGCCCACATAATAGCCAGTGTTTTGTTTTCTGGTGAATAATAGCTATCAAAAGTCAGCCCTTTGGCAAGTCAGTTAACCTAGATTTCCTTTTAATTGCTGGGTTATTTCTTCTAGTTTCTAGAAAGACTGGGAAACATAAATTGTAGTGAGTTTTCAAATGTTTAACATATGTAAGAAACAATTACACATACATGTGTATACCATCGTGCTTTGTAGTCAAAAGTACCATATCTGAAGTGAATATTTCCCAGGTGCTTTCATGTGTTTGGAATAGTAATTATTAATGGGTGTCCTTTTCTCAGTGACAATATTTGGGTTAGCAACAGTTACCAATGAGATCTGGAGGCCTGGCTGGTGCCATGAAATTTACACTCAGATTGTGCCACTTAAGGACTCCAAGGATTCATATCTGACTTTTCCCTTAGCTCTGGATTTGAATGGCATTTCTAAGGAAAATAACAAAAAGATGTCTATAAATCAGGCATTCCCCCTTAGGTTTATCCTTCCCCTAAAAGAAGTGATAAACAGACAGTCATGAGTCAGTGAGGTCCTTCCAGGCTACTAATTGGTTGCCAGCAAGTTTTCAGGTAGTTAAATCCAATTTTCAAAATGTCATCTTCAAACACCAAAGCTTGGTAGGGAAATTGCAAAACCCACAAAGGGAGAAATCACTGTAACACAGGTTGTCTCTGTTCATTCTTAATGGACTCCTATTACTCGAATAGACCCATGTGACTTGGAAAGTCTTTGTCTGCATGAAATTGCAGAGTGGTTTGAATATAGCACAGATGCCATGGAAAGCAAAAATGGACATTTTTTCAAATTGAAAACATGTAATGGTTGCCTAGTACAGAGATAAAAACTTGGCTGATGAAGTATCCCAAATTGACTTGTAAACTCCAGAAAACAAACAACTTTTCATTATACATCTCATTTCTCATCTCCAAGCTTTGGCAGGGAACATTCTTACTTTGGAGAGCTGGTCTGATGAAGAATGCTTTTACTGCTCCATTTCATGAAAACCACTGTTTGTGTCTCTGAGTTCAATAAAAAGTCAAAATTAGCAAGACAGCAGGAAGAGTTAACATGCAAGAAGGTTCCAAAGATCCTCTAGATATTATTAATCAGTCAGAAGACAGCATCGCCTGTTTTTCATAAAATCTCTTTCTTATAAGTGAAGCAAGCCTGGCATTGCCAACAAATGTCAATGCCATACAGAGAGAGTAGATAAATTTAGAGTGAATGATTTTCCAGTTAAATAGGGACCAACAGTGAGTTAACAGTGTGCATAAAACAATTTGCACACAGTTTGGAATATGACAATGGTAATTGTTCTTATGTTGAAAACGAATCTTTTATGATGTGTGCTGTGGCAAAGCAGGGCATGTCCTACCTAATATAGCCCTTCCCACATCCACACAGTACCAGGAAGACCATTCTATATTTGTAACTCTTGCCCAGCTTACCTAAGAGAGTGGCACATTTAAAGGCATGATTAGATACAGGAGTTTTTAAACCCTTATTTTGAGCTGGAAATACAGTGTTCAATACCAGACATTTGAAAGCAGCAAAAGAATGGAATGTCCTTTCATCTTCAGCTGGTGGTTGATGTTTCTGTTATCTGGAACTTCTGAAGCTGTTTTAATCATGCTAGAGCACTGACTTTCAACCTGGCTCCACAGTGGGACCACCTGGGGAGCTTTAATAAACTGGTATCTGGGACCTACCTCCAGAGATTCTGATTTAAGTGATCTGGGGTGTGGCCAGGCACTGGGATTTTTAAAAGCTCCCCAGGTGTTTCTAAAGAGCAGACAAGGTTCAGAAAGACTGTTTTTTAAAAAAGAAGAAAACTATTAGATGACACTTTGTCATTTATAGCTACAAAAGTTAAATCTACCTAAATAGTTCATATCTCATTTTTACCAGCATCACGACAATCAACCAAATCATCACATAAAATGTGGAATAATAGAATATTTTAAGTATAAGGGACCCAAGAGACCATTTTAGTCCAGGTATTCTCAACCAGGAGTCCCTGGCCTCCTAGAAGTCCCTTAGGGAGTGTGTGAACCCCCTGAAATTGCAAGTATGTGCATTTTTCTGAGAATAGATTCTATCACTTTCTAAAAGGAGGGCCTGGCCCCAAAAAGGTTAAAAAAAACACTTACATGGTCTAAGTTCCTCAATTTGCAGACAAAGAAATGAAAGACCAACATGAAAACAGAAAATAATATATTTCTCACCACCCCCTCCAGGACATCTAACAACGAAGCCCATTATGGCCAGTATGCTTTTACACAAAACTGATTAAAATTCCCCCCACAAAAATGAAGCCCAAATAGACTGATGTTTTGACTAGATCAAGATTTTGGCCAGATAAATCAAGTTTTCAGAACTGCAGAAATAGTAATATTTTTTAAGAAGACTTTCCTAAACTTCACCGAGAAGAAGTTGGCAGAATGAACCTCCTATGTAAGAACTTTCCCCACAAAACTTACTTATCAGATTAAATATAAAGTCAGGAAATGAGCAAATATTAGCCAAGCCCAAGCAGAGATTATCCAGTGTTCCCAAGGTAGTGTTGGAACCTTAATTTGATTTCCTCAAAGTTTGTATCATGTTTAATTTATATTGTCCCACTACCTAGTTATTATCGCCAACCTTAAGAATTACTCTAATATCTTATTTCTCTTCTGATTTTTGGCCTATGATAGAATTTCATAGAAGTTCCCTCTGGCAAAGTGTGAACAAATACAACAGGATAATCAGGTACAAGTTAGTAAATTCAGAAGGCCAGAGTGAAGCCTGTGTCCAGTCGATTCCCACAGAAATTATGATATAGCTTTGACTATGATAGACTAAAATTAGTGTGGATTTTGGGAGTCAAACTAACTAATTTGCATTTGTAGAATAAGATTAATTACACCTCCCTCATAGGTTGATGTGTTCATGTAAATACTTAATATACCTAATGTAGAGGCTTGAAAATAATATTAAATATAATACTAAAATGTGATTCACCTCTTACTATCTTCTAAGGTTTGTGTTCTTTCTCCTAGATCAAGTAACTTTTCTATTCCTCTTTCTCACCTGAGCACTGCTAAGTAAAGATGAACATTGAAAAAAAAAAAAAAAAAAATTATCCCGAAGCAAGATGGCCAAGTAGGAACAGCTCCAGTCTCCAGCTCCCAGCGCGAGTGACACAGAAGACGGGTGATTTCTGCATTTTCAACTGAAGTACCAGGTTCGTCTCACGGGGGAGTGCCAGACAATCAGTGCTGGTCAGCTGGTGCAGCCCGACCAGGGAGAGCTGAAGCAGGGCGAGGCATTGTCTCACCTGGGAAGCCCAAGGGGAAAGGGAATCCCTTTTCCTAGCCAGGGGAACTGAGACACACAACACCTGGAAAATCAGGTAACTCCCACCCTAATACTGCGCTTTACCAAGGGTCTTAGCAAACGGCACACCAGGAGATTATATCCCACACCTGGCCCAGAAGGTCCCATGCCCACAGAGCCTCCCTCATTGCTAGCACAGCAGTCTGCGATCTAAGGGCAAGGCAGCAGCAAGCCTGGGGGAGGGGCGCCCGCCATTGCTGAGGCTTAAGCAGGTAAACAAAGCCGCTGGGAAGCTCGAACTGGGTGGAGCCCACAGCAGCTCAAAGAGACCTGCCTGTCTCTGTAGACTCCACCTCTGGGGACAGGGCATAGCTAAACAAAAAGCAGCAGAAACCTCTTCAGATGCAAATGACCCTGTCTGACCGCTTTGAATAGAGCAGTGGATCTCCCAACATGGAGGTTGAGATCTGAGAATGGACAGACTGCCTGCTCAAGTGGGTCCCTGACCCCTGAGTAGCCTAACTGGGAGACATCCCCCACTAGGTGCAGATCGACATCTCACACCTCACACGGTGGGGTACACCCATGAGACAAAGCTTTCAGAGCAAGACTCAGACAGGAACACTCGCTGTTCAGTAATATTCTATCTTCTGCAGCCTCTGCCGCTGATACCCAGGCAAACAGGGTCTGGAGTGGACCTCAAGCAATCTCCAACAGACCTACAGCTGAGGGTCCTGACTGTGAGAAGGAAAACTAACAAACAGAAAGGACACCCACACCAAAACCCCATCAGTACATCACCATCATCAAAGACCAAAGGCATATAAAACCACAAAGATGGGGAAAAAGCAGGGCAGAAAAGCTGGAAATTCAAAAAATAAGAGCGCATCTCCCCCTCCAAAGGAACGCAGCTCATCGCCAGCAATGGATCAAAGTTGGACGGAGAATGACTTTGACGAGTTGAGAGAAGACAGCTTCAGTCCATCAAACTTCTCAGAGCTAAAGGAGGAATTACATACCCAGCGCAAAGAAACTAAAAATCTTGAAAAAAGAATGGAAGAATGGATAACTAGAATAATCAATGCAGAGAAGGCCATAAATGAACTGACAGAGATAAAAACCACGACACGAGAAATATGTGACAAAGGCACAAGCTTCAGTAACCGACTCGATCAACTGGAAGAAAGAGTATCAGCGACTGAGGATCAAATGAATGAAATGAAGCAAGAAGTCTAAAGAAAAAAGAGGAAAATGAAATGAACAAAGCCTTCAAGAAGTATGGGATTATGTGGAAAGACCAAATCTACGTCTGATTGGGGTGCCTGAAAGTGAGGGGGGAAAAAGGAACCAAGTTGGAAAACACTCTTCAGGATATCATCCAGGAGAACTTCCACAACCTAGTAAGGCAGGCCAACATTCAAATTCAGGAAATACAGAGAACACCACAAAGATACTCCTCAAGAAGAGCAACTCCAAGACACATAATTGTCAGATTCACCAAAGTTGAAATGAAGGAAAAAATGTTAAGGGCAGCCAGAGAGAAAGGTCAGGTTATGCACAAAGGGAAGCCCATCAGACTAACAGCAGATCTCTCAGCAGAAACTCTCCAAGCCAGAAGAGAGTGGGGGCCAATATTCAACATTCTTAAATAAAAGAATTTTCAACCCAGAATTTCATATCCAGCCAAACTAAGTTTCATAAGTGAAGGAGAAATAAAATCCTTTACAGACAAGCAAATGCTGAGAGATTTTGTCACCACCAGGCCTGCCCTACAAGAGACCCTGAAGGAAGCACTAAACATGGAAAGGAACAACCGGTACCAGCCATTACAAAAACATGCCAAAATGTAAAGAGCATCGATGCTAGGAATAAGCTGCATCAACTAACGAGCAAAATAACCAGCTAATATCACAATGACAGGATCAAGTTCACACATAACAATATTAACCTTAAATGTAAATGGACTAAATGCTTCAATTAAAAGACACAGACTGGCAAATTGGATAAAGAGTCAAGACCCATCAGTTTGGGTGAGTCTTCAGGAGACCCATCTCACATGCAGACACACATAGGCTCATAATAAAGGGATGGAGGAAGATTTACCAAGCAAATGGAGAACAAAAAAAGCAAGGGTTGCAATCCTAGTCTCTGATAAAACAGACTTTAAATCATCAAAGATCAAGAGACAAAGAAGGCCATTACATAATGGCAAAGGGATCAATTCAGCAGGAAGAGCTAACTATCCTAAATATATATGCACCCAATACAGGAGCACCCAGATTCATAAAGCAAGTCCTTAGAGACTTACAAAGAGACTTAGACTCCCATACAATAATAATAGGAGACTTCAACACCCCACTGTCAACATTAGACAGATCAATGAGACAGAAAGTTAACAAGGATATCCAGGAATTGAACTCAACTCTGCACTATGCAGACCTAATAGACATCTACAGAACTCTCCACCCTAAATCAACAGAATATACATTCTTCTCAGCACCACATCACACTTATTCCAAAATTGACCACATAATTGGAAGTAAAGCACTCCTCAGCAAATGTACAAGAACAGAAATTATAACAAACTGTCTCTCAGACCACAGTGCAATCAAACTAGAACTCAGGATTAAGAAACTCAATCAAAACCGCTCAACTACATGGAAACTGAACAACCTGCTCCTGAATGACTACTGGGTACATAATGAAATGAAGGCAGAAATAAAGATGTTCTTTGAAACCAATGAGAACAAAGATACAACATACCAGAATCTCTGGGACACATTTAAAGCAGTGTGTAGAGGGAAATTTATAGCACTAAATGCCCACAAGAAAAAGCAGGAAAGATCTAAAATTGACACTCTAACATCACAATTAAAAGAACTAGAGAAGCAAGAGCAAACACATTCAAAAGCTAGCAGAAGGCAAGAAATAACTAAGATGAGAGCAGAACTGAAGGAGATAGAGACACAAAAAACCCTCCAAAAAATCAATGAATCCAGGAGTTGGTTTTTTGAAAAGATCAACAAAATTGACAGACTGCTAGCAAGACTAATAAAGAAGAAAAGAGAGAAGAATCAAATAGACGCAATTAAAAATGATAAAGGGGATATCACCACCGACCCCACAGAAATACAAACTACCATCAGAGAATACTATAAACACCTCTACGCAAATAAACTAGAAAATCTAGAAGAAGCCGGGCGCGGTGGCTCAAGCCTGTAATCCCAGCACTTTGGGAGGCCGAGACGGGCGGATCACGAGGTCAGGAGATCGAGACCATCCTGGCTAACACGGTGAAACCCCGTCTCTACTAAAAAACACAAAAAACTAGCCGGGCGAGGTGGCGGGTGCCTGTAGTCCCAGCTACTCGGGAGGCTGAGGCAGGAGAATGGCGTGAACCCGGGAGGCGGAGCTTGCAGTGAGCTGAGATCCGGCCACTGCACTCCAGCCCGGGCGGCAGAGACTCCGTCTCAAAAAAAAAAAAAAAAAAAGAAAATCTAGAAGAAATGGATAATTTCCTGGACACTTACACTCTTCCAAGACTAAACCAGGAAGAAGTTGAATCCCTGAATAGACCAATAGCAGGCTCTGAAATTGAGGCAATAATTACTAGCCTACCAACCAAAAAAAGTCCAGGACCAGATGGATTCACAGCTGAATTCTACCAGAGGTACAAGGAGGAGCTGGTACCATTCCTTCTGAAACTATTCCAATCAATAGAAAAAGAGGGAATCCTCCCTAACTCATTTTATGAGGCCAACATCATCCTGATACCAAAGCCTGGCAGAAACACAACAAAAAAAGAGAATTTTAGACCAATATCCCTGATGAACATTGATGCAAATATCCTCAACAAAATACTGGCAAACCAAATCCAGCAGCACATCAAAAAGCTTATCCACCATGATCAAGTGGGCTTCATCCCTGGGATGCAAGGTTGGTTCAACATATGCAAATCAATAAACGTAATCCAGCATATAAACAGAACCAAAGACAAAAACCACATGATTATCTCAATAGACGCAGAAAAGGTCTTTGACAAAATTCAACAGCCCTTCATGTTAAAAACTCTCAATAAATTCGGTATTGATGGAACGTATCTCAAAATAATAAGAGCTATTTATGACAAACCCACAGCCAATATCATACTGAATGGGCAAAAACTGGAAGCATTCCCTTTGAAAACTGGCAAAAGACAGGGATGCCTTCTCTCACCACTCCTATTCAACATAGTGTTGGAAGTTCTGGCTAGGGCAATCAGGCAAGAGAAAGAAATAAAGGGTATTCAGTTAGGAAAGAAGAAGTCAAATTGTCCCTTTTTGCAGATGACATGATTGTATATTTAGAAAATCCCATCATCTCAGCCCAAAATCTCCTTAAGCTGATAAGCAACTTCAGCAAAGTCTCAGGATACAAAATTAATGTGCAAAAATCACAAGCATTCTTATACACCAGTAACAGACAAACAGAGAGCCAAATCAGGAATGAAATTATATTCACAAATGCTTCAAAGAGAATAAAATACTTAGGAATCCAACTTACAAGGGATGTAAAGGACCTCTTCAAGGAGAACTACAAACCACTGCTCAGTGAAATAAAAGAGGACACAAACAAATGGAAGAACATACCATGCTCATGGATAGGAAGAATCAATATCATGAAAATGGCAATATGGCCCAAGGTAATTTATAGATTCAGTGCCATCCCCATCAAGCTACCAATGACTTTCTTCACAGAATTGGAAAAAACTGCTTTAAAGTTCATATGGAACCAAAAAAGAGCCCGCATTGCCAAGACAATCCTAAGTCAAAAGAACAAAGCTGGAGGCATCACGCTACCTGACTTCAAACTATACTACAAGGCTACAGTAACCAAAACAGCATGGTACTGGTACCAAAACAGAGATATAGACCAATAGAACAGAACAGAGTCCTCAGAAATAATACCACATATCTACAGCCATCTGATCTTTGACAAACATGAGAAAAACAAGAAATGGGGAAAGGATTCCCTATTTAATAAATGGTGCTGGGAAAATTGGCTAGCCATAATTAGAAAGCTGAAACTGGATCCTTTCCTTACTCCTTATACTAAAATTAATTCAAGATGCACTAGAGACTTATATTAGTTAGAACTAATACCATAAAAACCCTGGAAGAAAACCTAGGTAATACCATTCAGGACATAGGCATGGGCAAGGACTTCATGTCTAAAACACCAAAAGCAACGGCAACAAAAGCCATAATTGACAAATGGGATCTAATTAAACTAAAGAGCTTCTGCACAGCAAAAGAAACTACCATCAGAGTGAACAGGCAACCTACAGAATGGGAGAAAATTTTTGCAATCTACTCATCTGACAAAGGGCTAATATCCAGAACCTACAAAGAACTCAAACAAATTTACAAGAAAAAAACAAACAACCCCATCAAAAAGTGGGCAAGGGATATGAACAGACATTTCTCAAAAGAAGACATGCATACAGCCAACAGACACATGAAAAAATGCTCATCATCACCTGCCATCAGAGAAATGCAAATCAAAACCACAATGAGATACCATCTCAGACCAGTTAGAATGGCAATCATTAAAAAGTCAGGAAACAACAGGTGCTGGAGAGGATGTGGAGAAATAGGAACACTTTTACACTGTAGGTGGGATTGTAAACTGGTTCAACCATTGTGGAAAACAGTATGGCGATTCCTCAAGGATCTAGAACTAGAAATACCATATGACCCAGCCATCCCATTACTGGGTATATACCCAAAGGATTATAAATCATGCTGCTATAAAGACACATGCACACGTATGTTTGTTGCAGCACTATTCACAATAGCAAAGACTTGGAATCAACCCAAATGTCCATCAGTGACAGACTGGATTAAGAAAATGTGGCACGTATACACCATGGAATACTATGTAGCCATAAAAAAGGATGAGTTTGTGTCCTTTGTAGGGACATGGATGCAGCTGGAAACCATCATTCTCAGCAAACTATCGCAAGAACAGAAAACCAAACACTGCATGTTCTCACTCATAGGTGGGAATTGAACAATGAGATCACTTGGACTCTGGAAGGGGAACATCACACACCAGGGCCTATTATAGGGAGGGGGGAGAGGGGAGGGATGGCATTGGGAGTTATACCTGATGTAAATGACAAGTTGATGGGTGCTGACGAGTTGAAGGTTGTAGCACACAAACATGGCACAGGTATACATATGTAACAAACCTGCACGTTGTACACATGTACCCTAGAACTTAAAGTATAATAATTAAAAAAAAAAAATTCTAAATCACGGCAGGCTCACTTAAATGGTCTTTGAGTTCTTAATTGTTTTTCAGGTAGATTTTACATTTATTCACTGAAGCTTTTAAAGTCCAGAGCAGAAAACAT
This sequence comes from Macaca mulatta, assembly GCF_049350105.2. Taxonomy (NCBI): domain Eukaryota; kingdom Metazoa; phylum Chordata; class Mammalia; order Primates; family Cercopithecidae; genus Macaca; species Macaca mulatta. Next base: position 152,106,434 of record NC_133406.1, on the reverse strand, counting down.
TTAATTAATGAATAAAAGATGTAGAATAATTTTCTTCCCATGTGCTTTGAACTCTTACCCCGATTACAATACTAGGCCAAAAATTAATATCATGAATTGAAAAGAAGAAAGAGATATACAGAAAAGAGCCAAATCTAAAAAAGAAGAAAGAGGAGAAGAAAGAAAGAAGAAAGAGGAAAAGAAAGAAAGAAAGAAAGAAAGAAAGAAAGAAAGAAAGAAAGAAAGAAAGAAAGAAAGAAAGAAAGAAAGAAAGAAAGAAAGAAAAGCAGGCAGGAAGGAAGGAAGGAAGGAAGGAAGGAGAAAAAAAGAAAGAAAAGAAAGAGAAAGAAAGAAAGAAAAAAGAAGGAGGAGGAGGAAGATGAAAACAAAGATGAAGACCAAGAAGAAGGAAGGAAGGAAGGAAGGAAGGAAGGAAGGAAGGAAGGAAGGAAGGAAGGAAGGAAGGAAGGAAGGAAGGAAGGAAGGAGAAACAGAGAGAGATCGAGAAAGAAAGAAAGAAAGAAAGAAAGAAAGAAAGAAAGAAAGAAAGAAAGAAAGAAAGAAAGAAAGAAAGAAAGAAAGAAAGAGAAGGAAAGGAAGAGAAGGAAAGGAAGAAAGAAGGAAAAGAAGGAAGGAAGGGGAGGAGGAGAAGGAGAGAAGGAGGGAAGAGAGGAAAGAAGAGAAGAAGGAGAGAGAGAAAAAAATAGAAAGGAAGGAAAAAGAGAGAGAAGTATTTTGGCACCTACTCTCAGTTCTGGGCTGAGGTTTTAACTGAGACTAGGTGCCATGTATTCACTTATTCATTAAATGTTCTTTGAACACCAAATCAACATGAAGCCAGAATTATGTTAGACTGAGGGTGGGGTGAGGTGTCTGATGGATATTTTACAGGACATCATTTCAGCCTTTGGGAGTTCATTTTACTGTAACATAAAACTGCTTGGTAAAAATGTAAGGATATATATTTTTTATTTAATGAATGATATAAATATTAAATGCTATAATTATTCATAAAAAGAGAAGAGAGACTTAGAACAACTGCGGAAGGCAGGCATTGAACTAAGACAGGAGTGACTCGACTATTTCAATCTAGAGGATATAAACTCTGGTGCAACTGGAGAAAGCAAGTATTGAACAGATACCTAAAGTACTAGAAGATGTAAATCTCTTAAGTCGAGATTCTAAGCAGGTGGGCTAAAATCCTAGGGTTGAGGCTTGTTCATGGGGCATTAAAGAAACTAATCTCTACCAGATGGTGTTTTGGAGTCCTAAGGGATAAGATAGTTAAAAGACTTGAATGTCATGACTATGAGATGTAGCCCTTGGACATTTTCTAAGCTTCATAAGCACATTCAGGACATAAGGAAGAAATAATTAATAGTAGAAACAAAATTCTTCAGAAGTTCCTTAAGAATGTAAAGAAAAACAAAATAAAGAACAACCAAAATAACGGCCCATATTTAAGTTTTCTTCTACTTTTTCATATATGGCCATTTTCCAATAATTTGCAAAAATGCTTCAGAACTTCAAATAAACCTTGGACTACAGACATTAGCCTATGTCTCAGTTTGGTGCTCCCAACCTTGGTATATCGGTACCGCTCAGAATTCAACTGATACCCAAGACACGTCATGTGGACATATTTGTGTCATCTTTTCATTTCTCTATCATTTTTAAAGTGGGAGACCTGGCTGGGTGCAGTGGCTCATGCTAGCACTTTGGGAGGTCAAGGTCGGCAGATCACAAGGTCAGGAGTTCGAGACCAGCCTGACGGAGTTTAGTAGAAACTCCGTCTCTACTAAAAGTACAAAAATTAGCCAGGTGTGGTGGCGCGCACTTGTAGTCCCAGCTACTCAGGAGGCTGAGGCAGGAGAATGTCTTGAACCTGAGAGGCGGAGGTTGCAATGAGCTAGATCACGTCATTGCACTCTAGCCTGGGTGATAGAGCGAGACTCCATCTCAAAATAAAAATAAAATGAGAGACCTAAAATTGTTTGCCAAAACACACAACATTTTTTTTTCTAATTTTACATTGTTCCTCTTGCCAACAAAAGCAACTGTTTTTTCACTATACTCTCCATAGTTCTTAGGGAATGACCATACTTTCTTGGTGACTCTTATTCCTGAATTCTCTATATTAACAACTCTCTAGGCCACAGCCGTGACTCAGGCCGCAGAATACGATTTTTTGCCTAGAATACTTTTAAGGGCTCGTTTACACTTTTAACAGTAAGACTTAACATGAATGATTCCTAGGTTTGCAGAGGAAAAGGGACAAAACATCATTTTTCTCTCAGCCTCAAGCTTCGTGTTGGCTGCCAAGGGACACTGGCCCTACTCAGTTTCCCTTGGAACTCCATGTAAACAACTTGAAGCCAGGGGGAATCAACTAATTCTAGCTAGTAAGATCAAGGGTTTTGTCCTTGCTCTGGGAATGCTAGCCTGCTCTGGTTATAATCTTACAAAGATGAGCTGATAGATCCAATATTATTATATGAGTGCCTGCTTCTTCCTTATGGGTGGGGAAAAAATCAGGGAGGAGGAACAAAAAAATAAAAATAAAATAAAATAAAAAGCAGGAGTGAATAAGCAGAAACAAAGTTAAATATGAAGAAAAAAGAACAAATGAGAAGACAAGTAAATACAAAATTATAACTAAATTTTAAAAGAAATGAAAAGAAAGGTTGAAATGGAAATAATGTCGCTCCTAGCAGTATTAAGCACTATTACTTTCTTCTCCTACTTAAACCACCATTGGCACCTTTGCAAAAGTTGCTATCCTTTCCAAAGTTAAATGTAATTTATCTTAAAGGCACCTTACTGGTTAATACATCTTTACAATAAACACTCTGCAAAGTGTAAAAAAACTGAAGAAATAAATTGAAGTGGCTTTTAGTAGTGGCTGGGGGTACCAGATTGACAGCTTTGGAAACTGATGACTTCTTTTTCTCCCAAGAATAGATACAGCCTGATAAACAGAGGTGTAAGATTCCCCCAACGCTTCTCCAATAAGCCTTCACCCTGACAAAGTAATGGCTGCAAGGAAGAAAGAACAAGTCACCTTTTCCAGCCAGTTCTCTGCAGATACTGCTCAGGAACTGCCATTTAGCACCAAGGTGATAGGAGTATTTTCCTGACTACCAGCAAAACAGAGACAACTCACTTATTTCACTTGGAACAGTGAACAGTCAAATCAGATAGTGATAACTTTTAACTACCCTGAACTCTGCTGGATTCAAAGCACTGAACTTAAAGTGAAAGTTAACTTGAGTTTCCCATTTCAGTTTCCCACATCCATCTAGTTCCCTAACAGTCCCCAGCACTAAATCAGGTAATGCAGTATAGTGTAGCTATTTTATCTGGTTCTCCCAAAGTTATTTGAAATGAGTACCCTGCCATCCATGAAATCAAATGAATCTCAGGGACATTTCCATTTATGTGGTGTGAGGGGGATCTTTCAAAAGAGAAAGGAAAAGCATAAAAAAGGATGGAATGTTTCCAAGAGAATAAGTAACATGTATTTTCCTTTCCAAAAGAAAAGCAGAAACTATGTATGAAAAATTGAGGTGCATAAGTTAAAGTGGAGTCTTAACATTATTTATTTACGTGCCTAACTTAAGAACCACTAAAGTCATCTTCATCACATAACCCTAAAATGAGCAGAGACCAGTATAACATGACTATCAGATTATCTTCAGTAGATGTTAGAAAACATATGCTTTATCTTGTACTTTTCCTAAACAATCACGCATAGCTTTCTTTTGTTCCAGGAGTCATTCAAGCATATAAGAGCTCCATTAAGTTGAAACCTCTTGTATCTGGTTATTTTCCTGGAGTTGTAAACCTGCTGCCACCAAGTTGGTAATTTTCTTATGTTAACAGCAAGAATGGAAAAAAAAAATGCCAGCTAGAAAAGAGCTATTCGATCTTCAGTCTTTCTTCCATTAACTCTTATTAACAGTTTGCATTTTTTTTAAGGTCTCACTCTGTTGCCCAGGCTGGAGTGCAATGTTGCAATTACAACTCACTAAAGGCTGGAACTCCTGGGGTCAAGTGATTCTCCCACATCAGCCTCCCTAGTAGCTAAGATTGCAGGCACGCACCATCATGCCTGGCTAATTTTTTTTGGTTTTTTGTAGAGATGAGGGTCTCCCTATGTTGCCCAGGCTAGTCTCAAACTCCTGGCCTCAAGCAATCCTCCCACCTCAGCTTCCCAAAGCACTGGGTTTATAGGCTCGAGCCACTACATCTGACTGAATTTATTTTTAAAACAATTTTAAACTCTTACAATGTTTTCAAGGTAGAAAGCACTCACCCATCAGTCTGCAGTTCTCACTTATTGTTCCCTTAACTATTTTAATTCCTCTTCCTGGCACTCTTCGCTCCTTGCATCTCAGAGCAAATCTCCAAATTTCTGTGCCGCATGGGCCTTCAACTGGTTTTCCTACACATTTCAAACCTTGTCTTGTCTTTGCTCATCTGTTAATTCATTCATTCCTTTATTCATTCATTTACTTAACAGACATTTACCTAACATTTCCTGAGTCTTCCCTTGTCCTACGTACATGTGGAATCAAATCCAAGAATAAATATTGTGCAGTGGAAAAGGCAGTATAACAAAAGTCCTGAACTCTAGTGTCATTGCTATCATTCATCAATTATGCGACCTTCAGCAGGTCACTTTTTTCCTCTATATACCTGTAACAATAGGAGTTTGGTTATGTCATATCTAAGATCCCTTATAGCTCTGAAATCCTACAATTTTATCACCACCCCAGTAGCTCAGTGCAAACAAATTCATGCATCTGTGTTAATAACTTTGAGGTACCCATTCCAAAATGTTTACATTTTCAATGGCTGAATTATAAGGGCTCTCCAAAGGGAAGTTAAAAAATCCTAACTGATATTTTTGGCATGTTAGCAGGCTAATGGAGGAGTTTTTGAGAAGAGCAAATTTCATTGAGGAGGTTAGTCTTACCTACTAGTGCATTTGCTGTCTACAATTCATCTCTTTTCATTCTCCCCTTTACCCACTTCAAGTAGGCTGTTACTTCCACACGTCCAATGAAACTACTGCCATCAAGGTCACCAAGTGACTTTGAGAGTTAAACCCAGTAGTCAATTGTTATTCCTCATTATATGTGCCCTGTCTTCAGCATTTGACATATTTGATCACCTCCTCCTTAATATACTTTCTTCATTTACCATCTGTGACTCACACACTTCTCTACCTACTGATCACTCCTCAGTTTGCTTTGCTAGTTCTTCCTCTTCACTACTTCCTCTTCACTTAGTGTTGGTGTGCCTCAAGTACTGAGTTTTGGGTCCTATTCTCTATCTGAACGTAATTCCTTATTAATCTTACCCAACTCTTTGGCTTTAAACTCCATCTATGTGCCAAATACTCTCACATTTATGTCTCTAGCCAAGACACTTTCCTGAACTCAAGACTTGCACATCCAGATGACTAGCAGACCCCTAAAAAAAGGACTCATGACATTATTGCCCAAACCTAATCCAACTAGTTCAGCTGATAGAAGCTCCATATTTTCAGATATTTTACCAAAAAAGAAATATTTGGGCACATCCTTGGCCCCTTTATTTCTCTCATATCCTACATCTAATCCATTAGGACATTGGCTCTAGGTTAAAAATATATCAGAATTTAATCACTTCTCAAGTCTAATGCCACCCTCCTGCTATGCACCATTACTGTCTCTCCCCTGGAGAGCTGTAATAGCTTTCTAAGAGGTGTCTCTGTTTCTTCTATCCTTGCTCCCTTAGAATTTGTAATCAACACGGAAGTCAGAGTGGTCTTTTAAAGACACTAACTCAAATCCTCTGATGGACCACCAGAGTCTTCACAATAGCCCATGAGGCCTTACATCATCTGGCCCTCCATACTCTTCTGATTTCATCTCTTACTCTCCACTTTGCTCCCTCCGCTACAGTCACACAGGCCTCCTTACCTCAAATATGAGAGGCATGGCTTTGGTGCTAGCTCTCTTTCTGCCTGCATATATTTGCATGACTAACTCCCTCACCTTCGTCAAGTTTTTGCTCAGTTCTCATCTTTCCAATGAATCCTATCCTGATCATCCTATTTAATCTGCAAACTGCCCCCCAAGCATTCCTCATCCCTGTGAGCCTGATTTACCCTTTTGTCCTATAGCGGTTATCACCTTCCAATGTTGTACATAACTTACCTGTTATATTTATTGCTTATTTTCTGTCTCCTCATGCTAGAATGTAAGCCACAGGAGGGCAGGAATCTTTTTTTCTTTGTTTGTTCATTGATGTCTTCCAAGTACCTGGGAACTATCCCAGGCACCTTGTAAGTGCTTAATATTTATTAAATGGATTAATAAATCAATCAGCAAATGGATGAATGGGGCATGGTCCTGTAGGTATCAGATTATCACCAACAACATGAGAAGCTACATATGAAATGTGTAAAGCCTCACTTTAATTATCTAATCAATGCCCAATCGTGCTGCTGCTTTTTGATTGTTCCTGATGGAGAGATGGTCTTTGGAGTTCATGTCTTTCCATTGTGGAAACTCTTGACCTTTCACCCATCAGAACCTCAAAACAAAACATACCTTGGGTTGGAAAGATATAAAGAGCTCTAGACCTATCCCGGGTGATTTACAATAAAGCCTATAAAATAATTACCTCACATTTCTGCTATAAGACATGTAAATGAGAAGAGTAGTATCTAACAGTTATTGAGCTCTATATGCCAGACATTATCCTGAGGTTTAACAAGTATAAATTCGTTTCTTCCTTGCAACAACACCTAACTCCTGACCTCACATCTCTAGCTTAATTATTGGGTGAGTTCCTTCTGGACAACACTCAGAAAGTAACAAAAAAGTGCAATGGGTCAGAAGGGATGACTTGAAACTAAGGAAGTAAACCATAGCCCTTAACATTTCTAAAGAAAAATGTTATCTCTGTCAAACACAGCTGCCATATCTCCATGAAGCCATGTTGAGGAAATATTTATGTTGACACACTGAAGGTCAAATATTCAAGGGTAATTAGATCTCTCCAAGGTGAATTATGGAGATGACCTAGTTAGAAATAAATATAGAATTTTTGCTGTCCAGTCATAAGTCAGTACTAGCCCGCCCAATGCACTTAAGCACGTTTATAAGTATTTTTGCTCATAGTTTAATTAATTATTTTATATATTTCCTATTACTAGTCTTTTACAAAAATGATTAGCATGACAAAAAATTTTACTAGCTTGACCATACTCATCTCAGTATCATTTCAAAGAGCTTTTTATTATCCTACTTTCCCATCTCCATAAACCCAAGAAAGAACTCTTATTTTAACTAACATTCTTGCAGTCACCCTCTACCTGCTAATCATGTTCATCTTCTGAAAGTTGAAGACCTTCATTTCCCCAGTTAGCTTCATCAGTTCACCCAGCATACATTTATTAAATGCCTATTGAATTGCAGGCATAGTCCTAACCACAAAGAAGCATAACCCACAGTCTCTCAATCAGAGAACTTAGTGTCTAATAGTAAAGGGGAAACCAATACAGTGAAAAAAGTTTCACATACAAACCTGAATGTCCATAAAAAGAGGACTAGATAAATAAGATATTTATGTTCATGAAATGGAATATTACACGGCACTTAAAATGAATTTAAATGAATAAATTAGATTTAAATGTATTAATATTACTCTCTTAAAAATTGAGTAAAAAACAAGTTTTCAAAATGCAAATGCAGTAATTACACGATTCTCTTACAAAATGTCATTTTGTATCACAAATATGAGAATATATAACAAAAAATGAAAAACATAGACTTGAAGGTTAGGCACCAAATTCAAATTAGTTGTTGCTACAGGGGAGGCAGGAGGCAAGTGGAATTGAAACGTGTATAAAGTAGACTTCAACTTGATCAGTAGGGAGCTAATTCTTTATATAAAGAAAAATACTTAAAGCCAGTATTTTTTAAATGGTAAATTGTGTCATTTGGGGGTAGTAGTTTACATAGTGCTTTCCTATAACTTTTTTTCCAAATGTCTTACAAATGTATAAATGAGAGAAAGAGAGAGAGCTCACCCTCAAAATACTACTCACAGTAGAAGGAAGTCCCAAAGGCTACAGGGATTGGGTCAGTTAGGTTGGCAGGTGCCACATGAGCAGCGCAGTAAGAAGGGCTGAGAAGTTACACTGGGGAGAGACTAGAAGCTGGGAATGCTCCTGGAAGCCTCCCTAAGAATGCTAGACTTGAGCCAAGCATGAAGGATGACTAAAAGCTGCACAGGCTGAGATGAGCAAAGAAGGTATTCCAAGAAGGAGAAACAGCCAATACAGGAAAGAATATGGAGCATTTTGCAGAGATGGAGCCTCAAGACACAGTCGAGAGTCTGCATTTTAATTTTGCTATTTACTAGCTTGGTGACTGTGGGAGGGTCACCTGATCTCTCTGAAATTGCTTCTCCAACTTGAACGTGGGGTAATACTATATTCTTGGCTGCGTTGTTGCACAGGCTAGAGAAAATGTAAACAAAGATGCTGAACAAAGAGTAACACAGTAATTGCTCAGAAATTAAGATAATGATTAAGGATTATTAGCTGGGACTAAGACTCAGGTCTCCTGATTTCCTGAGTTAATGATCTTTTCATAACAGCACACTGCTGATTTTGTAATTAGCATTATTCTAATTTCATGTGGCCAAAAGTTTCACAATAATATACAAAGGGACCTCAGTGGAGTACTGGGCAATTCACTGAATCTGATATGAAATACCTCTCTTTTCTCACCTGCTCAACAGCTCCAGACTCTGTCATTTACTCAAGACTGTTAGTTGTTCCCTGAGGCCTAATATATCTGATTATTTGATATGTCCTATCTATGACCTTGAAACAATCAAAGCTGAAACTTTTGGTAAATTGGCTTTCCAGTTATTGAGCCAGCTGCTGGCTGAAATTTGGAATACCAAATTTGTCTCACCCAGGAAGTTAAAATAGGAGTGTTACATGTTGAATTAACTGGCTTTCATTTGCTTAACAGAAAACATAAGTATGCACAACTTTAGTCACATTGCTGTTATTGATCAAGCATTCGCAGAGCTCCTCAACAGACTCTAACATACTTTTCATGTTATTCAATTTGTTATGAAAATAAGTTTAAATAGCTTTAAAACAAAAAGGGGGAAAAGAAACTTCTGAGACTGAAAATGCCATGTTGTGTGAATAGTACATACTATTCTGAAAGTCCTTACGACTCTTTGGTGAGATCCAATTATCAGTAAAGGAAGGCTACATCCACATGATTCTCAAACATGACACTTCCTCCAAAGCAGACTGATGGTCCCTTGCCACTCTACTGAGCCAGCTGCAGCATGTTCTAAGCCCAATTTGGGCAATTAAGTTATTTTTCTCAATGAGGTTTTAGCAACCATTATCACTATCCCAGAAAGTGGTCCTTTCTTAGAGATAAATTGCAATGGAAAACTATGCTTCTCTCTCAGCACGTATTTCCAAATTTCACTGCTCTGCATGGAGGAAAAGAAGCATATGTTGCTTCTCAACATCACTCACTTTAAATAACTGAGAAAGATGGGGTTGTTTCAGCCACAGGAGCAATTGACATGTACCATCCAGAAATCTTTGGTCTGACAGCCTCAGCTAAATACGCCACAAATTTGCATTGATAACACTTTGTTTTTGTGCTCCATACCTCTGCCACTACTACCACCCCCACCGCCACCAACCCTTCCAGATGATTTCAGGGCTCTTTCATCTTCCATCCCCCTCCATACCTTTTCCTTCTCCCAAAGAACAAAGAAACAACTCGGTGATTTTTATCAAGGTTAATTAATAATAGGTACTAAAGGTACAAATTTTATCACATTGTTTTTGGTTTGCAGTAGGGTTGTCAAAGAAGGAATTTGAAATGAACTAAGACAACATGTCAGCTCTTCAGGAAAAACATGCACAAAACCGCAGCCAGTGTTGGTTCTAGTAGTTGGCATTTGGATCTACAGTCTAGGCAAGGGATCCAGACAGAAGATAGGCCAGGATTCAGCAATTCTCTTAACACGATGTCCTTCCAAAGCACACTAGAGGACAAAGAGGGGTGGTAAATTGCCTTCCTCTAACTGTTCTAAAGAGAGATATAACCCATCCCTGAGATTATTGGTCTAGTGTCTTCTCTGGTTATACAACCTCCCAACAATTACAGGTAAGAAATAAATGAAGATAGGAAAAGCCTCAATTTTCTTTTCATTTTCTACTTTTGAAAAATTCTAAAATTAAAGGAATCTTTTTTCTTTAAGAGAAGTAGAGACCGATAGACACAGTACATCTAATGATGCTTTGAAGGTAACATTTTGGTGTTCATCCCCAAAGACAGGCTGGTGTAGAAATCTATGGGACTTCGATTAGCCATCACAGTTTTTCATTTTATTTTTTGATTAACTTTTTCATGCATAGCTGAAAAACACTAAACAGAATGAAAGGCAAGTGACTGTAATTAGACTAGATTGCCCAAGGCCAGAGAAAAAGAGAGGCAAATCCTGTAATTCAGCTCCTAAGTAACATCCTCCACATGATAGAGTTGCATCATACATTTTTAAATCAGGCTTTTAAAGTTTTGCATGCATACATTGAAATGGAAAAGTGTTTCTGTTGGGAAAATATAATTTGCATCAAGGTTTTCATTGTCTCTTAAATACACCTTTCCTCCAAATTTTAAAACGTATAGTACATAGAGGTATGTTGAGGCAGGAAGAAAGGAAAAATAAGAAAATTTGAAAAAGGATAATAAAAGTTACATCTGTGAATGTAGTTTTTCAAAAACACTATTCATTAGTATACAGATTAAAATATAAAATAGACTAAGTCCTATTCTCTGGGTTGGCAAATAAAAAACTAAATGTTATATGTTTATTATGTGGAAGACTAAGTGTTATATGTACATTATGTGGGTTACATACCCATATTAAAAACACCTGATTTAAACAAAATATGCTTTAATTTTGCAAAGGTTTTCATGTTATCTTTATGGTCAAGACATAAAAATGTAGACTAAATGGTAGAATAACCGAACGAATGTTCACTATCACTATGCCAAGGCAGTGATAGCAGATCAGTGTCATCCTGGAGTAAGGTTTCTCATGGGTGACATAGCTCTCGACATTTATACTATCCGCATATGTAAAATAATAAGCTTAGATAATTAGTAACAAGTGCACAAAGGGAGAGGAATATCTGAGATGGCAAAATGACTGTATTAAGATTGCTGAAGGACACAAGAGGCTAGAAGTATAGGACAAAACTAACAAAATATAATTTAGTGAGGATAAAAGTATAAATCTACATTGGGATCAAATGCACAGGCACAAAATTAGAAAATGATAGATAACCAGAGCCAGGGTCCTTATGAAAAAAAGGCCCAAACATAAAATTAGAGAATACCTATGCTTTGAATCAGCTTAATTCCCTTGTTTCCCTCTGTTTTCCCATCTGAAAACTGGCCATAACACTATCTGCCTCTCAGGGTTGCCAGGCAGTTTAAATGAAATAACCTATGAGTTAGTCTTACAGCAGTCCATGTGCACAGAGGTATTCTGAGCCCACACACTGTGTCACATCCAGTCAAGCATTATAATGCCTCCACTTGCTCCGTGCTGATCAAGTCAATGGAATAAAACTAAAATCAGATCTAGGGGCCTCATTTTTAGAATAACGGAGAAAAGTCAGAAAACATCTATTGAGCATCCACTTACTTGTCTAACATCAGGCTCTGGGGATACTCAGGTGAAGCCATGGTCTCTGCTCTCAAAGAGTTCTCAATCCAGAATCAAATGATGGGATACTTCATCTAGAAAAAGGTGGCCAGTGTGTTGATGGCTCAGTAAGCAAAGTCCATGAGAAATAGTTGTCTGAATATTCGTACATCACCCATTGCATCTAACCTAATATTTGCTCTTTGAAGCTACTCAGTAAACACTTTTTGAATGAATGATTTCAGTTTCACCTGAAAATGAGAAAAGTTAGAAAAAAAATGGGAAAGTTTTCTTTAATTTTTTGAAATTCTAACTTAAAAGAGAATATATGTATATTTGCAGCTCCGGAAAGCAGAACTGAAGCAAAGGGTTCAGAGGACAGGGAGGCAAATGGATCCTGCTCTTTTATGTTTGTTACTATGTTAAGGAAACTGATTATATTAGAAAACTAATGTTTATTTATGGTTCTTAATGGCCATATCATTGTTGCTTTGCCTCCGGGCCTATTGACTAGAATCAAGGTAAAAAGAACACTCCTGAGTTTTCAATCCAGGTTGCATATAGAAGCAAAACCAAAGACTTAACACAAAAGGGAAGTAAAACTGTGAAAAGTCCATTTCCAAAATTAACAAATAGAGAAAGCCTGAAAACCACACACCCCAGGGCTCCATTACATCTTCAAGTAAAACCAGGATCTAACTTTTGGCTCAGAAGTTTCCATCCCAGGCCACTTCAGCCGCACAATATTTCAATTCTATTATTTAAGGAATGGTTTGAAATATCCCCCAATTCAGCTTAACACCTCCCATAGCACATTTCTGCAGAACATAAGCGCACTGCCAAATAGCCAGCCCTGCCGCAAACACAGGTAGAGTAGCTGGGCCAACAGGAGAGGTTACATTTGTTTGGCAACTTCCTCCAGGCTATTAGAACTGAGACTGCAAGAAGCTAAAATGAGAAGTGCCTCGCCACTTTTACAGTAAACGAAACAGAATAATAGCAAAGAGCATGACTCAGGTCCCAGTCAAAAGCAAAGCAGGAGCAGTGATGTGCCCACCCCCTGGATGTTCCAGCCCCTCAGCAGGTCACACGCTGAAATGCTTTCTGAGGTCCATGGCTATAACTTGAACCTGTGACCCTCTGAATGAACGCCAGTACCCAGACCAGCATGTCACAAATAGCTACTTCAATCCACCTCCCCAGCCTACATTTAATTAAGTGAACATGATGAAAAATAAATGAGGTTGTACTTAAGTCTTCAAAGGCCTCCTAACCTTACCTTTCCAGGGGATTTTTGGCTAGTTGGCTCTACTCTCCTGCTACCTCCATTTGCCACAAGTTGTTATATTACATTTAGGCTCAAATCTGCTCAGGCTATAATCCGCAATCCATCTTTCATTTAACTTCTAAATGTTAAGAGAAATGGAAACCTCATCAGCAAACATTGTGACAGTTATCTTTTTAACTGTCATTTATATAAACTTAGGCACATCCCATTCTAAATCACACTCAGATGAATCAGTTGTTCAAATATAAACATATTTAGCAGAATTCTGTCATTTCCTCATATGTATATTCATTTGCGAATGACTCACTTCATACATCTTCATAAACCTGCGAAACTATCTTTTGAGTTATTCACAGATTCAGGTGATGATGCTGGCAGAGTCAAAAGCTGACAATGTATGCAGGGCCAGCACTGGGAAAAAAGTAGCCAAAAGTCATAGCTCTGGGATCACTTTAATCTGTCTTTGGGTACAAGAAATGTCACAGAGGTTCACCTGAAATGAAATTATCCCTTTCTCTTAGTTTGTTTCATACCACCTAATCCTCTAACTCTTTATTAAACATTATCTTTCCCATCTGCTCTAGTGAATGTTCAACACCTTGTGGACCAACTCCGGCCTGATTGGTTTTTATGGGCAGCATGAGCTCAGTTTTATGCACATACTTAGGATTATCTCAAGGACAAAGAGGATGAACAATCCATTAACTGTAATAAGCAACTGCACATCTCAAGGTAGCTACAGCATATATTTGATTTCAAAAGAAAAGACTGAATTAAAATATGTCTGTCCAGAAATGTCTAACCTCCAACACACAGAAACAGCATTTTCTGTTCTCCATGCTCTGGTAAGCGGTGCCACTAGAAATCACATCTCAGTCCCCTTCAATCAGACTTTCCAGCTCTTAAATCTTATTTTAAGATCTGACACTAGAGCAAGAAAAAGATCCTTTTGAAACTACTCTTCCTGATTATCTCTGGGCAAAGCGTGTAGAGCATGTGTGGACACACAACACTTTTTTTTTTTAAAGGAAAATGCATTGTTATTGCTTTGTGTAGAAAACTTAAATTCTTCACTTTAGAATTACATGTGTACCCATTGCTTAAATTTGTGAAATATAAATCATGGAAATTTAGCCAAATACACAGTGTTATCTGAGAAAGCCAATCTATATTGCTAGCCTGTGTTAATTACAGACATTAGAACCACATTACTATTATTTATTTCAATATTTAATTCACTCTAAAGAAATCCACTAAGACCTCATTTCCCTACTTCCTAATTTAAATGTGAACATTATTGAAAAAGTCTTTGCTTACTTCTTTTCATTAGAATTCCTTATAAATGCTCATCTTCTTGCATCTGTTTTATTGATGAGCTCAGTTTGATTTTTTGGCTAAACTTTCAAACAAAGGTACCTTGCTTTTGCTGTTACTATAAAGTTTTATGATCCTGTAATAACAACAATTATGATGACATCTGATCACACTATATACCTTAATGACCAGACATATCTGACCACGTATCTTCACAGTTTACTGATCTCATTGATGAGCAATGTCAGGCTTCCTTCTTGCAACTTGTATCTGAAGATAATTAAAAGCTAGCTTATTTTTTTAGCAGTTTGAAGTTTGTTTTTCAGTGAATTGGTAATATCGCATACTGCACAAAGAGAGAATGTACCAGTCACCTGCTCAGCTTTACGGCACAGAAAGTGTGAAAAACGGGTACAGGAGTTAACGTACTCAGAGTGACAGCTCTCGAGATCTTGTATGTGCTTCTTTATTCGTTACTTTTTCTAAGGAAACAATACTAAAATGCAGAGCTGAGTGTCATCTTCCAATTTCAGTTCAGACCCTTACTTAATAGGTCAAAGTCAAAGTAAAACCAAAGTGAAGAACTAGACAGGGCATTGAACTGGGCACAAGCTATCTTGAAGAATGCACAAGCCAGGGGTGGTGGCCTCTGGGGATAGAAGAGGAGGAGTAGAAGTGAGAAGGAGAACTACTTTTCACTGGGTTCTCTTTTGTTACAGTTGAACATTTTACTTGATACCCACATTACTTTAATAACAAGAACAACAATGATAACAACTTAGAGATAACTAAATCATGTTTTCCCCCTCCCAGTGCTGTAACAACCCACACCCATCCCAAAGGTCTGCCCTGGTGAAATGGTGCAGTAGCAAAGGTTGTGTTCCAGAGTCCCAGACCCTCACTCTTTGCTCCTGCTGCCTCATGGGGATCCCTCTTCACCCCTGTCCTCTCAACCTCAGCCAGTATCCTCAGGTTTCATCCGGTCGGAGCAAGTTTCCAAGAAACTATCTGATCTACTGAACATAAATAAATAACAATGGTTTTGCTTTTATACATAGACATCAAAAAACAGTGTCAGATTGAAACAGTCCCTTCAAAACCTCATTGTGAGAACACTGAAAACAAATTCGCCTGTATTAAATAATCAGTTGGAGAAGATGATTATGCGTGTTTTCTGTTCAGGGGAAGAGGAGTATCTAGGCAGGGAAGTGAAGGACAGCTGAGATCACGGACACAAGGGTTAGCAAGTTTATGGGATCCTGTGCTAGACACCAGCCCACTAGGTACCAGGTTGGGAGTGACCCAACACATCTCTGGATGGAAGGCTGAGAGAACAATATCCTGGCCCCCAGCCCCTCCTGACATTGCTGGTGTCTGCTTGAACCCTAAGCACAATGATATACATAAAACACTGACACTAGATATCTTCAAGGAAATGGTACAGCCATTTCATCAAGCAGGACCCTGGACTAGTGAAAATGTGCTCTGCAAGGTTTTTTGAATGCTTTCCATGAGGTTGCTCTAAGCTTAGACTGATGTTACTACTTCTCTGCGTTCTCAATGCCCCATTTTTGATACTGCTGTGAACACAAATTTTCTTCTTCTATTCACATATACATGCATTAGAACACAGTAAGACAAAAGATTGCCTACTTTGAGAATTAAATTTTTCACCTTTAGGTGGTTAGTAAGGCCAAACTCATTAATCTTTTCCTATTTGCTGTATTCTGCAGTATAATTACATGGCAACAACCAGTGAAATTGCTGGTGAAAGGCCTGTGTTATCACTCCAGGGCTATTCTGCGTGTCTATGTCATTCTGTAAAAAGGTGGCATCAGAATACTGGCTCCCATTACTAAACAATTTTAGTAAGCATCTACTTTAAGATATCTGGTTTTGTGTCCATCTGGGAAATTATTACATTAACATTAAGCATCATGCTGTTTTGCAAAATGTGAACATACTTAATACCACTGAACTGTATACTTAAAAATAGTTAAGATCATAAATTTCATATTATGTATTTTTACCACAATAATATTTTTTTAAAGATTAAGCATCACTGATTTTCCCCCAAGTTAGAAACATGTTTATTGTTTTTGCTACATTTAGAGTAATGAATATCTGCTTTATGAAATCTAACACCAGAAAACAGTACAAAGCTATAAATGAAAGAACTTTTCATAATCTTCCCTGACCAGGATATTCACTCTTAGCTGTTTTGTATATACTTTTGGAGATACCTGTTTTCTACAACCTTAATGAGAGCTTATAGCGTGCAGCATCAGACTGTTTTTGTTTCAAGCGACAAAATCT
Organism: Macaca mulatta; assembly: GCF_049350105.2. Classification (NCBI taxonomy): domain Eukaryota; kingdom Metazoa; phylum Chordata; class Mammalia; order Primates; family Cercopithecidae; genus Macaca; species Macaca mulatta. Next base: position 152,089,777 of record NC_133406.1, on the reverse strand, counting down.
AACTCAAACTAGCTGGAAAATGAAATATCTCACATAACTAACTCCACGTACACATCTAGCTAACTTCAGGCATAGGTTGATCCAGACTCAGATGATATCACCAGGATTTGGTTTCTATCCATCTCTCACCTGGGCCATTCTCAGACTCCACGTGGTAACCTCCAGCAGCTCCAGGCTCACAGCCCTTTGAATTACATTCCAGCAACAAAAGGCAGAGAATCTCTTCCTGCTAATTCTTAAACAAGTCTTATGATTTGTATAGTCCAAACATGTTTCAGACCAATCAACATGACCAGGAAAATGAAATATTCTGATTGGCCAGGTTTGAGTCTCACGGCACCCGTAGAGCCAGCTGTCAAGTCACCTCCTTCCTAAAAAACTGACTTATAGGGGATGCCCCCAGAAAATCAGGGACTATTAACAGAAGGGTCAATGAATGCTGATAAGCAAAAACAACAAATGTCCCCAATGTGTTTTCTTCTTTCATCTTTGGCATCAGGGCCAGCTACATAATTTGTGGGGCCCAGTGCAAAAGGAAAATATGGGCCTTCTTGTTCAAAAGTCAGTAAAAGAAAAAAAAAAAAGGTGCTAAGTCTACTAATTCCATCTTTCTGCAGCCTCTTCTTCAACTTATCATGGTTTTTTTTTTTTTGCGCTATATAACGTAAAGAAAAAATCTAAATTTGACTTATTAGCATGAACTTTACCATTCATCATTCTGTTGTTTTTAAATCCAAATATGAAGTTTTTAATTCATATGTGAAATCAATTACAATTCATATTTTGTAGTTCATGAATGCACATGTATTTCATTCTTAGCAGAACTCAACTGTTTTCATTTCACTTTCTGATGTGTGCATCTTCTACAACACTTCCTACCTTCAGCTTACTGATGAGTAAAGTACGACTTAAAGAAAAAGTAATTACATGTTGCCTTTCTTTCCCTTTACTTCTTTGTCATCATTTTTAGCATAAGTACTTGTCAAATACACAGAAGTACAAGTATGAAAGGATATGATAGGGTTTCTTGAACATTCTTGTTTCTTAGAATGTCGTTGTCTTCTTTCTTATTCAAAGCAAGTTCTGGTTTGAGTGAACAAAGTGGCCTCTTGGGGCTGTCAGGGACCCCATTTGCTGAATAATAGATGGAGCTCCCTTACCTTTTATTCACTTTGACCTCCCACGCATCGTGGGTCCATGGGAATTCTGTGCCCACGGACATCGAAAATGCTATGTGCAAATGGGGTGGCAAAGAATGGCAGACATGCATATTGCATGTGTCTTCTCTGCTCATGCGCATGCTCCATTGTCCCATCAGACTACTCTAACAAAACATGACTTCAAGATAGAATTCTTAAGAATTTCAAGACAGTGACAATTGATCATTAAACCAAGCATGGGGCCCTTCTGAGCACAGGGCTCTTTGCGACTCTGCACAGTTCACACACCCATGAAGCTGACCCTGGGTCTCAATAAACTAAACCAAACTATTCAAAAAACCAAAAGTGACTGAAAAGTTCTGCAAAAAGACTGAGATATGGTTAAGGAAACCCCCTTCTCAGAAAGAAAGGGCATTCTACAGAGAGCAGTGACAGTTATTAAGGTTAAAAAAAAAAAAAAAAAAACAAAAAACAGGAATCATTTCAAGTGTCTGCCCTACAATTTATGACTACTCAATTCAACCTATCACACATGTAAAACTCATTCATTTTTAATGGTTTTATAGTATTCCATTGTCTGATTGCACTACAGTTTAACAGTCCCATATTAACATTTAAGCTCTTTCCCATTTTTAGTAGGACTTTCATGACTATTCTTGAACATTTACTTGATTATTTTCTTAAGATAAATTTATAAGAGTAGAATTGCCGAGTCAAACAAGATGCATGTTTTAAATTTTTATACTCATTGCCAAACTGCCTTTTAAAATGGCATACTAGTTCACTAGTGCTATAGCAGTGTATGAGAAAGCCTATTTCTTCATACTCAGCACTGGATATTACCATTCTTTTTCATCTTTGCCAATCTGAATGATGAAAAATGATATTTCTGCACATTTATTGAACTATGGATGAGGATGAGCATTCTTTTTATGGTTATCGTTCAACTTCATTTTTAACGTTTCTGAACATTCAAACTCTACTGAAGGCCCCTATCCCATTCTCTATGACAGATGAAAGAAAAAAAAAATGAATTGAAGCAATATGTTATTATTTCCTACCAAAATGAGTGCTAATAATAACAGCAAATATTTATTAAGTGCTTACTATATACCAAGCACTTTATATACATTTTTCTTTAAATTCTCACAATCTCACTGAATTGAAAAAATCTTGAGGATGATTATTATCCCCATCTTATAGAGGAAAAAAACAGCTATTTGGAAAGCTTAACTAATGTATGTGGCAGAGTAAGGACTCCGTGGGAACATAGATCTACCTGAAACCAAAGTCTGCTATATGACTATGCTTTTAAATTCAATCTGATGTTTTTAATTTTCATATTAATATGGCAAGCAGTCCTGCATCTGGTTGAATTAGAGCATAAAATAATCCTTAGCCACAGAATGACATTGTCTAATACCTAGCAAACCCTGAGGATATTAACCAAAAGGAAGAATGTTACCCAAACTCTATCTGTCTGGCCAGGAGCTGAAAGCAACTAGGAAAGCTGAGTGTGCATCACTCATCTTGAAGCCTCATAAAAGAAGGGAAATTGTATTTGCAAGTCCAATTTCTGAATGTTTGAGGAAGCCTCGCAGGAACACTGCAGTGAGGAGTTAAAATGAAGGCCCTGAGAGGGAATGTGGATAATATAGTGTGTGGGGCTCTCTACTGCAGGGTATGTAAATACTTTATGCACTAATTCAATTACATTTTCAGATTATGCAGAAAGACTGATTTAAGCAACAGTTCACACCGCTGCCCCATCACCCATGCATGCATGCAGGAGAACAGAGTTAAGAGACCTGGGTCGACCTTAACTCTGTATTTCTTGACTTTTATGGGCATAAGTTGGAACTTTAATGTTTTATTAATGTCGAGTTTTTGGAGTTGGTATTCAAAATGTTTCAAGCAAAGATATGACAGATCTCAAATACCTGGAACCTGTTCACATTGGCAGGTAGTAAAAAAAAGTCCACTATCTTAGACAAATTATCGACCGAAGAACTCAGTGGGATTATTTTGCTTAAATTATTGTATAAAGGATTAAGACCCCACAAAAAGTGAAAATATTTTACTTGCAATTATTTCTATATTGGCATGGATAATGCATATACTTAGGAACTTTCGAAAGTCCCTGTTCCAATGTATAACTAAATACATTCTTAAATTGATCATCTTCAGCGAATGGGCAATAAGGAACTATAAATATGATTTACTCAAAGCACAAAGGAAATGAGCTAATCCTTGCAAATGCCTCAAAAAGTCAAGAAATTATTGTGTCTTCCTTTTTATTCGTACCCTATATTGATTTATGCAAGAAGTCCCTTCCAAAACCTTAAGGCGCTGATTGTATTTATTATTTTCTAGGAGAAAATTCAAAGATGAGCCAAGGTTGCAATTTTCAGTAATAAAAACTTTTCTGTCAGACTGGTTCTCTTCTATTTCAAAAGGTTTATCCTCTGGAAAACAGTGAGATTTATGTAATAATTTTCTGAGGGAAGAGGGTGGAGTTACATTGAGAGTTTATTTCAGCTTTTTTGCATCTGAATAAATAAATGTATTTGGTGACATGTATTTTCCTTGAAAATATTATTTAATGACAGATTCCCTTTTGAAAGGCCAAGGATCGATGTGCTATAAAAATTTTAATCAGATTGTTACCATTAACGAGTGTTAACACATTTTCTCAGTGTTACTTGTGTTTTTGCCAACGTTTATATGGCTTGCTTTACCTCTTTCCCAGTTCATTTGCAATTTTCACAGGTTTTATTAGGGAGATTTTTATTTTTCCAGAAACCGAAGATTTTAGGTTACGTGTTTCCATATTCATAAATGTCTTAACTATGAAGAATAAAGTGAAAAAAGATTTAAACAGGGCAAAAACACTGCTTATAAAACAGTCATTCAGGAATAATCATATCAACTAAAGCAACTGCTTGTGCAAAGACAAAGGGGGCCAAATCCTGTCCTTGGATGTGCACACACAGCTCCTATTAGCCGTTGAAAACAGCTACGTGAGTGTAGCCAAGGACAGTGTTTAGCCCAATTTGGTCTAATTTATCCAGACCACTGCAGTCATGAAAGGTAAAGACAGATTATAAGACATTTTGCATGTCAGTACAGTAGTATGCTTTGTGTTTTTCCAATCCCCAGGGTTTCCTTGATCAGGCCAAATGTCAGTGACTGCATCTGAGAAGTTTGAAAAGTATAGAGAGCAAATTTATATGCTTTGCAATGCTGCCTGCCATAGTTGGCAGCCCTATCTCAGAGGATGCCTTTCTTTCAGTGTTAGGGGCCAAACTGTAGCAAATTAAATTTACCAAAAAGAAACAGACTCAGTCATATGCAAACAAAGTAAATGCTAAAACAGAAATAGAAGAACATTTGTTTTAAACAATTTTTTAAGATACCAATCAAGAGATATTGAACTAATGTGTTTTACTCAAGAATGGGGCCATAAGTCGTAGGACTGGCTTTGTATAAGCCAGTGCTTAGAAGATTGGTGAAAGAGTCATCAATTCCCTGCCAAATTGGTGCCTCTGTGCACTATATGTATCTTGAATATCAAATAACCTATCTTTCTTATACAATATTATAGAAGTTATCTGATAATGGGACCACCATCCCCCTATTTTTTCTTTCACTGACATTTCACAGAGAAAAAGAAAAAAATGATTTGGCAAACTCCTTTGCAAATCCATGTCAAACAGCACACTGCCAAATATGTTCCTTTTATTGAATTTAATGGATACCCAGGGATATTTGCTCTTGTGGTGGACACTTTTTTGACACTTCTTATTCACTGGCAACTTTTGAATGCTTCTTGTCTGCTTCATGTGTCTGGTAACCCAATCCAGGGCTTTTTAGATGAGTAAAATTCCTATTGATGTCAACAAAATACTTGACATGAGTATAAGATGTATCACTAAGGCCATCTCAAAACTTTTGGGGACATGTCAAGAACAGATTAAGGGAGAAAGAGAGATTTATGAGTAATTTGTCAAATTTCACAAAATGTAAGCTGATATTTTATGTAAATGTTATACCATTCTCTAAAGAAAGAAACATTTCAAATTCCATAAATCTGACATGCTGATGGAATGTGTGTATGTGCGTGTGTGTGTGTGTGTGTGTGTGTGTGTGTGTGTGTAGGGAAGGGGGGAATACACACATGTGTGCATCACACAATTATATTATGTGCTCAGACCTGTCAGGTTTAATCTATAGCAGTAGTTCTGCAAATGGCTTAACAAACTAAAAAAAAAAATAAAGAAAGAACAAAAATGTTTAAACTTTTGGCCAAAATAAAGCAACTGAATGTGGTTTTAAATTGCCCACACTATGCTGTGTTCTTCTCTGGAGATGACAATGAATTCAACATGCCCATAAAATTCCAGAGGAGGTGTGGATTAATAATGATGTTGGAAGCATGGTGGGTAAGAGGTTTGGGGAGACTGCAGTAAAAATATCAAGCTATATCCTTCCTTTCCTACATAGTTCTTTTCTCTTTTTTTGCCCTTGAATTTGCAAAAGTTGATTGCAAAAGTCTGCTCCTGGTTTTAAGGCTGAAGTTGGTCATCCAGACCATGGATAACTGCAAGACAAAGGTCTGTGATGCAGAGCTTATGAAACAGGAACCAAAATCAACGCAGATGATACACTGGGAATTTCATACTCCAAAGGCACAGGGAATTAGACACAGTTTCAGGCAGTAAAGGGTTAACAATTCAAAGTTAAACCAAAGAAGGCTGAGAGTTCAAGAAATTGGGTTGTCTGAGGAAGGGTGCTTGCCTCCTCTGAGACATCAGCCATTAGCATCATCCCAAATAATTGTTCATTCACTGTTTCTGCTTTTTGCTGGACTTGTGTAGCCCTGGAACTACAGGCAGAAAAGGAATGAAAGGATTCTTCTGCTTGGTACAAGGACAATTGTGTTAACATTATCAGGTCATTTTGATGGTGCCACTCTAACAAACTGAACAATTCAGCACTCTGAGGCAGTCCCCTAAAGGTCTCATCACGTAGAAGATCTAATTACAGTGGCAAATTACATGACAAGGAATATGGACACCTGGAATTTTCTTTCTCCACTCTGTGGCTTGCAAACTTTTTGCCAGTTTCTCAATCTGTGCATTGAAGTTAACAATAATTAATGTACTAAAGCATCTTGAGCTTCAGGGGGAAAGTTTGAGAATTATGTAGATAGAAGTGCTATTGTTTATAAAAACAACAATAATAGCAATACTAGCTTCCACAGATTAAACACAAACCATATGCTCAATAGCGTACTAGATAGTTCACACATCATCTCATATTCATAAAAATTCTAGGAAGTGGGTTTATTATCCAAGTCATACAGATTTTTTAAAATTACAGGTTCAGAGAGAGTAAAAAATTTTCCCCACTTCATACAAGTAATTCAAGGTATAAGCAGAGTTGTTACATTTGCATAAAAACTGGACTCCAGGTTTGTGCTTATCAACTCCTGGGTTAATATGGAACCAGGGTCAAATCCTTACCAAGAAAAAGATTGATTTTTATTTGTATGTCCACCCTTTCCAAAAGTCATCAGAAAGATTCCTGGTTCCACAAATACAAATTTGTCTGTTACCTTTTCTCAGTACCCTTGTGATTACAAGTGCTTTCTTCTCCTTATAACATTAGGTGTCATGGATATCTTCGTTTCTGTTTTTGTTTCTCTAAAAAATAAGAAGAAATGGATAAATACTCACAATATGTTTGTATCCACAAATGAAGCTGAATTGAAATTGGTAATAAATGGTCTCTCAAATATTGTTTTCATTTGCTAGTGCTATACCTAATGACTGACAATTTCCTCATCTTTATTCTCAAACAAGCTCAATGGCACTGGTGTTCTGAGCATTGTATGAAAGAAAGACAAGTCTGAATTTTTTTTTATTTGACTGGTAAACTGATTTTACAAGATTGGCAATTTGTATTCACATCCTGATATTCTTTGGGAACTCATCAGGGCCTCAGTACACCAAACAAGGTGATAATACAAAAGCAAAGAACATTAACTATTTCTTGTGTCACCAAATGTTCCCAATAATCTACACATCAAACTAGGACTTTGACAGTTGAATTTTTAAAGTCATCCTTGAAACATTTTCTTTAGGCATTTTTGTCCTTATGCTAAACTTTTTGAAAAAAGAAAACTCACTAATGTTTAATCAGAATATTTTTCCAACTCTGTCTGTCTCTACGACCTACATCCCTGCTAGGTCATATTGGTCAAGGCCATCTCTCCTGTGGAGTCTCTCCTTCAGCCCTCCAAGGCTGCTGTGTTAGGCCATTCTTGCATGGCTATAAAGAAATACCTGAAGCTGAGCAATTTGTAAAGACGTTTAATTGGCTCATGGTTCTTTAGGGTGTACAGGTGTGGTATGAGCATCTGCTCAGCTTCTGGCCTCAGGAAGCTTACAATCATGGCAGAAGGTGAAAGGGGAGCAGACATATCATATGGCAAGAGAAAGAGCAAGAGAGAGAGAGAGGAGGGGGTCAGGCTCTTTTAAACAAATGGCTTTTGCATGAACTCACTCATTACCAAAGGGATGGCCTTCAGCCATTCATTAAGGATCCACCCCATGATTCAAACCTCTGCCCCATGATCTGCTCCACCTCCAACCTTAGGGATCACATTCCAACATGAGATATGGAGGGGCAAACATCCAAACTATATCAGCTGCCTCTCAGGAAAAGAGAAAAATTGGTATCTGAAGCTCTCTGAGCATATGAGAAGAGCATTTGGTTCATATGAGAAGAGATCACCACCCCCATCTCTCCTCTTTTTGCCATTTTACTCCTTTGTCTGCCAAAGTACACAGCAACAAGAAGTTCCAAGAAGACAGGAACCTGGCATGCCTTATCCAACATCATATTCCTAGTGCACAGAATAGTGTCTGAGAACCTGACAGATGCTCATTAAATATGTATTAAATAAATAAAAAGTCATATCTGAATATGGGGGCTATCAAGGAATTTTAATTATCCAAAATGAAAAGTTTTGATTCTCCATTCCTCAGGATCAGAAATTACAAGGGCTTGGTATGATTACAACAGGTTCACACTGCCTCCTCTCTCCTTCCTCAGAGCTAAAAATCTGTCTCTATAATTGTTTCTGGTCACAAAATTATATTCGTATATTTTGCATCATTGGGACATTATTATCTGGGCATCTTGGCTAGTGAAAACTGATCCTTTACCCATTCAACATAGTAGGTTCGGGTAGAAGGGTGGAAAGGTTAAAAAACAAATCTAAAAACTCAGTATGTAACAAATGATAGATATGATAAGATTATAGGACACTTTCTGGAAAAAGTCATGGCCAACACTACTGATTAATTTACAATATGACATTATAGGGGTGTCTAATTTATTATATAACTTTTCCCAATTTAAAATAGGAATGTATTAAATAGAGTTTCTAAAATGTTCCATTCTAGTCTCCAGACTGTGAATATGACAAAATATCATGCCCATAAATATATTACATCACATGGCAAAAGGAGCTTTGCAGATGTAATTTAGGTTGCTAATCAGTTGACTCTAAAATTTGGAGATCACCCTGGATTATACCAGTGGTCCCAATGTAATCATATGAGTCCTAAAAATCTGAGAGCAAGGTCAAAGGGTGAAATCTGAGAGAATCAAAACAAGACTTGCCATGGCTGGTTTGAAGAGGGAGGAGGCCAGGTGAAGAGAAATTTGAGTGGTCTTTAGCAGCTAACAGCAGCCCCCAATTGACAGCCAGCAAGGACAGAGGGACTTCCATCCTACAACTGCAAGGAACTAAATTTTGCCAACAGCCAAACAACCTTAGAATGGAACCTTCCCAGAGCTTCCATATAAGAGCCTAGCTCAGCCAATATCTTGATTTCAGGTTTGTGATACACTGAACATAGAACGCAGTCAAGCTATCCTGGACTTTTAACCTGTAGAAACTGTGAAATAATAAATTGTGTTGCATTAAGCCTCTAAGTTTGTGGTAATTTTTACAGTAGCAATAGAAAGCTAATAAAGGGATGACAGAGTATCTGGCTTCATATTATTAAAAATAAATATTTATAAAGAGCTTAAACATAAGAATAAATTTTTACTTGCACTTTTTTTTTTTTTAAGGTTCAAACTGGGAAACATTCTTTATGGTTCTATAATGAATGGAAGGGTGAGAGGGGTGGAAGATAATTTGACAGAGGTATACACTACAAATTAATATCAAACATTACCCAGGGAAGTTGAGTCACTCAGTCAACCAGCCTTGATTGTTTATCTGTTATCCACAAAGCATCAAGCTGAGCAATAGAGATAGAGATTAATCAAATAGAGTCCTAGTTATAGACCCTATACTATAACAGAAAAATAACATAAAATGCGAGAAATGCTATCATTTTTATGGATAAGTGTGACACAATGGGATAGAAAGGAACTGAAGATAATTGAAAGGGATAGCTCAATCCATTACCAAGTCTTTTCCATTATTGTTCTTTGATATCACTAAAACCCACCATTTATTTTTACCTCCATATATCCATATTACCACTCTACGGGATCAGACCAAGGCCATCTTGCCTAGATTTCTGCCACAACGTTTTAACCCAACTTCCTGCCACCATTCTTACCATCACCAAATTCATTAGCGCAGCAACCAGAGTGATATTTCCAGAATGTGATTGTGATGATGTTACTCCTCTGTATAATATTAACATTTTTCAGTAGTTTCTCATTGCCTTTATACAATTTCCAAACTCTTTAAAAATGGCTCATGTGGCCTCCCATGACCTGGTCCCTGCCTCCTGTCCAGGCCCATTTCTTACAATACACACCCTAACCGCCGTGCTCCAATCACACTGAACTCCTTGGAGTTATCTGAACATTCCTGTCCTCTCTCCTTTGAATTTTGGCAGAATTTCTCCTTCTTCCTGGAACTCTCACCCTTGGTCCCACATGACCTAGATATTTCCTAATCATCTCTCAAGCTTCTGTCTAAAAATAAGTCCTCTTTGACCCCCACAAGCATAGGAGTGAGTGTTTTCCGTGTGTAGACTTTACATCATGAATTGTATTTGCCTATTTACTTGTCTTTCTTCTACCCTACATTGTAATATCTGTGGGGGCAGAGACCATGTTCCATTCCCCTTTGTATCTCAAGACTTGGAGTAGTAGATAATCAGTAAAATTATGCATACTGATAGATGTGCTGGAAGCCAACAGTTGGAAAATATCAAAAAGTCAGAAGTAGTTGATAGTGTTAAAAGATGAGACAATATTGAAAATTGGAAAAGGGCCACTTGGCCTAGTGTTGGCCAGTGGGCTGTTGGATCTAGCATTAGGAAGTCATCTTGCTTGTGGGGGTCAAAGAGGACTTACTAGTCATCTTAGCAAGACCAGCTTCAATTGGATAAGAAGTGAGTGGGAGCTGAGGAAACGAGGACAGTGCTTTTGTAGAGAACAGAAAGAGTACTCCAAAGCACAACTTTAAAAGGCTTCATAGTTCAGAAAAATGTCTAAAATCCCATTTCCTGGCAGAAAGGGCCAAACTTTGGCCCAAAAACTAAGGTTGAGACATAGTTTAAATGAGGAGTATATGAAAGTTACAATCGAGGAAACCATAAAACCAAAAATTGAGTATCCAGAAACAGCTCTCTGAAGACAGGGTGTAAAACCAAGCAATAGAGAACAAAGATTATGAGCTAGGAGAGAAAAGAAAAGGACAGGACATGAGCTCCTAGGTGATTACCGGGAATAGGTGTGGCCTTCTTTAACTAACTCCCAATGCATGGTGAGTGGGGAGGAGGATGGTAAGCAAAAGAAGGCTGGCTGCACACAAAAGGCCAAGGTAGATAAGATGAGAGTTGGGAGGAGGTTGAAGCAATAGGAGATGGGGAAGACTAGATTTGATCATGTCTGCAGGCTGAAGAGAGGGATTCAGAGACAAAAGAAAGAAAAAAAATGTACATCTAGGGAGGAGGTCACAGGAGATGAAATCCAATGAACCCAAAAAGTTAATAGTGGGATGAAAGAAAAACCCTCTTACTTTAAGACTGAAGAAGAAATATTAAAAGATGTGTGCTTCTTGGCCAGGCGTGGTGGCTCACACCTATCATCCCAGCACTTCGGGAGGCCGAGGCTGGCAGATCACTTGAGGTCAGGTGTTCAAGACAAGCCTGGCCAACATGGTGAAACCCCATCTCTACTAAAAATACAAAAATTAGCTGGGCGTGGTGGCGCATGCCTATAATCCCAGCTACTCCGGAGGCTGAGGCAGGAGAATCGCTGGAACCAGGGAGGTGGAGCTGAGATCGCGCCATTGTACTCCAGCCTGGGCAACAAGAGCAAAACTCCATCTCAAAGAAAAAAAAAAAAGATGTGTGCTTCTGTAGGCGAGTCTGTGGGTGGAAGAGAAGGGAGTCCAAGGAGACAGCTTGGAGCTGCTATAGTCTTTGTAAATTATGAAGTAAGGGTAAAGGCTGAGAGTGAGGGGCATGAGAAGAATGGCATGAGTTTAAAGGTTTCAAACAGCTGCCTCAAGAGGAACTCGAGAGGAAGTCCTTTGGGGACAAGTGAGAGGATTGCCAAGCTGCATTGAGAGCCCAGCCAAAGTTACATAATTAAAGAATAATGATTATATTTCCTGAATCTTAATTTCCATACACATCTAGAAAACGTTGCCCTGCTTGCATATATCGCTGCTTTCACAAAAGAAGCTAACTTTGAGAGAAAGAAAATCCAATCTAATTTTTAAAATAATTTCTTTTGTAAAATGGTTTTGCAAGTGTCCGTGGTTAATTTCCAAATACTGGAAAGTCAACAATTTTTGTAAATCACAACCACGTGTGTTTTATGCTTTTATGTGTTTCTACCTTTTCACATTTGGTTTAAAAAAAAAAAATTACAGGTGGGGGTAAAAACATCAGCCAACAGGGTTTTGTGGATCACACAGCCCCATGCAATTAAGGCGCCATTGTTAATTTTCAAATTGTCATAATCCATTTGAGAATTTAAGACAATTCAAAAAACAATTATGAGTGAATGAAAAGTGAATTGGGCAATCAACTGAGATGAAATTCAGCCCAGAGAAACAAAACGTTGAGGAAAAAAAATCCTAGATTATGGGAAGAATGAAAGGCATATGGAAGTGACTGATTGTGTGGGGATGGTCTTTAAAGGCCAAGGTTACTTGACAAGAAGGTGGTAGGGGTTTGTTTTACACTGAATGGGATTTAGCTGTTTCGTTAAGTGCAGCAGATTTGGCTTTTTCATTTTTAAGTTGCATAATAAAAATGTTTAAGCCTACCCAGATGCACATAGATATAGCTGTATGTTGTTTACCTAAGACTATCATATAGCAGCAAATAAACAAAACCAGTCCCCACAGACATTACGGAGCAGCTTGCCACAAAACAGAATTTCAATTGCTTGTTCCGATTCTATGAGGGAAGATTAATTTGTGATGCATCTAAATGAATTATTTTACCCTAAATCTACAAGTTGAAATTACCATGCCCTATAATTTTTAATTTTTGAACTTGAAATAATGTAGGTAAGAGGATCATCTTCATCTTCAAACAACCTAAAAACACTCTGGCATACTCTGTGGAAGGGCACACTAATGTGTTCCAAATTAATGTTTTAAAATTCCTGTTCCCTGAAATTTTACATTCCACACAAGCAAATAGGCCCATGGAGAGGAGTCAAATATTATTACATGATGGCTCCTGTCCTTTTAAATTCTTCTTGCTAAACCTCCATTTTCCTCTAAGCCATTTCCTCCTCGTCCAATCATCATTCTACGCCTTTTTTAAGGCATCAGCCAAGATTCGACAGATGCTTTCCTTCATAAGTCACAAACCATCATGATTTTTCTCATGGTTTAAATTCCCTCCGAACTCATTCATTCATTCACCTACTCATTCATGCATCGTTGTGCACCTACCATATGGGACCTCCATAGCATCAAGTTCAGTGTTCTCCATGCAAAGTGCATTTATTCTATGACTCCTTAGGGTCCTGGACCTATGCTAGGCACCATAAAACTTATAGGAAGAAGTAAGTATATGCAATGATTTGTTTCTTTCAAAAAGACTTAAAGCAACCAGCTGTCAAAAACAAACTATAGTACAGTAACATGACATACAAAATAAAAGAAAAAAAGTCAAGCAATAAAAGAGAAGAAGAAATTTATATCAAAACTCCCTGCTGAATTTCTGGCAGTTACAAAGGGGAAATCAAATGGATCACGAAGCCCTCATTCTCTAGTAAAAAAAAAAAAAAAAAAAAAATACTATTTCTTTTAAAAAGATGGTAAGTTGAGCAGGAATAACAAAAACATGGCAATGCTGGTACTGCTAATGCCACAGCCTCAGAATCATTCTTTACAGAGCATACCAGTGAGCAACTACTAATTCATCAGAGATGCCACTCAAAAAACAAATTCTTCTCATTATCCCTTGTATAAATGAAGTTTTTCCCTCAAGAATTTTGTCATTTGAAAATGATAATAAAGCATGCATACCTGTAAAAATTGGAGAACATTTTAGAGCTAAACTGTGTGATGCTAGTTAATTATTTCTGATACTTCTTTGTACCCCTGCTAGCAATGAATGTATTCCTTGCCCATGGTGGCCACATAAAAATCATTGCCAGGTTAACTTATAACGCAACATTATTTCAGAGACAGAGGACTCTGGTAGTGAGAAATCTTCCTTGCAGAGGAAGAATGGAAACCGAGCCTAAAAAGATGAGCGTTTGTTGAATGAGCGAACTAAGATCTTGAATCAGTTAACTTTTTAGAAGAGATTGTTTTTAAAATCATAATAACTAAACTTTGAATCTGTACTCTTGCATAGCGACTTCTCCATCTAAGGTGCATTTTCCCAATAATTATTTGTTCATTTTATACTGAACCCTGCTTTCTTCTGCTTTCAGACTGTAATACGTTAAAAATCCACAGCTACCAACTCAATGTGTTGGCCTTTATAGCCACACAAGAAAGTAGGGGACAGCTTGTTGATGCCCTCCGCATTGTCTTCTTGAGATCCACAAGAGTTTTGTGTCATCTAAGGTTAAGAGTTCAAGGAGTAAAAGACCATTTTAATTGCATCAATAATCCACTCAACAGCACCTACTGGATTTGTCTACTAAATTAGCCTTGGTTTTCATCCCAAAAAAGAAAAAAAAATTTCGTTCTCATTTCCTTCCTGTTGCTGGTAGAGGTTACAATATGCAAAAGCATATATGCTGTAGACCCCCCCAAATCAGTAAGTACTCAAAATTGTGTGCAAAATATGAATAAAATATTGATTTCATTAAAAATGTTAAGGACTACTTAATTCAAAAACATTTTATATGTTTGCATATTTATTTCTAAATTTGCATATTTGTTTGCATATAACTTGTAAAGATGAATGTTAATTATACTTTAAAATCATTTATAAATTGTAACTAAGAATGTTGTATGAATTTTTTAAACTGCCAAATTCTCAAGTACCACTAATTATAAAGTGTCATGTAAAGTACACTGGAGCAGACTTCATATTGAAAAAATATTGAGATCTTGACAAATAGAAAAGCAAAATTATTAACTGCGCTTGCTGATTAAATGATACCTCAGGCAAGTGAAACTTAAGTGACACTTTATGCTTTTCCAAAGCATCCATTTACCGCCACTGAATTATGACAAGAAACTCATGCTCCTAACCAGACAAATATTTTACCTGATGCCTCCACATTATCCCATGTTTAAATGTGAGCTTCTGAGAATTATTCCATATTTTTGTTGTAAATATTCTGAAAATGACAAAGAATAAGTAAACAGGAATCATAATAAGCAGTAAAGCTACTTCAGCAGCACCCTGTGTCAAATGAGGTGAGCTGAGGCGATTTGACTGTGCACTAATTGGATTTGTAAAATGATTCAGAGTAATTTAAAAAGCATTTACACAAGGTCAGATCTGAACTGGTTTCTAAAAAGAACCATAGAGAAGAATGAAATGTCCAAGTAATTACACTGGACATGTAGATCTAACACTGTATCTATTAAATTGGGCATGAAATTGGACTTTTTTTAAAGTACAGTAGGTCTTACACTATAAATCTCTAGACATTTTTCTATATTTTTGATAAAATGTTTAATTATACTAAGTACAGATATGTCATAGAAAGGAACTATTGCTCATGTACTATTTTTCCTAAATTAGCAACTACTGTAAGCTAATTTCTTTCTTAAATTTTGTACAGTTGTGGCATATTGAAAATTAGCTGACTTGGTTTCAGCTTATTCCAGTATCTACAGTCTTGCCAATAGAAAGAGACACTGTTATCACTTTCTCCTCCACCACCACCATGCCCCTTGTCTCTCTTAGTTTAGGGTTGATTTGTAAATGTCTTACTATATAAAATAATTAATGCTAAATTATTCCATGTTGTTATGTTATCAGTGTCCTATCTGAATCCATACTAATATAATTAGAGATAAAGTCGACACTGAAATAACAAGTAGCTCTTAAAGTTCCATGCATGTTAAGTGGCACTTACTGTGCTGGCAGAACAGAATTTAGATCTCGAAAATAATTTGATATTAAAAGACAAAAGTAAACAAATTAGACTGTAAGTTTGTTTTTTCCCCCTGGGTATTAATCAGCCCCGGTAAACCTTGTATTGTACTCTTCAAATCTGCATTAATCAGAATTTAGGTTTTGAAAGTCAAAAGGAAAAAAATTGTCTCCCTCTGGTGGGGAATATAACAAGTTTTTCTTTCCTTTTTTTCTTGCAGTCAATTTCAGCTAAGTTTCATGATGCTTTAGAAGAGTACACTTGGATAATCAGTTTATCATCTTTTGAACAGATTTTGCTCTCTTTTGACATGCTCAACACTCAGAAAATCCAGATTCAAAAGTCATTTTTACTGCTTTTACTTTTTTTCCTGAATAAAAGGATAAAAGAAGGAAAATAGAAAGCCAATGTCAAGAAGTAGGAAAGTTCTGTTTTACATGAAATACTCAGCTCTAAATGGACTGGGGATAAAAATTTTATTTTAGAATCTGTCAGTTTTGAACTTACACCCCTGAATAAGCTGTTTCAGAAAAGGAAAGTCCTGGAAGACCACCCCACACTCCCTTCACCCAGATCGTCTGTCAAGAGTTCCCTGGCTTCTCTCCTTTCTCTGTAAGGCTAAAACACTGTCCCGTGACCTCCACTGTATCACCTATTGCTTACGTTGCAATTCTTGTTTCTTGTCAATATCTTCAGTAAGACTATGAGCCTCTCAAAGAGAGAGATCCTGCCTCATACATCTCCAAGTCACTAGTATTTAGCTTGGTCTTCAGCACAAAGAAGAACTTACCTCTGTGCCGGGCAGTGTGCAAAGCTTTCAGCATACAACCATGGAGAAGATACATCTGTTTCCTGCCTTCATGAAACTATAATCTAATGGGAAAAAATGGGTTGATCTGGAGTACATTTTACCATAGAAAGAATATATTAAATAGCAACTACTAACCCATAAAAGCCTATACAGTTTATATTTGACTTTGAAATGAGTTAAAATTTCCCTTTAGGCAGATTCATCCCTTAAAAGTTCTACAGAGTCATTCTCATTGTGATGTGTAGAAAGAATTTTGAACTAGAAGTTTTTATGTCTGGAACCATTCAGTGAACAAACATGTACTGAGTATCTACCATGTGTCAGGCACTGTGCTAAGCCATGGAAACACATTCTGGTCAGGAAAGCCGGGTAATAAATAAGTAAACACATTTATTAAAGCTGAGCATAGCTTGTAATTTGTGCTGAAGGAAAAAAAATAAGGTGACAGAGGATGGAGTATATCAATTGGTGTTCGAGCAGGAAACAGATTTTATACTCAATGAGGTAATTGATGAGAGTTTAATAAAGGGACTTTGTAAAATTTGTGGACAGTATTAAGGTAAACCAGTAAGGGAAAGCAAAACACCTTAGAACTAGTAAAAGTGGAAAGTCACTACTACCCGTAGGCCTCAGTAGAGAGGGAAAGGAGCAGTTACTAGAACACAAAGAAAAAACTATAGCTAAAGGAAAGGATCTTCCAACAAGAACTCTGGTTTTCAGCATCAAACACAGCCACCAGTGACTTGCAGTCCAGGCCTGGAGGGTCATAAATCCATTGATCTCTCTCTCCTCTGAGAGTACCCTGCCAAGTCTCCCGCTGGTCAAACTCAACCAGAAGCCAGAAGGCAATGGAGCTTTCTGTTGCTTTCCTTAAAGGTCAGCTTCCTGTCACAGGTAGAAAAAGGCTCTAAAGAGTGGCAAATGGAGAACAGTGGCACAGAGAGTTATTAAGTCATCCAGTGCTGGAAGACGTGATATCAGAGTCAAAATCCACATAAAATTTTGTTAATGGGGACCAGAGCAAGTAGAGATTTTGAAACAGGAAAAGTCTTGGTGGTTCAACTCTACAACTAACTAGAAACGTAATGTTGTACGAGTCACTTCACATTTTGGGCTGTATCAGTAAAATGAACAGATTGTACTATGACGAACTCTAAGCTCCCTTTCATCTTGAACGATGTGGAATTCCCTTTGAATTTCATGACTCTACTTCCTCTTAATATCCCCTCCCATGATTGCTTCAATAATATGAGGATACATTGAATGTTTACAAATTAGGGCCTCACTAGATTTTCTGAGAGTTGACAGTCCCACAAGTAAAGAAGAAGGGAAATGAAAAAAACCTGCCTAGACTTATCCTACTCACAGAGTTTGCAGCAAATCTTTGCCTATGTGTGAAAGCATATGAAGAGACCTGGCTCATGACATACCCAAAGCTGACACATCTTCATAGAAAATGGTTTAATTGAAATTATCCCGAGAACATGATTTACTCCTTTTGAAAATTTCACCAGAGTTCTTCCATTGTCAATTAAAACCTTTTACAAACCACATTTTAAAGCTGGTGAAAGAAAGGTCAAATGACATGCATTATCTTTCTCTTGCAACTAATATACATACATCAGGGTTTATTGTGACAGTCACAAGTGAAGTACACTAAATTAAATTATTATTCCCATCTTAACTGACTCACTGGGTAGAAATAAGTTCACATGCCAATATAGGGGCTGATCTTGGTCCACATGACTGTACTATTGGGATATAAATTATCACAATATTTGTGTACTAACTGGATGAAAAGTGTAAACTTTTTCTTTTTCTTTCTTTTTTTTTTTTAAACTTTTTTCTTGCTTTCATGGGGACTGGCCTATACATGGAATTCTATGTAATGGGTCAGAATGCAATAGTAGAAGGGGTAGACATTTCTCAACCCAAAAACTGTTAATTCATTCTCTTATTCATTCATTCCAAATTGACTTACTAAATGCCAGTCACCAATGTTTGTGTAATAGATGGTAAAGAAGAGCTAGTACTCATGGAGCTGATCAGTAGGAGCTGCCACCACCAGATGTCCCTAACTCCACCCCTCACCAATAATCCTCTCTGAGTATGGAAACACCTTTTTAACCTTAAAAGGTTTCATATTCACCACATTTGTACAAAAATAGGTACGTTTTAGTGTCTGTTAACTGAAAAAATACTTAATGACACATATGACAGTAAATTCAGTAATCCTTTCAATAAACATATTTATCCATCATAAGAATCTCTACGTATATTTGAAAGGAAGTAGTGCATTCATTCAGGAAACACTGTTTTGCCCATTGACAACATATCATGTGCTTATGGAACTGCAGACCTTTTGCCATGGAGCCTAACCCCTCCCCAGAAGTCTACAGACGTCAGGTACAGATACTGTGCTGAAGTCTGTGATGACCTAAAACCAGGCTGTGACCTCCACAGGCCCAATGCACTTGCCGTATTATGCCATAAGAATGATGCCATGTTCATACAATGTTAACTCTGTCAGTTTCTAGCAATGCTATTTTCTTGCCCCCAAAATCTCATAGTTTATATGAAAATAGTTTTCAGATGTTTTAGTCATATCCTGTTTCACACCGCACCACCTTTTGCCCCAGACACAACTGCATGTTGGCAGAAGGAAAGCTGAACTCTTCAAAGAAACTCCACCTTCTTACCATAAGGATGATGGTTTTTAGACAAAAGTTGTGTTTCGGATTCTCTTGTTACCTAATATCATCCCTGCCCTCAAAAGACACTTCTCGATCACTCAGCTAGATTGACTTCTATCAGGTCCACCTCACTAAACGTCCAAATGTGCCAGTAAATGTCCAAATCCCAAAAGAAAACATAACTTGACCTGATGCTTAGCATGACTACACCATGCTAAACGATAGGTAACAAGTATCAAATAGTTGTATAGCCAGTGTGCTGAGAGACAAGAGAGAAATTGTCGCTAATTCTGCTGGGGGAAGAGTTCCCAGAAAGTGCATTTGACTTGGGCCTTAAAGAGTAAGTATACTTTTTTCTTTTTCTTTTTCTTTTTCTTTTATTATTATACTTTAAGGTCCAGGGTACATGTATACTTTTAACACATTGTGGAGATAGAAGAGTCATCCAGGGGAAACACTTCTAGGGAAAAATGAGAATAGAGGAACACAACAAGCTGTCTAGGGACTCGGTTTTTTATTTTAGGCAATAATTACTGGCTTAGGCAGTTTAAGAAGTCAGTGTTGACCATTGCTTGGTAGACGGAGAAGAGCACACCAGTGAAGGAAAACAACATCCCCAAAGAGCAGATGAAAAAAAAAAGATAAATGCCACAGTGAAGACAGAACCCAGAAATAATCTTTTCCTCCTTCAAACCCTTTGGTACTTTTCATTCCACTCACATGGCACTTATCACAGATTACTTTGCCATCCAGTCCTTTATGTTCTTTTATTTTTTCCTCTAGTGGATTGTAATTGAATTCACACAAGGGGCAGCAATGTGATAGAGTGTAAATAGCAGAGGATTTGTAACCAGACAGTCATGTTCAAATCCTAGCTTCAACACTCCATGTGTATCACCTCAGACAGGTCTCTCAACCTCTCTTGGTTTTCATTCTTTATAAAATATGGATGATAATGCATATTTATGACAAAATGACAAAACAACTCTTGGGGTTGTTTTTAAGAGTAAGTGAATAAAATAAGGCATACGAAGTCTAGCATACAGGAGACACGCAACAAATATATTTCTTCCCCAATCTTATCTCCATGTGAGAAAATGATTATCTTCACATCTTTCTCATAGTTGGTGCTCATTATGGGCTAACAGCAAAGTAGTTGTGTTATAGTATTGCATTCCACATCACCCAGATTATACTGCCTTAAATAATTTGGATTGGTTTGTAGTCTACATGAAGTTTACTCCAAAAATCATTTATGAATCACCTTCAATAACTGGCACTGCTAGTGCCTAGGGCCATAAAATATGTTCAACAGGGGTCTTGCACTCTGAGTGAGTTATTTCTTTGGTGACTTATCCCTATAGAAAGACTTAAGGAAATTAACCAATCATATGGTGAATGGGGTCACTAAACCGGAGTAATACAATAATATATTCTTAGAGTCAGGTAACTCCTTCATGAGAATGCTTGATAATGCTATGAGGGCTTTAGACAAAAACTAATACTACAGCTAAAATCAAGACTCTTACCAGAAGAAAATATCTGGGGAGAAAATGTTGCATTCTACACTCACAAAACTGTGTTTGATCTTATTAGTGGATTGGTCCTTTGAGTATGATTGATGGATAGATTTAAAACTGGTTCAGTGGTGTAATAAAATTCCTGTTTACACACTTTTGTGTAACCTCAGGAGCTGGGAAATCACCACCCCAGGTTGTGATCCAAGATGAGATTATTTAAGGTAGCACCATGCATGATAGAAGCCTAAAGGAAAGAGGCTCAGTGAGGAACAGGTCAGACAGTGGCCACAAGTCATCTCCCAAGGACAGAATGTCCCACTATCATAGATAGAGCAGTACTAAATGTGGCAGTACTTGTGGACAAACACAATAATCCAAAGATGCAGAAGAACAGGAAGAGATAAGAAAACTCAAGCATACCTTAGATAATCAAGACTAAGAGGCTGCTTAATTAGAATTTAATTGGAGTGGCTCAAAAATAAACTGTAAATAGGTCCAGTTTAGGGAGAAACCTTATCCCTAATCACATTGCCATTGTGACTATGCTCTGTTCTCTCTCCTTTACTCCACTCTCTAGCATCTTGACCCAATCCCTTATCCCTTTCTATATTTGTAAGGAGAGAATATTTATCAAGCCCCTCATATTTGCTGGACACTGTGCAAGGCATTCACACATGGTATCTATTTCATATTACAATTACCCTAAGAATTCAGTGGTAGTATTAACCCCATTTCGCGGATGAGGAACTCAAGACTTAGAAAAGTAAGGACCTGCCCATATTTATACATAGCTAAGTAGAAGAGCTGAAATATGAACTCAGGTCTGTCTGATGACAAAGTCTGTGCTTCTTAGACTGGTCAAGTTTCATATGTTACTCCTCTAACCAGTACTTATATTTTATACATTGATAAGTACTTGTTAAATTTTAATTTATTATATACTATCAAAAAAAATTTTTAAATCATTTTAGACTCAAAGAAATACATTTCTAATGGTAAGATTTCAGCTGAGGTCCAGCGATAACTGGAAGCCAGGGAGATAAAATAAGCAGTAGAAAATCATCCTAGTTGAACTCAAATTATATCCCATGGGTGGCTAAAGCAGCCAAGTCATAGGGCTAGATGTGAGTCAGAAAGAAAATGTTTTTGAACTTGCAACAGAGCTTCAAAGTGGTATGGTTGAAGGAGAGTGATAAGGTCGAACAAAAACTGCCTCCAACTTAACCTCAAGAAATGGGAAAAAAAATGGGAATACACTTCAGAATGGGGATAAGAGCTGGATATACTAGTACTAAGCTTCCCTCCTTCCTAAAATACATTCTATGACTTTACTATTCATGAGTATAAATGTTGTCTAGGCTATTCCCAGTTTAAAAAAAAAAAAAAAAAAAAAGCAAATGGCCATATCCTTTTCAGCATTTTAATGTTGAGCTATTATAATCTCACATTCCAGTGGCCTTCTAACTGCATGGTTATAGTCTCCTTACACTTACTCTGAAATTGTTTTTCCATTGTTATCTTACATTATAGTCGCATCGTAATGTCATGTTTAAAGGTTCCCCATACACTTGTAATGAAATCGTTTTGCAGTTCAGAATGGCATCATATTGGCACTTTAAGCAGGGTATCCATCACCCTGTATTGATAGTTTTCACAACAAAACACCCTATTTTAGTGACTGTGAAAGCAAATAGCTGTTGCCAGTGATCTGTTCTTCCATTTCAAACTTAAATGGTCTCATCTGTTTTATTTTACCTTGCAATTTTCACACCCACTGTGGTATAGGCCAAATTTATACTAGTTGCTTTCAAATGAGGACTGTCATTCATTGGCTCATAAATGTTTATATGACAAGCCACTTATCTGTTTTGGTTTGGCCTTTTTGCAACAGATAACTCCTTACAGTCTGATAATCAATACACTTTGGCCACTTTATTAGTAAAGTTAATGTAGATAAGTCTTCTGCTAATCAAAATTTAGAGGCAAATTATTTGCTAAAGTTTTCAAATCAAACAAACTGAATATCTAAAAGCAATGTGTGCAACTACGAAAATTTTATAACACACTAACACCAAAGAAAGAATTCTACTTCCAAATGGTCACACATGAAAAATTTGAGTGGTAATTTGAGGCAAAATTTAATGAAAGACAAGAAATTTAAGAAGAATAAGTGTCATATTATAATTATTATATTAAAACAGACACTTTTTATTTAATTTTTTTAAAACATCATCATCACCTCTTGTTGGTTAAACTTTGAGAGATTAACAATTTGGTTCGAGTCTCCACTTCAGAAATTAAATGTTACCTTACTCACACTTGGAAGTAGGCCAGGATGGGTGCAAGTCTCCTGACAACAGGCTTTGTTTTCGAGATCTTTCTATTCTCTGATACTAAAGGGGCTATTATTGCCTCCAACACAATTCCTCTACAGCTGTTTTGACAGTTCTTCACAGGTCCAGCTAGAAGTTGGAGGAGCAAAAGAGAAAACAAAAGTGATAAATTCTTGTAAGAAAAGATTTCTGCTAGCATTTTCAAACTCAAATTTGATATTCAGTTGGAGCTGGGGGCAAAGTTTCAGATAAGCCTTTATTGTATATAAAACTACTTCTCTGTCTTTGGGAGTTAACACTGATAATGAGGATGATGCAGCTAGCAAATCAGTTACATCCAAGTGTTAAAGACCATATATCACTTGTTTTGGGTGTTTTTGCTTGAGCTAATGCTCAAATATGTTTTCTGTCAGGAAACAAGTGGCAGTAGCTGCAGCAATGATATTGGTTCTTGGATAACCCAAGGTGCCCCAAGAAATGATAATAATTTCTTTAAAATCTCCTCCCCAAATTTGAATGCACTTTATTTAAAAGCTAAATATATGCTCTCCACAAGAGACTATGGCATGAGGTGAAAAGCCTAATTAAATACAAAATAGGATTAAGAATCACTCCACAGTGCCCAGTCCAAATGCTACCATCTCAGTGTGAAGGTCCCCTGACTTTCATTTCAAAATTGCATTTAAAATAAACCAAAGACAAAAATTCTTATTTGAATGACCACACATGAAAAACTTGAGTGCAGTTTTAAAATATAAGCCTAATTATAGGCAGCTGAGTACTGCCTGAGGAAAAAAAAAATCATATAACCTTGTAGAAGGGCCTAACTATACATTCATAGTGTCTGAATTTCTCTTCCCTCTGGCTCTAAGAGCATTTTAACTGCTTATAATCAGCATCCTCCTCTACTCCTGAAAGTAACTGGTAGTTCCAGACTTTCTTCAGTCTCCACAGAGGCTCAGCCCTGCCCCTCTCATTCATAGCAGTTAATACTGCTTCCCTCTTCATCAGGAAAATTGAATTCATTGGTGTGATCCCAACATCCAGCTTTCTATCTCATTGTACCCACTACAACCTACAAGTGTATCTATGGCCACACACATTGACACTTTTCTTCAAGTCTCAGAGAAAAAGGTGAGTTTTCCTTTGTTTAAGACCCATCTTCTTCCTCTGGGTTGAGGAATCATTTAATCAGGTGAACCTCTCTTACATACATCTCAAGCCAGTCTGTCTCTCTCTCTCTCCTACTGTCTCCTTTTCAGCATATAAACATCTTCAAGCTGCTCCCATCAGTGGAAAAAGATTATCCCTCAATTCTCTATCTCCCTTAGCCCCATATCTGCCCCAAATTATGGTCTAGCTTCTCTCCCCACTCCACCATATCTCCAGCTAAACTTTTCAAAACATCAGCATCCATCATTTTCATTCCAGCTCCATTGCAATGTCCTCTACAGCTTCCTTTCTACTGAAATGTTCCTTATTTCAGTAGTCATCTTTCGGTATTTCACTAGTTACACTGAATTCTGTTAATAATTATCTCCTCCTTAATGAAACTCTATTCTACCTCGACTTCAATTCAACCATCCTTTCCTGATTTTCTCCAATCCACTCACTATTTCTTCTCTCCTTTTGACATCGGCTCATCTTCCTCTACCTACCCCTTCAGTGGTGTTTCTTCACCTTCTAAATACTGTTCCTCCTTTACCCTCATAAAACTTCTTTCATCCTTGTGACTCTAAATACCACATAAAAGTGGATGTGTCCTTTACCTCCAACACTGATTTCTCTCCTGATTTTTCTATTCATATATATAACTGCCCACTAAACAACTCTACCCGAATGTCCTGTAGACATCATAAACTTAGCATATCCAAAGTGGCATTTATCATCTTCTCCCAAACTCATCTCTTCTTGCTATATCCTCTTTCTAAATTAATATCACCTCTATCCCCTGAGACATCCAAACCAGAAACTTAGGAATCATCCTTGACTGGCTACTTCATTCTCTACATTAACCAAGCATTTCTGACTTAGTCAATTAAAATGTTATTGAATATCATACTCTCCTCTCCATCCCTACTGCTTCTCCCTTAGTGAAAGCCCTGGTGATCAGAAGCTAGTCTCTTCAACAGTCTCTGTATCTGTCTGCCTTTATTTGGTCTTGCTGCCTTCAAACAATCTTCTGCAAAACCACCAGACTGATATACCTAAAGGCCTAACCATATCATTTCCCTTCTTAGAAACCCTTTAGTTACTTCTCTCCACAGTTTTCCAAGCTCCTTCACATTGCATACTTTACCTTAAAGAGCTCTCTGCCCCTACTGATCTCTCCAGCTTCATCTCTCACTTCTTCCTGACTCATGTTGTATGATCTAGAAACACTTCAAAATTTCTCACAAATACTACTCTTCTTCACACATCCATGACTTCACATGGACTCAAGGGAAGATATGTGGGGTCCTTCTCTAGTTTGACTTTGATCTATCAGTCAAACTGTGGGTATTTCTCGGCCTTTTTTGGATTACATACTCAAATTCCCTCAGTTAAAGCAGCTTTATGGTAACATAACTGGGGAAATAAGAGACAGGAAATCACACAAAAGCAACACAGAGCCAGACCTAAGGGAGCACTGGAATATCATTCTAAATACAACATTAACTCTAGTAGGGCAGGAGCAGTGGGGAGCACTCCATGGCCACTCACAGTTTCCCCTCCAGAAGTATCTATTCATGGCTCAATTGTTCTACCATTAAGGTGGTCCAGCTGTTCATAGTGGTTCTGCTTTACTGGTTTGGGCACAATTGATTTATTTACCATCACCACACTGTGGCTTTTCTCTATTCTCTTTTCTAGTTCATGGATGTTTATTGTCTTCTCTCTGCATGTCTTTCTGTTTTACCTCATACCTGCCTTATCATTTTATGTATGACCAGAATTTAAATTTTCCCTAAGAGAGGATCAGATTAGTTGGTCAGATACCATGTGTATAGATATTGTAGGTACCTCTTTGAGAAGCATTATCCCTCGAAGTGTCCTTGTCCTGAGTGTGAGTTTCATATAGAGAAATTATGAAGATTTTTGAAAAATCTGCTACCAAGAAGACTTTGATATAAGTGCACTCTGAGATCCCTCAAGAGAAGGTAATATAACTGGCAGAAACTTTTTATGACTTGTAAGTTCCCTTTTTAGACAAGATTGGGCACATTTAGGGTGATGTGGTCTTAGATGTAAGTTCACTGTTTAAATTCTTACAGTTACACCATCATAACACTCACCTTTTACTGAGCAATGGTTAGGTGACAAACACTTCAAATACATTATTTTAATTCTTATGAAAACACTGGAAGTCAGTCACTATTCACACCTTACTGAAAATCAACAAGGAAAATTAGTATGTTCAAGGTTGCCCAAGTGACCTAATAAGTGATAAAAGAATTCTAATCCAAAACTTCCTGGTTCCAAGGACTTCCTGGTTCCAAGGAATTCCTGGTTCCAATTAGACTTCCTGTCTAATCCTATTCCTTCTGTACCTTTGCTACATCTAGACTATATTTCTTCATGCTCTTGTCTGTAATTTACTACAGAACGCTCTATAATACTAACTACTTTATAGCTTTTCTTATTCTTCAGCCTTGTCTTTGTTCAATACAAGAACAAAGTTGCAGCTTTTGACACATGATGTCCTAGTCTCATTGTGTCGAATATATGTGAGAACTTTTTCTCCAAATTTCTGTCTGTATCATTCTCAGTCAAAAATTGATCAAAGTTTAAAAATTGACAGTATGATGTCCTCATTAGTCCAGCTCTTCTCTCATTGAGAAGATGGCTTCAATATAGATGTAGCCCAGCAGCATTTTTTTCTTTAGTATGTGGCTGCACATTAAATATACAAATATGCTGACATCTAAGTAATTTTAAAGGGAGAGAAACGAATGTGGTGTTTTAACTTTTGTTGACTCAGTAAAGAGGCTGGGAGTGTTCATATTTTAAATAAATGTATATAAAATAAAAATGTACATTTCAATGAAGTAACAAAAATGTGTGCTACAGTGGAAATACAAATATCCTTTTCTTTCTGAGTGGAGTTTTCAAAACTGAAGAGCTTAAGACCATGAACAACTACACACACCCCAGCTTATCTTAGTTCAAATACCACTCAGCGGTGCTGAGTTGAGAGAAATCCTTTGTGACATCAGGATGTTACACAACTAAACATGACTTCCAACATTTTATTTCTATCGTTCTTTTCAAATTGCATTCACGGCCACAACTGCTCTCTTCTAATAAAGGTGAGAGCAATAGCATTTCTTCTTTTAGAATAGCAATGATATTACCAAAGAAAAATAATCAAAGTTGGCAAATTTATTTTGGAATTCTCAATGGAAACCAACGTTCATTTAACTTGTCTCATAGCTCGCATCCCCCAAATCATCACCCGGGAATAGTAGCTTACAAATTTTAACATTAAATAAACGTAAAGCATTAGAACTGATGCAAAGTACTATTATTTTGACATACTGTAATTTGAAAAGGGTAAATCAATTTAAACCATTTTTGTTTAAAATCAGCTCCTAAGGCTATAAACTCATAGTGGTTGCCAAGTTTCAACCCAAAGTGAATGTTAAGGTCTATGTTATTAACCCTTGAAAAATGAGCTCCATCATGGAAACAATGACAGACCTGGGCACTACCAGGTGCAGCTGCTGAAACTGACAGTCAGTCAAGTAAGAGTAATGCATGGTTTCTTCATATGCAAATCATATAATATGTGCTTACCTTTAAAGAGCAATGTCAGATTATTGTAAAAGTGTTTAGATATAAATACCTTTTCTTAAGAAACCAAATTCATTTATACTGAACTCTCTATGGCTGACATAGCATGATAAATCACCTCATTACACAGGAAGCCATAAATATGGCTATTGAGGATGAGTGTGATTGTAAATGAGACTGCTGGAATTCTACTGTGTTTTGCAATGACCCTCAATAAAAAGATACCTGTAGATCATGGTAAGTTTCCCTTGGAAATAGTGCCCCACACTTACAATGTTATCCAAATAAGTTTTCTGATCCTTGGGGTTTGTTTCTTAAAATAACACTATTAGGGTATATTTTTCATGGCAATGTCCATGAGTTAAACAACCATAAACCTTCTAAACATGTTGCAACACATTAGTAAATACAAATTGATGAGTTTATATCCTGGGAAAAGTCACAAAGTAGCCTTCTGGGGTGCTAAGGATATTCTAAATCTTAATCTGATGGTCATTCCAAGGAGTATGTCTGTTAGTTCATTTTCATACTGCTATAAAGAACTACCCAAGACTAGGTAATTTATAAAGGAAAGAGGTTTAACTGACTGACAGTTCAGCATGGCTGAGGAGGCCTCAGGAGACTTACAATCTTGGCAGAAGGTGAAGGAGAAGTAAGGTAGCTTCTTCACAAGGTGGCAGGAAGGAAAACTGCTGAGCAAAGAGGGAAAAGCCCCTTATAAAACCATCAGATCTTGTGAGAACTCACTCATTATCATGAGAACAGCACAGGGGAGATGGCCCCCCAAGATTCAATTACCTCCACTTGGTCTCTTCCTTGACACCTGGGGATTAAGGAGATTATGGGAATTACAATTCAAGATGAGATTTGGGTTCCCACGCAAAGCCTAACCATATCAATGTGTGTGTATATATGTGTGTGTATAATAACAGAGCTGTACACTTAAGATTTGTGCACTTTATGCAGATTATTTTGCAATTCTTTACAAAAAGTTAAAAAGCAAAACAAAGCAAAAACATTCTGACATCCGTAAGTCATTTTTTAAATAACAACTTAGAACAAGAACTGCTAATGTGAACTTTAAGTATCACCTCCCAAATTGGAAGCCCATGTCCTATTCTCCAGTCCTTGCCTCCCAAATCCTTTTATATTCTTCATGTAAAAAAAATGTCAAGGTAGAACTCTTCCTGGGGTGAATTTACTATTCAAGTCTGGAAACATTCAGGCTAAAGTGAGATTTCCAAAAAAGATTGTAATGCCTTTATAGAGAAGAAGTAAGATGAGAAGTCGTCCAGACAGCTGGCAGAAAAAAAGGACAGAGAGAAGGAAGATGTAAAGTGTTCTGAAATATATACAGAGCTGAAGATCAAAGATCCCTAGTATGTCCATCCAAGGGAGTCCCCACAGGTTTCTTGATCCTCAGTTCATCATTCCCACCATTATTCATATTCTTATAAACCTCTCACATCCAGCTCACTTCCCTCTCACCTGCTCAATCACCAGGTAAAGGACAAAAGGAACTACAAAGTCCCCAGCTGTGCTGTCTGCCAAAGACAATAGGTGCTGTAACAATAGCTCAGGCTCATGTTTAAAAATCAGAACGTCCATTTGATTTTCAATTTATCTTTACATTAGAAACTTTTCTGGCTCTTGGTACAGAAAACCCAAAGCATATCCGATATCTGTGCTTATGCAATACACAGACACCTGAGTATATGGTAAAGGTAGTTTTTGTAGCACATGTTGCTCCTTATTTAATTCATTTAGCCTGACAGAGTTCATAAAAATGAATGCAACAATAGTAATATTTCATTTAGGTCCACTGGCATTTCTCATGATGTACATTAAAAAGATGTAATACATATTATAAATGTGAGAGCAGATGTATACACAGACATGCTTTTCACTCCAAGGTACATTAATAGAATGATAAATTCCATGCATTAAATCTATAAGAACCAAAATACTCCGAGTTAAGACATCTGTACAGAATTAGGTGCCAAATGAAATGTCACAATCAAATAAAACATTTCTTTATGAGAATCATAGGGTTTTTTTTTTTTTAGAGCTAGAAAGAACCTTTGAAATCATTCAGTACAACTTGCTCATTGACAGACATCTAACCTGAGTTTTTAAAAAATTAAATGACTTAAACAAGCCTACACAGCAAGTTAGTGAAAAGGCCATAACTAGAATCTTCCTTCTCCAGGTGCAGTGCTCCTTCTACCACATCATTAGCAGTAACGGCTTATGAAGAAAAAAATGCACAAGATGTGCTCATTTTAGTGTGTCAACGGATGCTTTTTGTGATGCATGCTCATAATTTCTCACACTTCTGCTAACTTGATCAATCTTCCCTCTTCTTGAAGACTGGAACAGGAATCAAACTGGATTCTTTAGACCCTAGAGCACATAGGGCAAATTGAATGGACCCTGTGGGCACTCAGTTGGTTGGTGATGGAGTCAAACATTGGTCATTTATATTCTACATGGGTATTCACAAAGTGTCTACTTATCCAAACAAACAAGATCAAAATTGTATTTAATATAAAACCTGCATCCTAACTAGACCAACCTAATCTGAGAACTGAAATTTTAAAAAAGTATTACAATTTAAAATGTCTCAACATAGAGCTCAGAACCAAAGCAGACAGAAGCCATGGCAGCAGGGAATGAAAAGGAATAACAATTTAAGTCCCAGAGCACACTGGGTCCACCAAAAAGGTTTCAAAATCACAAATTTAAAAGATTGTTAAGACATAGTCTAATTTCTGAAAAGTATATGAAAATTTCAACTGCAATACTTCACCTGATATCTGACACGCGATTACCAAAGACCTAAACTGAAGGCCAGAGAAAACACTAAAACAAACACCCAGCATTGCTGTTGCCCAATTTGGCTTTGAGAAATTATATTTGAGTAACACAAACTTCAGTTTACCCTTCTATGCAGCAGCATAAGTCAGAAACTGTGCCTGTGTCTCAGCTGAAATGTGACATGAAGCTAAGTACGAAGCAGCCAAATCCAGTTTAGACGATGCAGTCTTAGAACAACTCTGACCACAAGGACAGTGAAATATTGCAATAGTAGCAGGTTGCTAACTAATACAAATGATTGGAAGACTCCGTGTAAATGTTTGAATTCAGAAAATTATCAAGGAAGCAAAAAAGACCAAGAAATTAAGGTTAACACAAGCTGTCTTTTGTTCTTTTATAGAAATGTGTGGATGGAAACCATTAACAGCACTGCCTTGGACACTAGTAAAATTCCTGCAGAGTGTTTTATAAAGGCAATGAACTTGTATGTGCCTCACTGAACAGACCTGCTATTAAATCTTCCCTAAGAAATGGGATGAGATTGCTGGGGTGTTTTGTGAGCAGTGTGAGCTTTGCCCGTACATAGCCAGGAATTTTAATCACTGATCCCCAAATTATGATTTCCCTAAGTGAAATAAAATAGAAACCAATCCAGTACACACTCTACATCATCAATTTTTAATCTACCTCATTTTAAAGATTTCTCTTGTTAGAAGTAGATTTGGGGGAAAGGAGTAAAGTAGAAATCTCAAATGACAAATATCCAGCCTTGACAACCCAGTCACAAACAAATTAAATGTCCATCTCTGTCACAGCTGGCAACCCCAGCCTGGCCTGAGGGAAATCCTCCATGTTGTTTAGAGCAAATGTATTGGAGGTTAATCAAAATCTAATGAATCCCTTAGGCAAATAGCTCCTTAGTCCACATCTGTAAGAACCGTCCTAGTTTGGAGGAGGTATATACCAGTTGTTTTCTGGGATAACAATTGTTGTATAAATAAGAGAACTGGACACCCCCAGGAAAACATTTCAGCTATGTCTGTTATCCAAATCTACGTCTTCACCCACCAAAGTGTCAAGGTAATTCATCTGTTGATCTGTCTAACAATACATTTTATTACTGACATGTAGGGAGAGAAAAGACCAGAAGGAGGAAAGTTGTCAGGGCAAGGGAAGAGGCAATTTTTGACTTCTAAACAAAGCTTGTCTGTAATTATTTGGTCTGATCAACCCCTCCAGTTTATTTTGAATTTTCTAAAAGTACAAAAAAAAAAAAAGATGCTTATAAGGGTGAATTTGGAACATTAATCAGAGGAAAACAAGGGACATGAAAAGGGCAAGGAAATAAGAAAAAGGTACCAAGAAAGTTATCATCAGCAGTAATCATATTTGTCCTGAACCCTGGTTCTTTTCAGAACTGCTTACAGTGCTGAAAAACGAGCCCTTTCAATAAAAAAAAATAAAACCTGTAATAACTACATCAGACATTTTTCTTGGGCTTCCAAGATTCCAGTGCACATTATCTCTAAATCTCATTATTGCCTGGCAAGGAAGGGGTCATTATCCCCATTTTGTAGATGATGAAACTGAATTTCGGAGAGATTTGAACCTTGCCAAGCACAGAGCCGATAAGTAGCAAATAAAAATTCCTACCCACGGCTTGAGCTGTTTTTACCTCACCAAGATCAAATTCTCTCCTTTCTGCCCCTCTCTCTTTCTGGTCTTCTCAATGGTTTTCTCTCTCAGGGAAGTCCTATTGTTTATAGTTCCAAATCTAAAGCAAATTAAAAGCTGCCTCATACCAAAAGGCTACTCCAAAGCATGTAATCAGCAAGACAGGTAAAATCACTTGGTTCTATTATGTTGCAGATTATATAATTAGTCAAAGCAAAATGGGGCAAAGAAATGTGGGAGCAAACAGGTTTAGGGCTACACTTCCCTTATGTATATTCAACCTTTGCACAAAGACTTATTGTTCCCGCCTTTCTTAGCAGACTCGAAAGTGCTGGGTTCCAATGCCATTTTAAGGTTTACAATCCCTGGAAGGGCACACATGAAAATAAGGCAGCAACCATATGGTTCCAGTTTCCTCCTCTGCCCCCACAAAGAAGCCTACTACACACCTCTAATTAAAGGATAAACATTCACACTAGAAACTGTAATTAAAGGATTTATGCACACCTAGGATCCTCTTGACAACACACTCATTCATATTAGTATGTAAAAGTTTTATTTACTCCCATGCGAACTTACAATTGTAATGCGGTTTTATGGTCCATCCCAAAGGCATAACTTGAAGGGGCTGGGGACGCCTTTGAAAAAAGAAAAGAAAAGAAAAAAAAAAAACTAGAAATCTAACTTTTGATTGAAATGATGACTTTTTTGCTGGGTGTGGTGGCTCACGCCTATAATCCCAGCACTTTGGGAGGCCAAGGTAGTCGGATCACCTGAGGTCAGCAGTTCAAGACCAGCCTAGTCAACATGGTGAAACCCTGTCTCTACTAAAAATACAAAAAAAAAAAAAAATTGGCCAGGCATGGTGGCACATGTCTGTAAACCCAGTTACTCAGGAGGCTGAGGCAGGAGAATCGCTTGAACCCAGGAGGCGGAGGTTGCAGTGAGTGGAGATGGCACCACTGCACTCCAGTGGGCAAAAGGGTGAGACTCCCTCTCAGAAAAAAAAAAAAAAAAGAAAAAAAAAAACATGAAGAAATGATGACTTTTTAAAACTTTTTGAAATCTCTCTGAGAACTGTATTTAGTAATCTTGCTAGGAGCCATTTTGGTGTCCACATACTAGCCCCCTTAGGGACAACATGTCATTTAGTGTCAAAATATTATGGGAGCAAGAGCCTAGAAGTTGGAGTCAGAAATGCAATAGCTTTGAATTCTGGCTTTGATTCTTTCTAGGTGCTGACTTGTGGTATATTTAAATTCCTTGAGTCTCAATTTCCTCATAGAGTAAGATCAATATATGTTTCACAGGGTAGTTGTGGGGATTGAATGAGGTAAAGTACATAAAGCCCAACAGAATACCTTGGCACATATCAGGGTGAAAAGCTGCTCTGTTCTATATTTCTTTCTCTAAATTCTAGTAACAGATTCATTCAGCCAGTGTTTCAACAAGTGCTTTTTGTGCTTTTCGAGGTAAAAAGCACAAATCTAAGATTTTAGGCACTAAAAGGGGTAAGTTATTATCTTTTCTTATTCTTAAAGAACTTATAGATTAGTGGAGGACTTACTTACACATTACGTACAGGTATATAAGAAATTTTATCTTAGGCACAATGTGATAAGTAAAACTAATAATTAATATTTATTTAACTCTTTCATTATGCCAAATACTGTGATTTATACCATTTAGTTTAATGCCTATAACCTTAGTGCTATAGGCGGTATTAGTAAAGTTCTGTGAAAGCCCAGAGAAAGAAATTATTAATACCAAGAAAGGAAACTCTGAAGGCTCTTCTAGAGTATTTGTGATATTTAAATTAGGTTTTCAAAGATGAGCAGGATTTTAACAGCCTGAGATATTTAATTGTCTAGGAGGAAAAGGCCAGGCACAGTGCCTCACACCTATAATCACAACACTTTGGGAGGCTGAGGCAGGAGAATTGCTTGAGGCCAGGAGTTTGAGCCAGGCTGAGCAACATAGTGAGATCCCTATCATCTCTACCAAAAAATAAAAAAGAATTTTTTTTAATTAGCCAGGCATGGTGTCACATGCCTGTAATCCTAGTTACTTGGAAGACTGATAGCTGGAGCTCAAGAGTTGAGGTTACAGGCAGCTATGATAATACCACTGCACTCCAGCCTGCATGACATAGTGAGACCCAGTTTCAAAAAAAAAAAAAAAAAGAGAGAGAGAAGTGGAGGAAACAGAAACAGCAAATGTAAAGATCATGAAAGCATTCAGTTCAGTATTTCTAGAAAACACAAGTATCCCATAGTAGCCACTGGACTAGAAGATGAAGCTGTAAAGTTAGGATGGAGATAAATGGTAGAGACCACAGAGACCATGCTAAGGACTGGATCATTTCCCTATGAATCACCCAATCAGATCTATGTTTTAAGAAGACCATAGGAGTGAATGCAACAGATTAGAAAGAGGAATAACTGGATATAGAGAGTCCAATTCTGGGCCTGGAAATAAAAGTCCAACAAGTACATATGTTCACTACTATCCCTGCCAACGAGTTAAGGTAAATGCAGTTCTTTCCAGCGGCATCAGTCTATGTAGGGGAGAATAAAGATTCAACCTGAATTTGTGGCTGTCACTGTCTTCCAGGAAGATTGGACTCCTGGCAGCCTGAACTGTGGATTGAAGGGGTCTTCACGTGGGAAATTCAACAGGCTAAGAAAAAGTTGTTTAATAAAATTTAGGAACCAGAGAGGAGATATAAGCCAAGTCTAGGCCTCAGGAAGATTCATACCGGAATTTTTTTTTTTACGTAACTGGGCCTTTTGTAGCTACACATCACACTCATAAAAATTCAATCACCAGTAATGCATCAACTCCAAAACAATGACTTGATAGCCTTTTTTCTTCTTTTTTGCAGTGGGTGGAAGGATAGTTTTTTGATTTTTGTTTTTGCGGGGGTTTTTTTTACATTTAATGTTCCTCAGCCTCTCAAGGAAAGGATTTTTATCCTCATCCTTGTTTCCTAAGCCCCTACACAGGACATGGAACATAGAGGATACTGCATAATTTAATAAATGTTTAATTATTTGATCAATTAATTCAAGTTAGAAGGCCATAATAGGCTAAACCAGACTTCAGCTGGTTCTAGTTATGTGGATCAATGTGAGAGCCACTTCTTTAGCATTTTAGACAAAGTGGCTCCATAAGGACCTTAGGTCCACTTCCAGGCCATCCTTGCATTTGTAAAAAGAAGGTTTCTAGGAGAAGGTTGTTTCCACTTCCCCCAAGCTCTGTAATATGTATAAGACCGCACAAAATGCAATAGAATTTTTTCCCTAAATAGATATTTATTCTACTCTTCAGAACCTTGTAAGCATGGAGTATTAGCATTTTTGTGAATTGGTCTCCCCTGAACAGATAAATGCCTGATATATGCTAATATATATGATTTATGTATCTTTTTAGATAGACAAGCCTATACAAGAAGTCTAGAAGTTACAAACCTTCATTTTCTTCCTTGAGTCTTCTACCAGTCTGTAACTGAGTCCTCCTTGTCTGGTCTCTGTCTGTCTTCACCTTTTATTTATCCCTGCTCTTTCTGCAGTGTCTCAGCTCTTTCTTGCTGGCCTTGGACATGGATTTTCAGCCAAATGGTTCCATCCAGTTTTCTCTCCAATGGAGCTGTGTATGACTTGTACAGCTACAGGGTAACTGAGAAAATAAAGGAAAATGATCATTCCTTGTCCGACTCAAAATTAAATATGTAAAAGACAAATATTTCTTTTGTCTGGTTGCATATTCAAGCAGATTCTATTGATATGCTTATGGAGTTGTTCTGATTTCTTTATTTTTCCAAAGAATCTTTTCTGTCATCCTTGATAGGTATGTGCCAGAACTCCAGAGAGTATGGTTAGAACCCTGACCCCCCCAAAAAAAGAGGTGGAGGAGACAATCCTGTCTTGATACAATGCCATAAAGATATAAAGTAGGAAAAATTTTAAAAATTAATTTTCATGACATTGAGATTTTTCATATTTAAAAATTATACATCTATTTAACAAATACTTCTTAATGACTCTACTATGAAGCTAACTTCAACCAGCTGGGACATAACATGAACAATGCTGACAGGCTGCAGTTGAAAACATGAGCCCCAACAAGCCTTAATTCCCATGAAAGAGTACAAATTATTACGAACATAATCCAGATGCAAAAAAGGGCTGGCAAACAGAGAACTTTGGATAAATTATGTTCCATTAAACATGCCATTACTTTTAATGCTGTACTTACTGGACACTTTGTAGACCTTTTTTTTTTTTTTTTGTTTGACAGAGGATGATTACAGAATTATCTTCATTTTTGAAAGAACAAAACCAGAAAAAATGAAGTTAAACTTCAACTTAAAAGATTAGATCAAGCACAAAATTGTTTCATGGCCAAATTTGAGGGGTCTTGTTTAAGATTAAGATGAGGAGAGGGGCGACTCACAGAGAGAAAGGATTTCAGGTCTTGCCAACATTTAAATCTTGTATAACACAAGTTGGGGATTAGTCACAAGAAACAACAGAAGGAAAGCAGTTCATTGTATACACCAGTCTTTTGCACAGTTCATCCCCACTAATTAAAACACCTTTCCCACTTGGCAAACTACTGTTCAACTCTCAAAACCCAAATCAGTTGTCGCCTTCTCTAGGAGGCCTTCCCTACTCCCACCCCAGTTGAAGTTAATCCTGCCCTTCTCTGTATCATTCTCTAGTGTGTACATAATTCTATTATTGTGCTTAATTATATTTATTTGTTCATATATCAGCTTCTCTACTCAAAATATTAATTCCTTGAAAGCAGGCCAATATCTTATTGATCTTTGAAAAAGCAGAGTATCAGAAACAAAATAGGCACATTATTCACTTTATGCAACTAAAGAAGTAAGGACTAACTGTGCAAAATTGCTAAGCAGTTCTTGAAACGTATTTTGCACAGCCGAGAAATCAAACAACATTCAGTCTTCAGCACCTTTGCCCTTCTTTGGCAATTTCTTTCACTCCCTTGATTTCAGCTGTTCTCATTATGATTACCAAATCTGCATTTTCATTCTTGAACTTTTGTCCAGATTCTAGATTCACTTTCGCTGCCTGCTGAACATTTCCACATGAAAAGCTCATGAATACCTCAACTTTCAATATACCCAAAAAGAATTTATTAGTCCTCTGTCACAAATTTACCCTTCTTGCTGTGTTCTCTGTATTGGTTCATTGCTTCACCATCATCCCTGTATGACAAGTTAAGCACTTAGAATCAGCTTTTCTCCTCACTTTTGCATCCCCCACCCTATTCTCACTTTGCCAAGTCCTTTCAGTCTGCCTATCTATAGTCTTTTGCTTACCTCTTCTCTTTTCCACTTGTACTGAATTAGTTCAAGCTCTCAATATATTTCTCCTGACCAATGTAATAAGCTGCTAAGAGGCTTCCTGCTTCAAGCCTTTTTAACACAACTCCCATTATGCTGCAAATTACTTCCCTAAAACAACGTATTTATGTCAGTTTCCTGCTCAAAGACAACACTGATGGCTCTTCACTGGTGCAATTCCTCCTTCTGGCCTGCCAAGGCCTCTGAGAGAGCCCCATGATCTCCCCTTTTCCTATGCATCCGTCATTTTTTCATACTGCCCCACACAGTGCACACTCCATTCACACAGCCTCTAGACATACCTCTTTACTCCTCAAACACGCCCTCTGCTGCCCCATCCCCAACAACGTTGTTCTACCATACTGGGAAGGTCCTCCCCTCTCACACTTCTCTATTTCCCTATCAATGTCCTATTCATCCTCTAGGCGAGTGGTTCTAAACCTGTACTCCATAGACGCCCAAGGGTCCAGAGGTAAAATTAAGAGATTTGTGATTTGGATGGGAGAAAAATTACATTTCCATTTCCAATAATTCCTAATTGAAATGTAGTATTTCTTTTTACTGTGAATCTAGGCAACAAACAATAAAAATATTAGAAGTACATAAGACTTTCTCACAAATAGAAATCACAGATATATCCATATCACATTATAGTCATTACAGATATCTTGAATTATTACATATGCTCATTACTACTTTAAAATCACAATAGTTATTACACCTGCAAATGAAATTTTTTATTTAATGCCTTAGTAAAGAAGTGTACTTATTATTATATCACAATTTTTTAATATTTCAATAGCTATTTTGATACAGTTGGTTTCAATTTTAATCCTTTCTCTTTCATTTTATATATTCCAAACATTATTTTGAGAACAGGTCATTAGACACAATAATGGTTAAGGATGACCGTCTAGGTTTATCCTAAACTCTACCACAAGATGTTTTCCCACACCTCACCCCTACCCCACACAGTATAAATTAATATCTTCTTCTACCTGATTCCATCAACTAGTTGAAACTCCTCCTGAGGCTCTCAGGAGGCCTGCCTTCTGCCTGTCTTTTTTTGTAGTTATTTATTAGTCATTTACTAGGCTTTGAGATCCTGGGGATAGGAACATTTATTTCCTGTTTTTAAGTAGCCCGTGGTGATTGTGTTCATGGTGGGTGATGAACCTGAGTTGTGCTGAACACATTTCTTTTTCACGGAATGTTTTAGGTTAATGGAAATCAAATCAAGAAAATAAACATGTTGCTAACGTATTCTGGTGGGTGAAGCAAGTTTGTCAACTTATAACACAAACTGAACTGCTCTATTCTCCTACCTGATTTCTGTGTCTCAAAACAAGACAGGAAAAAAAAGGCAAGGATGAAAAAGGTGACCGTAGAATTCTACCTTTGATAATCCAGACACATGACATTGAATAATTTATTTAAATATATATATATATATCTTTAGGTATATATGACTATATATACATATACTGCCTATCAATGGTTTGGCATGGAGTGTATAGTGTATAGTGTATACACAATATATTAAATATATATTATTTTATTTATAGTTCCATCACACAAGTAACAGTTTAAACAAGTTGGAAAGAACATGTGGAATACTGACCAATCAAAAAACATCCATGCTTCAGGGTCAACAAAGGTATTTTCGAAACAATGATTTTTATTATTACTTGCTATTGCATAACATAAGGTCTTTGTATGAGGATATAAAACAGTTCCTTCAATGAAGGTATTTGATGTTCATTGATACCCAAATCCATAATCTTAATGGTATGGTTTAAAGAAATAATGTAACATAACACATGCATGGAGTACTCATCTCTGAACAATTAACAGAGATTGATAAAAATCAACACCACATAAACACCCTTTTGACAATGAGCCTCATTATATGACGCATAGGAGAAACAGAAGTTGTGAATGATAAAGACGATATAAAAGAAAATGCTGCAAGAGATTCAATTTAATACAAAGATGAATATTACAAATACACGTTTAACTGAATAATCAAATATTTAGTCATTCTTTTATATTATTCCCACTAAAAAACTAAGACATAACAAATGGCCCCAAAACCATCTGCTAGGAACATCCATTTGCATGCTAATTTTTTATAATTCATAGTTTGAAGATTTGTGCAAGCTTC
Source organism: Macaca mulatta (assembly GCF_049350105.2). NCBI lineage: Eukaryota > Metazoa > Chordata > Mammalia > Primates > Cercopithecidae > Macaca > Macaca mulatta. Next base: position 152,049,878 of record NC_133406.1, on the reverse strand, counting down.
CTATTCTCCTTCTTTAAATTTTGGCCATTTCTGTGTTCCCTGACTCATTCCTACTTCTTACAACAGGCAAAGGAATTACCAATATTGGTAGTAGTAATAATAATAATAATGTTCTGTAGCTTTTAATGTTTTAGCTACTAATATTTCATGTTAATTCTCATAAGAACACTCTAAGGAAAACAGGACAGGTATTGCACTAAATATATAGATAAAGGGACTAAAGCTCATGGAAGTTAAGTAATTTGCTCAAGTTCCCACAGCCTGTGAATAATGAATAACTGAGTCAAAACATGTATCCAGGCCTACTAAGTCTGAATGCAGTTCTCTTTCTGTTTCCATTCTACCCAAGGAAGGGTTAAAGATCATATAACTCCATCTGGGTGATTTCCGAATCTAATTTCAGCTCTTTACCAATCATTGTGGTTAAAGGAATGATTTACCACAGATATACAGTAGGCACTTGGTTATTTGTTCATTTAATTATGCAACAAATACTTTTTTTAGCACCTCACATTTGCAAAGCCTATAAAATCGATTGGCAGATCCAGTTGCCCGTAAGCACTTAGAGTATTTACATTACAAGGAAACAACTTAGCCTGGCATATTTTTAACTTTTCAGGATAGTTTTCAAAGGGGAGTCAACATGGACAACAACTTATTAGTCATTCTTGTACCCATCCTAATTGTTAAGAGGAGGAAGGCAGAGAAGGACACTGTGTGGAAAATGAAAGGCTGTCATAGTGAACACTGTAGTACATCACCCAGATACCACCTCACCCAAGGTGATTCTCCCTCCCCAGGAGCAACCTACATCCAACGACTAATCTACGCATGGGTGCAAAGTCCAAGCCTCATTGCGGAGCCAACAGTGCCCCCCTCATGCGTAGACCATCCCAGCCCCTGAACTCAAACTGACTGTCCAATCCTGCTTCCTCACTCTGTCATAGACATTAATCTCACGGGACAAGAAAGAAAGTTCTTAAATGGGATTTTGAGCCAAATTGCCAACTGACCAGTTGTTGTTGATCTCCTCACTTACGGTAGATGGAGCATAAATGGCCCCTGACATGTGTCAGTGGTGCTATTGTTAAAATTTCCACCACTGGAGAACTGAAATGGTAATCCACCGAAAGAAAATGACTGGTAGGTGTAATGCCTCATGCACTTGAGAAATATGGGAGAAATGGCAAGTGTAAGGATAGTGAAGGCTATTTCTTGGGGCAATCAGTGATTTTGGAGAAAGATAATGAAAGGCTGAAGGTGATTAATCAGCAATTGAAGGCTAATTATCAAAGTCGGAGCACCTCAATCCTGCATATAAAGAGTCTCATCTCCTTCAGTCAAGGGACAAAAAGCTGAGGATCAGAACCTGAACTTTACAAGTAGCAGAGTTGAATTCTTGTTTCCTCCAAGTCACTATGCCAAGGCCAAGATTCTGATTTGGAAGAAATGAGACCCTGAGATATGGAATAGCATATCTTTGAAAATCATGAATCACCAAGTTCTCCTGAACTCTCTGGACTTCCAGAAGTAACCCACTCCTCCCTATAAAAATCTAGCATTTCCCCTCTGCTTGAAGATGATATACAGGCTCCGTCCTTGCAAGACAGCATGGATCCCCTCAGAACATTCCCCCAACTTGTCTCCCTGGCTATTCAATGATTATCTAGTATTAAGTCACAACAAAACATAGTTGATGTTGAGCTGGGCCTGCTGAGCAGAAAGAGACGGTATCTGCAAAGAGCTGCAGAATCTAGACAACATGTACCAATAGGAGGCAAGAAAGTACATATAGGCTTGGATGCTGAGAGTGCTGGATCAAAGGAGGTAGAACATGCAGTTGGATAAATGAAAAGTTACTTATTTTGAAGCCCTCGTTAGGATTATACATCCTGGTAAAGACCCTGAAAATTCGTATTAGCACACTACTAGGATGATCTTTTGAACTTTAGAGAAAACAAAATCTAGTAAAGAATGCTCCAATTGCCATGGCAGATGGTAGAAGAGGGATCAAAGGACTTAGAAAAATGGGTATACTAGCATACATATACTAAGTAAGGCCAGAAAAACCACCAGCTGGCTTTGGCCTGCTGCAAGGCCCAGAGGACTCCGTTTACCAAAACAATAAGAAATGCACTAGCAACAGGGACACCAGCACCACTGAGAAGTTCAGTAGTGGCTGTGTTCTGTTGGCCAGGGCTGACAGAAATAAATTCCATTATAAAACTGGGCCCCTTGATAGCAGACTGGATGATAAAATCCTAAAATAATGGAGACCAGGTAGTGGAACATAGCCATCAGAAGTAAGGTGAACACTCAAGATTGGAATGGCAGGCTGGAGGGTCTGACTCACAGAGCGCTATGGAGATCATTAATAGAATATAGCATTCCTAAGGGAAATATAAATGGGATGGCAACAAGGGTACTGCTCAATTCACATAATCAAAAGAAATCAGAGATGGATGATCGGGAGGCTGTGGGTACATAAGAAGGCCAATCCTTTGCCCAGTTTCTGTACCTGAGCCAGTTTTGAGGCCCAGAACTGACTGACTGAAGGAGATGCTGGGTCCCCAGGAGGAAGGCTCTGCAACACCATGCAAGTATACATGGTAATGATTCCCCAGTCCAAAAGGGACCTATAGCCATTTACTCAGGCAACCATATACTGGGGACAGGGTAATTTCAAATATTTTGAAGACTGTTGGACCCAGGGTCCATGCTGACATTTATACCTAAGAACTCAAAGCATCAGTCACTACCCTCTATTAGAGTGGAGACATGGTTTGAAAAAAAAAAAAGACTCCAGCTCACAGACGGTCCACTGAATCCACAGACTCTCCCAGTGGGTACTCCAATTGGAGAAGACTTTTTTGGTAGTTGCACAACCTTAGCATTAGTTTCTTGGCCAGCCAAGAAAGTAAATCAAAAACAATATTGCATCTTGAGGAAACTGAAAGATGTTTGTGCCACCCTTAAAGACCTAACGGACTTAGGGGTGGTGTCACCACCTAATTTCCATTCAATTTACCAGTCTAGCCCCTGAAAAATCAGGTAGATCCTGAAGGATAACTGTAAACTCAATCAAGTACTAGCCCTCATTGCAGCTACTGTGCCAGGTGCTACAGCAGATTTACAGCCTCTAGTACATGATGTGCAGCCATTGATCTGGCTTATGCATTCTTTTCATCTCTATCAGAAATAGTTCTCACAACAGTGTACATGCACAACCTTGCCCAAGAGCTAACTTAACTCCCTTACTCTATACAACAATGTGGTATAAAGAGACCTGGATCATGCTGCTGTGTTGTAGAGCATCACATTGGTCTGCTATATCAATGATATGCAAATTGGGCCAGAATATCAAGAAGTAACAAGCATGTTGGAAGCTTTAGTAAAATAAATAACACGTTGGCTTTCCATGCTGACTGTGCTCCAACAAACATGGCAAACATTCTTAAAACCCACCCGACATTCTGTAAGAAGTATGGCAAGCACCAACCCCACAAAGTGATACAGTACAAGAAGGGCAAGGATTCTCCTTATGCCCAGGAAAAGTGACATTATGACAGGCAGCAGAGTGGCTATGGTGGGCAGACTAAGCTGGTTTTCTAGAAAAAGGCTAAAAGTGCAAAGAAGATTGTGCTGAGGCTTCAGTATGTTGAGACCAGCTGCAGATCTAAGAGAATGCTGGTTGTGAAGAGATGCAAGCATTTTGAACTGGGAGGAAATAAGAAAACAAAGGGCCAGGTGATATCCAGTTCTAAGAATCATCTTTTGTTTTATTATGAAGAAAATACAATTTTGATATTATGTTAAAAACAAATGTATCACTCTAATGGGCAAAGGGAAGCCCTACAAAGATTAAAAGGTCTGCAACATCAGTAAAATATTGGGGGGGGTCCAATGACCTGGGATCATTCTGGGACATCCTCTTAAAATGAAAGAAGAAATTGCATCTCCTGCCTCCCACCACAAAGAAAGAAGTAAAATGTCTGGCTGGCTTCTTGAGTTCTGGAGGAAGCATATTCTACACTTGAGAATATTACTCTAACCTATTTACCAGAAAGCACAAAAGGCTGACAATTTTAAAGGCAACCCAGTGCTGGAAAGTGTTCTGCAGCAAGTCCAGGTCATGATACAAACAGTCCTGCCACTTGGGCAATAGAACACAACAGACTCTATGGGCTTACAGGTATTTGTGATGGGAAGAAACACTGTGTGGAGCTAACAGCAAGCCATAATATGGGAATCACAATTAAGAATTCTAGCATTTGGCCGGGCCTGGTGTCTCACATCTGTAATCCCAGCACTTTGGGAGGCCAAGGCGGACGGATCACGAGGTCAGGTTCGAGACCGGCCTGACCAACATGGTGAAACCCTGTTTCTACTAAAAATTCAAAAACTAGCTGGGTGTGGTGGCAGGCACCTGTAATCCCAGCTACTCATGAGGCTAAGGCAGGAGAATTGCTTGAACCCGGGAGGCAGAGGTTGCAGTGAGCCAAGATCGTGCCACTGCACTCCAGTCTGGGCAACAGAGCGAGACTTCATCTCAAAAAAAGAGAAAAGAATCCTAGCATTCTACAAAGGCAGGCAAATCACAAAGTCAAGAGAGCAAGACCACCCTGGCCAACATGGTGAAACCCCATTTCTACTAAAAATACAAAAATTAGCTGAGTGTAGTGGCGGGTGCCTATAGTCCCAGCTACTCGGGAGGCTGAAGCAGGGGAATGGCTTGAACCCGGGAGGCGGAGGTTGCAGTGAACCAAGATCGCGCCACTGCACTCTAGCCTGGGCGACAGAGGGAGACTCTGTCTCAAAAAAAAAAAAAAAAAAAAAAAAATTCCCTAGCATTCTAGAGCAAAGGCATACCACCAGCAGTGGAAAATTAGGTACCTTCCAAAAAACACAGCTTTTGACATGCTACTGGGCCCTGGTGGAAATGAAAGCATGGTCCACAAAACAGTAAATAACCATGCTGTCAGAACTGTCCATCATGAGCTGGATTCTGTCCAGTCTCAAGACCAGCTGCAGCAGTGGGATACATCCCAGTAATCTTTCTTAAAAGTTTTCACCCAGAAAAGAAACCCACCAAAAACCTGAAGGAGTTGTTCCCAGAACTTTTACCGGCAAATGGATCTGAGCAGCACAAGCAGTAAACTTTAATAGACATTTAATGCACTGTCCAGATCACCCCTTCGCTTCAGGCCAGAAACACTCATTCCCCCAGCTACCATGAGTATTAGTGACGGACAGTTCACAGCTGTTCCTCAATATCGTTCCTCAAGATACTGCCCTCAGCTAATGACAGCCACCTCTTCCAATGTCATGCTCCCTTCCCAGGGCAACTGGTATCAAATGACTGATCAATACAGGGCTACAAAGGCTCACTGCCTTTGGCGCAGGGCCATTTTAGCTCCATAGTTCCTGAGAGTCAGCTGAGATATCTGTTGTGACTACAATACAGTTCAAATTTTCTCTCTCAATCATCCTGCCTTCTTTATTCCCTTTAGGTGTTGATCCAAGAACATTCCCTAGTAAACTTTCTGCATGCTAATCTCTGAACTTTCTTCCCAGAGAATCTGACCTGTAACAACTGTACCTAGAGTGGCCAATCTTTCCTTGATATACTCTTTTTACAACAAAGGCTTTTTTTAGATATGGGATCTCACTATGTTGCCCAGACTGAAGTGTAATGGCTATTCACAGGTGCAATCATAGCTCACTATAGCCTCAAATTCCTGGGCTCAACTGATTCTCCTGCCTCAGCCTCCCAAGTAGCTGGGACTACAGGCACGTGTCACCACACCTGGATGCAAAGGCTTTTTATAAACTGAGATTTTATAACTTTGAAAAACAAAACTCACATGGCTGCCCTAATGTTTAATCCACAATTTCAATTTCCAAGTTGTCTTTCAAAAACTTACGTTAAAACTAAAAAGTCATCTAGACCATATAAATACCTATACTCTGTATCTTTGTAGTTATTTACTTAAACAGCTGTTTTATTACTTTGTAAACATATTTTCCCATTCTATGAAATCAACATTATTGTTAAATTTTATATCTTTCTTCTTTCATAAAATGATAAAAATTCATTGCCTACTATTTCATTCAGTTTCTACTGAGAAATAATTACAAATTCTTAAAACTTCACATCATCAATATTATCAATCTACTGCCTTATAAACTTGGAAGAACTACTGAACCAGGAATCTAGACTTCTTAGTTTAGCTTTTTTATGTGACTTTGTATTACTTACTTTATTTATTAATTTAACAAATATGGTACAGTGCTTGGGAGTGTTTCAGAAATTGCACTCAATTCTGAGCAGAAAGAATAAGGAAGACAGGCAGCCCCAATCCTCATGAAGATTAGAACCTAATGGTGAAAGCAGACATTAAACAAGTCATGATATAAATAATTGTTTGACTAACAATTGTGATAGGTGTTCCGAGGAGTAAAGCCACAGTGTCATGAGTATGTAGAACAGAAGGCCCTAACCTAGCCTAGGGTGCCTGAAATTCCTTGAGGAAATGGCATTTAAGTTGAGATATAAAGAACAGATGAAACTTAACAAGATGAAAAGGGGGAGAGAGATTTATAGACAGAAAGAACTTTATACTTGAAAATTCCAAAAAGGGAAGACACTTAGTATGTTCGTAGAACTAAAGGAAGGCTACATAGTAAGAGAAAAGTAGAGACACAGGGAGCAGGCCATATCACACGGGGCCTTGCACATCAGAAGGACAGTTTTGAACTTTATCCTAGGTGCAGCAAGAAGCCATTTCAGAGTTTTAGGCAGGAAAAAGACATAGATTTCCTTATATGCATAATATTAATAATACCATCTGTCTGCTTACCTTATCAGTTGCTAAGAAGATCAATAAGATATTGGATGTGAAAAAAAAAAATCACTGGAGGGCAGAGCAGGATGGCTGAATAGAAGCCTTCACCAATCATCCCCCACTCAGGAACACCAAATTTAACAACTATCTACACACGAAAAAGCACCTTCTTAAGAACAAAAAGGCACATGAGCAATCACAGCACCTGGTTTTAATTTCATGTGGCTGAAAGAGGCACTGAAGAGAGTAGAAAAGATAGTCTTGAATCACCAATGCCACCTCTCCCCATCCCCTGGCAGCAGCCATGTGGCACAGAGAATTCATGCATTTGGGGCAGGGAGATCGCCCAGTGATTGTGGGAATCTGCACTGGATTCAGTATTGGGGAAAACCCCACCCCCGATATTCAACGTGGGTTCTTTTCTATTTCCCTAAGCATCGGCTGGTCTGAGAAACAAAGGGAAAGAGTACAAGAGAGAGAAATTTTAAAGCTGGGTGTCCAGGGGAGACATCACATGTCAGCAGGTCCCGTGATGCTCCCTGAGCCATAAAACCAGCAAGTTTTTATTAGCAATTTTCAAAAGCAGAGTGTACGAATAGGGTGTGGGTCACAGAGATCACATGTTTCACAAGGTAATAAAATATCACAAAGCAAATGGAGGCAGGGCGAGATCACAGGACCACAGGAAGGGGCGAAATTAAAATTGCTAATGAAGTTTTGGGCACGCATTGTCATTGATAACACCTTATCAGGAGATAGGGTTTGAGAGCAGACAACGGGTCTGACCAAAATTTATTACGCGGGAATTTCCTCATCCTAATAAGCCTGGGAGAGCTATAGGAGACCAGGGCTTATTTCATCCCTTTGTCTTCGACCATAAAAGACAGCAGCACCCAAAGGGGCCATTTCAGAGGCCTACCCTCAGGGACCATTCTCTTTCTCAGGGATGTTCCTTGCTGAGAAAAAGAATTCAGCAATATTTCTGCTATTTGCTTTGAAAGAAGAGAAATATGGCTCGGTTTCTCCCAGCTCACTGGCAGTCAGAGCTTAAGGTTATCTCCCTTGTTCCCTGAACATTGCTATTATCCTGTTGTTTTTTCAAGGCGTCCAGACTTCATATTGTTCAAGTACACATGCTCTACAAACAATTTGTGCAGTTAATGCAATCATCACAGGGTCCTGAGGCAACATACATCCTCCTCAGCTTACAAAGATGATGGGATTAAGAGATTAAAGTAAAGACAGGCTTAGGAAATCACAAGGGTATTGACTGGGGAAGTGATAAGTGTCCATGAAATCTTCACAATTTATGTTTAGAGATTGCAGTAAAGACAGGTGTAAGAAAGTATAAAGGTATTAATTTGGGGAACTAATAAATCTCCACGAAATCGTCACAATTTATGTTCTTCTGCCATGGCTTCAGCCGGTCCCTCCATTCGGGGTCCCTGACTTCCCGCAACAACTCAGTGCTGCCGTGTCATGGCAGAAAGCAAAACCAGGCTAAACTCAGCTGATGCCCACCAATGGAGGGACTATGTAAACCAACCCCAGCAAGAGAAGAATTGTCCATCCTAGTTGTTGGAAATTAAGTTTTGACAAGCCTCACCACCACAAGCTAAACTGCTCTGGGGTTCTAAATAAATCTGAAAGGCAATCTTGGCCACAGGGACTGCAGTTCCTAGGCAACTATTAGTGTGCTGGGCTCAGAGCCAGGGGATGTTGGGCACATGCAGACTAGTGAGACACCAACCAGGGCAGCTAAGGAAGAGCCTGCACCAACCCTCCCACAACCCAAGGCAGTCCAGCTTGCAGCAATAAAAGTAACTTCTTCCTTCTACTGCCAGAGGAGAGGGAACAGTAAAGAGGAGTTTTGCATCCCAGATATCAACTCAGCCACAGTAGGACAGGGCACAAGGCAGAGTTGTGAGGTCCCCATTTCAGGCCCTAGCTTTCAGACAACATACCTAGACACAGTTTGCACCAGAAGGGAACCTATTGCCTTGAAGGGAAGGACCCAGGCCTGGCAGCATTGTCACCTGCTGACCACAGAGCTCTTGGGCTCTGAAGAATGAGCAGCAATACCCAGGTCATACACTTTGGGTGAGACTCTGAGCTCTACTGGCTTCAGGTGAAACCCAGCACATTCCCAGATATGGTGGCTATAATGAAAGACTCCTTCTGTTTGATAAAAGCAGACAGAAAAGCAAAGGGAACTTTGTCTTGCACCGTAAGTAACAACTGAGCCACAGTGGGGTAGAGCACCAAGCAGTCTCTTGGGGTCCCTGATACCAGCTATTGGCTCTTGGATGGCATTTTATGTCCTGGGCTAGAGGGGAAACTACTGCCCTGAAGGCATCTCTAGGTCCACCCCACCCAGGGCCTGGGGGAACTCGTGGCTCTGAAGGGAAGGGTACAAGCCTGTCTAGCTTTGCCACCTGCTGATTGTAGAGCCCTAAAGCTTTGAGCAAATATAGGTGATAGCCATGTAATGGTTACAGCGGGCCTTGGGCAAGACCCAGTGCTATGCTGGCTTAAGGTCTGACCCAGCATAGTCCCAATGGTAGTGGCTACATGGCTGTTCATGTCAACCCACCCCAGCTCCAGGTGGCTCAGCACAGAGAGACAGAGAGAGAGAAAGAGAGAGAGAGAGAGAGACTCTGTTTGGGAGAAAGTAAGGGAAGAGAACAAGAGTCTCTTCCTGGTAATTGAGAGAATTCTTCCAGACCTTATCCAAAACCACCAAGGCAGTACCTCTATGAGTCTGCAAGAACTACAGTATTACTGGCCTTGGGGTGCCCCTAATACAGATATTATATCACAACACCCAAGTCCCTTTGAATACCTGGAAAACCTTCCTAAGAAGGACAGGCATGAACAAGTCCAGACAGTGAAGACTAGAGTAAACACATAATTCTTCAACTCCCAGACACCAATTAACATCCACAAGCATCAAGACTATCCAGGAAAACATAGCCTCACCAAACAAACTAAATAAAGAACCAAAGACCAACCTGGAGAAACATGTGACTGTTCAGACAAAGAATTCAAAATCTGTTTTGAGGAAATTCAAAGAAATTCAAGATAACACAGAAGGAATTCAGATTATATCAGATAAATTTAACAAAGAGATTGAAATAATTTCAAAGAATCAAACAGAAATTTTGGAGTTGAAAAATGCAGTTGGCATACTGAAAAACACATCAGAGTCTCTTTATAGCAGAACTGGTCCAAGAGAAGAAAGAATTAGTGAGCTTGAAGACATGCTATTTGAAAACATACAGTTAGAAGAGACAAAAGCAAAAAGAATGAAGCATACCTTGAAGACCTAGAGAATAACCTCAAAGGGTAAATCTAAGAGTTACTGGCCTTAAAGAGGAGATAAAGACAGAGATAGAGGTAGAAAGTTTATTCAGAGAAACAATAATGGGGCTGGGCATGATGGCTCATGCCTGTAATCCCAGCACTTTGGGAGGCTGAGGCAGGTAGATCACATGAGGTCAGGAGTTCAAGACCAGCCTGGCCGACATGGTGAAACCCCATCCTTATGAAAAAAATACAAAAATTAGCCAGGCGAGGTGGTGTGCTCCTGTAATCCCAGTTACTCAGGAGGCTGAGGCATGAGAATCATTTGAACCCAGGAGATGGAGGTTGCAATGAGATGAGATTGTGCCACTGCACTCCAGTCTGGGAGACAGAATCAGACCCTGTCTCAAAAACAACAACAACAACAAAAGAAATAATAAAGGAGAACTTTCCAAATCTAGGGAAATATATCAATATGCAAGTGCAAGAAAGTTATAGAACACCAAGTAGCTTTAACTCAAATAAGACTACATCAAAGCATTTAATAATCAAACTCCTGAAGATCAAGCATAAAAAAGATAGCCTAAAAGCAGCAAGAGAAAAGAAATAAATGACATACAATGGAGCTCCAATATATCTGGCAGCAGACTTTTCAGTATAAACTTCACAGGCCAGAAGAGAGTGGCATAACATACTTAAAGTGCTGAAGGAAAAAAAAACGTTTACACTAGAATAATATATACAGCAGAAATATCCTTCAAACATAAAGGAGAAATAAAGACTTTCCCAAACAAACAAAAGTTGAAGTGTTTCATCAACACCAGACTTGCCCTACAAGAAATGCTAAAGGAATTTCTTCAACCAGAAAGGAAAGGATATTAATGAGCAATAAGACATTATCTGAAGATACTAAATTCATTGGTCATTGTAAGCACAGAAAAACACAAATAATGTAACACTGTTAACTGTGGTATGTAAATTACTCATGTCTTATGTAGAAAGACTAAATATGAACCAATCAAAAATAATAACTACAACAACTTTTCAACGTATAGACATTACAATAAGATATAAATAGACACAAGGAAAAGTTAAAAAGCAGCGGGGATGGAGTTAGAGTGTAGAGTTTTTATTACTTTTCTTTTTCCTTGTTTGTTTGTGCAGGCAGTGTTAAGTTGTCATTAGTTTAAAATAATGGGTTATAAGATAGTATTTGCAAGCCTTACGCTAACCTCAAATCAAAAAACTTACAACAGATACACAAAAACAAAAGATTAAATCATACCACCAGAGAAAGTCGCCTTCACTGAAAGGAAAACAGGAAGGAAGGAAAGAAGAAAAAGACCAGAAAACAAATAACAAAATGGCAGGAGTAAGTCCTTCTTATCAATAATAACACTGAATGTAAATACACTAAACTCTCCAATCAAAAGACATAGAGTGGCTGAATGGATTTTCTTAAAAAATTTACCAAGGAAAATTTGCCAAGCAAATGGAAAGGAAAAAAAAAAAAAAAAAAAAAAAAAAAAAAAAAAAAAAAAACAGGGGTTGCAACCCTAGTCTCTGACAAAACGGATTTTAAACCAACAAAGACCAAAATAGATAAAGATGGGCATTACATAATGGTAAAGGGACCAATTCAACAAGAAGAGCTAACTATCCTAAATATATATGCACCCAATACAGGAGCACCCAGATGCATAAAACAAGTTCTTAGAGACCTACAAAGAGACTTAGACTCCCACACAATAATAGTGGGAGACTTTAACACCCCACTGTCAATATTAAACAGATCAACAAGACAGAAAATTAACAACGATGTTCAAGACTTGAACTCAGCTCTGGATCAAGTGGATCTAATAGACATCTACAGAACTCTCCATGCCAAATCAACAGAATGCACATTTTTCTTAGTGCCACATGGCACCTATTCCAAAATCGACCACATAATTGGAAGTAAAACACTCCTCAGCAAATGCAAAAGAACTGAAATCATAACAAAAAGTCTCTCAGACAACAGTGCAATCAAATTAAAACTCGGGATTAAGAAACTCACTCAAAACCACACAACTGCATGGAAATGTAACAATCTTCTCTTGAATGACTCCTGAGTAAATAATGAAATTAAAGCAGAAATCAAAAAGTCCTTTGAAACTAGTGAGAACAAGAAACAATGTACCAGAATCTCTGGGACCCAGCTAAAGCAGTGTTACAAGGGAAACTTATAGCACTAAATACCTACATCAGAAAACTAGAAAGATCTTAAATCAACACCCTAACATCAAAATTAAAAGAGCTAGAGAAGCAAAGCAAACAAATCGAAAAGCTAGCAGAAGACAAGAAATAACTAAGATCAGAGCAGAACTGAAAGAGATAAAGATAGGAAAAGCCCTTCAAAAAAAATCAATGAATCCAGGAGTTGGTTTTTTGAAAAAAATATCAAAGTAGATAGACTGCTAGCTAGATTAATAAAGAAGAAAAGAGAGAAGAATCAAATAGACACAATAAAAAAAATGATAAAGAAGACATCACCACTGACCCCACATACAAACTACCATCAGAGAATACTATAAACACCTCTGTGCAAATCAACTAGAAAATCTAGAAGATTTTTTCATGTGTCTGTTGGCTGTATGCATGTCTTCTTTTGAGAAATGTCTGTCCATATCCCTTGCCCACTTTTTGATGGGGTTATTTGTTTTTTTCTTGTAAATTTGTTTGAGTTCTTTGTAGGTTCTGGATATTAGTCCTTTGTCAGATGAGTAGATTGCAAAAATATTCTCCCATTCTGTAGGTTGCCTTTTCACTCTGATGGTAGTTTCTTTTGCTGTGCAGAAGCTCTTTAGTTTAATTAGATCCCATTTGTCAATTATGGCTTTTGTTGCCGTTGCTTTTGGTGTTTTAGACATGAAGTCCTTGCCCATGCCTATGTCCTGAATGGTATTACCTAGGTTTTCTTCTAGGGTTTTTATGGTATTAGGTCTAACATTTAAGTCTCTAATGCATCTTGAATTAATTTTCGTATAAGGAGTAAGGAAAGGATTCACTTTCAGCTTTCTACTTATGGCTAGCCAATTTTCCCAGCACCATTTATTAAATAGGGAATCCTTTCCCCATTTCTTGTTTTTCTCAGGTCTGTCAAAGATCAGATGGCTGTAGATGTGTGGTATTATTTATGAGGACTCTGTTCTGTTCCATTAGTCTATATCTCTGTTTTGGTACCAGTACCATGCTGTTTTGGTTACTGTAGCCTTGTAGTATAGTTTGAAGTCAGGTAGCGTGATGCCTCCAGCTTTGTTCTTTTGATTTAGGATTGTCTTGGCAATGCGGGCTCTTTTTTGGTTCCATATGAACTTTAAAGTAGTTTTTTTCCAATTCTGTGAAGAAACTCATTGGTAGCTTGATGGGGATGGCATTGAATCTATAAATTACCTTGGGCAGTATGGCCATTTTCACGATATTGATTCTTCCTATCCATGAACATGGTATGTTCTTCCATTTGTTTGTGTCCTCTTTTATTTCACTGAGCAGTCATTTGTAGTTCTCCTTGAAGAGGTCCTTTACATCCCTTGTAAGTTGGATTCCTAGGTATTTTATTCTCTTTGAAGCAATTGTGAATGGAAGTTCATTCATGATTTGGCTCTCTGTTTGTCTGTTACCGGTGTATAAGAATGCTTGTGATTTTTGCACATTAATTTTGTATCCTGAGACTGCTGAAGTTGCTTATCAGCTTAGGGAGAATTTGGGCTGAGATGATGGGGTTTTCTAAATATACAATCATGTCATCTGCAAAAAGGGACAATTTGACTTCTACTTTTCCTAACTGAATACCCTTGATTTCTTTCTCTTGCCTGATTGCCATCAGAGAAATGCAAATCAAAACCACAATGAGATACCATCTCACACCAGTTAGAATGACAATCATTAAAAAGTCAGGAAACAACAGGTGCTGGAGAGGATGTGGAGAAATAGGAACACTTTTACACTGTTGGTGGGATTGTAAACTAGTTCAACCATTGTGGAAAACCGTATGACGATTCCTCAAGGATCTAGAACTAGAAGTACCATATGACCCAGCCATCCCATTACTGGGTATATACCCAAAGGATTATAAATCATGCTGCTATAAAGACACATGCACACGTATGTTCATTGCGGCACTATTCACAATAGCAAAGACTTAGAATCAACCCAAATGTCCACCAGTGACAGACTGGATTAAGAAAATGTGGCACATATACACCATGGAATACTATGTAGCCATAAAAAAGGATGAGTTTGTGTCCTTTGTAGGGACATGGATGCAGCTGGAAACCATCATTCTCAGCAAACTATCGCAAGAACAGAAAACCAAACACTGCATGTTCTCACTCATAGGTGGGAACTGAACAATGAGATCACTTGGACTTGGGAAGCGGAACATCACACATCAGAGCCTATTATGGGGAGGGGGGAGGCGGGAGGGATTGCACTGGGAGTTATACCTGATGTAAATGACGAGTTGATGGGTGCTGACGAGTTGATGGGTGCAGCACACCAACATGGTACAAGTATACATATGTAACAAACCTGCACGTTATGCACATGTACCCTAGAACTTAAAGTATAATAATAATAAAAAATGCAAAAATTTTAAAAAAAGAAAGAAAAGAAAATCTAGAAGAAATGGATAAATTCCTGGACACATACACCCTCCCAAGACTAAGGCAGGAAGAAGTTGAATCCCTGAATAGACCAATAATAAGCTCTGAAGTTGAGGCAGTGATTAATAGCCTACCAACCAAAAAAAAACCCCAGAACCGGATGGATTCACAGTCAAATTCTACCAAGGTACAAAGAGGAGCTAGTACTATTCCTTCTGAAACTATCCCAAACAATTGAAAAGGAGGGACTCCTTGCTAACACATTTCATGAAGCCAGCATCATCCTGATACCAAAACCTGGCAAAGACACAACAAAAAAAGAAAGCTTCAGGCCAATATCTGTGGTGAACATCAATGCAGAAATCCTCAACAAAATACTGGCAAACTGAATCCAACAGCACATCAAAAAGTTTATCCACCATGATCAAGTCGGCTTCATCCTTGGGATGCAAAGCTGGTTCAACTTACACAAATCAATAAACATAATCCATGACATAAACAGAACCACTGACAAAGACCACATGATTATCTCAATAGATGCAGAAAAAGGCTTTGATAAAATTTAACATCCTTTCATGTTAAAAACTCTCAACAAATTAGGTATTAATGGAACATATCTCAAAACAATAAGAACCATTTATGACAAACCCACAGCCAATATCATACTGAATGGGCAAAAGCTGGAAGCATTCTTTTTGAAAACCAGCACAAGAAAAGGACGCCCCCTCTCAATACTCCTATTCAACATAGTATTGGAAATTCTGACCAGGGCAATCAGGCAAGAGAAAGAAATAAAGTGTATTCAAATAGGAAGAGAGGAAGTTAAGTTGTCTCTGTTTGCAGATGACATGATTGAGAATTTAGAAAACCCCATTATCTCAGCCCAATATACAAAATCACAAGCATTCCTATACACCAACGATAGACAAGCAAACAGCCAAATCATGAATGAACTCCCATTAACAATTCCCATTCCCATTCACAATTGCTACAAAGAGAATAAAATACCTAGGAATACAGCTAACAAGGGATGTAAAAGACCTCTTCAAGGAGAATTGACAACACTGCTCAAGGAAATAAGAGAGAACACAAACAAATGGAAAAATATTCCATCCTCCTTGATAGAAAGAATCAATATCGTGAAAATGGCCATACTACCCAAAGTAATTTATAGATTCAATGCTACTCCCATCAAACTACCATTGGCATTATTCACAGAACTAGAAAAAAGTACTTTAAATTTCATATGGAACCAAAAAAGAGCCTGTATAGTCAAGGCAATCCTAAGCAAAAAGAACAAAGCTGGAGGCATCATGCTACCTGACTTCAAACTATACTACAAGGCCACAGTAACCAAAACAGCATGGTTCTGGTACCAAAACAGACATATAGACCAATGGAACAGAACAGATACCTCACACATCTACAACCATCTGATCTTTGACAAACCTGACAAAAACAAGCAATAGGTAAATGATTCCCTGTTTAGTAAATGGTGTGAGGAAAATGGCTAGGCATACGCAGAAAATTGAAACTGGACCCTTCCTTACACCTTATACAAAAATTAACTCAAGATGAATTAAAGACTTAAATGTAAAACCCAAAACCATAAAAGGCCTAGAAGAAAACCTAGGCAATACCATTCAGGACATAGGCATAGGCAAAGACTACATGATGAAAACACCAAAAGCAATTACAACAAAAGCCAAAATTGACAAATGGGATCTAATTAAACTAAAGAGCTTCTGCGCAGCAAAAGAAACTATCATCAGAGTGAATAAGCAACCTACAGAATGGAAGAAAATTTTTGCAATCTACCCATCTGACAAATTCTCATATCCAGAATCTACAAGGAACTTAAACAAATTCACAAGAAAAAAACAACCTCTTCAAAAAAGTGGGCAAAGGATATGAACAGACACTTCTCAAAAGAAGACATTTATGTGGCCAATAAACATATGAAAAAAAGTTCAACATCACTGATTAGAGAAATGCAAATCAAAACCACAGTGAGATACCATCTCACGCCAGTCAGAATAGTGATTATTAAAAAGTCAAGAAACAATAGATGCTGGCAAGGCTGTGGAGAAAAGGATGCTTTTACACTGTTGGTGGGAATGTAAATTAGTTCAACTATTGTAGATGACAGTGTGGCAATTCCTCAGGGATTTAGAGCCAGAACTACCATTTGATCCAGCAGCCCCATTACTGGGTATATACCTAAAGGATTATAAATCATTCTACTATAAAGACACCTTCACACATATGTTTATTGCAGCACTATTTACAATAACAAAGACAAGGAACCAATCCAAATGCCCAACAATGATACACTAGATAAAGAAAATGTGATATATACGTACAACATGGAATACTATGCAGCCTTAAAAAGGAATGAGATCATGTCCTTTACAGGGACATGGATGAAGCTGGAAACCATCATCCTCAGCAATGTTCTCACTTATAAGTGGGAACTGAACAATGAGAACACGTGGACACAGGGAGAGGAACAACACATACCAGGGCCAGTCGGGGTGGGGGACAAGGGGAGGAAGAGTATTAGGACAAATAGCTAATAGATGATAATTTCACACATGCCGCAAACCACCATGGCACACGTATACCTATGTAACAAACCCACACATTCTGTACTTGTACACCAGTACTTAAAGTAAAATAATAATAATAATAAACAAGCCTCCATGATCTGTTGCACACAAGAAACGCGCTTCACCTATAAAGACACACATAGACTGAAAGTAAAGAGATGTAAAAAGATATTCCATGTCAATAGAAACCAAAAAAGAGTAATGGTAGTTATACCTACATCAGACAAAATAGATTTTGAGACAAAAACCATAAGAGACAAAGAATGTCATTATATGATTACTAAGGGGTCAATCAGCAAGAGGATGTAACAACTATAGGAATACCCAGATATATAAAATAAGTATTATTAGAGCTAGAGGAAGAGATAGACCCCAATACAATAATTCCTGGAGATGTCAACACCTCAATTTCAGATCTTTCAGACAGAAAATCAACAAAGAAAAATTGAACTTAATCTGCATTACAGACCAAGTGAACCTAGTAGATATTTACAGAACATTTCATCTCATGGCTACCGAACGCACATTCTTCTCAGTAGATGGATCATTCTCAAGGATAACCATATGCTAGGTCACAGTACAAGTCTTAAAACATTCAAGAAATTGAAATAACATCAAGTATATTCTCTTCCCTAACCTAAGAATAAAACTAGGAATCAATACCAAGAGGAATTCTGAAAACTATAAAAACACATTGAAATTAAATAATATGCTTCTGAATGACTAGTGGGTCAATAAAGAAATTAAGAAGAAAATTGACAAATTTCTTGAAACAAATGATAATGGAAACACACCATACCAAACCCTATGGGATACAGCAAAAGCAGTACTAAAAAGGAAATTTATAGTCATAGGTGTCTACATCAAAAAAGAAAAGAGTGGGGCAGTGGCACATGCCTGCAGTCCCAGCACTTTGGGAGGCCAAGGCAGGCATATTGCTCAAACTCAGGAGTTCGAGACCAGCCTGAGCAGCATGGTAAAATCCTGTCTGTACAAATACAAAACAATTAGCCAAGCACAGAGGTGCACACCTGTAGTCCCAGCTACTCAGGAGACTGAGGTGGGAGGATTGCTTGAACCTGGGAGGTCAAGGCTCCAGTAAGCCAAGATCATGCCACTGCACTCCAGCCTGGGCAACAAAATGAGAACTTGCCTCAATAAAAATAAAAAATAAAAAAATAAAAACTTCAATAAATAACCTAATGATGCATTTAAAGAACTAGAAAAGCAAGAGTAAACCAAACTCAAAATTAGTAGGAAAAAAAGATATAATAAACATCAAAGCAGGAATAAACAAAATTGGAACAAAGAAAACAATACAAAAAATCAACAAAATAAAAAGTTGGTTTTTTGGAAATATAAAAAAATTGACAAACCTTTAGCCAGACTAAGAAAGAAGAGAGAAGACCCATATACATAAAATCAGAGATAAAAAAGGAGACATTGCAAACAATACCACAGAAACTCAAAGGATCATTAATAGCTACTATGAGCAGCTATATTCCAATAAATTGAAAAATCCAGAATAAACAAATTCCTAGGCACATACAACCTATCCAGATTGAACCATAGGCTGGGTATGGTGACTCATGCCTCTAATTGCAGCACTTTGGGAGATCAAAACAGGCAGATTGCTTGAGCCCAGAAGTATGAGACCAGCCAGAGCAACATGGCAAAACCCCATACAAAAATTAGCCAGGTATGGCGGCATGTGTTTGTAGTCCCAGCTACTCAGGAGGCTGAGGCGGGAGGACCACCTGTGTCCAGGAGGACAAGGCTACAGGGAGCCGTGATCACACCGTTGTACTCCAGCCTGGGCAATAGAGTGAGATCCTGTCTCAAAAAAACAAAAAGAAATTTTTTAAAAAGATTGAACAATGAAGAAATCCAAAACCTGAACAAACCAATAACAAGAAACAAGATGAAAGTCATAATAAAAGGTCTCTCAGCAAAGTCTGGGGCCCAATGGCTTCACTGTTGAATTCTACTAAGCCTTTAAAGAACTAATACCAACCCCACTCAAACTATTCCAAAACAATAGAGGAGAGGATACTTCCAAACTCATTCTACAAAGTCAGTATTACCTTGATATCAAAACGAGACAAAGACACATCAAAAAAAGAAAACTACAGGACAATTTCCCTAATGGATGTTGATCCAAAAATCCTCAACAAAATACGAGTGAAGTAAATGCAACAGTACATTAAAAAGATCATTCATTATGACCAAGTGGGATTTATCCCAGGGATGCAAGGATGGCCGAACATACGCAAATCAATCAATGTGATACATCAATCATATCAACAGAATGGAGGACAAAAACCATGTGACAATCTCAATTGATGCTGAAAAAGAAATTTGGATATTTTAACAATATTGATTCTCCCAATCCATGAACATGGAATATTGTTCCATTTTTATGTCCTCTTTAATTTCTTTCATCAATATTTTATAGTTTCATTGTAGAGATCTTTCACTTCTTTGATTAAATTCATTCCTAGGTATTTTATTGTATTTGTTGCTATTATAAATGAGATTACCTTTGTGATTTCTTTTTCAGATTGTTCATTATTCACAGATAGAAATGCCACTGACTTTGTATCCTGCAACTTTACTTAATTTGTTTGTCAGTTCTATTAGTTTTACTGTGGAGTCTTTAGGTTTTTCCAAATATAAGATCATATGATCTGCAAACAAGAATAATTTGACTTCTTTCTTTCCAATTTTGATGCCCTTAATTTCTTTCTCTTATCTCATTGCTCTATCTAGGACTTCCAATACTATGTTGAGTAACAGTGGTGACAGTGGTCATCCTTGTCATGTTCCAGATCTTAGAGAAAAGCCTTTCAGTTTTTTCCCCATTTGGTATGGTGCTAGCTGTGGATGTGTCAAATATGGCTTTTAATATGTTGAGGTATGTTGCTTCTATACCCATATTGTTAAAATATCCATGCTACCTAAAGCAATCTACAGATTCAGTGAAATCCCTATCAAAATATCAATGACATTCTTTAAAGAAATAGAAAAAGCAACCCTAAAATTTATGTGGAACCACAGAAGACCCAGAATAGCCAAAGGTATCCTAAGCAAAAAGAAAAAAATTGGAGGAATCACATTACCTGACTTCAAATTACACTACAGAGCTATGGTAAGTAAAACAGCATGGTACTGGCATAAAAACTGACACATAGACCAAGAGAACAGAATAAAGAACTCAAAAGTAAATCCACACATCTACAGTTAACTCATTTTTGAAAAAGTTTCCAGGAACATACACAATAAACAGACATTTATTAAAGGATATTCTCTTCAATAAATACTTCTGGAAAAACTGAATATCCATATGCAGAAGAATGAAACTAGACCGCTATCTCTCGTCATATACAAAAATCAAATCTAAATTGATTAAAGACATAATTCTGAGACCTCAAACTATGAAACTACAAAGGAAAACTTTGGGGAGGCCAGGAGCAGTGGCTCACACATATAATCCCAGCACTTTGGGAGGCTAAGGTGGGAAGATCACCTAAGGTCAGTCAGGAGTTCAAGACCCACCTGGCCAACATAGTGAAACCCCATCTCTACTAAAAATACAAAAATTAGCCAGGTGTGGTGGCGGGTGCCTGTAATCTCAGCTACTCACGAGACTGAAGAGGGAGAATTGCTTGAATCCAGGAGGTGGAGGCTCCAGTGCCGAGATCGAGCCATTGCATTCCAGCCTGGGTGACAGAGTGAGACTCCGTCTCAGAAAAAAAAAAGAAAAAGAAAAAAAAAAGAAATGAAAAGAAAAAGAAAACATTGGAGAAACTCTCTAGGACATTACAGTGGGCAAAGATTTCTTGAGTAATACCCCACAAGCACCGGCAAACAAAGCAAAAATGAATAAATGGGATCACACCAAGTTAGAAAGCTTCTGCACAACAAAGGCAACAATCAGCAAAGTGAAAAGACAACCCACAGAATGGGAAAAAATATTTGCAAACTACTCATCTGACAAGGGATTAATAACCAGAGTATATAAGGAGCTCATACAACTCTATAAGAAAAAAAATTGAATAATTCAATTAAAAAATTGGCACAAGATCTGAATAGGCATTTCCCAAAAGAAGACATAAAAATGGCAAGCAGGTTTGTGAAAAGGTGATCAATGTCATTGATCACCAGAGAAATGCAAATCAAAACTACAATGAAATAACATTTCACTTCAGTTAAATTTGTGGATATCCAAAAGTAAAGCAATAATGAATGCTGGCAAAGATATGAAAAAAGAGAACCCCTGTACACTGTTGTTGGGAATGCAAATTAATACAACCACTATAACAAACAGTTTGGAGATTCCTCAGAAAACTGAAAATAGGCTACCATATAATCCAGCAATATCACTACTAGGTATATACCCAAAAGACAGAAAATCAGTATATCAAAAAGATATCTGCACTCCCACATTTATTGCAGCACTATTCACAACAGCCAAGATTTGGAAGCAACCTAATTGTCCATCAACAAATGAGAGGACAAAGAAACGTGATACATATACACAATGGAGTACTATTCAGCCATTAAAAACAATGAGATCCTGTCATTTGCAACAACATGGATGGAACTGAAGATCATTATGTTAAGTGAAAGAAGCACTTAAGTGGAGATGGTTAATGGGTACAAAAATAGAAAGAATGAATAAGAACTAGTATTAGATAGCACAACAGGGTGACTATAGTCAATAATAATTTAATTGTACATTTTAAAATAACTAAAAAAGTCTAATCGGATTGTTGTTAACACAAAGGATAAATGCTTAAGGTGATGGATAACTCATTTACTCTGATGTGATTATAACACATTGTATGCCTGTATCAAAATATCTCATGTACCCTATAAATATATATACCTACTATGTATCCATGAAAATTAAAAATTATAAAAGATAATAGATGTAAATGTACTTTATAAAATATGAGTTTTTCTACAACAAAAGACCTTATTATTGTCAACCGTGTCATGTAGTTAATTAGATGGTTAGTTTCAACACCCAAGCAAAAGCATAATTGCATAATTCATATTTTGACCAAATAAATAAAGAAAACAAGCTCATTAAAAGACATTTTTAAATATATTCTCTGAACCCCAATTGCAACAGCAAGTTCTCTCATTCTAAAACCAGCTGCTTCTTCAAGCTGATTAAAACACAATGAAATATAACTAAGTATTCCAGCCATACCCTTGTATTATGTATGCTTTACGTACAATGTCATGTTATGTCATTCCATTGTATCATAATTTGGGGACAAAAGCTGTAAAGTATATCTATATAAAATCAGTTCATCTTCTTCACACAAATGACCATTTTCAGGAGGATTCCATTTTTTCGTGATTAAGAAACAGAAACCTCTAAGATACTTTTGACACATGCAAAAGTAATAGAAACAATAGAGGGAACACTGAAATTAGGCAGCCTATGGTCTATCAACCAAAAAAGGAGCATGGAACAACTTAAATAATAATAGTAATAATAATGTCAACTCTTTACTGAGCATATACCATGAGCCAGACATTTGTGTTAAATTGTTTGCTTGTACTGCCTCTTTGATTCTTCACAACCATCCTATCAGGAAGGTATTTAATTATCAGCCCAATTTTATAAATAATGAAGTCACAAAAAAAGGAGTTAAGTAAGTTGCCAGGGTCACGAAGCTAATAAGAAACAAAGGAATTATTAGAATTCAATTCTGCCAGACTCCAGAGCCCATGGACTCACTTACACTTACTTGGTTGCCACCATCTATTGTAAGAAACACCATCTCCAGCTGCCATCCCTCCATACATATGAATTAATCTAAATATGCAGAGTTTATTTGTCACCAAATTAATATTATATGTGGAAAAATCTCACTTTCTTTCAAGTTCCATCTATTCAATTATTCAGAATACATATAGATAGATCATTTATAACCACTTAACTCTCTCTAGGTTACTTGTATAGAACTACTGAATCCAGCAGGAAGTTTTTAAAGCTAAAATGTTTAAATTCTTCTTCTAATGGGGAAAATGGTATTTCAGTATTTTTCATGTGACAAATGCTTCACATACTTTATCTCACTTAATTCTCAAACACAGTAAAGTAGGTATTAATACCTCAATTTGCTTATGATTAAGCTGAAGTTCAAGCCCAGGATCACACTATAAGAGGCAGAACCATCATTTGAACGCACGCCCTAACTAGGCTCCAAAACCCACTCCCTAACTAGGCCACCCTGCTTAAACTAAGAATTAAATGTGGGAAAATAGACAAATACAGCGAGATTATATGTGCTTGCCATATGCAATACCAATGCAATGTACAACACAGACAAGAGAAACACAGAAAATACAATTTCAAGATCAATGGAAAAGATGGATATCTTTCTTGGTGCTTCTTAGTCCTTCAAAAAATATTTCACAGTACTAAACTAGGGTCAAAGGGGCCTCATAAAAGCAGTGAAAGAGGGTTCTTTGTTCTTCAGTTCCTCATACAATGGTATGAGTCACTATTTCCTTTTGAAATGCAGGAAATATCCCCATCTTGTGGGATTTTAGGGTATTGCTGTAACAGACCATTTTGACCATATTACATTTTTGCAACCACAGGCTTTATTGCTTAATAGAAGAGTCCATTATATATGTTCTGGTTGTTTCAAAGCCAGATAACAAAGGATTTACATTATACAAATGTGGAGATGTTCCATCACATTTGCATTTCTGAATAAGAAGAGAATTTCATCCTACCACACCCCTATATGCAACATATTTCTTAAGGACAAGAACCAACGCATGAACCAGGTAGTGTTGGTTAATACTGAGTGTCAACTTGATTGGATTGAAGGATGCAAAGTATTGATCCTGGGTGTGTTTGTGAGGCTATTGCCAAAGGAGATTAACATTTGAGTCAGTGAGCTGGGGAAGGCAGACCCACCCTTAATCTGGGTGGGCACAATCTAATAAGCTGCCAGTAAATATCAAGCAGGCAGAAAAATGTGAAAAGGCAAGACTGGCCTAGGCTCCCAGTCTACATCTCTCTCCTGTGCTGGATTCTTCCTGCCCTTGAACATCAGAATCCAAGTTCTTCAGATTTGGAACTTGGACTGGTTTAATTGCTCCTCAGCTTGCAGATGGCTTATTGTGGGATTGTGGAAACTTGTGATTGTGTGAGTTAACACTACTTAATAAACTCCCCTTCACACATATATATATATATGAGTTTATAATATAATAGGACAGTAGATAAGACTATAAGGAGATAAGACTATAAGGAGACTATAAGGAGATAAGATATAAGGATATATATATCCTATTAGTTCTGTCCCTGTAGAGAATCCTGACCAATATAGGTTTTGGTACCAGCAGTGGTTCTAGAGGAACAGAATATTAAGGATGGAGTTCTTTAGTTGATTTTGGGGTTTCTGGAGTTGGCTGCTTAATATGATTACACCCAAAAATGCTAAGGACTCTACTTCTAATAGAGAACACTGATAGCCCTTGGCGTGAACTGTTTAGAGAGTTATCCAAAATAAATGCACTTGACACTCTTGATTCACTGCTTGTGAGAGGCAAGGAGTTTAGTGACTCTATACATAATAACTTTGACCATATATGGAGAACCAAGGAACATAATGAAGCTGGTTTGTTGTTCCTAAATTCACTGGACAAAGTGATGAAATAAAATAATGAACTTAGGGATTCAGAGATTCTAACTTCCAACTTCAGAAGCAGATACTAAGCCTCAAATATTCTAAGATTGTCAGAGTGTTGTCTCCTGTAGAGAAAGAGCTGAAACTGTGGAAAATCAGACCCAAGCTCTTATCATGTGAGTGGCTGACCTGCAATGAAAGGTGCATGCACAGCCTCACCAGGTGTCTACTGTTAAAGTGAGGGTATTGATTGGAAAAGAATAGGATCATGCTACTTAGAATAGGGATGTGTGGGAGGACCCTGATGAAGCTGGGGACACCGAGCTGGTAAACTCTGATGAACCTTCCTTTCCAGAAGAAACAGCTTCTTCATCCCCAGTAGTGGCAAAATCCCCTCCTCAACCCACACTGCCTTCAGCCTTTCCACCTTTGTTTGAGGAGATAAACCCTCTTCTGCCTGAGGCAATAGTGATGGCCTACCCTGAGGCAGTTGCCAGGCAAGATAATGTTGATTCTCCTCAGAAGCCACCCCCAACGCCCCTGTTTGCTTCTAGACCTATAACTAGACTAAAGTCCCAGCGGGCCCCTACAGATGAGGTTGAGAGTGTGACCCATGAGGAGGTGTACTACACTCAAAAAGAACTGCTTGATTTTTCTAATTTATATAAACAAAAATCTGGAAAGCAAGCATGAGAATGGATATTAAAGATGTAGGATAATGGTAAAAGGAACATAAAGTAGGAGCAGGCTGAATGTATTGATTTGGGCCCACTAAATAGGGATTTTGCATTTAATGTTGCAGCTCAGGGAGTTAAAAAAAGTTCTGATAGTTTATTTGCTTGGTTAGCTGAAATATGGATTAAAAGATGGCCCACTGTGAGCAAGCTGGAAATGCCTGATCTCCACTGGATTAGTGTAGAGGAAGGGATCCAAAGGCTTAGGGAAATTGGGATGGTGGAGTGGCTTAGTCACTTTAGACCTACTCATCCCAGATGGGAGGGTCCAGAAGATAAACCCTTGACCAATGCTTTGTGAAATAGATCTATGAGGGCAGCACCTACAATTTTGAAAGTTGTGTAATTGCTTTTCTCTGCATATCAGATCTAACAGTGGGAACCACAGTCACTCAACTACAAAATTTAAATACAATGGGAATAATCGGACCCCAAGGTGGCAGGGGCCAAGGTGGCAGGGGCCAAGTGATTCATACTCAATCATCAAAGGCAAGGTGAGTGTAGCTACCAATAATGGACAGCAGAGGCAAAGTGGCAATCAGAATAGCTTGAATTATGTAGAGCTCTGGCATTGGCTAATTAATCACAGTGTTCCTAGAAGTGAAATTGATAGGAAGCCTACTGCATTCCTGCTTAATTTATATAAGCAGAAAATTTCCAGGTTGAATGGATAAAAGACTAATTTGAATTATAAAAAGAGAGAGTCATGGCCCCTCAATCCATTTCCAGACTTGAGCCAGTTTATAGACCCAGAGCCCCTTGAATGAAAGGGAGGCCGGGTCCCCTTAAGGAAGGACTCCATTACATTAATGACAATTTATGCCATTAATCTTTCTCCTATCCTTCCCCAAGGAGACCTCTGGCCTTTTACCAGGGTAACTGTGCATTGGGGAAAGGGAAATGATCAGACATTTCTGAGACTACTGGACACTGGCTCTGAGCTGACGTTGATTCCAGGAGACCCAAAACGTCATTGTGGTCCACCAGTTAAAGAAGAGGCTTATGGAGGTCAGGTAATTAATGGAGTTTTAGCTCAGGTCTGACTTACAATGGGTCCAGTAGGTCCCCAGACTCATCCTATAGTCATTTCTCCAGTGCCAGAATGCATAATTGGCATAAACGTACTTAGCAGATGGCAGAACCCCCATGTTGGCTTCCTGACTGGTAGAGTGAGGGCTATCATGGTGGGAATGGCCAAATGAAAGCCATTAGAGCTTCCTCTACCTAGAAGAATAGTAAATCAAAAACAATATTGCATCCCTGGAGAGAAGGCGGAGATTCGTGCCACCATCGAGGACTTAAAAGACACAGGGTTGGTAATTCCCACCACATCCCCATTCAACTCTCCTATTTGGCCCGTGCAGAAGATAGATGGATCTTGGAGAATGACAGTGGATTGTCACAGGCTTAACCAAGCAGTGACTTCAATTGCAGCTGCTGTACCAGATGTGGTTTCATTGCTTGAGCAGATTAACATATCTCCTGGTACCTGGTATGCAGCCAACTTGGCAAATGCATTTCTCCATTCCTAGAAGCAATTTGCCTTCAGCTAGCAAGGCCAGCAATATACCTTTAGTGTCCTACCTCAGAGGTATATCAACTCTCCGGCTTTGTGTCATAATCTTATTCAGAGAGACCTTGATAGCTTTTCACTTCCACACTGGTCCATTACATTGATGACATTATGCTGATTGGATCCAGTGAGCAAGAACCAGCAAACACACTGAACTTATTGGTGAGACATTTGCATGCCAGAGGATGGGAAATAAATCCAACTAAAATTCAGGGAACTTCTACCTCAGTAAAATTTCCAGGGGTCCACTGGTGTGGGTCCTGTCGAGATATTCCTTCTAAGGTGAAGGATAAGTTGCTGCATTTGGTCCTTCTTATAACCAAGTAAGAGGTACAACGCCTAGTGGACCTATTTGGATTTTGCAGGCAACACACTCCTGATTGGGGTGTGTTACTCCCATTTATCAAGTGACCCCAAAAGCTGCCAGTTTTGAGTGGGGTCCAAAACAGGAGAAGGCTCTGCAACAGGTCCAGGCTGCTGTGCAAGCTCCTCTGCCACTTGGACCATGTGACCCAGCAGATCCAATGGTGCTTGAGGTGTCAGTGGCAGATAGAGATGCTGTATGGAGCAGGGCCCCATAGATGAATCACAACAGATACTTCTAAGATTTTGGAGCAAGGCCCTGCCAGCTTCTGCAGATAATTACTCTCTTTGAGAGACAGCTCTTGGCCTATTACTGGGCTTTGGTGAAAACTGAATGTTTGACTATGGGTCATCAAGTCGCCATGTGAGCTGAACTGCCTATCATCAACTGGGTGCTCTCTGACCCATCTAGCCATAAAGGGGGTCGTGCACAGCAGCATTCCATCATCAGATGGAAGTGGTATATGCGTGACTAGGCTAGAGTAGGTCCCGAAGGCACAAGTAAGTTACATGAGGAAGTGGCTCAAATGCCCATGATCTCCACTCCTGCCACCTGCCTTCTCTCCCCTAACCTGCAATGATGGCCTCATGGGGAGTTCCCTATGATCAGTTGACAGAAGAAGAGAAGACTAGGACCTGGTTCACAGATGGTTCTGCATGATATGCAGTCACCACCCAATACAGCACTACAACCCCTCTCTAGGACATCCTTGAAAAACAGCGTGAAAGGAAAGCTTCCTAGTGGGCAGAACTTCGAGCAGTGCATATGCTTGTGCACTTTGCATGGAAGGAGAAATGGTCAGATGTGCAATTACATACTGATTCATGGGCTATAGCCAATGGTTTAGCTGAATGGTCAGGAACTTGGAGGCAGCATGATTGGAAAATTTGTGGGGAAGAGGTAGGTGGATGGACCTCTCTGAGTGTTCAAAAACTGTGAAGATATTTGAATCCCACGTGACTGCTCACCAACGGGTGACTTCAACAGAGAAGGATTTTAATAGTCAAGTGGCTAGGATGACCCATTCTGTGGACACCACTCAGCCACTTTCCCCAGCCATCCCTGTCATCACCCAATGGGCCCACGAAATAAGTGGCCACAGTGGCAGTGATAGAGGTTAAGCATGGGCTCAGCAACATGGACTTCCATTTACCAAGGCTGACCTGGCTACAGCCACTGCTGAGTGCCCAATTTGCCAGCAGCAGAGACCAACACTGAGCCTTCCATATGGCACCATTCCCAGGGGGATCAACCTGGTGGCAGGTTGATTATATTGGGCCTCTTTCATCATGTAAAGGGCTGAGGTTTGTCCTCAATGGAATAGACACTCCAGATATGAGTTTGCCTATCCTACATGCAGTGCTCCTGCCAAGAGTACCATCTACGAATTCATAGAATGCCTTACCCACCCATCATGGTATTCCACACAGCATTGCCTCTGACCAAGGCACTCACTGTACAGCTAAAGAAGTGGAGCAGTGGGCTCATGCTCATGGGATTCATTGGTCTTACCATGTTCCCCATCATCCTGAAGCAGCTGGATTGACAGAACTGTGGAATGGCCTTTTGAAGTAACAATTATAATGCCAAATAGGTGACAATACTTTGCAGGGCTGGGGTTCTCCAGAAGGCCATGTATCTTCTGAATCAGCATCCAATATACGGTACTGTTTCTCCCATAGCCAGATTCACAGATCCAGGAATCAAGGGGTGGAAGTGGTACCATTCACCATTACCCCTAGTGATCCACTAGTAAAATTTTTGCTTCCTGTTCCTGTGACATCACATTCTGCTGGCCTAAAGATCTTAGTTCCAGAGGGAGGAACGCTGCCACCAGGAGACACAACGACGAATCCATGAAACTGGAAGTTAAGATTGCCACCTCGACATTTTGTGCTCCTCCTACCTTTAAGTCAACAGGCTAAGAAGGGAGTTACAGTGTTGGCTGAGATGACTGACCCCGACTATCAAGATGAAATCAGTCTACTACTCCACAACGGAGCTAAGGAAGAGTATGCATGGAACATAGGAGATCCATCAGGGCATCTCTTAGCATTACTATGCCCTGTGATTAAAGTCAGTGGGAAACTATAACAGCCCAATCCAGGCAGTACAACAAATGACCCAGATCCTTCAGGAATGAAGATTTGGGTCACTCCACCAGGAACAAAACCACAACCCGCTGAGGTGCTTGCTGAAGGCAAAGGGAATACAAAATGGGTAGTAGAAGTTAGTCATCAATACCAGCTACGACCATGTCACCAGCTGCAGAAACGAGGACATTGTCATGAGTATTTCCATGTTTGTGCATGTATACACTTGTACTAAGAAAATATCTTCATTTTATTTCCTTTTTCCTTTATCATGTGACATAAAATTTATTGACTTCATATCAGTATTTAAGTATTGTTAAATTTATGACTAGCATTTGGGTTGGGAATTAGTGTGTTTCCAGTTGTACAAAGGATAGTTGTATTACGTTAGGTGTAATTATGACCTTATTATTGTCCTTATTTGAAGATTATGTATGATCTCAGGAGATGTGCATGGGTTCAAGTTGACAAAAGGCGGACTTGTGATGGTTAATACTGAGAGTCAACTTGATTAGATTGAAGGATACAAAGTATTGATCCTGGGTGTGTCTGTGAGGGTGTTGCCAAAGGAGATTAACATTTGATTCAGTGAGCTGGGGAAGGCAGATCCACCCTTAATTTGTGGACACCATCTAATCAACTGCCAGCAAATATAAAGCAGGCAGCAAAACACGAAAAGCAAGACTGGCCTAGGCTCCCAGTCTACATCTTTCTCCCGTGCTGGATGCTTCCTGCCCTCGAACATCAGACTCCAAGTTCTTCAGTTTTGGGACTGATTTCATTGCTCATCAACTTGCAGATGGTCTATTGTGGGATTGTGGGACCTTGTGATCATGTGAGTTAATACTATTTAATAAATTCCTCTTCATACATATGTGTGTGTGTGTGTATGTGTGTGCATATATATATATATATAGAGAGAGAGAGAGAGAGAGAGAGTTCTGTCCCTTTAGAGAATGCTGACCAATACAGAGGTCTTACCCATCTGCAGCACCTAGCACAGCACCTGACACATAGTAGATGCTACATTTAATGAGCCAGTTAAAAAGCTTTAATAATATAAATTTGTATTGAATCATATATCCAAGTAATAAGTGGTTGAGCATGGCAGAACAATATTTTATCAACTCCAAAATTTAAAGAATCTTTAAAACATTTTGTATCCAGCTAACCTGAATTTCAAATTTTAAAAAAAACTAAAGTAACCATTTGTAGTAGATAAGTAATTATTCCTTTTGTGGACAAGTAGGAATAGATATAGAAAATACTCAACATTTTCTGTTGAAATTATTCTCATGAAATGAATCCAAGCTAGGATATTCCTTCCTGCTGATTCCTTAACAGAAATTTCAATAAAAAGCTCTGACTAACATTCAGGAACCCCTATAATTTCAGCATCTAGTTATGTTGGTGGTGGCCTAGGTAGCCTGGACGATATTTCAGCTTCTCACTAACTGTCCATCACACCACCATCAGATGATAGGTGCATGTCTTCTCAAAGTACTGCCACACCTTTATACCAGCTCTTTCTCATTTTTGTTAAGCATGCAAACAATTACTAAATTACTACATTATATTGGCATCATATTCTCAGCAAGTTATTTGGGGGCCCAAGTGGTATTTTGTGCTACCATATATATTTCAGCAACATGTGATTTTCCTCTTTTAGTGACTGCATAATATTTTTAAAAGATATCACAGAAGAGATCACTATGATATTATGATAGAAAAGTTTTTTGGTCAAAAGAGAAAAATCACTGCAAAAGTGAATTCAACATTTGTTGAAAACAAAACAAAAAGTAATTATGAAAATAAGGGCATTTTATATTGAAGTTATACTGGAAGCACAGTTTCACAAACTAAAAATCCTATGTCAGGCTGGGCACGGTGACTCATGCCTGTAATCCCAGCACTTTGGGAGGCTGAGGCAGGCAGAACTCCTGAGTCAGGAGTTCGAGACCAGCCTGGCCAACAAGGCGAAACCACGTCTCTACTAAAAATACAAAAAAAAAAAAAAATCAGTCAGATGTGGTGGTGAGTGCCTGTAGTCCGAGCTACTCAGGAGGCTGAGGCAGAAGAATCACTTGAACCGGGGAGGAGTAGGTTATAGTGAGCCGAGATCGTGCCACTGCACTCCAGCCTGCGTGACCGAGTGAAACTCCATCTCTAAAATAAAATAAAATAAAAAATTAAAATCCTATGTCAAATGTTAACCTTACAGCCTGGACAATATGGGAAAATGCTGTATCTACTAAAAATACAAAAATTTAATGGGTGTGGTGGCACTCTCCTGTGGTCCCAGCTACTCAGGAGGCTGAGGTACTACCCGGGGAAGTACAGACTGCAGTGAGCTGTGATTGCACCACTAAACACCAGCTTGGGTGACAGAGTGTGAGCCTATCTAAAAAAAAACAAAAGTTAACCCTAAATATGCATGTCCTTCAAATTAATTGTTAACAAGTGCTCTATTAAGTAATGTCAAGTGATTGCTTTTATGCTGTTAATGTCCAAGCATGAGCACCTTGAAAGTTAAATGATGTTTTAGATCATAATTCCATTAATATGTAATAGCATTAAAATCATGGACACAAAAATGCAAGAATAGAAGTTATCATGGCCTATGCCGTACTAAATAGAACTATTAATAAATAATATTTATTTATCTTATTCTATTATGTACACTATAGAGTAAGTACATATATGTATATGAAATATACATATTGATTTAATAATAAATGCACAACTTGAAAATATGTTGGAAATTGATTTAGGGTGTTCTCTTTTAAAAGTTTAGTATAAAATACTTTTAAAAGACTGAAGAGCTTATTGCAACAGAAGAACACTTACTGAAACATGCATTTTTAACACCAGGGCAGAGCAGACAGCCTCGATTAGGAAAGCTAGAGGATATTTCATTTGATTGCTCAAAAAGATGAAAAGGCAAGAAAGAAAAAGGATGAAACAATTTCAGATGCTTTCAATGCATTTATCAAATCAGAATGAACTGCTTTTGACTGTGGATGGAATAAGTCAGAAGGCATTCACTAAACGAAAAGGCAAGAACTTCTTTTCCACTGTGACTAATTCAACTTAATGAATTATTTTTTTAAAAAAAAACCTACATATATGAGATATAAGAAGAAAAGGGAAGATGATAGAAAGGCAAGTAACAGCTAGTACATTTTATGAGAAGACAATAGCCACAATTTTGAACCGATTAAAGTTAGAATTTCTCCCTGACCTTGAATTTGACAAAACTAAATATAAAGGCCAACCTTATAAAAGAACTTCAATTATAAGAGGTTATCTAAAGAGCACTTAAACTGGTTTTCAAGATGAAATACTAACCGAAGTTTGTATTTATTTCATAAACAACCATGTTAACCTTGCTATTTGCACTGCCAATGACATCTTCCCAAGACTATAGAATCCCTATGCCATAAATCTTTACTAGATAAGCAGCTCATTCCTTGTTTGTCAAAGTGTGGTAGGAAGTTGCACCAGGAAAATAATACAGAAATGAATCAAATGCAATACTGTATATTACAAAAACAAAATATATTACAGTACATGCCATATACTTGGTAATAATCCTTTATCCCCTAGAAACAAAACTGATATCACAGTAACCAACACTTATACATCTGAGAATGGTCTTAAGAGCTAATAAAAGATAATATGGTATTAATAATCCCTTGCATGTGTTCATTGTTTTTTAGTTCACAAACCTCTCTTGCCAGGGTTCTGTCAATTGAACTTGCCCTGTGAGACAAGTAGAGCATCTGAGACTTAGAGAAGTGACCTGATTTGCCCAAGGTCATATGACTAAGAAGAGGCAAACTTAGAACTCAAGCACAGTGTAGGTTTTCCTGGACAACTGAACTATTTCTCTGAAGTTATTGCTTCTCTTCAGGGATAGGAGACATGCAAAAAGAGAATATTGCAATGACAACACTCATAAGATTTTAATTGATCTGCTTACAAATAAACAGAAAGCCACAATTCTTTCAGCATTTAAAATTTTTTCAAATGATCTTCCACAGATTTAAGGTTTTAATCAAGCAATATTAAATAGAATTTCTAATACAGTAGAAGTCTTTTTATCAAATGCCATCAGGGTCACTATTAGGTCGTTAATGGAAGAGGTCAAAGTACAAAATCTTTAAAATATAATAAATACTGCATTTTATTTTGCTTGAAAACATTAACGTATGTTTATTCACTAATTTTTTTTTTTTTTCCTTTTTAAGACAAGAGTCTCACTCTGTCACTCAGGCTGGAATGTAGTGGCGCAATCTTGGCTCACTGCAGCCTCCGCCTTCCCTCCTCCTGGGTTTAAGTGATTCTCCTGCCTCAGCTTCCTGAGTAGCTGCGATTACAGGCGTATGCCACCAAACCCGGCTAATTTTTGTATTTTTAGTAGAGATGGGGTTTCACTATGTTGGCCAAGCTGGTCTCGAACTCCTAACCTCAAGCAATCCACCTGCCTCAGCCTCCCAAAGTGCTAAGATTACAGGCGTGAGCTACCGCACCCGGCCTATTCACTAATTTTTTTTTAATATAGAGCCAAATACTTGTGTTTGAGAATGGGCCCAGTAACTGCTATCCTAAATGTCTGTCTTATAACAACCTATCCATAATTAATCATACACATTTTCCAGTTTCAATTTACTTAGTTTGAAGCTAGAACTTAATTAACTGAGGAGAAACTGCCTAATCTCAAAGTATCTCCCCTAAGAAAGCATATTAACAAAAAAGATAAAGATAACTTTTACAGTAAAGAAACCCAGCAGATACCAAGTAATAACATCACCAGTAATAAGATACATCAATACCATAAACCCCTTGATATGATACACTATGAATGGCAGAATGTCACTTCTATGGTTTTCTTGTCCAAAGTGCATGGCCTCATTTCAATTATGAGAAAACATTACACAAGCCGAAATTGAGGGACATTCTGTAAGATAACTGATCAATTCTTTTTAAAGTATCCAGATCACGAAAGACAAAAATTAAGCAACAGTGACAAAATAAAGAAGATAAAGAAGAAATAGCCACTAACTAACGCACTGGGGGATCCTGGATTGGATCCTGAAACAGAAAAAAGAAATTAGCGGAAAACCTCGTGACATTTGAATAAGGTTTATTTAGCAGTATTGCACCAATATTAATTTCCTGGTTTTGTTAATTGTACTGTGGTTACATGAGATTAATACATTGGAGGAAGCTGGCTAAGGGACATACAAGAACTCTGTATGCTATTTTTTAAGTAAATTTTCTGCAAGTATAAAAGTAGTTCAAAATAAAAAGGTAAAACAACTAACAAACAAAAATTCTAGCAAAGCAATGAGACTTTAAACCAGTAATATCACCAAAATCCCAACAGGAAAAAGAGCTTATTTCCAGCAGGAATAAGCGAGTCATAAAAGAAAAAAACAAATGGCCAGTAACAAACACATAGAAAGAAGGTTCCAAATCAGTAATTAACCAAAGAAACACAAATATAAATGACAAGATATTTGCATTTCTATTCCTTCAATGAAGAATTTGCATTTCTTCGTTTTGTTTTACGAATACTATTCAGTGGGTGTAGATATAGGGAGAAAAGCATGCAAAACCACTCAGGTGGGAGTGTAAATTGATATAAACTTATTTGGGGGAAATTTTTAAAATTTAAATGTGTATATCCTTGGGACTAGCATTTCCCCTTCTAAGAATTCATTTTGAAAACATAAATCAGTCAAGAATACAAAGGATGTTCATTGCAATGGTATTCATAATCATGAAAATTCTTAAACAACCTAAATATTTACCAGTAGGAAAAGGTTAATTATGATGTACGCACATAATTAAATATTATACAATAATTTTAAAATAGTATATAGATTAATATTCATTGACATAAATAGATATATATGATTATTATGTATAATATGGTTATGAAAGAACATTTATAGTAAATAACAATTACAGTACAAATTATAGTATAAAATATAGTACCTATAAATACATAGAAAAATGTGGAAAAATATGTATATGTATGTGTGCATGTTTTTTTCCTGATTTATTTTTATTTTCCTTTTTCCAATTTGTCTCTTCTAATTTTCTACAATTAATATGTATTACTTTTGCAACACGATTTTTTAAATTAATGCCCCACCCAAATTTTATTTACTTCTCAGGGACCTCAGATTGTGCAAAGGTCACAATCTCCATTTACCCAAAGATTGAAAAACCACCTATGGCATATGACTGCACTTTCAGGAATTGTCACTAGATGGTACACTGTTTCTCTAGCAGATGTTCAAGACCTTTTAAGTTAGCCATATGTACTTACTGCTGTGACTCTAGAGACAATAACTTAATTCAATAGTTTTTTCATGTAAAAATTATTTCACCTTCCCCCACATCACTAACAACTTAATAGCCAATTGTTTCACTGCCTAACTATAGGCACTCAAGAAATGTTTATTGGGCAGATAAGGCATAATTAAAAATAGAAGCTGGGTGCAGTGGCTCATGCCTGTAATCTCAGCAATTTGAGATACGAAAGCAGGCGGATCGCTTGAGCTCAGGAGTTCGAGACCAGCCTGGGCAATATGGTGAAATCCCGTCTCTACAAAACAAATTTAAAAATCAGTCGGGCGTGGTGGTACACGCCTGTAGTCCCAGCTATTCCAGAGGCTGAGGTGGGAAGATCACTTGTGGCCGGGAGGTCGAGGCTGCAGTGAGCCGTGACTGTACCACTGTACTCCAGCCTGGGTGACACAGCAAGACCCTGTCTCAAAAATAAAATAAAAATAGAAATGGCTAAAGCATCAAAAATTGAGCAGCTTCTTCAATTATTTTGTCAACTTTCTAAACGAAGTTAAATAGGTTTGATGGGTGCCTTTTTTATACAATACTCTGCATTGTGAATCTACAAAAACAAAATGGAATCAACATTTATTGAACATACTTGAATCCCTTTTCTTATAAAGCATCTTTGAAGGAATGACATTCCAAGGAATACGATTTGGAAAATCTTGTCCTCAACGCTTTTCCATCTTGTTGAATGTAATCACCTTAGTGTCAAGTCATCTAAAGTTCCAGTCTTCTTTACTCTTCATTATGGACTTCATCTTTGCTGCATTCATATTCCCCAGGACTATCAAGTCCCATGTTGGCACTTGCTATTATGTTACTAGCCGGGTGCTGAAGTCTGTCAAATGTGGACTCTCTACACTTAAAGCACTTCTCTCCTGGTAGTGCCAGTTTCTTCACAGGTGTTGATTAAATAGATTCCGTTCCTATTCACACCTGATTCCAGTCTGAACTAAACTCAGTTCAAAGCCAAGAACATGCCTACTCTCCAGCCTCTAGTTCATGTGAGACATTAAAATCTCATTTCCCTGCAATGCTTGTGAAATAGAGCTGAGTGAGTTACTATGCACTCATTAAGTCAAACTTTGAAAATGTCTCCATTATCTAAAGAAAATAAAAAGTCAACCGGATACATAGACACAGTCGTATTACACTAAGAAATGGTCTAAAGAAGCAACTATTATTATCTATTATCCAGGTACCTGTTTGTCTCTTCCACGTGACTGTGAGCCCCTTGGGAATAGGAACCACGTATAGTTCACCTCAACTCCCCCAGTAACTAGCATGGTATCTGGAACATTACAGGCTTTAACAAATGTTTAAAGAATAAATAAATTAACAAATGAGTGAATGAGTAGAGTAATATGTTTATTAGTAAATACTAGAAGGAACTAGTTCTAATAAATCACATTTGAAAGAAGTTCTAATAATATCACATTTTAAAATCCTGTATTAATATATGTTCCAACAATATCATAGTTAGTTCTTATAATATCTAGTTCTAATAATAGAATGAGATAGTTCTATTAGTTTTAATACTATCACATTTTAAAACCCTGTATTAATATATGTTAATATAAAAATTGCTTTCTCATTCATTTATTCTTTCAAAAAACAGTAAAGTACATACTGTATTTCAGACACTGTGCTAAGGATATAAAGATGAATTAGAAATAATTTTGTCTTCAAGAAGTATAGTATAGTGAATAACTTACATGTATTTAATGTTTCTTCATGTACCATCATACTTGATACTCAGAATAATTCAATGAGGCTGATGTCTTTACTGTCCACACTTAATTATTTTTGTTTTTTGTTTTTGTTTTTTGCTTGTTTTTGAGATAAGGTCTCACTCTGTCGCCCAGGCTGGAGTGCAGTAGTGTGACCGCAGCTCACTGCAGCCTCGACTTCCTAGGCTCCAGCAATCCTCCCGTCTGACTCTCTCAAGTAGCTGGGACTACAGGAGTGCATCACCACACCCAGCTAATGTTTTTATTTTTTGTAGAGACGGAGTTTCTCCATGTAGCCCAGGCTGGTCTCGAACTCCTGGGCTCAGGTGATTCTCCTGCATGGGACTCCCAAAGTGCTGAGATTACAAGTATAGGCCAGGCACGGTGGCTCACGCCTGTAATTCCAGCACTTTGGGAGGCTGAGGCCGGCAGATCACCTGAGGTCAGGAGTTCAAGACCAGCCTGGCAAGCATGGTGAAATCCCACCTCTACTAAAAATTCAAAACTTAGCCAGGCGTGGTGGCAGGCGCCTGTAATCCCAGCTACTCAGGAGGCTGAGGCAGGAGAATTGCTTGAACCTGGGAGGTGGAGGTTGCAGTGAGCCAAGATCACGCCATTGCACTCCAGCCTGAGGGACAAGAGTGAGACTTCGTCTCAAAAAAAAAAAAAAAAAACAAAAAAAACACCAAGTATGACTCACCATGCCCGGCCTACTTTTTAAACTTTTAAAAGTAATATGGAGGTACAAAGGAATTCTTATAAAATTGGTGTAGGTATAAAGTATAACACGCTCCTGTGTAGATGTCCCCAACTTAAGAACAAGGACATTTAAGTCCTCTGTGTCCCTTTTCATTTCCCCTAAGAAACACTTTCCTGGATTTTCTCTTTATCCTTCCCTCATTTTTATTTACATTTAACCATGTTTGTTTTGCTAAGCAAGATATGTGGTTTTGCATATTTTTGTACTTTGTTCAAATGGAAACATGCTGGAAACTTACTCTTTCTGCTCAACATTATAGTTTTGCCTTGCATAGTCTTAATCCACATGGATTTGGTTTTTTATATATAGTGTGAGATAAGGTTCCAATTTCAGTTTTTTTAATTCACGCAACCACACAACCAGTTGTTCCAATGCCACTTATTAAAAATGTCATCTTTTTCTAAACAATTTGCAGTGTCATCTCAGTCATGAATAAAATTTCCTTTTTTGTATTGGTCTATTTCTGGGCTCTCTTTTCTCCTTTGTTGGTCAATTTGTACAGTTTTGCATCTTATTCCAGACTCTGTGAAGAAATAGAGCTTTATAATAAATTCTTAATTTTGATAAGCAAGTTATCCTATTCTGTACTGCTTCTTCAGAAATGCCTTGTTTACTCTTAATCATTTGTACTTGGATATAAATTTTAAAATCAGTTTGTCATATCT
Source organism: Macaca mulatta (assembly GCF_049350105.2). Classification (NCBI taxonomy): domain Eukaryota; kingdom Metazoa; phylum Chordata; class Mammalia; order Primates; family Cercopithecidae; genus Macaca; species Macaca mulatta. The sequence continues at coordinate 152,010,529 of NC_133406.1, read as the reverse complement.
CCTTTATACATATAATTGAGTGGAACCTCAAAGTGACTCATAATGAACCTATTTTGAACCCATTCCTTCTAACTCCCAAATCCAAGTCCCCTTTTTCTCTTTTCTTTTTCTTTTTCTTTTTTTTTTTTTTTTTGGAGACAAGTTCTCATTTTGTCATCCAGGCTGGAGTGCAGTGGTACAATCATAGCTCACTGTATCTTCAACATCCTCAGCTCAAGCAATCTTTCCTCAGCCTCCCCAGTAGCTGGAATTTCAGATACACACCACTGTGCCCAGCTAATGTTTTTTATTTTTTATAGAGACAGAGTCTCACTTTGTTGCCCAAACTGTTCTCAAACTCCTGGCTTCAAGCAATCCTGCCGCTTTGGTCTCCCAAAGTGCTGGGATTACAGGCGTGAGCCACCATGCCCAGCCTCCAAGACTCCTTCTGTGTAGCACTCAGCATTTCAGGGGAGAATACTTTTTAATATCCCCATCAAAAAATAAACTCATACAGCTACTTCAGAGTATTCTGCAACTAATTCATCAGAAGATCCACCAAAATGTAATGTTCTTTAAGGGATTCCACGGGACTATGCTGAAGTTCTTTAATGGATAATTATTGCAAGGCTGCTAGATGTTTGTTCAACATCCAATTTTTCTCCCATTGTTCCTCAGTGATACAACCTTCATTTTATTGGGGCAAGAGGGCAAAGTTGCCCAGCTAATAAATACTAAATTTCCCAGCCACCTTTATAGATACAGGTATCCATGTCTCACTGTTCTGCCCGAGGAGATATAAGCAGGTGTTTGGAGGCAGGAAAAAGGAAAATTCCTCAAAGAGGGAGGGGGCAGACTCGGCGACAGGCCCTTTGTGCCCTTTGGGTCCTTTGTGCCCTTTGTTCTTTCTCCTTCGTGCATCCTAAACTGCACCCATAATGGCAAGTGTTGCAGCAGCCACTTGCATTTGACCACAAGCGGAAGGCCAAGAGAAACTGCAAAGATCTGAGAGATATGCTCTCCTTGAGCCTCTATACCATCCTTGTATACCATTCTTTCAGACTTTTCATTTTATTTAAGAAAAATAAACCTCTATTTGACTCAAGACACTGCTATTTGGGTTTTCTATTACAAACAGCCAAATTTAGTATCTACTGACAAAGAATCAAATAGCACATTTGCTCTAAAATTAAATCTGCTTACAGTTACCTCTTCCATGGTATATAGTACAGAATTTTTAAAGCTCCAACCCAGCCATTAAGTCAAAGTTATTTTCCAGGGCACAAAGTGAGCTCCACCTACAGTACTACTCATATTCATGCTCGAATGGGTTGGGCACCTGTTACAGTGAAAATATATGCCCCTTGGCCAGGTGCGGTGACTCATGCTTGTAATCCCAGCACTTTGGGAGGCCAAGGTGGGTGGATCATTTGAGGTCAGGAGTTCAAGAATATATGACCCATATAAACTGGCACTCTTACCCACTTCAACTTCCTTCATGCTGGTGTTTGACGTATATAACTCTACTTTAACAAGTACATATTAACACTTCAAGTCCATTTTAAAAGATTAAGGCCGGGTGCAGTGGCTCATTCCTGTAATCCTAGCACTTTGGGATGCTGAGGAAGGTGGATCACTCGAGACCAGCCAAGTCAACATGGCAAAACTCCATCTCTGCTAAAAATACAAAAAAATTAGCCTGGCACGGTGGCGGGCACCTGTAATCCCAGCTACTCAGGAGGCTGAGGCACAAGAATCACTTGAACCTGGGAGGCAGAGGTTGCGGTTAGCCAAGCACACCACTGCATTCAGCCTGGGTGATAGAGCAAGACTATGTCTTTAAAAAAAAAAAAAAAAATCATTAACTCTTAGAGGAAGGCAGAATGGTAGAAGCATTTAGCTCAACTTCCCTTTCAATGTATGCAAGCATGGATGTTTGATAGTCTACAGACACTGACCATCTGGCAAGACATCATGCTAAAGGTTGTAAGGGGTTCAGAGATTAAGACATAGTCCCTGGTTTGAAAGAGTTTATAATCAAGCAAAGAAAACAGGCTCACTTGATGATTCCACCTTCTGAGGTTGAGACTCAAATTCTTGGAATAAGAGATTGAGGGCCAAGGTCAATGGGAACCTGTACATTTCTACCATCTACCATGGGCCCAGAAAAAAAGAATTGTGGCAACATTGTATTGATCTCAGATGCCACAGGGCATCTGTTTTTTAAATTTTATGTATAGGATCTCTGTTCTTTTTTTATTCCTATTTGCCTTATTTTACATAATGTGTACTTCCATTAAATCTAGACGTCCCAACTCCTTTTGAAAAATTTAAAAAGTATATATAAACTAATTTATAGGTCGAGATGGGAGGATTGCTTGAACCCAAGAGTCTCAAGCAGCAGTGAGCTATGATCACACCACTGCACTCCAGCCTGGGCAACAGAGCAAGGCCCTGTCTCAAAATAAATAAAATGTCATAAACTATGAGATACAGTGGGAAGATTATCAAAACAAGTCATAAATATTGGTTCTAAGACTCATTGGCTCTGTGATCTTTGGCAAGTGGTTTAAACTCTCTAAACACCATGTGTTCCCCCACAACCTGAGGTTATACCCATTTACCATGCAGAGTGTTTGTGAGGTTCAAATGATAAAAGCGTATGTGGGCCGGGCGCGGTGGCTCAAGCCTGTAATCCCAGCACTTTGGGAGGCCGAGACGGGCGGATCACGAGGTCAGGCGATCGAGACCATCCTGGCTAACACGGTGAAACCCCGTCTCTACTAAAAAAAAAATACAAAAAACTAGCCGGGCGAGGTGGTGGGCGCCTATAGTCCCAGCTACTCGGGAGGCTGAGGCAGGAGAATGGCGTAAAACCGGGAGGCGGAGCTTGCAGTGAGCTGAGATCCGGCCACTGCACTCCAGCCTGGGCAACAGAGCGAGACTCCGTCTCAAAAAAAAAAAGTGTATGTGATTTGACAAAAAAACAATTCATTGCATGCCTACCATGAACAAGCACCCTTCTAGTCTCAGTGAATAGAATACACTCTGCATTCATGTACCTATAATATAGTAGGTAATAAAAGACACGTAACATCAATAGTGAAAGTGCTAAGAAGAAAAATAAAGTATGTAGTTATCATTACCATTAAAGATAGGGAATTAGAGAGGATGTAAAGAAAAATTGAAAGTCTCCAGGGTCAACTTTCCCTTTAGCATAATGAGTTTAGGCTGCTCTGAGACGTTTTACATTATGAGCAGAAGGTGCCTTTTGTGATAGGCTTGCCGGGCAGGAGTATCATTTGAACAGAGTCCTGAATGAACAGGGAGATGGACAATATAGATATCTGGAGAAAGGCTATTTAAGCAAAGAGAAAAAGAGGCAAAGGCCTAGAGACTGGAGCATGTTTGACCATTCGAGAACCCAGCAGATAGATACTCAGGATATGATAGTTCCTTTGCAGCAGGGATATTTCCAGCTGCCCATTCTGCAACAAAGTTGTACCACCCCTTCATCTCCTTCAGTCTGAACTCTGGACAATACCACAGTCTATCTCTTTCTTTGAAATTCTCATACTACCAGCACTCTCGCTCTCTTCTTCTCTTTTAGCTTAAGCTAAATGCTTAAAGTGTCCTCTTTTTGAAAGTTAACATATACTAAGAGCCAGATATGTGTTGAGCACTTTACTAAACAATTTTAGTATCTTAACTTATTTGATCCTCACAAAAATCCTAGATAGTTATTATTGTGTTCCAAATGTGGAAACAGATTAAAAAGTTGAATATGGTCAAGTTCACCCAGCTAAGTTGAAACTTCAGCCCAAACCATCTCGTATATATGTCCATCAGATTAGCCACTATCCTATGCTACTTTCTTGTCAACCAAAAGATACTGCAGACCTATTGATGAAGAAGTTTGGAATAGTCTCTGTTGAGGAAAAATCCATTGTCCTAAAGGAGGGATTTGCAATTCCAGCCTTCTAGAACTCTGGAATGCTCACAGTCATTCATTCATTCAACATGTATTAAGCACTAATTATGTGCAAGGAATGTGCCAGGTTCAGGGTATAGGGCATGCAGCTAAGAAAAGCCCCTGTCCCAATGAGTCAAAGGTATATCAAAATGCTGTAAGTGAAATTTGCTTGCTGTACTTTAAGAGTGGGGGGAAGGTATATAAATAGAATAATAAAATAATTATAATAAACTGTTACCACTAGGGTATCTCAATTGCAAAGGTAAGTTGAAAATCACCTCTCTAAAGAAGAGGGAAAGTCTAAAGGAATCTGCCTGCATCATAATCAAGTCCCATTTGCTATATCCCAAAGGAGTCTCTTTATACTAGATTTTCAAGTATCCATCATAAGAGTTAAAAGTTACTAGGTCCGGCCGGGCGCGGTGGCTCAAGCCTGTAATCCCAGCACTTTGGGAGGCCGAGGCGGGCGGATCACGAGGTCAGGAGATCGAGACCATCCTGGCTAACACGGTGAAACCCCGTCTCTACTAAAAATACAAAAAGAAATTAGCCGGGCGCGGTTGTGGGCGCCTGTAGTCCCAGCTACTCGGGAGGCTGAGGCAGGAGAATGGCGTGAACCCGGGAGGCGGAGCTTGCAGTGAGCCGAGATCGCGCCACTGCACTCCAGTCTGGGCGACAGAGCGAGACTCCGTCTCAAAAAAAAAAAAAAAAAAAAAAGTTACTAGGTCCAAATGTGTTCTTTATTGTTTGAGGGCTTTCATCTACGTGCATTTTTACTACCGGGGGTTTGAGAGGCTGCAAACTAAATTTCATAAACCATGAAAACTTATAATGCTATTAACTTAAGATGAGCATAATCTTTCATTTCCTATCTCCTTCAACCTTATTGGAGCTTCACCTTTCATCTTTCCTGTATGCACACTGGTTTCTGTGCACCTATGTGGGTGAAGTGCAACAAGACTGTATTGATACTGTTCATATGCTCTACAGTATCCTGTTTTTCACCTACAGAGTGCTGGCTGGCAAACCCAAGGAGCACTCAGAATATCACACTCTGTTAGGCACCAGTGAATTTTATGAAGTTTAAATGGTCTCTACTGACTCTGGGGGATAAAATCCTAGCTAACACAATCAGCACTGTGGAATCGAATTTTCAGTGATGATAGAAATGTTCCACATCTGTGTTGTCCAATACAGTAGCCACTAGCAATGGCAATAGAGCATTGGAAATGTGGCTAATGTAACCAAGAAAGTAAATTTTTAATTTCATTTAATCTTGATGAATTTAAAATTTAAAACTCACATTTGGCTGATAGCTACTATATTGATAGCAGCAGCCACATAACAAAGATTTCTCATTATTTTTAAATATTCCTTTCTTTTTTTTCTTTCTTTTTTTTTTTTTTTTTTTTTTGATGGAGTCTCCCTCTGTCACCCAGACTGGAGTGCAGTGGTATGATCTCGGCTCACTCCAACCTCCACGTGCCGGGTTCAAGCAACTCTTCTGCCTCAGTCTCCTGGGCAGCTGGGATTGCAGGTGCGCACCGCCACGCCTGGCTAATCTTTATATTTTTAGTAGAGATGGGGTTTCACCATGTTGGCTGAGCTGATCTTGAATTCCTGACCTCGTGATCTGCCCACCTTGGTCTCCCAAAGTGCTGGGATTATAGGCATGAGCCACCACGCCCAGCCATTTTTAAATATTCTTAATGGCATTAAAGCTGCTACAATTCTTCTTTGTTGATTTTTCTTTTTAATTTTATTTTTAATTGACAAATAATAACTGTATAGATTCATAATATACAATGTGGTACTTTGATATCTGGTTATATTGTGGAATGATTAAATCAAGCTAATTAACAAGTCTCACCTCACATACTAATTTTTTGCAATGAAAATATTTAAAATCTACTTTTTCAGAAAATTTCAAATATACCATGCTAAAATTCTTAAACTGACTTTTTTTCATAAAACAATAATTTTATAATTCTATTTTAGGGCTTCTACTGCTAAGTGATTGATTTGTTGCAAAATGACATTTTCTTATTAAACAACAATTGCACATTTTATGGCTTATCTCACCAATGCCACAGAGCTAAATGCCTTACTTTAAAATGTTTACATTTACTAATGCAAGATTTGGGGGCATGTAGATTTTAGTATTTAAGATAAGGTTTCACCTAAATGGCAGAGAAAAGCATTTCAGTCCATTGACAGATGAAGGAATATACAAATCCATTAGTGTATACATAGAATAAAATATTATTCATCCTTTAAAAAGAAGAAAATTCTGATACATGCTGCAACCTGGATGTACTTTGAAGACATTTTGCTAAGTGAAACAAGCCAGTCACAAAAGGACAAATGCCATATGATTCCACTTATATGAGGTGCCTAGAGTAGTCAAATTCATAGAGACCTAAAGTAGAATGGTGATTGAGCCTAAACTGGATCTCTACATGTTTGGACTGGTCAAGAAAGTTTATGGGATATTACAGCTGAATTCTATTTACATATGGGACTGAGAAATCTGAAAAACAAGTCTAGTAGGAGAAATGTCAAGCACATAAGCTTGATTCAATAACAATTTCTCAGTAATCAGAGAATGGAAGAATGATTTCGAGTACAACAAGGCTTGTGCTATTCAGAATTGTCTTCCATCCCAACACCCACGGGCTTGCTGTGAAGTTCTAAAGAGAAAATGAGCTATGTGTAAAAGCTAAACTCACTAAAATGTCTATAAGATGTGAGAAACCCTCCTTAGCACTGCATCGGGACCAAAGACTAGGGGTGGGGAGAGACTTATAACAGGAAGGTTGGTAGCTCTAGTTGTTACCAATGACTTTAGTGTCAATGACAAACAAAAGGCTACACCATAGCTTTGGAAAGAAATCTTCCATAGTGACTAGAAATTGCACTTGACAGAAATGGCCATCAATTTCTGGCAATTGTGAGGTTGGACTAGACTCCAAGCACAGTGCAACCATCTCATGGAAAAGTGGCCAGACTATTCTCCATGCAAGTCTCAGTCCTCACTTCTCCTCACTGGGCAGGGCTGCCTGACCTGGCACTCCAGCACAACCACCCTGCTCCTGCTTGATCCCCTCAGTCAGAGGCAGCCAAGCATTTCTCCAAGGCAGAAATCCATAGTCAATCCGCAACCCCTCCACCACTGTTCTTGCAGCGGTACCACTCTAACAGCCCACTTTTGCCATCAAAAGTGGACACCGGTGAAAATGTCATTTGTAAGACACCTAAATATAGTTTCACGAGTTTTTGAGGTTCCCATAGTTGAAATCTAAAAGGATGTTTACAAATATGAAATGCACCCTAAAGAGTTTCGGAAGTATTTGGGGGTAAGTTTGTGTAATCCTGAAGGTGGATAAAGGAAAAACGTGAAAAAATATTATCTGTTATCATCGTTGTGTTCCTGGGTTATATCAACTCAGGCACTGGAAATGACATACTTACATTTGAACATGGTGACATAAACTGTTAGTGGTCTCATTCTTGATAGGACAAAGTTATCAAGAAAAACATAAAAGGGAGGTTGGCCAAGATGACAAACTAGAAACAGTTAGTGTGCGCAGCTCTCATGGACAGAAATGGAAGGGGTGAGTAAATGCAGCACCTTCAACTGAAACACCCAGATACATGCACTGGGACTCATCAAGGAAACAGCTTGACCCACAGAGAACAGAGAAAGGCAAGGCAGGATGGCTGCCCACCTGGGAGCAATGCAGAGCGAGGGGTGCCTCCCCTGCCCAGAAAAGCTATACTGGAAAATCGGAGGTGACTAGGGACTGGAGTAGACCCCCAGCATACTGCAGCAGCCCTATGGAAAAGTGGCCAGACTGTTCATTATGTGGGTTCCCAGTCCCATATCTCCTCACTGGGTAGATCCTCCAGGCCTGGGTCTCCAGTCGCCCCCTCCTAGGGCTATCGAGCCAGTAGTAGCTCTGCAACTCCCTGGGACAGAGCTCCCAGTGGGAGAGACAAGTTGCCATCTTTGCTGTCTTGGAGCCTTGGCCCTTGTCGTCTCCAGGCTCCAGAGAGTCCACAGGGACCAGGGGCTGGTCTGGACCCCCAGCACAGTGCAACCATCTCACGGAAAAGTGGACAGACTGTTCTCAACACAGGTCCCAGTCCTCACTTCTCCTCACTGGGCAGGAGTGCCTGACCTGGTACTTAAGCACAACCACACTGCTCCTGCTTGATCACCTCAATCAGAGGCAGCCCAGCATTCCTCCAAGGAGGAAATCGCCCTAACAGCTCTCAGGCTGGGAAAGGAACAAAGGGTCTAGTCACTATGCTGGCACCTCCAGCACAGCATAGCCACCATACACAGAGGAGTCCAGCCCTTCGTCCCTGGCAACCCCTGACTCCCAGTCTTTACCAGGCAGGGCTCCCGGCTCATGACCACAGAACAATCACCCCACCCACAGCTGAACATACCCACTGGTGGTGGCCCAGAGTTTTTCTGGGAAGAGACTTTCAGAGGCATCCAACAACCCATCTACCAATGCCACAGCAACAGTTCTATCCCTTCTGCTCTTGGTCTGGGGAAGAAACAAAGAGCCTGAAGACTACACCCAAGCTTACAGGACGCCACAGTCACCATATGGAGAGGAGACCAGTCTCCCCTCCCAGTGAGCCTTTGACACCCTTCCCTTGACAGCAGCTCTGCATTTCTCAGAGGCGGAGCTCTGAGAAGTAATTGAAAGGCCTCCTGCCACTGCCTCTGCAGTGGTACTACCCCTGCTACCCTCAGACCAACAAAGGAGAAAAGACTCTAAGTGCATTATCCTTACCTCCAGCAAGCTGCAGTCAACGCAAGGAAAGGAGGCCAGTCCATCCGCCACCCTCTCCTCCTCTGCTCATCACCAGGCAGGGAATCCCTGGCTTGGGCCCACATCACAGACCCCCCATAGTGATTGCACTGAGTGGCTTGCTGACTGCATCTCTCTGGGGGGAAGCCCCCAGGAGACAAGCAAAAGGTCCTCAGCCACAACTACTACTTGGGTCCTTTCCTCTGCTGCCTCTAAGTTGGGGAGGAAACATAAACCCTGAGATCATCCCAGAAATAAGGTGAGCAGGTGAGCAGTCGGGAGTGACAAGCCATGATCTACAGCCAACAATCAAGTGGGAGAGAAGCCCAGACTTACAGAGCATTGACAGGGAGAATGGCTACAACTATGAGGAAATGTAGGGGACCCGCACAACTGAACAAGAGCCTACCTAGCAACTAACCACTACCCCTAAGCACCACCTACTAAATCACAGCCCAAAGCTTCAACACCAAAAATACGTTGCTAACATACACCTCTGTGAAACTAAAGAGAAGAAGTCAGCTACAAATAAAGACCCTACACAAAGCCTCAGCCCTGGGAAAACATCTAGAAAAGAAATCTATTGGCAGTACTCAATCTATAATGTAGTTAAAGGGACACCCACACGCAGAGATGAGAAAGAACCAATGCAAGAACTCCAGCAACTCAAATGGCCAGAGTATCCCATGTCCTCCAAATGACTTCACTAGTTCTCCAACAGGGGTTCTGTATTAGTCTGTTTTCACACTGCTATAAATAACTACCAACACTGTGTCATTTATAAAGAAAAAAGGTTTAATTGACTCACAGTTCTGCATGGCTGTGGAGGCCTCAGGAAACTTACAGTCATGGTAGAAGGAGAAGGAAAAGCAAGCACCTTCCTACAAGGCAGCAGGAGAGACAGAGGGCAAGCGAGGGAAGAGCCAAACACTTTTAAAGCATCAGGTCTCCTGAGAATTCACTCACTATCATGAGAAAAACATGGGGGAAACCACCCCCATGATCCAGTCATCTTCCACCAGGTCCATCCCTCAACATGTGGGGATTACAATTCAAGATGAGATTTGGATGGGGACACAGAGCCAAACCATATTATTCCACCCTTACCCCCTCCCAAATCTCATGTTCTTTTCACATTTCAAAACCAATCATGCCTTCCCAACAGTCCCTCAAAGTCTTAACTCATTCCAGCATTAACTCAAAAGTCCAAGTCCAAAGTTTCGTCTAAGACAAGGCAAGTCACTTTCACTGATAAGCCTGTAAAATCAAAAACGATTTAGTTACTTCCAAGATAAAATAGGGATACAGGCATTGGGTAAATATTCCCATTCCAAATGGGAGAAATTGACCAAAAGAGCACAGGCCCCATGCATGTCTGAAACCCAGCAGAGCAGTCATTAAATATTAAAGTTCTGAAATTATCTCCTTTGACTCCATGCCTCACATCCAGGGCACACTGATGCAAAGTGTGGGTTTCCAGGGCCATAGGCAGCTCTGTCCCTGTGGCTCTGCAGCGTACAACTGCTTTCACAAGCTGGCATTGAGTGCCTGCAGCTTTTCCAGATGTATAGTGCAAGTTGTCAGTTGATCTATGATTCTGGAGTCTGAAGGGCAGTGACCCTCTTTTCATAGCTCCACTAGGCAGTGCCCCAGTGGGGACTCTGTGTGGGGACTCCAACCCCACATTTTCCCTCTGCATTGCCCTAATAGAGGTTCTCCCTGAGGGGTCCACCCCTGAAGTAGACTTCTGCCCGGACATCAAGGCACTTCCATGCATCCCCTGAAATCTAGATGGAGGTTCCCAACCCTAAACTCTTATATTCTGCGCACGCACAAGTCCAACACCACCTGCAAGCCACCAAGGCTTGGGTCTTGCACCCTCTAAAGCAACAGCCTGAGCTGTACCTTGGCCCCTGTCATCCACAGCTGGAGCTGGAACTCCTGGGACACATGGCACGATGTCTCAAGGTTGCACAGAGCAGCAGGGCCTTGTGCCTGGTGCAAAAATAACTATTTTTCCTTCCCAGGCCACCAGGCCTGTGATGAGAGGGTCTGCTATGAAGATCTCTGAAATACCCTGGAGACATTTTTCCCATTGTCTTGGCTATTAACATTGGCTCCTGGTTACTTATTCAAATTTCTGCAGTTGGCTAGAATTTCTCCCCAGAAAATGGGTTTTTCTTTCTATCACATGGTCAGGCTGCAAATTTTCAAAACTTTTATGTTCTGCTTCCCTTTTCGACATGAGTTCCAATTTCAGACCATCCCTTTGTGAACACATATGACTGAACACTTTCAGAAAAAGCCAGATTACACCTTGAATGCTTTGCTGCTTAGAAATTTACTCTGCCAGATACCCTAAATCATCTCTCTTAAGTTCAAAATTCCACAGATCTCTAGGGCTAGAGCAAAATGTTGCCAGTCCTTTGCTAAATAATAGCAAGGGTGACCTTTACTCCAGTTCCCAGTAAGTTCCTCTTTCCCATCTGAGACCACGTCAGCCTAGACTTCATTGTTCATATCACTGTGAGCATTTTGGTCAAAACCATTCAACAAGTCTCCAGGAAATTCCAAACTTTCCCATATCTTCCTACCTTCTTCTGAACCCTCCAAACTGTTCCAACCTCTGCCCATTACCAAGTTCAAAGTTGCTTCCACATTTATAGCAGTGCCCCACTCCCAGTACCAATTTTCTGTATTTGTCTGTTTCCACCCTGCTATAAATAACTACCCAACACTGGGTGGTTTATTTAAAAAAAAAAAAAAAAGAGGTTTAACTGACTTACAGTTCCACATGGCTGGGAGGCCTCAGGAAACTTACAATCATGGCAGAAGGAGAAGGAAAAGTAAGCACCATCTTGCAAGCAGCAGGAGAGAGAGGGAGAGAGTGAGGGAGGGGGGCTGCCAACAACTTTTAAAGCATCAGATCTCATGAGAATAAACACACTATCATGAGAATACACACACTATCATGAGAACAGCACATGGGGGAACCACCCCCATAATCCAATCACTTCCCACAGGTCCCCCCACTCAACATATGGAGATTACATTTCAAGATAACATTTGGATGGAGACACAAAGCCAAATCATATCAGGTTCTTAACCAGGCTAAGTTGGTAGAAATGACAGAAATAAAATTCAGAACATGGATAGGAATAAAGATCATTAAGCTTCAGGAGAATGGCAGAACCCAACCCAAGAAAACTAAGAATCACAATAAAAGGACACAGGAGCTAAATAGCCAGTATAAAAAAGTACCTAACTGATCTAATAGAGCTGGAAAAACACACCACAAGAATTTCACAACGTAATCACAAGTATTACCAGCAGAATAGACCAAACTGAGGAATCTCAGAACTGGAAGACTGGCTCTCTGAAATAAGACAGTCAGACAACAATAAGAAAAAAGAATAAAAAGGAATGAACAAAACCTCCAAGAAATACGGGATTACGTAAAGAGGCCAAATCTATGAATCACTGGCATCCCTGAAAGGGATGGGGAGAAAGCAAACAACTTGGAAATCATATTTTAAGGTATCGTCCATGAAAACTTCCCCAACTTTGCTAGAGAGGCTAAGAGTCAAATATAGAGAACCCCTGAAAGATTCTACACAGTAAGATCATCCCCAAGGCACATAATCATCACATTTTCCAAGGCCAAAATGAAAGAAAGAATATTAAAGGCAGGTAGAGAGAAAGGGCAGGTCATCTACAAAGGGAACCCCACCAGGCTAATAGCAGATCTCTTAGCAGAAACTCTATAAGCCCAAAGAGATTGGGGGCCTATATTCAACATTCTTGAAGAAAAAAAAAATCTTCCACCAATAATTTTGTATCCAGTCAAACTAATTTTCCTAAGCAAAGAAATGAGATCCTTTTCAGGTAACCAAATGCTGATGAAATTCATTGCCAACAGAACCTCCTTACAAGAGATCTTGAAAGGAGCACTAAATATGGAAAGGAAAGACCATTACCAGCCAATACAAAAACACACTTAAGTAAACGGACCAGTACTGTAAAGCAACCACACAAACAAGTCGGCATAATAACCAGCTAACAGCACAATGACAGGATCAAAGTCATACATATCAATACTAACCTCGAATGTAAATGGGTCAAGTATTGCCATTTAAAAGGCAGAGAATGGAAAGCTGGATTGAAAAAAAAAAAAAAAGCAAGGCCTGGCCGGGCGCTGTGGGGACACGCCTGTAATCCTAGCACTTTGGGAGGCTAAGGAGGGTGGATCATGAGGTCAGGAGATCAAGACCACCCTGGCTAACATGGTGAAACCCCATCTCTACTAAAAAAAAATACAAAAAATTAGCCGGGCATGGTGGCGGGTGCCTATAGTCCCAGCTAGTGGGAGGCTGAGGCAGGAGAATAGCGTGAACCTGGGAGGCGGAGCTTGCAGTGAGCGGAGATGTACCACTGCACTCCAGCCTGGGTGACACAGCAAGACTCCGTTTCAAAATTAAAAAAAGACCCAATGGTATGCTGTCTTTAAGAGACTCACCTCACATGCAATGACACTGGAAATAAAGGGATAGAGAAAAATCTACTAAGCAAATGGAAATCAGAAAAGAGCAGGAATTGCATTCCTAATCTCAAAAACCAACAAAGATCAAAAAAGACAAAGAAGGGTATTACATAATGGTAAAGGGTTCAACTCAACAAGAAGACCCAACTATCCTAAATATATATGCACCCAACACAGGAGCATCCAGATTCATTAAGCAAGTTCTTAGAGACCTTCAAAGAGGCTTAGCCTCCCAAACAATAATAGTGGGAGATTTCAACACTCCACTGACAGTATTATACAAATGATTGAAGTAGAAAATTAACAAAGATATTAACAACCTGAACTCAGCACTGGGCCAAATGGATCTGATAGACATCTATGGAACTCTTTACCCCAAAACAACAGAATATACATTTTTATCATTGCCACATAGCACTTACTCTAAAACTGACCACACAATAAAACATAAAACCATCCTCAGGTAATGCAAAAGAACTGAAATCATACCAAACACACTCTTGGACCATAAGACAATAAAGATAGAAGTCCAGACTAACAAAGAACATTCTAAACCATGCAATTAAGGAAAATTAACCTGCTCCTGAATAATTTTTGCATAAATAATGAAATTAAGATAGAAATCAAGAAGATCGTTGAAAATAATGAGAACAAAGATACAACATACCAGAATCTCTGGACACAGCTAAGGCAGTTAGTGTTAAGAGGGAAATTTATAGCACCAAATGCCCACACCAAAAAGTTACAAAGATCTCAAATTAACAACCTAACATCACAACTGAAAGAACCAGAGAAGCAAGAGCAAACAAACCCCAATGCTAGCAGAAGACAAGAAATAACCAAAATCAGGCTGACCTGAAGAAATTGAGATGTGAAAAACTGTTCAAATATTAATAAATCCAGGAGTTGTTTTTTTTTTAAACAAGTAAAATAGATAAGCTGCTAGGTAGACTAAAGAACAAAAGAGAGAAGATACAAATAAACACAACTAGAAACAACAAAGGGGATATTACCACTAACCCCACAAAAATAAATATAACCATCAGAAACTACTGTGAACACCTCTATGCACACAAACTAGAAAATCTAGAAGACACAGATAAACTCCTGGACACATACACCCTCTCAAGACTGAACCAGGAAGATATTGATCCCCTGAACAGACCCGTAATGAACTCCAAAATTGATTCAGTAATAAATAGCCTACCAGCCTAAGAAAGCCCAGGACCAGATGGATTCACAGCCACATTCTAACAGATGTAAAAGAAAAGCTGATACCATTTCTACTGAAATTATTCCAAAAAACCGAGGAGGAGGGGGCCCTCCCAAACTCATTCTGTGATGCCAGCATCATTCTGATACCAGAACCTGGCAGAGACAAAACAAAAAAAGGAAACTTCAGGCCAATATCCTTGATGAACATTGATACAAAAATTTTCAACAAAATGCTTGCAAACTGTATTCAGCAGCACGTCAAAAAGCTAATCCACCATGATCAAGTAGGCTTCACCCCAATATGCAAGTTTGTTTCAACATAGGTGAATCAATAAATGTAACTCATCACATAAATAGAACTAAAGACAAAAACCGTATGATTATCTCAATAAAGGCAGAAAAAGGCTTTCAATAAAATTCAACATTCCTTCATGTTAAAAACTCTCAATAGGCCAGGCAGAGAGGCTCACGCCTGTGATCCCAGCACTTTGGGAGGCCAAAGAAGGGTGATCACTTGAGGTCAGGAGTTTAAGACCAGCCTGGCCAACATGGTGAACCCCCATCTCTACTAGAATACAAAAATTAGCTGGGCATTGTGGCACATGCTTGTAATCCCAGCTACTCAGGAGGCTGAGGCACAAGAATCACTTGAACCTTGGAGGCAGATGTTGCAGTGAGCCAAGATCACACCATTGCACTCCAGCCTGGATGACAGAGTGAGAAAAAACAAAAAACAAAAAAAACCTCCACCTCAATAAATACCTTCAAAAGGTATTGAAGGAACATACCTCGAAAGAGAAAGTCATATATGGCATACCCACAGCCAACATAATACTAAATGGTGAAATGCTGGAAGCATTCCCCTTAAAAACTGGCCCAAGACAAGGATGTCCTCTCTTACCACTACTATTCAACACAGCATTGGAAGTCCTGGCCACAGCAATCAGGAACCAGAAAGAAATAAAACGAATCCATATAGGAAGAGAGGATGTCAAATTATCCCTGTTTACAGATGACATGATTCTATATCTAGAAAACTCCATAGTCTCAGCCCAAAAGCTCCTTTAGCTGATAAACTCCAGCAAAGTTTCAGGTTACAAAATCAACATATAAAAATCACTAGCATTCCTATACACCAAGAACAGCCAAGTTGAGAGCCAAATCAGGAACAAAATCCCATTCACAATTGCCACATGAGAATAAAATACCTACGAATACAGCTAACCAGGAAACAGCAAGTTGAAAAATTTCTACAATGAGAATTACAAAACACTGCTCAAAGAAGTCAGAGATGACACAAACAAATGGAAAAACATTCCATGTTCATGAAGAGGAAGAATCGGTATCATTAAAATGGCCATACTACCCAAAGCAATTTACAGATTCAGTGCTATTCCTATCAAACCACCAATGAAATTCTTCAAAGAACTAAAAACAAACAAACAAAAAAACAAAAACTATTTTAAAATTTACATGGAATAACAAAAGAGCACAAATAGCCAAGGCAATCTTCAGCAAAAAGAATAAAAGTGAAGACATTGCGTTACCCAGTCTCAAACTATACTACAGGGCTACGGTAACAAAAACAGCATGGTTCTGGTACAAAAACAGGCACATAGACAAAATGAACAGAACAGGGAGCTCAGAAATAATGCTGCAAACCTACAACCATCTGATCTTCTTCAAAGCTGATCAAAACAAGCAATGGGAAAAGTGCTCCCTATTCAATAAATGGTGCTGGGATAACTGGCTACCCATATCTGCAAGAAGGGAAACTGGATCCCTTGCACCATATACAAAAATCAACTCCACATGGATTAAAGACATAAATATAAAACCCAAAACTGTAAAAACCATGGAAGACAACCTGGGTAATACCATTCTGGACATAGGAATGGCAAGATTTAATGGTGAAGACACCAAACGCAATCACAACAAAAGCAAAAATTGACAAATGGGATCTAACTAAACTTAAGAGCTTCTGTGCAGCAAATGGACTATCAACAGAGTAAACAGACATCTTACAGAATGGGAGAAAATATTTGCAAAAGCCTAATATCCAGCATCTGTAAGGAACTTAAACAAATTACAAGAAAAAAAAAATATTCCATTAAAAAGTGGGTAAAGGGTGTGAACAGACACTTTCCAAAAGACATAGGCAGGGGACAGTGACTCACACCTGTAATCCCAGCAATTTGGGAGGCCCAGGCGGGTGGATCATTTGAGGTCAGGAGTTCCAGACCAGCCTGGCCAACATGGTGAAACCGCGTCTCTACTAAAAATACAAAAATTAGCTGGTCATGGTGGTACATGCCTGTAGTCCCAGCTACTTGGGAGGTGAAGACAGGAGAATCGCCTAAGTCTGGGAGGTGGAGGTTGCAGTGAGCTGAGATCATGCCACTGTACTCCAGCCTAAGTGACAGAGTAAAACTCTATCTTAAAAAAAAAAAAAAAGACATATATGTGGCCAACAAACATGAAAAGAAGCTCAATATCACTGATCATTAGAGAAATGTAAATCAAAACCATCAGTTTTGATTGGTGAGATACCATCTCCTACCAGTCAGAATGGCTATTAAAAAGTGAAAAAAATAACAGATGCTAGGGAGGTTGCAGAGAAAGGGGAACACTTATACACTGTTGGTGGGAGTGTAAATTAGTTCTACCATTGTGGAAAGCAGTGTGGGAATTCCTCAAAGAGTTAAAAACAGAACTACCTTGCGACCCAGCAATCCAATTACTGGGTATATACCCAAACAATACAAATCATTCGGCTGGGCGCGGTGGCTCAAGCCTGTAATCCCAGCACTTTGGGAGGCCGAGACGGGCGGATCACGAGGTCAGGAGATCGAGACCATCCTGGCTAACACGGTGAAACCCCGCCTCTACTAAAAAATGCAAAAAACTAGCTGGGCGAGGTGGCGGGCACCTGTAGTCCCAGCTACATGGGAGGCTGAGGCAGAAGAATGGTGAAAACCTGGGAGGCAGAGCTTGCAGTGAGCTGAGATCTGGCCACTGCACTCCAGCCCGGGTGACAGAGCAAGACTCCGTCTCAAAAAAAAAAAAAAAAAAAAAGAATACAAATCATACAAATCATTCTACCATAAAGACACATGTATGCATATGCTCACTGCAACTTCACAATAGCAAAGACTTAGAATCAATCTAAATGCCCATCAATGACAGATTGAAAAAAGAATATGTGATACATATATACCACGGAATACTATGCAGCCATAAGAAAGAATGAGATTATATCTTTTGTGGGATATAGATGGAGCTAGAGGCCATCATCCTTAGCAAACTAACACAGGAACAGAAAACCAAACAACACATGTTCTCACTTACAAGTGGAAGCTAAATGATAAGAACTCATGAACACAAAGAGGATAACAACTGACACTAAGGCCTACTTGAGGCTCGAGGGTGGGAGGAGGGAGAGGGTGAGAAAAAAATATCTATTGGTACCAGGCTTAGTACCTCGATAATGAAATAATTTGTAAAACAAACTCCTGTGACACGAGTTTGCCTATATAATAAACCTACACATGTACCTCTAAACCTAAAATAAAAGTTTAAACATTTAAAAATAAAAATAAAAGGACTGCATTTCCCAGTCTCCTTTGCAGTTATGTATGACCATGTGACTCAGATCTAGTCAAAGAAGACAAGCAGAAGTAAAATATGCCTCCCAGGGGACACTAGACAATGTCTGGAGTCATTTTTCATTGTCACAACTGGGGACAGGGAGGTGACATTCCTGGCACCTATCAAGTAGAGGCCAGGGATGCTGCTAAACATCCTATAATGCACAGGACATCTCCCACAACAAAGAATTATCTGGTCGAAAATATCAGTAGTCTGATGGTCAGAAACCCTGACTTAAAAGGGAAAGATACGTCCACTCCCTTCTTTTTCCCTTCTGTCAGGTTGGAATTGGGACATAGGAGTGATCCATATTGGGCCACAGAGAGAGAAGCAACATCCTGGAGATGACAGAGCAAAACAGCAGGCTGGTGCCTCATAACTTCATAGTGCAGAGTCACCCTATCATCTCAGGCTTTAAATGGGAGTGAAATAAACTTCTATCTTGTCTAATCTACTGGTATTTTGAGTCTCTATTTTATGCACCTGAAGCTATATCCTAACCAACAGAGAAGCTAAACTTGACTAAGAGTCCTTTCAGGTGGACTGCCAAAAAAGAATGGATTTAAAAATCACAGGGGACAGAAATCTCTTCTTTACTATTTAGCCTCCATTTCCCCATGTATCTAATAGCAGAACTTCCTTTACGGAAATCCTCCCAGCCTTCTTCCCTGCCATGTTGTTTGGATGGGAATGACTCCGATAACCACCCCCACAGTGGACCGTGATTGACTTAAGCAAAACCAAAACTCTTTGGCCATGGTAACTGACTCTGAGAAAGACTTGCACTGTTCCACTGGATCTTTCAGATGAAGATGTGGCACTTGGAAATGCTGCAGCCATCTTGTCTCATTAGGGAAGCAGCCCAATGATAAAGCTGGCATCACAAAGGAAGAAAGAGTTGAAAGATGATGAGAACCCCATCATTTGATCCCCCAGATCAAACTGCATCTATGATAAGCCCTTCCTCTGGCTCTTTCAAATACATGAGCCAATAAATGTTTTACTTACACAATTTTTTTTTTTTTTTGAGACGGAGTCTCCCTCTGTCACCCAGGCTGGAGTGCAGTGGCACGATCTTGGCTCACTGCAACCTCTGCCTCCAGGGTTCAAGCGATTCTCCCACCTCAGCCTCCCGAGTAGCTGGGATTACAGGCACGCTCCACCACACCTGGTTAATTTTTGTATTTTTAGTAGAAACGGGGTTTCACCATGTTAGCCAGGCTGCTCCCGATCTCCTGACCTCGTACTTACACAAATTTTTGTTAGGTATTCTGTCAGTTGCAACTGAAAGAATCCTAACAGGTACAGAGAGTTTTATGGTTTAAAAAAAAAAAAAAATCTGACAGGAGAAGGATCTGACAGAAGAAGTTTCACTTCTAGGACCTTTATATTTCGCTCAAGGATTAGGACATCATCTGCAAGATTCCTGTGGCAAGAAAACAATGAGAATAGAAGTTCTGCCATTGTCTGATATATATGTGCTAGGGGAAGTGGATGTCAAGAGATTCAAATCGTTCATATTTCTTAGTATAATATATATCCCTTAGACTTTAGAAGTAGCATTTTTTTTTTTTTTTTTTTTTGAGACGGAGTCTCGCTCTGTCGCCCAGGCTGGAGTGCAGTGGCGCGATCTCGGCTCACTGCAAGCTCCACCTCCCGGGTTCACGCCATTCTCCTGCCTCAGCCTCCCGGGTAGCTGGGACTACAGGTGCCTGCCACCACGCCCAGCTAATTTTTTTGTATTTTTAGTAGAGATGGGGTTTCACTGTGTTAGCCAGGATGGTCTCGATCTCCTGACCTCGTGATCCGCCCACCTCGGCCTCCCAAAGTGCTGGTATTACAGGCGTGAGCCACCGTGCCCGGCCAGAAGTAGCATTATTGCTCTCACACAATACACCAGCTTCTCATCACCATACTTAACTTACCCGGTATTCAAATCATCAAGCTGGAGGGGGATTCTACTTTTCCTTCCTGTTGTTTTTCTCAGTAATTCATTGTTAGCGAAGGCCAGATATGTCTAGCAATTATTATGATTATATTCAATTGCTCAGTTTCCTTAGGAATCCATCATAAACTATCAGTTCTAGATACACAGAAATTTGCATTAATGTTTCTTAAACTTCCACTTCACTTGCCTGTTTCTTATTCCTGGGTTTCATATTGCTATCTTTCTTAACCATTGCCCCGGAATCTAGTTTGTGCTGAACTAGATACCAGCTTCAAAGGAATTCTCAGAAACAACACATGCTTTCAAGACTCAAAGCAATATTACTCTGATAGAATGTCAGAAAGGAGCTATGGCAGATGATGTTGGCAAATGTTTTCAGGCTAGAGGTCGTCTTCACTATTCAAATCAGATGACAAATACATTTGTCTCAATGACAATTAGAAGTTTTAGTTATTTTTGTCCTGTATTTTATAAGTAATATTCAGCCTCTGTGGTTGTTCTTGATCTTATATTTTATTGATCTTGTATTATAGTCGATTTTTTTTTGAGACAGAGTCTCGCTCTGTCATCCAGATTGGAGTGCAGTGGTGCGATCTTGGTTCACTACAACCTCCGCCTCCCAGGTTCAAGCGATTCTCCTGCCTCAGCCTCCCGAGTAGCTGGGACTACAGGTGCCCGCTACCACACCCAGCTAATTTTTGTAATTTTAGTAGATACAGGGTTTCACCATATTGGCCAGGCTGGTCTCAAACTCCTGAGTTTGTGATCTGCCCACCTTAGCCTCCCAAAGTGCTGGGATTACAGCTGTGAGCCACCATGCCTGGCTGATGCTCCTGATTTTAATGTATGAAGACCATGTTACCCCAGATCTAACTTGCATGCAATTTAATAGCTGTGTAACCCAGGAAAACATATCTAACCTCTCTGTGCCCTAATTTCCTTCTCTTTAAAATGAAAAGAAATGCAAATTATGGTATTGCATATTCTGATAATTGCCATATTTCAATTCAAAGTATAATGCCTTAAACACCAACAATTCTGAAATATTAGGAATCCACTACACAAATGATTGCTTGCAAAAAAAAAAAAAAAAAAAAACAAGAAAGGAAGGAAGGAAGGGAGGGAGGGAGGGAGGGAGGGAGGGGGGGAAGGGAGGGAGGGAGGGGGGGGAGGGAGGGAGGGAAGGAAGGGAAGGGATTAATTGCTAAGACTTGAGGCCAGAGTTGCAAATGGATAAACTTTACACATTTCACACATCAGATATTCTATGAAACTAGCTACTACATTGTCCATAAGCAATTCAAGTGAAGATTTCTAACCTAGCAGAACATCTACCTTGAGATATCTGTTGAACTACACTAACTCTTGCCTCAGGGCCTTTGGACGCAATGTTCCGTTTACTTTGAATATTCTAGCACCTCTTGTTGCCCTCCTATTACCCATATATACCATAAGACCTGAAATATTTCCTACAGTTTCCCATGGCAATGAAAGGATCAGCTGTCAGTCTACATACCACCTTTTGTGGAAAATCTTCATACCACCTTTTGTGGAAAATCTTCCCTAACCCCCACCCGCCCTACCCAATCCAACCATACCACAGTTCCCTATTCTTCCCAGTTATAGCCATTACCAATATGGATTTAAATTTTCTATTTACTATTTACTTACACAGAGTATAAGTTCCAGAAAGACATATCTGTTGTTTGCAGATATGAAGTGCTCAATAAACACTTGTTGAAAGAAGGGAGGGAAAGAAACATAGTTGGATAGTTGGATAGTAGGAAGGATTAATAGATAGGTATGGTTAGTCTCTTCATGGATGTCCTTTGCAAATCTGAAAGCTGACAGACCCACCTACGATTGCAAGGCATTTTTAGTTTTTCAAAGTATTTCACATCCATGATTTTATAATACCTTTCTGAGTGAATAAAGAAACAAGAGAAGATCTTGCTCTTAAAATATGAGTATAAAGACTGTTAAAAGATTAGAAAGTGCAGAGTTTAAAGTGACATAAGAAAACCTAACTAGAGGGGAAATCTGTTTCTGAAATCTCACTCTGTACTCTTTTTGTTCATCTACACTATTCTCAAGGTGATATTGGCAATATTTTCAGGCAAAGTCTTCTTAATCACTCAAATCAGATGATGAATATGTTCATCTCAATGATAAATGTTTTAGCTGCCTTGTTGTCCTGTATTTTATAGGTACTACTCCACCTCTGTGGTTGAAGATCAAGGGCTCAAGTACTGAGAAAGGCCACCAAGAACCCAAGCAGTGTGACTCTTTTTTTTTTTTTTTTTTTTTTTGAGACAGAGTCTTGCTCTGTCGCCCAGGCTAGAGTGCAGTGGCGCCATCTCAGCTCACTGCAAGCTCCGCCTCCCAGGTTCACACCATTCTCTTGCCTCAACCTCCTGAGTAGCTGGGACTACAGGCCCCTGCCACCATGCCCAGCTAATTTTTTTGTATTTTTAGTAGAGACAGGGTTTCACCATGTTAGTCAGGATGGTCTCGATCTCCTGACCTCGTGATCCGCCCGCCTCAGCCTCCGAAAGTGCCAAGATTACAGGCGTGAGTCACTGCACCTGGCCTAGCAGTGTGACTCTTAATACAAAAAACAATAAATTAATCTACTGCCATCCTAAAATCTTCAAACGTTTGCATTAGTAAGAATAAAGATACACTCAACTATGTTATCAAAAAAATTAAGTTAATTGAATATGACCCACCTGCAAACTAATATGATTGTGTGTACTGTGCACAATGGTCATGTGTTTTGCATATTGTTGTTTTCAAGGGGACTATGATTGCAATTTTGATTAATTGGACTAGTTCTTGAACTTAGGATCAAACTGAAAGCTGTATAATTCTTAGGCCCATTTAATGTCCTTTACATACTTTCATTGGAGGTCTTGAAAATCATTTTCAAAAACTGAAATTAGTTTTTGTCCTAATCCCCTAGAGACCAATGCAGTGAAATTCATCATGCCATGATGATTCAAAATGCTGAAATGACTCATGATATAATTAGAGATTTTTTTTATCCAAGTCAAACCTATGAACTACATCTAAAACTGGTTCACTTTAAAGTATCCCAAACAAACTTAGCAGCTTATACAAAGACATAGTAGGAGAGAACAAGGAATACTATGGGAACTGCAGGAAAACCAATGTGGCGAAAACACATGTAACAAAACGAAGAAACTTTTACTCTTTTGGCAACTAGTACAAGAATTCCTCTAAGAATATAACACCATATTTTAAAGAAATATTTTAGGGGCGCGGGGAAAATGGCGGCGGCGGCGGCGGCTGCAGCTACAAACGGGACCAGAGGGAGCAGCGGGATGGAGGTGGATGCAGCAGTAGTTCCCAGCGTGATGCCCTCTGGAGTGACTGGGAGTGTTTCCGTCGCTCTCCATCCCCTTGTCATTCTCAACATCTCTGACTACTGGATCTGCATGCGCTCCCAGGAGGGGCGGCCTGTGCAAGTGACTGGGGCTTTGATTGGCAAGCAGGAAGGCCGAAATATCGAGGTGATGAACTACTTTGAGCTGCTGTCCCACACCGTGGAAGAGAAGATTATCATTGACAAGGAATATTATTACACCAAGGAGGAGCAGTTTAAACAGGTGTTCAAGGAGCTGGAGTTTCTGGGTTAGTATACCACAGGGGGGCCACCTGACCCCTCGGACATCCACGTCCATAAGCAGGTGTGTGAGATCATCGAGAGCCCCCTCTTTCTGAAGCTGAACCCTATGACCAAGCACACAGATCTTCCTGTCAGCGTTTTTGAGTCTGCCATCGATATAATCAAGGGAGAGGCCACAATGCTGTTTGCTGAGCTGACCTACACTCTGGCCACAGAGGAAGCGGGAACGCATTGGTGTAGACCACGTAGCCCGAATGACAGCAACAGGCAGTGGAGAGAACTCCACTGTGGCCGAACACCTGATAGCACAGCACAGCGCCATCAAGATGCTGCACAGCCGCGTCAAGCTCATCTTGGAGTATGTCAAGGCCTCTGAAGCAGGAGAGGTCCCCTTTAATCATGAGATCCTGCGGGAGGCCTATGCTCTGTGTCACTGCCTTCCGGTGCTCAGCACAGACAAGTTCAAGACAGATTTTTATGATCAATGCAACGACGTGGGGCTCATGGCCTACCTCGGCACCATCACCAAAACGTGTAACACCATGAACCAGTTTGTGAACAAGTTCAACGTCCTCTACGATCGACAAGGCATAGGCAGGCGAATGCGCAGGCTCTTCTTCTGATGAGGGTACTTGAAGGGGTGATGGACAGGGGTCAGGCAACTGTACCAAAGGGGAGGGCGCTACACTTCATTGAGAGAAATCGCTGTCATTAATAATAAAGGGGAGCAGCCCCTGAGCACCCCTAAAAAATTTTAAAAAAAGAAATACTTTAATAAACTACATGGGATGAGAGACAAGATCTTAAGGGACATAGTCAAGCTAAAAATAATGGTAACTAAACAAGAATGGAATCTGGAAGTAGAAGAACACTTTGTTTTGGTGAGCCCTTTGATGGAGTTGGGTAAAGCCAAATTGCTCAGTACAATAAAGAGATGAATGTAAAAAACTTGGAGTGAGGATAGGGGCTGGATGCAAAAAGGCTGTATGCCTTGGGAAGAAGATAAAGACAAAAACAGTCCTTGAAGTGCCACAGCTAAGAAAAAGCTTTGGGGGAAAAAAATCTCAAATGGTTATTACTATACCAAGTATAATAAAATATCTCCCTCATCTCACCATAAATTCCCTATTTCTCACTAAGACTTTTATAAATGTGGGTTTGGGAAAGATAATGTGATGACATGCAAGAGTTCTATGTCTATGAGGGTGTAATATTTTTAAAAATAATGGACAGGGAACAGCTGGCATCTGAGCTTACATACAGTGTATGAGGAAAGTGATAAGGGATGAGTCTGGAGGAATGAGCAGGACAATTTTATGAGGGGCTATGAGAGCAATCTTAAAAATTGTGCACCTTATCCTAGGGCAAATAGGAAACAGTTAAAAATATTTAAGGAGGGGAACAACATCATCAGGTTTATAATTTTAAAATAATATTCTGGCCAGGTGCTGCAGTGGCTCACACCTTTGGGAGGCCAAGGCGGGTGGATCATCTGAGGTCAGGAGTTCAAGACCAGCCTGGCCAACATGGTGAAACCCTTTCTCTACTAATAATACAAAGAGTATCTGTGCGTGGTGGTGCATGCCTGCAATCCCAGCCACTCAGGAGGCTGAGGCAGGAGAATCTATTGAACCCAGGAGGCAGAAGTTGCAGTGAGCCAAGATCACAGCCATTGCACTCCAGCCTGGGCAACAAGAGTAAAACTCCATCTCAAAAATAAATAAATAAAATAAAAATTAAAAAAATAAAAGAATCTTCTGGCAGCAATTCAGAGAATGGGTTGGAGGAAGCAATGTTAGAGGCAGAAGGAAAGTTTGCAGCAATCCAGGTAAGAAATATTAATAGCCTGAACTGGTACAATAGCGATAGATATGGAGAGAAATAGACAAACTAGACATATTTAAAAGTTATAACAAATAAGTCTTAGTAATTGATTGGATGTGGAAAACAGACTGACCAATCTTCCTCATATTTTCAGAACTAAGGGGATTCTACAACGTGGCAGTTCCAGTTTAAAAGTGGAGACAGCTCTGAACAAACCATTCCAGTTTGCATGGAACTGAGGGATTCCACATGTTAGAACCAGAAAAGTCCTGAGAAAACTGGGACCCAGTTTCTGGCTTAGGAATGAAGGCATCAGTCCATGAGATAGGAAAGGCAGCAACAGGAACAGATTCAGGTGGGAAGAGGATGCTGAGTTTCACTTTTGAACATGTTCAGTTTCAGGAGCCAATAGCACTCCAAGAATAAATATCCAGTAGGCAAATTGTTTTAAGAATTTGATACTCAAGAGGGAAAGTTAGATCTAAAATATAGTTTTGAAAGTTATCAGCACTTGAGGCTATGTATGCGAATGAACAAGATTGTCCACGGATAGGTTATACAGATATTAGGGAGGGAAAGAGAGGGACGGCAAGCAAAGGGGAGGGGAGGGGAGGGGAGAAAAGGGGACTGAGAACAGAATTCTAGTAAATATCGATACTTATAAGATATGTAAAGGTGACTGAAATGGAGCAGCTAAAATGGCAAGATAAAAACCAAGAGTACATTGTCTGGAAGTCAGGGCAAGATAATATTTGAAGAAGGAGGCGAGGTCAGTGTCAAGTGCTACAGAAAAACTAGGTAAGATAAAGGCTGAAAATTATCCTTTGGATTTAAGATCAAAAAAAAAATCATGCCGGGCGCGGTGGCTCAAGCCTGTAATCCCAGCACTTTGGGAGGCCGAGACGGGCGGATCACTAGGTCAGGAGATCGAGACCATCCTGGCGAACACGGTGAAACCCCGTCTCTACTAAAAAATACAAAAAACTAGCCGGGCGAGGTGGCAGGCGCCTGTAGTCCCAGCTACTCGGGAGGCTGAGGCAGGAGAATGGCGTAAACCCGGGGGGCGGAGCTTGCAGTGAGCTGAGATCCGGCCACTGCACTCCAGCCTGGGCGACAGAGCGAGACTGTCTCAAAAAAAAAAAAAAAAAAAAAAAATCATTATTGATCTTAGTGAAGCAGTTTCAGAGAAATGGTAGAGAGAAGCAAGACTGAGGAATGAATGGCAGATAAGAAAACAAAGATAGGGAGATAAGGATAAAGATACCTCTTTTGGAAAGTTTCAAAGGAGGTGAGATATAAGGAGAGTCCAAGGAGAGATGTAGCATTGAGGGAAAGTTTTTTATAATAATTATCTTAGCACAGGATCTCTAGGAAACAGAGCCTGAAGCAGGATTAAAACACTGTTCTTTTTCTGTGAGATTCAAGCCCAGGGAAGTGAGGGTGAGGAAAGGGCAAAATTGAACAAGATGAGATGCAAAGCTGTGTTGAAGCACTGATTGCCTCTTCATAATGAGCCACGAAGCAACAGAACAGGTTGTTCATCACACGTATTTGCCAGTCTTTTTGAGGGACCATGAGAAGAAATTTCACCTCAGAGTAGTGTGCGGAGAGGAGATGAACTGAGAATTTACCTTATCGTTTCCTACTCTGGAATCTCATTGGTCAAGGCTCATCTCATAGTTTGTTTTGCTTTTCTAATTTCTTGAGGTGAATCATTAGGTGGTTTATGTGAAATCATTCTGTTTTAATGTAACTATGTTTTAACGTTTCCTCCTAGTACTACTGCTTTCCATATGCCCATAGATTTGGTATGCTGTGTTTCTGTTTTCATTCGTTTCCAAACATGTTTTAACTTCCATCTTGATTTTTTCATTTGCCCATTGGTTGTTCAGGAGCATGTTGTTTAATTTCCATGTATTTATACAGTTTCCTACGTTCTTGTTGATTTCTAGTTTTATTGTATAAGGTCAGAAAATATACTCGATATGATCTCAATTTTTAAAAATTTGTTGAGACTTGTTTCATGGCCTACCATATGATCTGTGTTGAAGAACAGTCCATGTGTTGTTGTGAAGAATGTGTATTCTGGTCAGCTGCAGTGGCTCGTGTCTGTAATCCCAACACTTTGGAAAGCTGAAATGAGAGGTTGCTTGTGCCCAGGAGTTTGAGACCAGCCCGGGTAACATGAGGAGATCCCATCTCTAATCTCTATAAAATTTTTTTAATTAGCTAGGCATGATGGTCCACACCTGTAACCTCTAGCTACTCAGGAGGCTCAGGCTGTTATTGCGCCAATACACTGCAGCCTGGGTGAGTGACAGTGAGATCCTGTCTAAAGAAAAAAAAAAAAAAAAAGAATGTGCAGCTGTTAGATAAAACGTTGTTCTGTAACTGCTTGTTAGGTCCATTTGATCTATAGTACAGTTTAAATCCAATGTTTCTCCATTGATTTTCTGTCTAGATGATCTACCCAACACTGAGAATGGGGTGCTGAAAGTTTCCAACTATTATTGTACTACAGTCTGTCTCCTCCTTTAGCTGAAATAATATATGGTTTATAGTCTGGATCCTCTGGTATTGGGTGCATGTATATTTACAATTGGTATGTCCTCTTGCAAAATTGATATTTTTATCATTATTTAATGATCATCTCTTTTTACAGTTTCAACTTAAAGTCTATTTTATCTGATATAAGTACAGCTGCTCCTGCTTGGTTTAGTTTCCATTTGTGTAAAATGTCTTTTGCCATCTCTTCAATCTTTTTCTTTTCTTTCTTTCTTTCTTTCTTTCTTTCCCTTCTTTCTTTCCTTTCTTTATTTTATTATTTTTTCTCTCTTTTTTGAGATTGGGTCTTGCTCTGTTGCCCAGGCTGGAGTGCATTGGTGCAATCACAGCTCACTGTAGCCTCTACGTCCCCAAGCTCAGGCAATCCTTTCACCTCAGCCTCCCAAGCAGCTGGGACTACAGGTGTGCACCACCACACCCGGCTAATTTTTTCATTTTTTTTATAGAGATAGGGTTTTGTCATGTTGCCCAGTCTGGTCTCAAACTCCTGGGCCCAAATGATTTGCCCACCTCATCCCTTTGCTTTATATGTGTGTCTTTACAGGTGAAGTGAATTTCTTGTAGGCAGTATATAGTTAAGTCATTTTTTAAATCTGTTCAGCCACGCTGTATCTTTTAATTGGGGAATTTAATCTATTTACACTCAAGGTTATTATTGATAGGTAAGGACTTACTCCTGTCATTTTGTTATTTTTGGGTTGTTTTGTAGATCTTTCATTCCTTTTTTCCTCTCTTATTGTTTATCTTTGTGACTTGATGGTTTCCTGTAGTGATAAGGTTTGATTCCTTTCTTTTTCTCCTTTATGTACTTGCTCTACTAGTGAGTTTACATTTTTGTGTATTTTAATGATGGTAGTTATTATCATTTTGTTTCTCAATGTAGGACTCCCTTAAGTATTTCTTGTAAGGCTGTTGTAGTGTAATAAATTTCTTCAGTTTTTGCTTGTCTAGGAACATTATTTCTCCCACATTTTTGAAAAACAGCTTTGCTGGCAGTTGTTTTTTTTTTCTTTCAGCACTTTGAATATGTTATCCCATTCTCACCTAGCCTATTAGTTTGATTCTAAAAACACTTGCTGTTAGTCTAATGGAAATTTCCTTATATGTGTGACTTGACACTTGTGTCTTGCTGTTTTTTAAATCTTCGCTTTGTGTTTGACTTTTGACAGTTTGAGTATTCTGTGCCTCGGCAAGGACCTTTACGGGATTCAATCTATTTGGTACCTTTTGAGCTTCATAGATCTGGATGTCTATATATCTGATAATACTTGGGAAGTTTTTAGCTATTATTTCATTACATATGTTTTTCTATGCTTCTTCCCATCTCCTCTCTTCTGGAACTGCCATAATGTGAACAATTTGTTTGCTTATTGGTGTCCAGTAAGTACCAAGGCTTTCTTCTTCATTCTTTTTAATTCTTTTTTTTTTTTTCTTTTTGTCTAACTGGTTTATTACAAAAGAGCTTTCCTCAAATTCAGAGATTTTTTCTCTTCCGTTTGGTCTAGTCTATGAGGAAGCTCTTGGTTGTATTTGTTATTTCATTCATTGAATTATTTAGTTCCATGATTTGTTTGATTGTTTTTTATGATCTCTACTTCTTTGTTGGACTTCTCATTCTGATCATGAATTGTCTTCCTGATTTTGTTGAATTGTCTATCTGTATTCTCTTTCAGTTTCCTTAGTATCATTAATTTAAATTCCTTTGCAGGCATTTCATAGATTTCATTTTCTCGAAATCTATGAAATTACCAGAGAATTAATGTGTTCCTTTGGAAGTGTCATATTTTCTTATTTTTTCATATATTATATGTCCCAATGTTAATAGGTACATCTGGAGGAACAGTCACCACTTCCAATTTTATGGAGCAGCTTTCAGAGGAAAAGATTTTTTTCCTGTAGATGGGTCCCATAATGTCGGTTGTATACACTCAGGTGTTTTGGCTTTGGTTCTGGACGGGTGCAGTAGTATAGTCTCCATGTGATTGCTTCGGTTGTAATCAACAGCAGGAATGTCTACAAGTGCCTTAGTGGCCTAGATTATGGGTGTTTGTGGAGGCAGTGGTGTGGCTTTGCTTGGGGCAGGGCTGCTGAGAGGGCCAGTTATCAGGTCCTAGGGTGGCACATGCTGGACATAGTGGCTCTGCCAGTTGCACGGGCAATGATGGCAGAGGCAGCAGGCACTGGATGTGTCAATCCTTAGTCACCAGGGAGTACACATGTACTTGATGGCTTGGGCACTTGTGGGGGCAGGGTCACCAGTGGCAGCAGGTGCTGGGCCAGCTGGTCCTCAGTCAACGGGGAGCATGTATGGTGTATGGTGGCTCCAGGACTGGGAAGGCAAAGTCACTAGTGGCAGTGGGCACCAGGTGGGCTGGTCCTATGTCCTTGGAGGAACCACTTAGATACCGCTTTAGTATGTATCTCAGTTTTACCTATCTATGGCATGCCTGTCTAGTGTTCAGGGTACTGCTGCAACAATTGACTTAGTGCAGACACAACCTTATTCTATCTTCCTTTATGCCATGCTGCACACTTCTCACCTGTTACCCTAGCATTTCTGTATTGGTTTCAAGGAACAAATGCTACAGTACCCTACTTGCCACTTATATGTGCATTCCCTATAAGTGACAGGGGTTACCACATGGGGTGAGTCTTTGACATTGTTTTCTATCCACCAACTCCATACTTTCAGGGCTAGGTACCAAAGGACATTTTCATAGGTATACACCTCTACCCCTGCATCTTCTGTTACATTGCCAGGTAGACTGTTAAAGTAGGCACATTAGTAATGCTGGAAGCCACTCCCACACTGATATAGTTTACTATACACTGTAATGACCATAAACTACATAAATATACCCAACTAAATGATTTGCCAATTCAACTTCCTCTTAGCTAGATCCCCAAAACACCTCCAATGTCACCAAACTCAAGGGTAAATATAAAGGAAGAGAAGTATATTAGTTAGGGTTCTCCAGAGAAGCCCGTGTGTGTGTGTGTGTGTGTGTGTGTGTGTGTGTGTGTGTGTGTGTAGAAAGAAAGTATGAGAGATTGTAAGTGCTTATGTAGTGATGGAGGTCACGTGATTATGTGTCATGTGATTGTGGAGGCTCTAAAGTCCCAATGTCTGCTTTCTGAAAGTTGGTGATTCAAAAAAAGACAATAATGTAGTTCCAATTCAAGTCTGAAGCCTGAGAACCGTGAGCACTTATACGGTAAGTTCCACTTTGAGGGCAGGGGAACACTGGTGTGCCAGCTCAAGCAGTCAGTCAGAGAGAGAGAATTCTCCTTTGCTCTACCTTTTATAAGCCCTCAATGGATTGGATGATGCCCACTTATATTGGAGAGGGCCAGTTGCTTTACTCAGTCCACCAATTTAAATGCTAAATACTCTAGAAACACACGCACAGACACACCTAGATATAATACTTAACCAGATGATGTGGTTTGGCTCTGTATCCCCACCCAAATCTCATCTTGTGGCTCTCATAATTCCCATGTGTTGTGGGAGGGACCTAGTGGGAGATGGCTGAATCATGGGGAGAGGTCTTTCCCGTGCTCTTCTTATGATATTGGATGGGTCTCACAAGATCTGATGGCTTCTGCACAAGTTCTCTTCTCTTGTCTGCCACCATGTGAGATGTGCCTTTCACCTTCCACCATGATTATGAGGCCTCCCCAGATATGTAGAACTGTAAGTCCAATAAACCTCTTTCTTTTGTAAATTGCCCAGTCTCAGGTATGTCTTTATCAGCTGTGTGAAAATGGACTAATACACCAGATATCTGGCCACCCCAGGGCCCTGTCAAGTTGACACGTAAAATTAACCCTCACAAGTCCATTTTCTTATCAGGTTGAC